>NC_057928.1:6875000-7500000 GCF_017639315.1 Drosophila ananassae
GGATTGCGTTTGGTTATGGGTCTGTTGCTGCTGCTGTTGCTGTTGCTGTTGCTGCTGCTGTTGTTGCTGCTGTTGTTGCTGCTGAGCTGCAGTCTCATCTATTTTCGCCAATTTGTTTACAGAATTACCACTGTAGTCCATGCCCATTTCCTCGCCAGGTCTTTTCAGAGGGTTGATCAATGTCTCCGTTTTAGGAGGCTGCTGAATTTGCTGCATAAAAGTGGCCATGTCGCTGCCGTAGCTTGGCGGCACAATCTTTTGAAGCTGCTGCTGCTGCTGTTGCTGCTGGGTGTCCACTGCATCTGCTGCTGCCGCTGCATTGGCTGCTGCATTGGTCGACTGGTACTGCGCGTATGTTGGGTATTTCGGCTTCTGTGCCTGTTGATGCCCCAACACTTGTTGCTGCTGCTGTGGCAGAATCTTTGGCTGTTGCTGCTGCTGTTGTGGCGTCTGCAATTGCTGCTGCTGCTGTTGTGGCGCCTGCAATGGCTGCTGCTGCTGTTGTGGCGTCTGCAATTGCTGCTGAGCTTGCTGTGTTGCCTGCAACTGCTGTTGTTGTGAAGGCGTCTGCAAGAGCGACTGCTGCTGTTGGGTCGCCTGCAACTGCGGCTGCTGCTGTTGTTGCCCAGTTGTCTGTTGCTGTTGTTGCACCTGATTGGTAGGATTCGTAATGCTGGGGGGCAACAGGCTTCGACTGAGACTCCAGTCGTTGTTCGGCTTAGTAATGGAGGCCGTGGAAGATGCAGAGCTTGGCAAGGGATTAATCAAAGTGGCTGGATTGTACAGAGAGCGCTGCTGCTGCTGTTGCTGCTGCTGATGTTGCTGTTGCTGGTAGCCCTCGTGAGAGGTACCATATCCGTTGTTGCCCAGAGCTGCAGATAGACCAAGAGGTAAACGTAAAGCAGAAACCACTTTAGAAAGTGAAGACTCACCCGTCGATGGCACGGAACCTGATGCAGGTTGAACTGGAGCCACCACCGGAGGCTGAACTTGTTGCTGCTGTTGCTGTTGCTGAGGTTGCTGGTATGGCGACAGCACCGGCTGCTGATACGGCGAGTGCTGCTGCTCCGCCGGAGACTGGGCCAGCGGAGTGGGAGGCTGAGTGGCTGCCGAGGAGGCCGGAGAGTCCACACTGCTCGGCATGGGACTGTGGGCCTGTTGGTGGGCGGCCGGACTGTGCGACGACTGCTGCGAGGACTGCTGCTGCTGGGCCGCGGGCGGATGATATGGTGAGTGCTGCTGCTGGTGGTAAGGCGACTGGCTGTGGAAGGGCGAAGGCTGCGTCGACTGAGACTGTTGCGGGGTGGTGTACGGAGAGGTCTGCGGCTGCTGGTACGGCGAGTGGGGATTCGGGGTGCTCGGACTCATCGAGGAGTTGTAGTCCGACTCCTGGGATCGCGGCTGCTTGTACTGATCGTAGATGGGCAGAGGCGACGTGGAGGAGTAGGCGGGTGTCTTTGACGCTTCCGAGCCGGAGGGATTGTAGCTGTTTCCCCCTCCGTACGGAGAAGTTCCGCTCAGATCGGGAGTGGAGACATTGGGCGACGAGGCGGAGGAGTAGATGTGCTGGGAGTATTGCGGATATGGGGAGTTCATCTCCCTGGGGCTGCAGCTCTTGTCCGGACTGCTCTTGGTCGTGGTGTCCTGGTAGAAGCCCACTTTGATGGCTCCGTTTAAGGGGTAGGGCGACGCAGGCTTGCCCATATCATCGTTTGGCTTTGGCGACACCATAATGGGCGACGCTCCGATGGGGGAGGCCCCGATCGGAGAGGTGTACGAGCCCGCTGCGTAGGACCCGTATCGTTCATCGATGGCGATTCTCGGCGAGTCCGGGTCCTGGCTGAAGGAACTTCGTTCCGAGTTTGTGCTTCCAGTGCTCGGTTTCCTCTGGCGCATGACCGTCGGCAGCGAAAAGTTGTCACCGGCCGGAGAATGGGCCGGAGGGGCCACCTTGCTGTCGCTGTTCGAGTCCTGCAGGCTGGACTGTTGCTTCTCCTCGTCCTCGGACTTCTTGCTCACCTTCGGGCCACCGAAGGCCTTGAGCCAGGCGCTGAGATTGGGCTTCTCCTTTTGACCTGCTTCCGATTTCGGCGCCTCTGAGGATTTGGCGACTTTACTTAGTTCCAGCAGAGCTTCGAAGGGTTTCGGGGGGTCCTTGTTCGGAGTTGTTGGTGCCGAAGACTCCTCTGGCTTCACCTCCTCACTGGGACTCTCGTCTTCGTCTTGGGACTTCTTGCCCGCCAGCTCCTCCAGCGTCTTCCCCAAGGCAAAGTCCTGGGTCTTGATTACGGTGCCCAGACTGAGCTTCGGAGCGCCGTCGCTTGTTTCCGTGATCAGGGCGTTCTTTGGTTCCTTGACTGAGTTGGCGCCAACATTCGAGTCGCTGCTCTCTTCGGTTGCTTTCCCCGCCACGACGTTTTGGATAAGATTCCCCTTCGCCTTGCCGGGCTGGAGCCTCTCGATGGTCCTCATTATATTGCCCTTGGCCTTCACCTGCTGGGCCTGCGCCGCTTGGGCCGCCTGCTTTTCTTTCAAGGACTTCCGCTTCGCCTCCTTGGCCATCTGCTGCTTGATGTGCGGCGGAGGTGGCGGGTTCAGGAGCAGCTGCGTGGTACCGTGCTCCTTGGGCTTCGACAGGGGCATGAGAGGTGGTGGCGGTGGCGTTGGCGTGGGAGTGTTCGCTATCGGCAGGGGAGTGGCCATCGAGTTGATGGAGCAACTCGAGCTGGAAGCAGCCGTGGCAGATGTGCTGCCAATGGAGTTTCCGGAGTGCATCGAATGTGGCGGAGTTCCGCAGCTGCTGCTCACACTGCTGGCCGTTGGAGCCGCCGATTCGGACTCGGACTTGATGACCGGTTCCTTGGGATCGCTCACCAACTCGTTGAGTGCCTCGGCCAGCTTGGTTGGCACCAGCTCGGCCTTTGACGCGGCCAGGGCCACTGGTCTTCTGAAGTCCGCTGCATCCAGCTTATTGCCGATTCCAGAGTCGAAGTCGTCCAGGAGAGTGTAGCGGGACGGGGAGTTGCTAGCCGAACTGAACTCCGTGAAGCGCGGCGTGTGCTCCAGCCAGCGGTTTATGTCCTTCAGCGTCTGCTCCGTTTCCACATCGAGGGCCGCCAGGTTAGTGTTGTTGTTGGTCTGCGGCTGGCCTGCCTTCTGGGCAGCCTTCTTGTTGGCCGCCTTCTTGCCGGTGCCCTTCTCCGGTGGCTTGTCGGCCGGCTTCGGAGGCGGAGGCATTTGCTTGTCGGGCCTTTTCTTGGGAGCAGCTTTGCCGGGCGCCTCCTTCGATTTACTCGCTGGGGTGGAAGCTGCCGGCGTAGGGGCTGATAGTTCCTTGACTGATTCCGATATCAAGGGAGGCGGTGGTGACTTCTCCTTTGCTGGCTTCTCCTTCACTGGCTTTTCCGCCTTCTCTTTCGATTGCTCCTCTTTCTTTTTTGATTTCTCGCTGTGCTTCTCGGAATCTGTTTTCGACGCCTTCTCCGGTTTTTCCGGCTTTTCCGACTGCTCCTTCGATCGCTTTTGGTCCTTGCTCTTCCTGCTGCGCTTAGGCTCCGCCGGTTCCGCCGGGGACCTCTCCCTTTTCGTTGATGTCTTTTTGGTCTCCCTGGAGTTTTTGGTGCTGGCCGGTTTGGTGTCCTCGGCGGGAGCTAGCGAGTTGGAGGCGCGACTTCGTCGGTACTTAATCACGTCGTACTTGTCCATGAATGGCAGCAGCATCTCCAGTTCCGCCTGCTCGGCGGCGGCCGCCGCAGCTGCTGCCGACAAGGCCGACTCCTCCTTGCCCTTCTTCCGGGACTTATCCTTCTCCTTTTCCTTATCCTTATCTTTGCTTTTGTCTTTATTCCTTTCTTGGCTCTTTTTATCCTTTTCCTTTTCTTTTTTTGAACTTTCTCCCTTCTTTCCCTTCTTGGAAATGGGAGCAGCATGCTCTGGGGAGCTGGCCCTACTGTTGTTAAGAGATTTAAAATCGCCGTCAGCGTCGCGGACTCGGTCCGCGTCTTCGTCATCTTCCTTATGCCTGGGCACCTTCTTCACGGTAGTCAACAGCTCGGAGAGATCATCGTTAAGGGCACTTTTTGAGTATTTCTTGTGGAGATCAACCTTGAAGGGCGACATGCTGCGCGATCGCGAGTCATCCTCGTCCCCGTCCGCACCACGTACGTCTTCGTCGTCATCCTCCAGCTCGGCGGCCGACTCGGCCAGCGCCGCTGCCGCAGTTGGCGGCAGTTGCTTCTTCACATCCACGTCGGATATGTCACTCTCCGCCGAGTCCTCCTTCGCCTTGCGCGCAGCTTTGGACTTCCCCTTCGCCTGCCGCTTTGTCGGCGATGTTTTCACCTTCGATTCCGCGGGCACAGACTTCTTCTTCTGCGCCGCAATCGTCCGCGCAGTGGGCTTCATGAGGGACTTGGTCTTGACCAGGGACAGGTGTTCGTCGTCGCTGGAGTCGTCGCTGGGACCAGAGTCTAGGTCAGATTCGGGTTCCGTTCCGTGAGAAGACTTCTTGGCCCCCTTTTTGGTCTTTTGCTGTTGCTTTCCCGGCTTGCTGGAGGACTTTTCGCCTTTCAGCTTGCGGCCTCGCTTGGACGAGGACGAGTCCTTATCCTTGTCTTTCTCTTTGTCCTTTTCTTTGTCTTTCTCCTTTTCTTTCTCCTTCTCCTTGTCCTTATCCTTCTCCTTATCCTTTGCCAATTTACCCGCTTTGCTTTTCTTGCTGAGAACAGGCGGAGTTGGCGGAGTGGGTTCCCTCTCCGCCTCCATGTCCTCGTCATCGGTGTCGAGGTCCGCCTTGCTCTTGGTTTTCTTTTTGCGCCGTTTGTCCTTCTCCTTGCGCTTGCGTTTCTGGACCTTCTGGGCGGCTTCCTCCCCGATGTCGCTCTGATCTTCCTCGGGGCTGCTCTCCGGCCGGCCCACCACGTCCTTTTCCGCCTCCTCTTTGGTCTTCTTGCTGAAGTACTTCTCCCGAAAGACATTCATCTTGGAATCGGCGGCGGGGTAGCTGAGGTTCGGATCGTCGTCGTCGTCGTCGGACAGATTATCGAAGTACTTCTTAGTGGCCTTCTCGAAAGCATCCTGCAGATTGTTGACCATCTCCGTGTACTCTGAGGGGGTTAGGACTTTGCATTAGATGGAATAGGAGGAGTTGGTCACTGTTACCATTACCATTGTTGTGCCCATTGTACAACCTGCAGTTGTTTACAATCAAGCGAAAGTCATTACGAAATTCACTGAACTTGTGATACTCTCCACTGTCCAGCTTGTCCTCCATCTTCAGCAAGTCCATGGGTCTGTAAGAGGACATAAGAGCGCCTTAGAATATGAAAATGATGGGTTAGATAACCGCCTTACCTTCGGATGATCGAGTAGTAGCGAGGTGCTATATCCTCTTCAACGGGATCCATAAACGGCCAGGCATCTCTGTGGTTCTTGACGTAGACGAGCACCTTGTGCATCCCGATCTGCAGGACCTCCTCCGTTTCGGTGAAGCTAAGAATATTCGCATGATTTGAGGAGGAGTTGTACGTTGAGTGGTTGTTTGGTGTGTTTGCTGTCGTTTCTGGTGTTGCTGAGGTGTGGTTGTTGTTGTTGTTGTGGTTGTGGTTGTGGTGGGTTAGGGAGTGGTGCGATTTGGATTTGTGTTTATTACTGTTATGGTTAGTGGAATGATGGTGGTGATGATGGTGGTAGTGGTTATGGTGGTGATGACTATTTTGATTATGATTCGAATTATTATGATATCCGTGCGACGTTGCTGTTGATGTTGTTGCTGCTGCCGTCGTTGACTGGCTGTTGTTGTTGTTGTTGTTGTGCTTATGGTTGTTGTTGTTGTTAAGGCTGCTGTTGTTGTTGGTGGTGGTGGTGCTACGGTTGCTACTATTTACATGGCTACATTATATTTTTTTTTTTTTTTTTTGGGAGTTTGATGAACAGTCGGAATGTTTTTTGTTTTTTTTTTTTGGCGGGTAGGTGGGCACAAAAATTTACAATAACAATGATAAAATGTTAATCAATTAATCACATTATTTACAGATCGATGGGTGAGTAGATGGAAGGAGAGAGTAGCATGCGAAGCTTAAACTAAATTTCGACTAAATAGCATGAGGGGGACAATGGAGAAGGGTCCACGATCCCAGCAAAGACCGCAAACACAATAATCAAAATCAACAACAGTACTAGGGGGCTGCATCGGGATGGAATTGAAATCATAATTTTATTTATAAAATAAGGAAAAATAAGGAATCTCTTTATAGACATATCCTCCATCACGATGCAGTCTCCCCCTTTTTCAGCAAGCAAAAGCTCAAAGAATGTTTCCAGAGTAGACTTAATACTATTTTCTCTACAAAGTGGAGGGCCTCCTCCAGCCGACTTACTCATCGCCGCTCTTGTCCGAGTAGGCTCCGCTCTGGCGCTCTGCTTTGCTCGAGGACGAGGACGCAGAGGACCCAGCCGTGGACTTCTTCGATTTTCCCGCCGCCTCCGCTTTGCTGAGGCTGCGCTCCGCCTTGTCCGCCGCCTTGCTGCTGTTCAGGACGGCCTTCTGCTTCTTGGACCGCACTGTGCTGGCGGCGCTGTTGGTGTTGCTGCTGTTGCTGGTGCTACTGCTGCTCTGTGCCTGTTGCTCCTGCTGTGACTGTTGCTGCTGCGCCGGCTGGCTACTTCCTGCCGGTATGAAGATGTTGCCCGTCAGCGAACTGAGGGAATTGTTTGTCTGCCGGCCCGGCAGTTTTACATTCGCCGCTGGCGCCATTGAGGCAGCTACTACGGATGGTGCTGGGGTTTCTGGTGGTTGCTGCTGGTGCTGCTCCTCGGCCTCCTCGACTTCGCTGTCATGTGCCAACGGCGAGGGCAAGTCAAGATCAGCGATGCTCGTGGCAACAGCAATGGCAGCCGAGTTGGTGTCCAGGAGCTGAAGCTGCCTACAGAAGTTCTCCTTGTCCTCGGGACTTAGAGAGGTTTGTGGTGCCTGGCTGGACTCTGGCTGCTGCTGCTGTTGCTGCTGCTGGTGGCCACAGCGTCGTCGGCTGCTGGCACTGCTGTTTGTGTTGCTATTGCTGTTGCTATTGTGGTTGTGGTTGTTGTTGTCGTCCTCCGGTTCGTCGGCCTCTGAGGCATGCTTGTGTCGCCGGCGATGGTGATGGTGATGATCTCTGTCGCGATCTCTCTCCCGATGGCGCTTCTTCTGCTTCTTACCCGACTTTTTCTTCTTGTGGTGGTGGTGGTGGTGTTGATGATGATGACGGTGATGGTGGCTCTTGCTCTTTAATTCCGGAGGCGTTTGGGGTGACCGAAAATCGTTGCCGCTTGCTGAAGCCGCTAGTGATTCCTCCTGGTGCTCCTCCTCCCGGTGCTCTGGCTCTGGTTCCTGCGGCTGCTCGGGGTTCTGCTGCTCCTCGTCGTCGTTTTCTGGCGCCTCCTCGTCTTCGTTTTCTGGCGTGAGGCAGAAGGTTTCCCTGTGGCACAGAAATTCGCTCGAATTAGTTGTGGTTGTTCGTCTCAGGGAGCTTGCGTATGTGGAAATACCGCTAGCCGTTGAAGTCGATTGCGATCTGGATGCGAGAAATAAATAAAATAAGGGGAAATCCATTTAATAAATACATCTAATACTAGGCGATTCTCGAGTGATGGTTGGATGGCAATGTTGGAGCTCTCCCTGTCTGTGGCTGGTGAGTTAAATGCGATTGAAAACTCAACGTAAATCGAACGTAAATCATAAGGTGGTCGAATATCAAATGTAAATATATCAGAAAGCATGCTTACAGATCTTTTTTGAAAACGAAATCCAACCAATTCTCCCATATACAAAACTAAATGATGGGTAAACTCAAATTAAGTGCTGCTCCTCGCTCCGATCGTCATAGTTCCGGGCCTCGCTACTCGAACACGCAGATGCTTGGCTTGATGCTTGGTGGCTTGATTTTCGATTCGATTTTGGTTCGGCTGAGAGTGGTTCTGCTGACGCAACACAAATGGCAAGCGAAAAGTGTCGGGCTCAACAAATTATAAGTATACGGCAACTCAAAAGATCAATTGAAAACGTAACTCAAAGATGCTTTCGGTATGCGAGTGTGGTGGATGTCTGGATGTCTGTTTCGGTTGTGTCTGGTTCTGCTGTGTGGATGAGCTATCCGCCAGGCGGTTAGAATTTAGTTCGATCTAACCGTCTGCGTGTGCGTTGGGTCTGCTGTTGCTGTTGCTGCGGCTGCTGCTGCTGCTGCTGCGCCGGCAGTGCTACCCAGTTAGCGTTCTGCCGTTCCTGGTAGAGATTCTCACGCTCGCGACGCTGGCGCTCCTCTTCCTGGCGCGCCTTTAGCTCGGCAAGGTTGCGAATACGGCTGGAGTTGCGCACTTGCAGGAGTCTATAATAATTAGTATTTTTTATTAAAATTCTGCATTATTTTTACACAAAAACTTCACTTACTTCCTGCGCCTCAAACGCTCACGCTCACGGAAAAGCTGCGGCAGCTTGGGCAAAAAGTTCTCATCAAGTATCTGGAATAGTTCGCGCTCCTTGGCGTTGGTGGAGGTCTTGAACTTGGCCGCCAAATTCTGCCAATCCTCCTCGGTAAAGCAGATGACCTGCCAGACGGTGCCCTTGCTACCAGCTCCACCCGCTGAAGTGAACGCTGCTCCGCCCACAGCCCCAGATCCAGATCCAGACGAGCCAGATGCTGCTGCTCCAGTGGCCTTGTCCTCACGATAGAGGCGCGTGCCGTAGAAGTACCAGTAGCCGGAGTTCTTTGCGTCGTAGCCGAGGGGCTCCACGCGCAGACTGTCCGCCTCTAAGTTGCTGAGAATGACCTGCACATCGGCCGAGTCGAGGCGGAAATGGCACAGGTCGTGCAGGATGTGCAGGCGCTTGCGCACGGGCAGCGACTGGAAGTCAACGTCCGTGTCGAAGTGGTTCTCGGTCTGGTGCAGGCGACACTGTTGGCGCAGGAAGCGACGCAAGAACATCTGATAGTTGCTGTGTGTGATTTCCTTGGCTACCGACTGTAGCGCATCGCAACCCTTCAGCAGGCGCACAATTAACTCGGGCACTAGGGCAACCTGATCCTCATCGCTGGTACCATCGGAGAGCAGCGCCGATTCGAGGTCCTGCAGGAGGAAAAAGTTGAATTAATCAAATCTAGTGGGAATAGTGGAGCGAAGCTGTTACCTCGATATCGATGTCGGGAAGATCAAAGGCGGAACTAAACAATGAACAGAAATGCGAAATACACGGTATCTCCCACCATGATTGAATGTCTAAAAAAAAAAAGGAAAAGTTAAATTTTTGTATTCTGGAGTGCTGGAGTCACAACGTAATCCAACTCACCCAATAGGCCAATGAAAGTAGAAACCATTTATGTATGCTTGCTTATTGGAAACTTTGCTCCTCTGCG
The DNA here is from genome assembly GCF_017639315.1 of Drosophila ananassae. Classification (NCBI taxonomy): domain Eukaryota; kingdom Metazoa; phylum Arthropoda; class Insecta; order Diptera; family Drosophilidae; genus Drosophila; species Drosophila ananassae. Next base: position 6,884,390 of record NC_057928.1, read on the forward strand.
GGATTGGATTCTGGACTAAAAAGAATTGGTGGTGGCTCTCTTTGGTTGCTTGCTGTCTGACGGTAAGTTCGGGCTGTTCGAACAAATAAAAGTTGTCGAGCGTTAACGAATTAGTTTCGAATTACAAACGACGAATGGCGGCAAAAAAAACAAAAAAACCAAAAAAAGTGCCATCCAGCACAAAAATACAGAAAAAAAAAAATATATGTGCAACATGTGTGTGTGCGTGGTTTGTTGTTCTAGCGGACCGTTATGTACACAAACATCTGTCTTTATCGCTTATCACAAACATTGCGATGCACTCGGGAGAGGTCGTGCGGTAGCGAGTGGGTGGTTGGTTGGTAGGTCAAAAGAAAGTACACGAGCACCCCTTTCGCGCGCTTATTTTCACGAAGCGAAAATCAAAACAGACTACCGACAGGCCGGAGATGCGTGCGCGAGAGCAGGACGTCACTAGGAGCGACGACCAATCACTGCACTTTTATTTTGCAATTATAATGTGTGTAAATTACACCGCAGTTGTTGTTGTTTTTTCCTCCTCGCTCCAGGCCAGCCAGCCAGCCAATCTCACGCGATTAACTATGGGTCTCTATTAGTTTCGGGATTGGGTTTTCAGGAAAGGTTTTTTGGGCGCGGATGTGCGGATGTGCGGATTTTCCAATTTCTCGATTTCCGAGCATGCGCCTTTTCTGCTTCTTTCTGCTTCTGCCCCGATGCCTGCGCCTGCTGGGCAGTGTGTATTTATTTTTATTAATACACGTATATATATTTTTCAGTTACGTGCGAAAATGTCATTTAACTCAAGAGACGCCCATTCGTCTTGCCCCTTTAGCTTTCCTTTCCCCCCTTAATTTCTTTTTTCACACAAACACACCAGCACACCAGTACACCACACACACACACGCACACACTCGGCCACTTTCGCACCAGAGGGGCTCCATCTACCCAAAAATTATTATTAATTGCTTCGCAAAACAACTCCGCCAACAACAAACACTCGGCGGGGCGACGGGCAGAATACTTTACTAACACTTTGCAATCCCGTTGGTTCCGTTAAACTCTATTTTCCGCTTTTTGCGCTCCTGCGTTAATTTTTATTTTCCTTCTGCGAGGCAGCAAACGCGGCGAAGAGCTATACAAGTATCGATAGGCTTAGCGATGGGACTCACCGATGAACGAAAGTTGTGCGATATTTTCAAATAATTCATTTATTCATTTATTTTGAGATAAAGATGATCATGAATGGTTGAGTTGAAGTTTCCATAATAATCAGGTTCCTGTCACGTCTAAATAAGAGCCTTCTAAAGTTCTGAGTATTTTGTATAATGAAAATAGACGTTTTAATTCATTATTGCTTTCCAATTTGTATCACCATCGTGCCATCGATACATCGATGACTATCACCCTTTAGCTTTTCGCCTTGCCATTTGGCTCCTCCTCCGACGTCCCATCCCTCACTTCTTCTTCACATTCCTTTCCTCCACATTCCGCTCGACCAGCTGTGAATCTAACCTTACTTTTTCACCCGCCAACTACATGGCGGCCGTGCATGTGTGTGTTGTTGTTTCGCATGGCCGTGTGTGCGTGTGTGCATGTCACCATGTAGGCCGCCATGTATATTACAGAACCTACATGGCATATATCGCGGGGAGAAGGGTCATAAATAAGAGATTAATTTAACAAAAGTAAATTCAACAACTTTAACAAAACACTTTTGAAAGTTTTTGAAGATTAACTTTTTCAACATCATCTCCTAATGTGATTGTATTAAAAACGCAATCAATTTGTACCGGTTTGCCTCTGGGAGTCCCACCATGTAGGTCCATCTACATGACGATTCTAGCCTACATGGTGGGACATGAGAAACTGGTTTGGGTAGACAGGGCGGACTTTACTCTCGAAAAAAATTAACTGCGGTGGTGCATTAGAAAAACCGCCCCATATACACATCCAAATTAAATTATTCGTGTGGAAGTTATCCCTTTTTTTAATAAAAAAAAAACCCAAAACCCAAAACATACGCATTTTTTGAAATAATTTTTAAAAAATAATTTTTATTTTTAATTTAAGCAGAATATAAATTATAATGGCATTGTAAACACTCGCAATGCAATCAAACGTTCAAAAATATGTTAACTTCTCTAGCAATTATTATAAAAGTGTTTATTTGTATTGTATTGCATACAAATGAATGTAGTCTTCTTGTTATATTTTAGTGTTCTCATCAAGTGGTGTCATTCCGCCTCCTCCTCCTTCTCGTTTATGAAACAATTGGAATTAATATGTACTCAATAAAATGACCGATGAGGTGTCTATTTACAAAGGGCGCCGCAACTGTGGCAGCTGTATGAGCGCGGGCAGGTAGGGCTTATGATCGGGATGTTCTCTCCTGAAGAGAGTAGTCGCTTCATGTTATGGTTCGATCTTCCGGATCTTCAGACTGCCGCTCGGACCCCGGGGACCTAGGTGAGTGGCGGTGCCCGGCGTGGAGTTCGTTCCCGTGGCCACCAACTGGGGAATGATGGTGTTTCCGCCGTTGCTGGAGTCCCCGTTGCCATTGCCGTTGCTGGGACTGGACAAGGATCCGTTCTGCAGACGCCGTTTAAGCACGAACCGCTTTCCCGATGTCGTCGTGGTCACGGACATCGTTGTGGTTGTTTTGGCCTCTGGCATCGGCTCCTCGTTCACGGGATCTACCTCCATCTCAGTAATGGCGTTGTTCTCGTCGTGCTAAGTGAGAAGAAGGAATTGTTAGAACTGAAATTATGGAAGCTCCCTTGGTGGACTTACCAGCTCACTCCCCGGATCCTCGTCGTCATGGCCCTCCTCCTCCTCAAACTCGGCACTTTCGGTATCCTCCGGATACTCCACCAGCTGCCCATTGAGAGTGGGAAACTCGATGACGGGCAGGATGCGTCGCTGCTGTTGCTGCTTGTCGCCCTCGTCCATCAGCTGCTGGATGAGATTGGCAATGTCCTCGCGCTTCTTCGTCACCGTAAGGAAGTCAAACCAGTTGGTCAGCTGCTTGATGGGCAGCCTGTAGTCTCGGATGGGGTCACTGAAGAAGTGCTCCACGTACTGCAGGAGGTACAGCCCGCAGTCGGTGAAGTTGTTTTGCTGCGGCACCTTCACGCAGTGACCCGGCATGTTGTCCTTGTTGAAGACGTGCGCCTGCGCATCCGGCTTCTTCACGCGGTACTCGCAGGTGAGATAATCTCGCAGAGTGGCTACCACCCGGCTCCTGGAGGCACCGGCCAGCGAGTCGAATATCAGGATGAGTGGCTGCTTGACAGCAGGCACGTCATCCTGTTTTCCTGCCCTCGCTGGCCCGCTGGATGCGGGCTGGGAAGTCGCAGTTGGTGTGCTGGTGGGAGTATTGGCAGCACTGGCTGCCGGTTCCTTGGCCGAATTCGAGTTCTCGCTGTCGTCCGAGGCCATGTCGCTGTCATCGCCCTCCGCCTCGTCCCTTTCGCTCTCGTCGTCCGCTATCCTGCAAATATTATCGGCCGTGAGGGAGGCCGGCAGCGCACCTCCGTCCCTCTTCGAGAGCGGGGTTATGGTCGTGTTTCCAATCTGCAGGGAAACCTTCTTCCCGCGCGGCCTCTTCAGCTGCTGCGGTTCCACGGGCTGGTTGGTATCGTAGGTAACAGGGCCCTTGAGGTTGGGGAAGCATATGATGGCTAGGAACCAGTGGGACTGCTCGTTGATGGGCACTATTATGAAGTCCTTGTCGAAAATGTCCACCAGCTTCGTCCACTTCTGCACCCTGGCGTGGCGCTTCTGGGCCGCCGTCTGCTTCATGTCAGCCGGGCGGGTCAGCGTCGTCAATCTCTTGTAGAAGAAGGTGCTGAAGATGTGCGTCCTCTCGCGCTGGGCCTCTGGGATCAGATTGTTGCGCAGCCACAGTAGGTAGAAGTCGATGATGATGTCGTTGAGGTACGACTCCTTTGTGAGGCACACATAGTCCTCCATGCGAATGCACAAGCTGCCGGTTCCCTTCGGTGGATACATCAGCAGATTGACCTGCTCGTCGGCTCTCAGCTGTCGCGAGGTGGGCTGCGTGCTCTTGTCCAGCGCCTTGCGATCCGAGTCGGCTATTCGCTCGAGGATCTCGGCCGCGTCCGTGGCTGAAATCTCGTCCAGGCAGCTGAACATGGACTTGATGGTCTCGCGGGCCGAAAGGGATATGCTGTCGAAGAGCAGGATCAAGCGCCGCGTGTGCACCGAGCTGTGTGACTTAAAGGGAGTGGCTGCAAATATAAATAAAATATATATTTATTACAAAATTATAATTTTTTTTTAACAAAAATTCACTTACGTTCATGCGGGGGATCGTCGGGCAGATGCAGCTGGGACTTGACGTACTGAGCGCAGGTTTTCAACAAGTAGAGCGTGACCAGCGGCTGCGCCTTGTCCACATTTCCGAAGTGTGCGATTACCTTGATTACCTCGTGCTTGTATATGTTGAGCGTGAACTTCTCGTCCTTGTCGTTCTCCTTGTCCTGCACAATGCCGGAGATTCGGATGCCCTTGGCGGTGAAGTAGATCTGTCGGCGAAAAAGTCCTATTATACACACGATTACTGCGGCGGAGGCTGAAAACTCTTACCGGCTCGGTCACATCGAAGCGGTAGGGCACCAGACGCACGGAGCAGCAGATCAAGGACGTCGAGAACTTCTCCGCCTCCTGCACGTCGGACAGATCAAGAACATCGCCGCGAGTAAAATCTGCATCACAATCGAGAAAAACACACACAAAACGGATATTAATAAATGGCATTTTTCGCATTTCTCTTTTTTCTATTTTCCTCGTGGCTGTCCGTCACATTTTTTTCCCCCGTCTGGCTCTTTCGCCCTTTTACCTTCGTTGTTCATGCTGGTGCCGGCGTGTAAACCGGTCGTCGCAAAAATTTTCCGTTAAAAACTAATTAAATTAAGCTATTTCGAGTCAAATCCGCGAAAATATTAAAATTATTTTACACAACGATGTGTTTTCACGCATTCGCTTTGTGCTTCTCCTTCTTCCTACTTTTTTTTTGCCAGCCACAAAAATGGCGTGGTTCCAGAAGCGCCCTCTGTAGGAAATAAAGCGTACCTGTCGCGAGACGGCATTGCCAGCAAAGACAACATTCCTATGCATTAGAGTTACCACCCGTTCGTAAATCACAAACCTAAATAAATCTCAAATAACAATACTTATTTGTGTATGTATGTTTGTATTTGTTTGGGGAACAAAAAAAAGCGGTTACAATTTATACCGAATTAAATATCAGTATTAGAAACGACAAAATTAAATATCCATGCATCCCATTACTTTTTGAAATTTAAAAAACTGATATTTTCTCCATAAATAGGTTTCCTCCAAATCCTTCTGCATAAAATCCTCCGATAACCGAGCTGTGCTCTTATAGCTCGGGATCTAAGGTCATAGAAGAATAGTCGATCGCCGCAAGACTCTCATTGGCCCGGGATCTCAGTTGTCTGGCCGACTCGTTTCCTGGGAATCCCACTCCAACCACAAAGTCCACATTGGGGTCCCGGTGCTCCACACACTTAAGGGTGGTGGTGCTGTCGAAGGGCACTCCGACCCGCTCGAGGAGATCCTTCACGGTGCAAGTCACCCGCGGCAAAGTGAAAGTTATCAGTCGCTTCTCGCCACTGGCCTGGAGGACCAACATCTTGGCCAGGTTTCCATTGCCCTCGGCTATGGCCCGCCGAGTTCGGTGGGTGCGTATGTGATGCGAGTGAACGGCATAGTTGTTCGTCGAGATTTGCTCCACTGGCGAGTGGTGAGGTGGTTCTCCAGCAGCGGCCACCTGCTGGCTGAGCAGTCTGCTCACCGAGAATCCCACTCTCACCACGAAGTCGATGCCATCTCTGTTGTGGTCCACGCACTGAATAATGGTGGTGTTGCGGTTGAAGCGCACGCCAAATCGGACGAGGAGATCGTGCACGGTGCAGGACTCCCTTGGTAGGGGAAAGTTCACCTGTCGCTGGCCGCCGTTGGACAGGATGATCAGCATGGTAGCAGTGCTCCTGTCGCGTTCGGGAAAAGTTGGTCGGTTTCTGACCAGCAGCTGCGACTGAACTTCATAGTTGTTGTGCGAAATCTGCAGCAAGCCCGAGTTTGGTGACGGTTGGGCCGGTTCATCGAGGGCTGCTGCTAATTGCTGCCCCTGGACCTGTCTTCCGCGCAGCAGAGGAGTGTATGAGCGTTTCGGCAATTTCGGTGCCATTTTAGTTCTGGGCGAAAGCTCTGGACTTGGTGCTGGAGAGGTGTTTCAGATGTAAAATGAACGCGCAACTTGACTAGTGTTTACTTGTTGAGGTGGCCGTTGTTGATGCTCTTCCTGGAACGCCGCACCGCAAGGATAGTAAGCAGTTAAGGTGCTTCCTTAGAAAACTTTCACGAGTTGCAGCTTTTTAGTGCCAGGCGTAGAAAATCAACTGCCTTGACTCAGAAGCGCCCTTCGATAGACCCGATAGTTATCGTTGCAAGGCACTGCCAGCATGAAAGGACTGCGTTTCATTAGAGCTGGGAATAGCTCGATTCCCAAATCGAATTTATCGATTATTTTGTTAGTGGAGATTTCAACACCGTTTTTGAGAGAATCTGTGTATGGGCCGACAGGAATTTGTTTGTAAAGTAAATTACTTCATAAAAGCAAGGCCAATTTTGATTATCTCTGATATTCCTATAGTTTAGTTTTCCTTAAAAACTACTATAAGAATTTTTTCGCCTTGAATTGTAACTGCCTTGAATCAGAAGCGCCCTTCGATAGTTCCGATAGTTATCGTTGCAAGGCACTGCCAGCATGGAAGGACTGCGTTGCATTAGAGCTGGGAATAACTCGATTCCCAAACCGAAATTATCGATTATTTTGGCTGACAGGAATTTGAACAGTAAATGACTTCGAAAAAGCAAGGCCTATTTGGATTTTTTCTGATATTCTTAAAGTTTAGTTTTCTTCAAAAACTACTAAAAGAATTTTTTCGCCACAAGGCTAAGAGTGGTGAGCATCAATCAGCAATGAGAAAAAATAAGGGATCTCTCTTTATTTTAAATAAATCGATTTTAATCGATTATTAAATAAAAATGGGTATCTGCACTGCTTAGCTCTTTCTTGCTTGACTTTTAAAGGCTTCTTTCCGAATAACCTCAGCAGTTAAGCTCTAGCACAGAACAGATTCTTTCCTATTTTCTAATTCTATTTCCTTATTCAACTATAGCCCAAGATTTTGTCCGATAACTATGTAATAAACAGGTAACTGAAGAACTACTTCCCAGCAAGTATTCGTACCGATATCACATATTCTTATAAGTAATAGGTGGTATTCTTACAATAGATTATAAATAAATATAGTTCCCATCCTTTAACTGAAACATATAAACAAGCAAAGTTCTTACCTTTGTACAGAGGTTCCTCATCGATTTCGGGGAGAGTTGGTTCACAGGCGAAAGAAGTGGACATTTGGTGCAGAGTGCCGTTGGAGTTTATTTTGGAATTGTTGGATGGCACCTGAGAAGAGACAAGGTATATCATAAAAAATCTACAAATATAAATAAAACAAGAATATTTACATTTCCAGAGTCAGCCCTTCCTTCGTCGGCATCGGCCTCATCCTCGCTGCTCAGAAGCACGACGGGATCTACTTCGGCCACACGTCTGCCTCCCCGGGATCTCCCTCCGCGCAAGGTTAGCGACCCTCTGCCACGGGGTCCCACACCAACTCCCGTGCCGTAGGTGACTCCGGCCAACTGTTTGTTGAAACGGGCCGCCGCCACCATTTCCCTCTTCTTTTCCACCACCACAGCTGACACCGTCGTGACCGGCTCGCTGGAGGTCGAGGAGGCTGGCGAGGAGGCGGCACTCGACTTGAGGATGTAGGATTTTCGTTTCGGGGGCTCCGAGAAGACGCGCTTGCAGCGATCACAGCGGGCATGATCCATTCCAGTGAAGCCGCACTGCTGGCAGACGGCCAGAAATCCGTCAATGAGCTTCCTGCTTGCCGTGGGACCGGACGCATTGGTTCCAGCCGTGGCAGCTGCTGGGGTGCTGGGTTGGTTGCCGGCAGAGGAACTGGCTGCCTCGCGTTTCGCCTGCTCGGCGGCTGCATTCGCCTGGGCGAAGGATGGCGAGACACTCGTGGAGTTGTTGGAAGCTCCGCCGGATTGGGGGTTACTTTCCGGCTGGCGGTTCATCTGCAGGCTCTCCTCAGCCCGGGAAATCAGCTCACTCGCCGATTCGTTCACAGAGAATCCCACTGTGACCACGAAGTCCACATTAGCACCCCGGTGCTCCACGCACTGGATGGTGGTGGTATTGTCGAAGGGCACGCCGACTTGCTCGAGCAGATCCTGCACGGTGCAGGACTCCCTCGGTAAAGTAAAGGTTATCAGTCGTTGTTCGCCGCTGGCCAGGATGACCAGCATTTTGGCACTGTTCCTGTCCCGATCGGCTATGGCCTGGCCAGCTCGGTTGTTGAGGACGTGCTGCGAGTGTATTTCGTAGTTGTTGTGCGAAGTTTGCTGCACGGAGGAGCCGGAGCCGGAGCCGGCACCTTGTTGGGTGCCGGATGGCTGCGGAACGGGGGCGGGAACGGGTGCTGGAACTGCTCGTTGAGGTTGCATGATCCTCGTTCCGAGTGGCAGTGGAGATTGCGTCAGCTTGGACGCAGGACGTATTAGGGTTCCAGCAGACGATGGCCGCAACGGCGACAGTCCCGGACTCGATCCGGCCACCGGTGCTGGGGAGGCTGTCAGTGTTGTCCGCTTCTTAAACTCGGCCAAGGTCATGCTGGGCCCGCTGGCGGAGCGCACCACTTGGCTGGTGTTCTGCACCACCTGCTGTTGCTGTTGCTGCTGCTGCTGCTGATCCTCCTCCTGGGAAGCAGTGTTTCCAGGATAAAACGTGGTCAGGGTGGTGCCCGATCCAATCTGCATGGGTTGCATCTGGATGGGAGCGACTGGTTGTATGGGGGGCGGTGGCTTTTGCTGTTCCTTCTTCAGCACGGCCGCCTGGATCCTCTCCTCCAAATCCATCCCAATGCTCCCAGATGGCTGGGGCGGAGCATTGGTGGAGGCCGCTGGAGTTGGAACGGGGGCGGGCACTGCTGAGGTCAGGGAGACCGGAGCTCTGTACCGAATCGGGGACTGTCGCATCATCAGCATGTGTTGCTGCTGCTGCTGCTGCTGCTGCCCTCCATCGGCGACCATGTGCGTCCGGTAGATGTGCCGCGGCTGCTGCTGCAGCTGCTGTTGCTGCGCCTGTCCGACGTTCGTGCTGATGGTGATCTGCTTCATGGGGGCCTGTGTCACAATCTGCATAGTCTGGCCCTCGGCTCCGCTGGCCTGCGCCACCACAAACTGAGCCCTGGGTCTCACGCCGGTCGGTCGCATTCCCCGGACGATGCCTCCTGCCACTGCTCCTGCTCCTCCTCCTCTCGGCCGCACTTGTCTCACGATAGCCGTGGGCGTCAGAGTGGGCCTGGTGGTGATTAAAGTCCCTGGCCTGGTCAGAACCGCTCCTCCTCGCGGAGACTTCGCTCTGAACGAAGCGCGAACTAACTGCGTTCCTCCTCCAGCGACCGAAGTGGCCACGAGTTGGGGTTGCTGCTGCGTGACCAGCTGCGGCTGCTGCTGCTGTTGCGGGCCCTGCGCCTGTTGCTGGGGTTGTTGTTGAGGCACTTTCTGAACTTGCAACTGCTGGTAGACAACGTTCTGGGTTTGCTGCGGCACCACGCGGGTTTGGACTAGGTGAGCTGTCTGCGCCGTGGCCTGCAGTTGCATCTGCTGCTGCTGCTGCTGGACTTGCTGCTGCTGCACCTGCTGCTGCTGAACGTGTTGCTGCAGGACGTGCTGTTGTTGCTGCTGTTGCGGGGAGGTGGCGTACACGACTCGGTTGTTATACGGATGGATGGCGGTGGCCTGGCGCATAATCAGCTCCTGGTGCTGCGGAGCCTGGATCAGAACTGGCTGCTGTTGGACAATCACGTGTGTGTTGTTTAGCATCTAAATGTTGAAAAAAATTTCAATTTTAGTGTCAGAAACTCATGGCCAACTTCGATTTGATACTTACACTGATGGGCCGCTGCTGCTGGGGCGTGGTGGTCATGCGGTAGACGATCTGCTGGTGCTGCTGCGGCTGCTGTTGCGGCTGGCTGGGCGATGTTTGCAGCTGCAGCGTTTGCGTCTGCTGCGTTTGCTGGTGCTGCTGCTGGGGGCTCTGCAGCAACTGGGGAGGCTGCGGACTGGCCTGAACCTGGTAGGAGGGCGCGTGCTGCTGGTACTGCTGCTGCTGTTGCTGCTGCAGCACTTGCTGCTGTTTCTTCTGCTGCTGCTGCTGCTGCATGTGCTGAACAATCGCGTTCGATTGCAGCACTTGCTCAGAAGTGTAATAAATCTGCTGCGTGTGCTGGAGGGCGGGCGGCTGCTGCTGGTGCTGAACGTACTGCTGTTGCTGTTGCTCCAGGTGCAGTTGTTGCTGCTGCTGCTGCTGCTGTTGCGGATCCTGCTGTTGCTGGTAATGGACCTGCTGCACTTGGTGCTGCTGGTGGTGCATCACGACTTGTTGTTGCTGCTGCTGCTGTTGCTGTTGTTGCTGCTGCTGCTGTTGTTGGTGTTGCTGCTGCTGGGCCACATCGTCGCCTCCTATGATGTGGTATGTCGGCGCAGGAGGGGCCTGGGCCGGTTGGTATTGCGCCGGAGCTGCTGTTTGGTACACCACTTGCTGCTGATCATTGAACACCAATTGCTGGTCATCCTGTAGGACCAGCGACTAAAATATATCGAAGTAAGAGAACAAAATCAATAAAATATGGATTCTATTGTGAAGGTAGGCTGATACTACTCACCCCCACCTCGTCTTGGGGCACTTGCACTACCTGCAGATCCGAGTAGACGGGCTCTTCGATGGGAACAATATACTGCTCCATTTCTCGCTACCTAAAAAGTAATAAAAATATATAGTTAATATTAAAATCCACTTTAAAATGGCACATTTTTTTAGCTTTAATTTCTTCCCAGACACCCAGATGTATAGGAATTGTGAAAGTAATTAACAAAAATATCTCTTAAACCTAAAAAACAAACAATCTTTAACAAGTGGCATTGCATTTCGGGTACACGAATATCTGCAAGATATATTTTTAACACAAATTTTTAAGCAAATTCATAAAAAGATACACGGACACCATTGTTAGGCCACCTTTGCTTCCCGACACTTTCCCGACCTCAAAAAAAGTAGCTTCTAACCAAAATCCAAAACATATTCAACTGCAGAGAGATGCAGATGTCCTACATTCTAGTTTCTCACATGGTTCCCTAATTTAAGGTGCAATTTATTATACAATTACGAGGCATTTCTTGTGCCTCATTTTTTGGCTATTTGCGGACACACACACACACCTCCGGACTTTCCAAAAACGCAACTGCGTGGGAGCCGCTCCTTTAGCTCAATCGTTTCGAATTCCTTCAAAAGTTAAAACATTATAAAACAGTTCCTTTGAACACACTTTAAACGCAATTGAGCATGGTATTTGCGTGAAAATTCCGACTTTCTTCGCGTTTTATTAAAACAGGCAGAATTAAATATGGCGTTTGCAGGGCAGCATTTCCACCACTCGCGACTGGCAATGCCAACAATGATGCGCGAGCGCCCCCTCGCGGCAGACACCCACGTCAGCTGTTTACAAACATTTTGCTGCGTTCCGTCTTGTGGCGCTAGTTTATCGAAGTGTGCCTTGCGCCGTCTTCTTCGTCTAATGTTTAGTGGTCCCTCTGTTTGGCATGTAGCCTGAATAAAGGGACCTCTATTCGAGCAGACCACTGGAGTTGCACTACATTCCATTAATTTTCGCGAATAACTCTCCATTCTTTTGATGAACTTGATTTTTGGCGACATGGTGAAGTTTTAAGGTAAAAGTTTGGGAATATCGAATTTTTTTGATAATTGATATCGCGGGTATGGTCACTGGGTGTTTTGTTGTTAGCAGCGCGCTCTTCCGAATTGGGGGAAGAAGAAGAGCCAACAACAACAGTGGGATAAGGGCTGGTACAAAATCGATAGTCTGAGCGATAGATAATAAACAATTAAATATTTAATAAAAGCGTCTTTAGTGTTTTAAATTTTTTTTAAATACTCTGCTGCTTCTAAATCTGTATGAATTTTAAAATAAAGTTAGTTTGTTTTTGTTAATCGAAAACTCTTATCGGATGTGCCTATTTTTTGACTTCCCACCACTAATTCCGTATTTGTTATTTTCACAACAATGTCCAAAATATTTACGCCTACAAATCAAATTCGCCTCACAAACGTCGCTATAGTGCGACTGAAAAAAGGAGGAAAGCGTTTCGAGATAGCCTGTTACAAAAACAAGGTCCTTTCGTGGCGAAACAACAGGTAAACCTGAGAATTATTCAGCACGTGCTTCTGTAAAATTCAAAACTATTCTCCAATTGCGCATTTGTTTAGCGAAAAGGATATAGATGAGGTCCTGCAGACGCATACGGTGTTTACAAATGTCTCCAAAGGTCAGGCAGCCAAGAAGGATGAATTACAGAAGGCCTTTAACAAAACGGATGAGACTGAGATTTGCAAAGAGATCCTGAGCAAGGGGGAGCTGCAGGTTTCGGAGAAAGAACGCCAAAGTGTCCTGGACTCGCAGCTGAACAGCATCGTTAACAGCGTGGCTGCTCTGTGTGTCAATCCTGAAACCAGACGTCCTTACCCGGCTTCCATTATCGAGAAATCCCTGAAGGATGCACATTTCTCCGTGAAGATGAACAAGAACACGAAGCAAAACACCCTGGAAGCCATCAAGATGCTGCGAGAGCACCTCCCGATTGAAAGATCCCGAATGAAGCTCAGAGTCAGCTTTGCGGGTAAAGAGGGTGGCGGTAAACTGAAAGAATCAGTGGTGAAGCTTGCCAACGCGGTGGAGCACGAGGAATGGGAGGAGTCCACGCTTCACCTGACCCTGCTGATAGATCCTGGCCAATACCGCGTCATAGACGAGCTGGTCAGGAACGAAACCAAGGGAAAGGGTCTGTTGGAGCTGCTCGAACTCAAGGAGGTCGTGGAGAGCGAAGAACTCTTTTAGAAATACTTCCGTTTTGATGGCAATTGTTTTCTGTGTACATTTGTTTATATTTATGTGAAACATAAAGAAAATAATTTAAACAAGCAGTTTAAATTCAAGGGCTGAACAAATTGTTTACTTATTCTACCAGATTACAGGATTATTCAAATAGAACAGGACCGAGATTATAACAATATATACTGAAAAATTACAAAATATAAATCTGCTGCCCAGCTTTACTTCCGCTTCTTGAGGTTCTCAAAGCGCCGCGATAGCTCATCGAAGTCGATCTCGTCGTCATCGTCCTTTTTGGCTGGTCCTGTGGGCGGTATGTCCGGCAAATCGGGCAAGTCGTTGGGTACGTTGGGCAGCGATGGGAAATCAAGCGCTGGCGGAGCACTGGGCGGAGTGGGATTACCCGGTGGTAGCTTGGATCGTGGTTGAGGTTTCGGTTTGTTGGCATTCTAAATTGGGGGAAAAAGAGAAATTAATTTGATTCACATATAAATTATCTTATGGACCAATTTTTTTCTGATTAGCATTAACTAATAAATTGAAATTAACAAGTGAATTTTGTCAGATTAACGAAATATCAGAAAAAGTGATTGGCATTGAGGTTTCGGGTGCTTTAGATTGGATTGCTGGATTGGGTTAATATCCCGGATCCTGACCTGCAGATTTGCGGGATTAATCGAGGTGTAACGCGGCGGCGGATCATTTTCGGGTTTGGGGCGCTGTCAAGCAAAATTAAAAGAATAAAATGCAGTTGAAAATAATAAATTGCCATCAATAATTAAATAGCTACATCAACAAGTTCACAATGATAACAGGAATGCGGAGGAGTGGGCAGCTAACTATGAATCACTTGGATGACTGGACTTACACGCACAGTGGGCCATTGACGTCACACAGATTGAAAGAATAACATACATAGGCGAAGAAGCGAGCCCAAAAGCCGTATTCGTTTGTTTAGTGGATGTTGCAGAACGATAAGCGAGTTAGTTTAGTATTAGGAGAGTTCTACACAGAGATAACCTACCAATATGTTCTCATCCGGGCTGCCGGAGCCATCCGTAATGTTCAATTCGTGCTGTAACAGCCCAAAAATCATGCACAAAATACATGCGAAAACTTAACTATACATCAATATTAGAAAAGGGCTTAATATAGCAGCAGTCAGAGTCTTGTGTTATTGCACTTTCAAATCTAATATCTTAGAAGCTAAGTGACTTTCTGACTGCATCTGTACAAGCCACTGGCATTAAGCGTAGTGTTCTGGATATTTACATTGATAAAGTTGGTGTTCAGATCCTTTTCCTCGGCACATTTCGCCGGTAGCACGTTTAGATTCGGCGGCTGGTTGGGCGGAATATTGTAGGCAAATGGTGGCGGCGCTTGTGGTGGTGCAGCGCAAGCGGCACCACCTCCACCTCCAGCACCCCCACCGAATGATGGGTAATTGAAGGGCTTATTGGTTGGTGGTATCGGCATGCTGGGCAGTGGGGGCACCGACGGATAACCGATAAAGCCCATTTGGGGCGGGGCGGCCCCACCTCCTCCTCCTCCACTGAGGTTGTTCCTATCCGACAGATCGATCAAGTGCGGCAGATTGGGATCTTCCTCCTGCATCACCTGTGGATCGGGCTCGTACTCGATGTTGTAGTTCTTGGCAATGGCAATAAGGTAGTTCTCCACCAGCAGCTTCGGTGGCGCCTGCAGCGTTAGCTTGTGCATCAGCTTCTCGGACACATGATGCTCTCCAGTAGCGTTGCGATTGTTCTCTCCGAACTGCGGTCCGTACTTGGCCACAAAAATGTCAGAGATGATCTTCAGCTCCGCTATATCGCTCTGCAGTCGAGGACAGACCCACACCAGACTGGCCACGGGCTCCGCTATGCCTACGTCCAGTTCCTTCATTTGGGTGATGAGCCCGAATCTGGCCAGCAACAAGTCGCAGTACATCTCCACCATTTCCATGGCCTCCACCAAGTAGTCCTCCCTGGGATAACGTAGATGCTTAGCTAAATAGCATAACTAAAACACGTTCACATACCTGATAATGTGTTCCACTCGGATTCTTGCTCTTTCGATTTTTCCCGCAGACAGATAATCTGCGATTTCTTTCCGGGACTTCTGCGTCAGCTCCGCCTTCTTCTTTTCGAGCAATTTTAGGCGATTCAGAGACAATCGAAGATTTGTCTTCAGTTTATTGTAGTTGGGGCCGCTGGAGAACATTTTAGCGAGTTAATTAACCTAGCTGGGCAGCCGATTCTCTAATGAAAACAATGAAATTTTGTCTGGTGATTCATTTAGTTGGGGAAAAACAATTGTTTTGTGACGTCACGGACCAATCGACGATAAGCGGTTATCGAGATTCAGTGTTGTGTTACGCATTATTTTTGTATTAGAAATAGCTTTTTTTAAAAAACTTGATTTCAAAAATAATTTTCAAAAATTTAAATTAAAATAACGTAAAAAATAATTATTTTGCTTTTTCGCAAATTTAAAAAATTCGAAAACAATAAACTTGGGATCAACGTTCATTAGAAATTTATTTTACAGAAAAAAAATTTAAATTTTAACAAGGATTCTCATGTTTAAAACTCAAGGATTAGATATTGTATAACCGACAGATATTTAATTTCGAAATGCGTTTACCCACACAGCCAATAAAACGACGTTATTTCAAATCTGGTTACTCGAGCTTTATTCGTTGAATTTTCGGTAACACAAAAACCTTTAACAATATCCAGTTTACAATATGCCATTCCATTTCAATCCTTTCTGCCAATCCGCCGCAGTGCAGTTGTGTTTGGCGCTCGCCGGCCGATAAACTCGAGGCTCTCTGCAAATCGCCAAACACAAAAACAAAGTTGCGGGCGCATTATCCTCGATGCTGCGATTTTATAGCGGCATTACGCGCAATTAATTGTGTGTGTGTGTGTGTTTGGGTGTTCAGGGAGAGATGTGTGAGGATGTGTTTACGTGTAGGGGAGAGCCTCTGAGAGGGGCCTCGAATTGTCAACTAAACTGGAACATAATCATCGATTCGGTAGGCTGCCTACAGATGCGGGGGCGTAGGCGGCGATTCGGGGCACTCCTCCGTCACTGATTCGCAAGGACATGCCTCAAGTTCGTCGATCATGCAGCCCTCCTCCTCGCAGATATCCTTGGACCTACTGGACGGCTCTGACTCATCCCGGTAGCCGGCGTAGATCTCGGCGCGCTGCTTGATGATCTCCTGGATGATGGCCGTAAGGATCTCCCTTGAATCGACAATGTGGCCAACTTCCTCGGCCACTTCGGCTGATAGCCAAGGACAGATGCTCTTCATCAGCTGCTCCTTCTTGACGGCATCGCTGGCTGGCTCTATGTTTTCGAGTACTTCCGGCACCAGGCTGGCAATGTGTCCCTGGAGCAACTTGGCCGCCGTCACGCTCTTCTGCATCTCCTCGTCCAGCTCCTTGGCAATGGCATCTTGGCGCAGGCGGCGCTCCTTCTCGGCCTGCAGGCGCATTTCCTCGGCCTCCAAGCGGCGCAATTCGGCCAACTCCGCCTCCCGTTGGGCCAGGAATCTGTGAAATAATTGGTAAATTAATTAAAATCGATACGTAAGTGATCCATTAAACAAGATTCATATTTTCAAAACCCTTTAAACACATCCTTGCAGGACAAATATTACTTACTCTTCCTGTTTGCGCCTCAGGCTGGACAGCTCCATCTCGTGAGCCACCTCCAGCATGCTCTGTTCGATGCACGCATCAACCAGGACATCAATAATGGGCTGCGCCTCGGCATCGAAGTGGAAGAGCTCGCCGTCGCCGATCTCGGTGCTCGCATCCACACCCACCTTGGCGGGAACGAACGGCGGCGTCGGCGGCTTCTCCAGGAATAAATCTGTCTGCGTGTCCACGTTGAACTCGGGCGGACGCTGCACTAGCTTTTCGAGGTACTTCTCCGTCTGAATGTTCTCGTGCTTTCGGCCCTTGACTGGCGGAGGTGTGCCCAGGACGTTTCTCTGGTTGCGGCACTGCACTGTCCGTTTGCGCAGCATATTGCGGCGCCTCAACTCGGCGGCCTTGTCGAATGGATCCACATCCGTCTGGCGGCAGAGTGCAAAGTGGATTAGTTCAAGCCGGGTCAGGGCTGGCAGTGGATCCAGCTTGGAGTACTTACCACCAGGGAGGAGTTACCAAAGTTGCTGCCCTTTATGACGCGGCGGTCGTACATAACGTTTTTGTATGGCTCCGGCGGAGGCACGATGGGTCTGCGAAGGAGAAAAGGAGCACAGGGATGGCAGGTGAGAGCCATCAATTAGTGAACCTCGACCCAGTTCATAAAAATCCACACAAAGAGAAATGTTAAGGGAATAATTTTAAATACTTTTAGTAGAAAACACCATTTGTGAAATGCCTGATTCTATCACTGGTTCTATCTGATTTTGTATCTATACATTGTGAAACATAATTTTCTATGTTTAGTTTAAGTTTATGTTATTGTTTTATGTTAAGTTCTTAAATATCCAGTACTGTTTGGTTGGTAAGTCTTGAAGATAGCTGATTTCTCTGAGCTTTTTTAGAAAACAAAATTTTTGAAAATACTGATTTTATCAAATGTTGTATCTAATAAAAAAAAAGCATGATGAAACATAATTTGTTATATTTAGTTGAAGTTTATGTTATAGTTCTTAAATACATAGTACTAGATATATATAAGCTACTAGCTAGTAAGCTGATTTCTCAGTGCTTTTTTAGAAAACTAGATGTTTAAAAATACTGATTCTTTCAAATTTTAGATCTCCTAAGAAAAAAAACATGATAAAAAATATTGTTTCATGTTTAGTTTAAGTTTATGTTACAGTTTTATATTACGTTCTTAAATATCAACAAAAAATAAGTATTGTTTCGTTGGAAGAGGCCTTGATTTCTCAGACCTTTTTTTAAAATCCAAATTTTTTAAAAGACTGATTCTTCCAAATTTCGTATCTAATAAGAAGAAAACATTATAAAAATAGTTTTCTATTTTTGGTTTAAGTTTATGTTATAGTTTTATGTTATAGTTCTTAAATATCTAGTACTGTTTGGTTGGTATGTCTTCAAGATAGCTGCTCTCTCAGTGCTCCTTTGTTTTCTTGGTAGACCCAAATCTGTTGCACTTGCAAGGCGATAACCATCAAATTTGTGCATTTCTCAACGCCCTCGCAATCCGCTTGTCAAGTCATCTCCGATTCGAATCAATTTCCCCAAAGTTCACTACACTTTTGGGTCAAATGCGAATGCGGCGAGCTCCGAGTTAAAGCTTTAAAGCGAGTCCATTCCGCCGCGGCTGAGTAATTTATGACTTGCTAATTTGTACATAGAGGGAAGAAAACACTACATACATGGAGGGAAGAGTATGTGTAGTACATATGTGGAGGACCTAACATTGCCAGACATTGCACTAGAAGAACTTGGCACCTGAACTCGTGACCTATGCAAATTTTCAGCTACTTTTGGCCCACAAACAGGAAGTCACATTGAAGTTGTTCGCGAATGTCTAACAGCGGTTCTCTGGGTCTGGGTCTGCAGTCCAAAGCAATCACTTGGAAGGAGGAGTCTCTGGTCAGGTCTGCCAACTTCTATTACTCACAGGACACGCCGGCCTCCCTCCGCCGGCCTGTAGCGAAATCTAGGGAAATGGCTTCTTTACGGCCTTCTAATTTCGCCGTTGAATGATATTTCATATTATTCTTCAATAGTAAAAAAGTGTTTTCCTCTTTGGGAGGGAGCCCATTTACCAGAATAGCTTCCATTTATGGGAGGCACCGTATCCATCATAGGTGTCCTGATGGCCCCTTTGGTGTGGTAATTGAACTTAATTCCTCCCCATTTGTGGCACTATTTTTCGCCGTTTCTCCCCATTGTTGTTGTTTACGAAATCTTGATTTAAATTATTTAAGCCCGGTCTGGGAATATGGGATATTCCCCACTAGCACGACATGTTTGGGTCCGTTTTGTCCTCGCCGCTCGCATGTTCCTTTATGCAAGGCAACGAGTTTCCCATTCGAGAATGCGCTAAATAAATTAATCAAGCCGTTCAGGGAATTTAAAATCGAATGTCCGAATGTCTGAATGGTATTGGAAAGGGGTATTTCCATCTAATTGATTTGTTGGATTTGTTGGCCAATCAATAATGGACGGGACAGGAATGTGGGGGCTTCTAAAAAGTGGAGCTATTTAATTTAGATCTTGGACAGAACCTTGATAGACATATCCTCCAGTACAGGGAATAATTATAGCTGTTTTTGAAATAAATAATTTTTTAAAAATAATTAGAGCTTCAAAGGATCTGGCAATTAAGGATATTTCGCATTTTCTAATTGATCTGTAAAGTGTCAATCGATAAAGGTTGTGAGGCGCGAGGGGCGCTTGGAACTGGTTTCATTTCCACTCCTGTCCGGCGCTACACTTCTCATTTGAATTTATGGTAATACATTTTGGCCCACTTTGCCGTGGTCAGTCGGGTCGGGTCGGGGTGGCCCTGTCACCCCTTATTTCGCACTCGCTCCCCGGCCCCTCCTGGGGGTTGGCCTTTTTATTACCTTTTCTCGGCACTGCTGTTGTTGTTGGTGGCCCGACGCTGCTGCAGTTGTTGTTGGAACTGCGCCTTGGTGATGTGTAGGCCGCCGGCGAGGGATTGGGAGTCGTTGGAGGACTTGGAGGCCGCTGCCGCAGCTGCGCCGGCAGCTAAGGCCGCCGTGGCACGCACCCCGTTCAAACGGGTGGCGGCCACCTTGTGCTCCTTGGCATCGCCCGCTACAGGCTGCTCCTTGCCGTAGTAGCTCTGCAGGATCATGGGATAGGAGGAGTAGGCGTAGACATGCCTCCTCAACATAGTGGCGGGAATCATTTGGAGCTCGTGCGGTGGGGGCAGGAAAATGCCCTGCGGCACCGTCGTCTCGAATCGCGGCCGTTGCGCCATCGCGGAGTCCATCCAGGCTCCGGAACTTGAGCTGTAGTTGCTTCCTCCGCCTCCGCCGTAGTTCTCCTCCGGCGCCAAAAAGCGCAGCTTCTGGCTCAGCTCATCGGCGAAGCTGCGCACCTCCTGGGTGCTGCGGGAGAAGTGCAGTCGTGCCGGATCCCGGCTGGGCTCTACATGATCATTCCCGCTGTCCTTGGCGACTTCCTGGCGGCGTATGGGACGCACGATGGCCTGCTGGGGTCGATTGGGGAACGAGTCCAGCTCCTGCTCCTCCGAAGGATGATGACGCAGCACCGAGAAAGCGTTCGTCACCACGTGCTGGAAATTGTAGGGACTCTGATAGCGCTGGACGTTGAAAGAGTTGGAGTTGGAGTTCGAATAAGAGTTGCCGATAGAGTTGGAGTTGGAGATCCTTCCTGGTGCGTAGGGATAGCTGCTGGCGAAGGAGAAGTTCTGCGAGCGCTCCGGTCTATTGTCGGTAGAGTGGACAGGATCTTGATCAGGATGTGAAAGTGCTGGGTGCTGTTGCTGCTCCTGCTTCGTCTCTGGCATGGTCTCCGCGTCGTCCTCGGTTATCCCTGCGCCCGGCCACCGGTCACCTCGTTCATTATAAATAGCCACCACACGCTCTCTCACCCACCGCACACCGAAAAAGTTAATCAATAATTTTTTCTAGTTTTGTTCGTTTTTGTTTCCCCTCCACCGGCGTGGAGGTGTTGCTTCTATTTTGAATTTCACCGCGGAACACGTACCGCACCGTTCGAGTGGCGAACGCCAAATGACCAAAGGACTAAAAGGACTCGCCTTCGGACCTGGCTTCGACTCTGCCTCGGCCCGTGGTCAGCATTCGGTTTATGTACTCCGAAAAAAGGCCTGATTCTTTGAATTTCAGTTTATGACCTTAGCTTCTATTCAACTTTTATTCTTTTTGGAATAAAAATTTGAAAAATTCGTACTCTAATTTTTGAATTGAAAAAAATATATGAAGAACCACAAACACTTTTCTAATAAAATATATACATATTTCATACTTAAGCCTAAAACTAGCACTCTAAAAAAATCTCTTTCTAGTAAATTTCTTTCAGTGCCTCTTCGTATTTTTAGTTCTTGTGTTTGGGGCAAGTAAGTAATGGTGTTGCAATAATAATGCGGACTGTTAACAGGCGGGCAGCGCTGGCATGCCAAATCCAAGTTGCCTGGAATTGTACTTTGCATAAGAACTTGCCACCCAGGTGGGGCCATTTCCAATTAAAGTTCCTGCTACCTGCTACCTGCCACCTGCCACCCAAAGGACCTTGAATTTCCCACGATGGTGTCCACATTTCCTGTCACTTTGCTGGAGATGACTTCACGCATTTCGCTGGCTGACATTGAAGTCGGAGGTGGGCGGCGGGTGGACCTATTACTTAGAACTCCTCCGGCTAATGTCAATGGCCAAGGTCAACTGCTCGGCCTGGCTGATAAGTGGAATTCAACAGCATAATTAAGTGGATTTCTTGGCACCCGAAAGAGCTCCTCGAAGAAAAGGCGGCGGAAGAAAGGTCAGGGATCAGATGGAGATGCATGATTGTGACTTAATGGCTTTGTTGGGTGGGGGAGAGCACCTCCAAAGCTCAACACCTCCATTGGAGAATAGGGGAGTGGATGTGTGGTTTCCTACTCATCGAAAGTTTACCTCCATTAATATGTTCTGATCATGTGATTTGACGAAATGTTGGTATAATTTGATATTATTAGTTTGTATGGCGTTACCATTTCCCTAATCCCTAATAACATATGTGGCTAATATCCTTAATTTTCACCCAATAAATATTCCTTGAACGACCTTAATTAGAATTAAGAAATATCTATTAAAGCCTTAGATATTATAGTTCCTATCAACTCCTTGGATCATCTTTATATCCCCAATTTGACCTTAATCCGACCCAAGTCCTGTCCCCGTCATTATCTGTAGAAGGATATGTATATTTTTACGATAGTGCGTCAGTTGCTAGTTTTAAGCACTGAGTCCTTTGTCCCCCAAACCATTGTTTGCCGGTCGGGACACGAAGGTTTCCGTTCAAAATGGTAGCAAGTTCGCGTGTCCTTTGGTTGGGCCATTGTATTGACCATCGGCCGAGCACGGGCGGCGTTTAATAATTTATTTACGCAATTTATGACTTTCGTTTTTTTCCCTGGATTCCATTGACCCCAAAAGGGGAGGCATGCAGGACACCCCAAGCAGCAAGTGTGAAATCAAATCAAATTATGGCGATTGAGATTCGAAAATTAAAGGTAAACAAATTATTTCTCACTGACAGTTTAGAAATCTTAATAAAGTTGTATATATAAATTTTAAATATGGCATTGTTTAGTTTCTTATAAGTAAGGTTTTTATAATACACGGATTAATTCCTACTTAAGGGGGCAACCCTAGTTAAACTTTCAAAAATTCGATTTTTTTTCAGTCTTTTCAAAGCTTAGGTTCCTAGAAATATGTCTGTAAAATTTCAAGATGGTATTTCAAAAATGGAATAAGATATACAGCCTCGAAGGGTAAGTTAAAACTTAAAACTCGTTTTTCTGGAAGCAGTGTTTTGAAAGTCGGTGACCAAGATTTCTCAAAAACTACAAAACCGATTCTGCCAAAAAATTTGTGGGCTTATAGAAGCCCACTAGAATAGAGTATAATAGTATACTCTATTTAAACTGTGTATTTTTAGAAAATAAAATGAATGATTCAAAAATTTTGGTAGTTTTCTTTTAATTAATTTATGAAAATGGTCATTTTTTTCGCGATACAAATAGGGTAGTTTTTAATTCCTCACAAGTATAGTCTAATATAGGTAGTTATCCTACAAACCCTAAAAACAACATACTCCACGAAAAAGGCATTAAGGGGTATCTCTTTAATCCCTTGGGTGTGGACGGTTTGCTACTCACTTGGGGCAACCTTTGATTTTGATCGGCTTGGGCTGGCTGGCCCACCAGAAGGCCTGCTTGCACGGCGGCGCGGGACAGGGGGTGTCCTGCCACTTGAGCTGCATCTCGGTGACCTCGGTGCCTTTGATTCCGGTGCTGAGGAAGTCCATGCCGGAGCCCTTGCTGCCGCCATTGGGCTTGTGGTCGCGCTTCGGGATTGTGGGCATTGCTCACTATTCTACGGATTTGTCTCGTTTTTGCGTATCAATAAAATATATTCTATAAATCTCGGATAGGTCTTGCCGCTTGCCGAATTTATGTGTAAAAAAATGACTTTACAAACTGACACATTTTCACAAGGCTGTTGTTCGGATTTGGCTCACTTTTCAGCACACTTTTTGAATTTGATTTAAAGTTTGTGTTGTCGGTGGCTGGCTGTGGCTGCAATTTGTATCCAAAATAAACAACAACGGCGGAATTCGCTCAGTTGCCATGGGAATTCAATGTCGGCATTGTTAAACTGTTGCTGTGTGGGGATGGGGTTTTCGGGATGTGATGGGATAATGCGAGTCATTCGATTGTGCACTCGATTCCCATCATTTTTTCTTATTTGCAACTATCGTAATTTTATTTTATTTAGTTAAAAATCCTGTTGTTCTTTGCCTTTCCTGCCTATGACTCCTATTCCTTTTGTGACTAAACTCCACTGACTATCCTTCGATTGGGGTATTCTATTTTTATATCTCCTATTCAAACATAAGAAATCATAACTCCTTGGAAGCTTTTTGACCAAAAGCTAAGGAAAGCGAAAGTTGCAACTTCTTTTCAAATTTAAACGTCTATGTTTTACTGTTCGGCCTAAGAGCGATGTTTTTTGAACGAGGTGGCAACTTTATGGCTAAGCAGTTTTCCAATTAGAATTCTTAAGCAAGCAGTTAACACAAAAGCAGTGTAAAATACGTTATATTCAGAAAAAGCGCGGGATTTGTTTCGATTTTTAGTTAAAAAATTATTTTTTAGTATTTATCCATATATTAAAATATTTTACATCGATTTATTATATTGAAACTTAAATATTAATCATAATAATTTTGATATTTGGTTTTAAAGACATAAAAAACATAATAATAATATTATCCAACAAAAGAAATAATTTATAAAGTCATCTGCTTTTTATAAAAAAAACACAAACTATTTGAAATTTTATATATCTAAAAACATAAATTTATGCAAGTCAAATAAATCCTCTTAATTCCTTGAAATTTCCAAGTCTGACTGAGATTTACAGGGATATGCTCCTTGATTGAAGTCGATTCGATTACCAAACGCTACTCCATTTAAACCACAAGCCCCGCCCGAATCAAATTTCCTCGGAACGTGTCATTTAATTACTTTTTCCCGAATGATCCCAATCGGTATCAATATCTGGCATTATCCTACGGTTGTCATTTGTATCAACCCCGCTTATTCGTCCGTTTTGCTTGAAATCCTTCGGACTGTTTGGATTATTCATTAACAAATGCTTTGGAGGACAATTACGGGGCTGTCAGCGATGACGTTTCGCTTTATGCGGGGGTGATAATTGCCGGGAGAGTGTCCGCTTTTGTGGCCGGACGACTCGAAGGGGTCGTCCTAAGATCACAGGGGCGGCGGGCAGTGAGTCAACATCGATAAGTGGCCATGACTCTCGACATTTGCCCTCCGAGGGCCGCCCCCGACTCCCGAAAAAGGTTAATGATAGGCCACACAGGCGGGCCTGGACTTCGATGATCTTGTCCAGCTTGTCCAGTTTCCCGATCATTTGCACAGATACCTTTCTGCGAAGGAGACCCACTTTGTTGTTGTCAAACAAATCACTTACTCGGATGCTTCTACCTCCAGAAACTCACACGTGTGCCTGCTTGCTGGCTTCTAGGTGTGAGCTGCAGTTTTCCCAGGAAAAATTGCGTCCAGCTCGGGATTTGATTAATTTATTACCCGATGCCAAAGGGAAAGTGATCTCCGGTTGCCTAACGGTAGAAAAGGTTCGTAAAAAACTCCATTCGGCAGACAATTGTAAAGATCTGCGGGCTGCTGTTGTGGGCATGTTTTAATGATTTTATGAGTTATTTATGTGCACCACTGGCGCCACTGGGAAATAAAATAATTATTAACTAAGACGGTAAAAAGAGAGTAGGTGAAATGAATTTTCACTTGTAGATTGCGTTTATATCAATTCAAAAAGTGTGTAATTAATATTTATTTATTTATGTATTAGGCTAATGAATTAATATTCTTACATGGCTAATATATAATCTAACTTACATACTAATATTATAAAAATGCCTAACCATTAAGGTGTAAATTTTTCTGAGCCCCTCTTACTTCGGAGACTAGGCGGTAAGAAATTGAGATATGTATTGCTTTATTTATTATCCTATTTACGTTTATTATTAGGAGATTTTCCTAATTTTATTTTAATTTAATTTAATTTTTAGACAGAGTTCTATCCCAGTTTGTTGATTTTTTTAAGATGTTTCTAATGGAGTAAAGGAATAATCTCCGACATTATAAAGACTCTAAGGACCTTAAGGAGTATTTTAAGAAAATAAAAATAATATGCTAAAAATACTATAATTTGAAATCTGTTTCTTTGTCTTCATGGGTAACGAAATTTTTTTTTTTCGCGCGGTTCCCGCTGCATACGTACAGCCCACCTCCAGCCCAACCGATGAGGGGCGCTGCTGCATAACGTACGGCTAGAATCGCGGGGATAGATCTGAGATAGTCAGGGTAGTAAGTATCACGAGGAAGAGTGTTGCAAAGATGAAGCCTTAAGGATAAAAGGATTCAAGTTATACATTGAGCAAACTGATAAGATATGGTAGAGACCATTGTAGTCCGAACATTATTATTTTTACCCCTACATTCTTCGTAAAATATTGATAGAATACTTCGTGGATTCCAATTTTAATCGGCCTTAATGGACATGTAAATATTTATTTATTACTGAATATTAAAGATCAATTTTATAAGTGCTACTGTCATAAGTGTCGTAAATGAAAGTTTAAATTTTCTACTTCAAACCCTATAAACCTCAATAACTCCCAAGAGAAAACATAATAAGCCTAAGTAAAATACTTAAATACTGATTTAAACAATCATTTAATATTCCTGGAAACAAGAACTCATAACTATTTGTTTTATGCCACAAAACTTAGGCTAAGTGACAGATACAGTTTATTGTAAATGAGCTTTATTTTCGGCCCATTCTGCCGTTTAGCCGATAAACAAACTCACCCAAATTAAAATAAATATAACAATTTTTCTCCTAATGACAAGCCCCATATATAAGAAATGCAAAACACGCAAACAGTTTGTGGCTTTCTGGGGCTACAAGTTTGCATGACTGAAATATTTTGGAGTATTATTGATTGCCGACATTCAGAGCATAAATGGCTCTTTAACTTTGGCCGAGAGCTGCCTCTGACAAATGTGCGAGGTAAGTGAAAATGTAAGTCTTTAGTCGGTTAGTCAGGCATTAGACATTGCCTGCCCCAGACCCTGCTCCTGCCCCTGCCCCTGCCCCTGCCCCTGCCAGTCTGTGCCCCCACCACCTCACCACCTCACCACCTTTTGGCGACTTTTGTGCGTCTTATTTGCATTGGGTCGGGACTTGATAACAGCAAAATCCGTTTGTCGATCGCTTCCAAGCTACACGGTGGAATAACTTAAGAAATGAACGTTGTGTGCTTCGGTTTCGGTTTATTGTTACCTTACACACACACACTCGTACACTGTGAAAATAGAAAATGAAATAAAATAAAAACGCGATCGTCTGATCGTCAACAACAATGAGACTGGACAATATAAATGGTCGCATCGGAATTGCTAATTTGCTTTTCAGTTGCTCGGGGTTCGGGGCTTCGGTTTGGGTTTGCCTTTGGGTTTTTATTTTGTTTTTATTTTGTAAATTGTTTTTCTCTTTTTTTTTTAGCCGCACCACTGGTCTGGGTTCCTGGTACGTTTGACCCTCCCTTTTGGACCCCAGTGGACCCCAATCGGCGGTCGGATTGATTTTTGTGCGACATTTTTGACATGCGGATGTGCCATGTTAACGAGAAGAGGACAACTGTTCGAGTGCAGCTGCACTGGGGCTCGATTTCTCGGCCCGAAACAAATCCTTTTGCACATTTACAATAAATTGAATTTGACCAATGCTGTTGCGGTTGCGGAGTGTCCTTTGCAGCCCCATCCCTTCCGAGTTGTCCGAATCAAAGTTGCACAGCAAGTGAAATGCTTGAAAACCGCAGCAAATTCGTCGAATTTGCCATGCGGTGAGGCTGAACTCAAGGCAGCAAGGATTTCAGGATCTGCTGGCAGTCCTTTGTCTCAGTGGGTGGGTGGGTGTGTGTGTGTGTGTGCGCCTCGGCGTATGCATAATTGATGCGAATGCTTGTGGCAGTAGTCGAGCTTAGGACCCGAAACCAGAAACCATTCCTCATAATTGAGTCGCCCCCTCAACCCGAAATGAAAAGGCTCCTCCTCCATGAAACAAAAAATAAACCGAAACCCCATGAAAAAATGGTAAAGTTCATTTGCTGCAGCAGAGATTTTTTTGTCGGATTGGGAGCTGTCTGTGAGCTGGAAAATGAAATGCAGTTGGAAAAGCCGCAATTTTTCAATTACACATTGCTGGAAAGGAATCCCCTTCTAATATATTAATATGCAGACTCCTAGGATTTGTTGAAAGGTTTTAAACAACTGCAGTTTTTATAAAGATTTCAGAAAAGTGTCATCACCATGATGACATTGGACCAACTTTTCTTCAATTTTCTTTATAGAAAATCTCTATTTTAACCAAAAAACATTTCTCTTTTCTTTTTGTGAAAATCTAAATCTTTTTTCACACACCCCCAAACAATAAACCATTATTTTGACTTGAAACACCGTTAGGCGCCACCTGTACTAGACACATCCCGTTTCAAGGATAACAAAAAGGTCCTGGATAAAGATCTCCCTGCTGGACACACTTTCACTCTCGACATGCCAGACAAAATTCCAAGGAATCTACCTGTTACACGTGCAATTCTCTGTCCAGTTTACCTGGAAAAAATTGTCCATTATATGGTTGGTTGGGACTCGATCGTAATCGATCTTGTATGTAGGTGCTGCCTTGTTTTGGCTCATAACTCAATTAGCCGGAAAATGTCCCAGCACTGCTACGTGTGGTGTTAAAACCTGAAGATCTTTATTAGGCGTGGACTGGCTGTTGTGGCCACACCACAGGACAATTGGAAGATGACTTCCGTTTTCCCTGGAAGATTTTCGGAAAGGTGTGGAAAATGTTCCTCTTCCTGTTGGGACTTTATCGAGAACAAGTGTTAAGGATGCGCGTGACCGGGACCCACAAATTAAGTCACGTAGCAGTAGCGGGTTCAAAATTGTGCGTAGTGTGATGATGAGGTCTTCTTTACAGTTAGAGGATGTGGTATCTTATTGTCCTAGTGATTAATTTAGATAATATTTCAATAGAAGTAACTATTGATTGAGAAAGTTGTTTGTGAAAATAAGGAAATGGAATCCCAGTTCTATAAAAAAAATAAAAGCCCCTATTAAGGTAACATTTCACAGATTTTTCCCCTTTCCATGACTTCAGTTTTATAACCAAAATTAGCGGAAGTTTCTCAACCAATCACCCTCAAATCATATATTCATAGAACAATTTCATGGGTTTGGCGAATGGCGTAGCCCCCTCCCTGATGTATCCTCCACATTAACGATTGCCTACAAATTGGTATTTAATAGCTAACCCTCTGTTTGTGGAGTATAGTCACTGGGATATCGGGCGAAACGATCTCACTTCATCAACTTTCCACAGTCATCCACTTCACTCGCCATCTTTTGTTTATTGTCAACATATCGAAGGAGCATATTCCACAAAGCAGACATCGCTGGATCATAAAATCCGAGGGGAACTATGAACGAAATTAACCAATCAATGAATTTTTACGGACTTTGTTATTTTTGGATGGTTTATTTCTTTGATTTTTGGGTGGCGCTGCGTGGGGCTCTCATCGCATCATCTTTTACAACTTTTGACTTTCCTTGTGGGTCTTTTATTGGCCTTATTTATTATTTGTTGGGAACATGGACTTGGGGGCTTAGCTGCGATAAAAAGCAACTCGTTTTTAATTATTGAAAATACTTCTTATACATGTTTATGGCTGGTAGCCGGGAACGCTCGAAATGGATGGACAAGTTCATAAAACGAGCCACCCCACACGAACCAAGGAATACTACAATTCGAGAATATTTATTACGCTTTTTTCGGTGGCCGGTTGCTGGCAAACAAAAGGTCGCAGACAGGAAGTGTGGATGGGTCTAAAAAAAAGGAGGAAAAACAAACAATATATCAATGAAGTTGTCCTCGAACGTGTGTCCAGGATGCGTTTAAAAAAGGAATCCCATCCGTTACGGCGGCCAAATGAGCTGGACTTCCGTTGCAGCGCGTGCGCCAATGCCACGCCTCCTGCCGCGCCATCCTTTCTATCCCTAATGCAGTTGTCATCATTAGATATATAATATATATATCGCAGACACAGATATAGAGGTGATCGTATCGCTGGCAGCAACTATGCTAATCGCCGGGATGCCAAATCGAGTCAAGAACTCGTCTAACCAAGGCGACGCCATTTGCAGTTTCACACTTTTTTATTCGAACCAATTTTTATGGGCAGGCGTGCCAAATTTGTAAAAATGCGCCAGAGACAAGTGTAAAGCTGGCTGGCTGGCTGGATGGTTGGATGGTTGGATCGTTGGATGGCTGGCTCCTCTCATCGACAACCGACAACCGTAAGTTGTTACCATTGTTGCTTGTTGCCACCGCTTCAGGTTGTTGGCTTGCATAATCGTCAGGCAGTAAGGCATTCAGGCAGCCAGGCAGTTGCTGTCTCCATAATTTGTGCAATAAATCAAATGAATTTCACTCTGAAAAACAATCGAGAAACTATACAGGGCGATTGGAGCAGGGGCCAGTGGAGAGAAGGAGTGACTTCAAGGCAAGTCAGGCAATAATTATTAACCAAAATGCCTTGGCAACAATCAAAACCAAATCCAAAACCGAATATCCAAGCTCCAAAGACCAAAAAGCATATCAATAAAAGTCGCACACGCAAACAAGCGATTGACACGCAAAAACACATTTAAAATTGATTAGCCCGGTCAAGTTGAAACCGAAATCCGAATTCCGAAATCCAAAATATAAGGCCCCAAACTATAGTCTCTAGAAGATGTCTAGACACAGCTGAGAGGCCCGATGGATGGAAAAATGTAACCCTCTTCTGCCTATCGCGTGGTGTGACATTTGCCCCGCGGCCCGGGGCTTCAAAACATCTCCCAAAAGCCAACCACTCTTTTGGGGCTAATCTGCCTGTGTCGCGTGCTATAGGCCGGCAATCACAAAATTATATTTTAGCCAATCATTTTGTACATTAGTTAAAAGGAAAGTATTAGAAGGGATATTTACGATGGCAAACTTTTTAATACTCTATATATGTGTTAGAAATATTAAAGTACATTTGAGATATATATTTTTAATAATTATTATTTTAATAATATATTACACAATGTCTAGATGATGTCTAGTGGAACAATTTTTGGTAAAAAGAACTAAACCAAGTCTAGAACCTAACCAACATATTTTATAAAACTCATTATCAAATAGTACGACACTTTGTTATACCCCACTATAATTTATAGAGTATTTCTAACACGAAAAGTCTTTATAGCCTCTATCTAACTGATAAGCAAAAATGCCTAAGCCGCCGCGGGCATTCCGAAAATAACAAAATAAATGTATCTTATAGAATGTCTGCGCTTGCGTTTCACTCTCAATTTCTCGAGAGGATGGGATGGATGGATGGATCTTTGGATGGATGGATGGGTGATGGTTAGGTGTGGATTGGGGAAGGGGTAGGCATAATTATTGGGTCAGCGTGCGTCGTCATAACGGACGCATCGGGCCAAAAAGCAAAAGCCATAGCCCGGTCCGGTCCGGGCAAGGGCAAAACTAATTTCGGCCAGCCAGGCCCTCTTGCCGGCAATTTCCAGTAAAAGTCAAGCGCTCCGAAGAGAGTCAAAAACTTTATAACATTCTGTGGCATCCACATATATGATTTATGAGCATTGATCAATTTGATGGATATTTTTGGCAAAAGTCTGGCGATCGAACGATCGATCCGATCGGATCGATGTACCACCTTAAGGGCTTTCCGAAAAATGCTTAAACCAATTTTTACTTAAAACCCAAACTGGGCGAGCTTAATTAAACGGAATCTCTTCCTGTCCAGACCCCCAACTCTTCCGATCGCCAGCGATCTGGGTTCGCTCCTGGTGCCCTTTCTGCTCCACACTGTTCCACTCTGTGTTTTCCCTGGGTCCCCCGGATGGAGCTTCAATGGTGGTCGTCGCCCCAGAGACACGATAAACGCGTACAATTGTTTGCACTTAAGATTTTTACACATGATTCAGTAGCCAGAAGACCCCGAGTCTCGATCCTGGCAGTCATGTCTGCATATGTTGCACTGCCACTCGAAATCGAAATCAGAAGCCCGGGTTCAGAGTTTTGCCTTTACGGTTGATATATATGCTGAAAGGGTATAGCCGAATATTCATTGAGTTTGTTAGGTATTTTTAAATATATATCTTCTATTGGTAAGAGTCTTTTATATTTGAAATTTTAATTTCATTTTTTTTAGAGTATTTCTGACTGTCGTCTTTGTGGGTATCCCTTTCCTTCTGGTTGTTCTATCAGATGCAATATTTGCTAACGAATAAATTGGCATTTCACAAGTTGCCCCTGACAGACAGACGACTGCCTGGCTGGCTGGCTGGCCGGTTGCCTGGCAGATTTCCAGGCTGCCACTGCCACCAAACTGGTTGCCAGCCCGTCTCCTTCAAGTCCAGCTCAATTCATCCTGGCCAGCTCCTCAAGCTCCTCCAGCCTGGCAGCCCGGACCCAACATGCATTGCAATCATTTTTGTTGAATCTAAAATTGACGCATCTCGGCTATGACTTCGTCATTCTTCTTCTCGGTTCTTCAGCTCTTCAGCTGCTGCTGGTACTGCTGGTGGAGTGGCATGCCACTGGAATCGCAGAGGCAGCCCAACTACCGTGTTACGCGATGCTGGCTAAAATGGCCAGCGCGTCGCGCATTTTTCGACGACATCTGAATCTGATTAGAGGTAGAAGGCAACTCGTCGTCCTCAGCCTGATCCCCAGCCCTCGTCCGTCTGTCGCTTCAACTTGACGTTGGCTGATGGGCAGCCTCCACACAACCACCGAACCACTGCAGCCACCGATCGATCCACTGAGCCACCGGAGGCACCACTGCAACCGCAATTCGCAGGAACAGACATCGAGGGATCCTCCCTGCTATACAGTTGACTTTCAGGCAAAAAAAAAAGAGTGACTAGCACTTCCTGTCTTGAAATGTTACAATAAAATATGGCCTTTATTAAAATAATTCTTTATTTAAAATTTTTTTTTTAAATTTCAAGGTGAAGTATCTTAATAGTATTTTTTGTATGCCAGTTCACTCCACGGCTTAAATTGAAGACCTTTGCAAAGAGTTTTCATATTTAACCGAAAAAAAGAGTCTTTTTAAATAACGATTAAGTTACAAAAATTATTAAAACATTTTTCTTTCGTATTTATTTACAGTATTTCATATTTGAAATATTTCAAATAAAAGGAGTCTGAAATGTTCCTGTAATACTTCTGAAATATTTCTAAAATGTTTCAGAACCATTTTTTTGAATTCTAAACAGCTGATATTCACACACTTTAGATATGCTTCTGTAGTGTTTTTGAAACAATGAAAGATTTCAATTAAAAGATTTCTGAGGGGCTGAAATAAAATGAAATAAAAAATTAAAATCAAATAATAAATTAGGGAAAATCATTTTTTTGTATACTTTTGATTAATCTCAACAAATACTGGGTATTTACACCATGGTAGTTTTTTCTATTTTAAAACGATTGATGTTATTCCGTCTCCTTTTAATGAGATTTATCAAATATCTGCTTCGATGATCTCAAATAAATGGCACTTACTTTTGGGCTGGGGGCCTAAACCATAGTCTTCTTTTAAACCATAAATCGGACTTCATTGTCGTCGATATGAGTCGATTTGCCTTGAAATGGTCAATGATTTTTGCATCTTTTATTTTTTGGCAAAATTATTTATAAAGAAAACAAAATGCGAGAAAAGACAAAAGAAAAATGCAGAAATCTACTTTTGGTCGCCACGTTTTGCACTTTGCATAAATTGTGTGAAGTTGTGGCTCAAAAACCAAAATAAATACGAACCGAATTCGAATTCGTATGCCGGAGTCCTCGTATCCTGGACGGCCCATAATCGTGTCCTTGTACAACAAAAGCAATTGCTACTGTTCGCCGCATCGTGGGCCACATCATGTGGCATATATCATGTCGTTGAGTCGAGGCGTATTGGCCGTAGACATGGCCATTGCCACGCCCCAACGCCCTCGAAAATCCGCCCGAATCTGCGCCTGCGCACCACCACAGCAGAGCGTCTCGCAGCAGAAATTTGCATAAAATTATGCAAAATCATGCAATGCGCTTAGTGTTTGTTGTCTGTCTGTGGGCCCGAGTGCGCTTCGTTTTATGAATGGAATCGCCTGCAGATGAGGCTGAGATGGTGATGTGGATGTGGCTTTCGACGAGGATGAGGATGAGGATGAGGATCATCGAGCCAGTTTGCCTGCCTGCAACTTGTTGCCGCTGTTGTACATTAATGAAATTTGTTAGTATCACGACTTTTATGCCTGTTGCCTGCCAAGTCGGCTTTTGTTTCTCCAGTTGATTTTGATTTTCTCGGTTTGTGGCCGAGGTTTTGTTGGTTTCTTGTTTTTCAAAATTTGCATTACAATTCAAATATTTGCACATTTTTATGAAAGGTTTATGAAGCGATTATGCCATTTTTGGTAGGGCTTAGATTTGGCTGACTATTTGGCAGTTATTTTTTATGTTCGGACTTCAAACAGAAAGTAATTTGTTGATAAAACAGTTAAGAAGATGTTTAAGAAACTAATGCGTCAGAAAACTCAATTCTTTAGTTCCATAACTACAGTTCGTTCACCTCCAGCTATGTAAGTGTGAAAATGTCAGTCCTTTTCTTGAAGGATCTCATCCTAAACAATGACATTTTCAGAACTCCCACCAGTCCCTTTTTCTTTTCCACACTCCGTGTTTCATCTACAATCCAATTCCAGCACAAAGGCCGTGTCAATCAAAGTTTTTGTCACAATGTCTTGGCTCGACGCATTTAATCGCGATTTTTAACATATCGATCTGGGTTTTCGTCAGCCAGCCGTCGGGGGCACTCGAGGGGCGGCCTGGGAGCAGGGTTACCCAAACTGGGTAAACATTTAGCCAAACGATGATGCGTATCGGGATAGCGCTCTGGGATCTGGGATGTGCCCGATCTTGGATGTGTCTTTGGGGTGTTCCGTCAGCGGGCGAAACTGTTTTTGGTTTAAATGCTGACTTTTTCGGGGCTTATCGCATTACAAAATGAAATAAGACAGATGAAGGAAAACAGCAACTGCGCATATCTCTGCCACGATCATACCCACACAATGCGTGGAGTTTTCGGGATTGGGTCTGGGTCTGGGATTCGAGATTGGGTTTCGGTTTCTATCCGCACTCGCACTCGCACTCGCGAGTCTGTTTGATGTAATTTATGACAATTTATGCAGCGTTAATGTCGCTGGTCGCCTCGCTGATCGATGTCTGTCACTTCGATCGCGTTCTACGGATGCTGGTTGCTTATATAAACTGCCAGACCAGACCCAAGATTTTTATCGTGAGTCTCCACCCCAACCCCAACCCCAACCCTAGTGTCGCCCCCCGCCCCCCTAGTCGGCCAGCCTGTCTGTCTTTGGGGATCTCCACTGTATTTGGCACCGCCAGCACCGGGTCCGAGTTATGTTTATCAACGGCGGCTGTTGCATTTATAATTGATCTCCGATCGCCCGATTTGCATGATCTGCTGCGAACCAAAAGAGGCCAATCGATCGCATGTTTTATGGATGTCAAATACAATTGCTACAATATTCTAAGTGGTTCGCCCCGAGTTGCGCAAGTCCCTTTTTCTCCGGCCATATAAAATATGTACATTGTACAAATGAAATTGTTTATACCCGTATCCCCAGAAAAGACTGTCCGTCAAGCCCAAAGAGTAAAAAATATATTTAAAAAACAGCCAATGCCAAAATGAAAATCAAGTTGCTACCGCAGTGGGAGAAGGCTTATCGATCAAGGTACCGAATCGGGAATGCCCTTGTTTCTTTTTTATTTTGGACTTACAGATTCATTGAATAAACATTTTATTAAAAAAAAACTTTAAACCCTTTGCAGGTAGTCTATGAATTGATGCAAACTGAAGACGTCAATTTCCGTTTAAACATCACTGATTCAAGGAGAAATATCTTAAGAATCTTTTATACAATACGTGGATTAAGAAGAAGTCTGATAATTTACTAGTTACTTTGTTGTACTTTCCACATTAAGATATATATTAAAATTCTTTGAAAACTAATCACAATGCCGGGTCGTAACTGAATATCAAGGGTATTTAGCAAAAAATTTGTGTTGCTGGCATATATAATTTATGCACTGAACGTTTTGGTTGGCAGCTCAAATAAGGGCATGTCTGGCCAGTGGCCATCGGCAGCGAAACGGCGACAACAGCAACAGCAACAGCAGCAGCAGCAGCAACAGCAGCAGCAGCAGCAACTGCAACTGCAACGGCAACAACCAGGACATGCTTGCCATGCATGCAGCAATGCGGCAGCTCTTGGCCTTCAATTAAACAGCAACAACAGCAACCATATAAAATACAATAAATAACTGCCCGGACCGGAGCAAATGAAGAGATATAAACCAAGTCCAGCCCCCCGCGGCCTCCCACTTGGTTTCAATGCACTTAAAACAAAATATTACTCATATATATGAACTAAAAATTATATAAAATTTATTGCTAAACCTCGAAGAGCTAAAGAGGGGCTTGCAATTCTTTTTCTCTAAGTTTCGAAGGATATTCCTATTTTTTTAAAGTGTATGTCCCTGCTGCATACGCAAAACGCATATGAGAAGGCCAAATGAAAATAAAAGACAGGCCGAGAAAAGAATGAAAACCGTGGCCAGAAAACGCCCCAAAACGTACAATCACAGCCATCCAAAGCTGTTGTTGCTGCGTTTTCGCACGCACCGCAAAAATGGGGGCTGCGGCGAAAGGGGCGGCCTGCCACGGGTTGGCCAGTGGGCGTGGCGGCAAGGGCGAGGGCAGCACAGGCGTTCGCAACGATCCGCGATCGCTGGTGAAAAATTCCGTTTGTGACAATGATAAAATAGTTTAACCTCGGCAAGAATCGCGTTTTGAATTTGAAATGCGATTTTTGTGGTTGTGTTTTATTTTTTTGACTACGTTTTTGGTGTTTCGTTTCAAAAATTTATATGTTGCTGACAATTGACGGACTGCCGTGCTTGGGGCTACTGTAGTCTTTCTTGGTCCCAGAAATGGAGGAGACTTCTGAGGCGGAGGCGGCTAAGGAATTGGTTGGGTGTTGCTGCCTCTCGACATTATTTGGTGACAGTTCTGGTGACGATGCCGCATCGTCGTTGCTGAAGTTTCCCCGTATTTTATTTTTTTTTGGGTCGTCTGTTGAGTACAGAAACTTTCCTGAAAAATAGAAAGGTGCCTAAGAAAAGAAAACAGGAGGTGTTGACAATGTTTTGTTTTAGACAAGAAACGACGGTGTGAGTGGAATTTCGATTTATTATAACCGAGCTCTTTTCTTTCACATCCTTTTCCAAATTAAGGTTATTTGTTCATAAAAAATGTATTTAAAATTTACGGGTTCGAGTTTCACAGATTAAAACCTTTTTGAAGTTCTTGAACAATTTATACATTTTATTACGTAAATATAATTTAACTTTGAAATAGTTTGGCGGCGTATCTAAAATTTGAAACAAATTTCATATTATATTTCATTTTATATGAAAACAAAAACTTATAAAGTTAAAACAACACTTATAAATGAAAAAAACACTTTTACCTTATAATACTTTCTAATAATATTACCCATAATATTATATTTTAAAATTTTAATATTTATTATTCTATAAAGATTTATGAAGCTTTGTTTAAGCTTCATTTGTTCTTAAAAAAATAAAAGCTGTAAAAAAATATACCTATTAAAAATCTTTTAAATTTTAAAAGAACTCTATAGGCTTGCTAACTGCATCTATCCAGCCACCTATGCCACCCCGTAGATGGCATGACTATCTACGTGCCTTAATCGCCTGGATTGTGCATCTGGCCGGTGAGTGAATCCCAGATTGCCGCCACAAGACCAGTAGCCCTAAGCCCAGTCGCAGTGGCAGTGGCAGAGGCAGAAACGCTGAAAACAAGTAGCGCATCGTAAGCTGCAAACATATTTTGACTACGAAATCAGAATGGCGATGGGGACAATGCAAACGGCACGGCGACAATATAAATAAAATAATTGCTGACATAAATAAATTCAAAACTCTTGTAGACAGCTTTTTTATTCACTTATTTCTTTGTGTTTTGGTCTTTTGAGTTGTGCGTGGAACAGTTTGTTATTTTTTCATATAAATTGTTTTTTTTTTGCCTCCATGACGGGCTGTGGCTGCCTTGGCATTATGTGCGCAAATTTTTAATGACATTTTGCATGCTCATGTCGCGACTGCGACGGAACCGAAATGCAGGCAGCTCTCCTAGGCTTTCATTGTCGCCGAAACGCCAAAACGCCGAATCGAAAACGAAAGACTTAAGACACGAACTTGCCACGCAGTCAGGGTGAGCTGCATTTTTTTTGCACAACGTGTACGTTTTTTCGGTTGAGTGTGGAGTGTTGTACGCGTGTTTCGGGACAAATTCTATTTTTATAAACAATTTAAATTCAGGCAATTGTCAGGGTGTGTTCGAAGCTCGACGACAGCAACAACGAGAAAATTGTGTCTGCATTTTTCGCGCCTGCTCTTGTGGCAAATTGACAACAATTGCTGTTATTAGCCAAGTACTCGGAGTGCCGGAGAGCTCTGATTTATGCAGCTGGAATGTCTGTCAAGGGCGTGGACACCCGATATCGCCGTCGTGGCGAGTGAGACACGAAATACTTCCGCTTTTTAATTGACTTCTAAGCGAGAGACGCCCTTCTCAAAGGCTTCAGTTTTTGAGAATCTTCCTTGTCCTCATGAATATTAATCGGAGGCAGGGCAACCGAGATAAAATTGAAAATAAAATTAACTTAATTCCATCCTACAATGTTTGCACACCATTCACACATTAGGTTGGGGATTAACACCTGGGAGGGGGAGTCCTTATCAGGGTGCCATCTTCTGGGATAGAAATTTTGATCCTCAATTTGTTGACTTTGCCGCCGTCTTGCCACATTCTTCCCCATATCAGCTGCTTAATTCCTCGATCTAAGCCTAATCAGGGAATCAGCGTCAAATGTTGTGAGCTTGATGGCTGTCGTAAAATTTGGACGTAAGTAGGGGAGAATAGCACCTTGTGGAGGAAGCCTCTAGCCACTTTAATGGCAATCGTAAAATGGCAACAAGCTCTGGTCCAAATTAATGACTATGTGTGGGTTATTGTCGTGGAAGGAGGATCGGAATGGGAAAAAAGCAAAGGGCTCACCAAAGGAAGTAATGAATCAATTAAATAGGCAGCATCAATGAGACGCCGTTAAAGTCAAGGAAGAAAACTCTCCCAAATGTGATTAGCGCTGGATGAGAGTTCCTTCAACCTGCTCCACGTATAATTTCTTTAGGCGTACGAGAGTGTCTGCCCAAAAGTAATTCCCCCATGATTCGCTGAGCATTCGAAATTGCCTTCGTTATATGCGCCAATTAGACAATAACTAATGAATTTATTGTGTGAGTCGTGGTTGTCGGCAAATACTCTAGTATCTGTGTGTGTAAATAGAGTAGATTATAATTGCATGTCAGCTAGCCAGGCTGATGAGTTTTCTCACCATGTCTGGGACGGCTGCTCCTCCCCCTCCCACACTTGCATGTATCTGGGCAATTAAATATCTCTTTTTGCGAGCCAACTTATTTTTTAGCCGATTACTATATTTATCCGGGTATCCGGGCATTACAAGAAGCCGAACAAATTAAAAGGAATGCAAAATATTTATTGTTTATGATCGTTTACCATAAATCGGACAGAAAAGAAAAAAAGAGCCGACCATAAATATTTGTCGATTTGATTGAGTGTTGACAGCCGACAAATTGCCAAAAAAAAAGCGGCAAGGAAAAATATATTGTTATTATTGAATTGACCAATTAGCAAGCCCCGAGCTTGGAAATTTTTACTATGATTCCCCTCCCGCCTGGGCCCCCAGCCCCCACTATATATATTTCTCCCAGATGGTGGTTTTGTGTTCTTGTAGTTGGGTTGGAGCATGAGCGTGAGCGGGTTTTCTAATTCGCCCCCAAAAAACAGACGCAATTTTTTAGTGGCTTTGTTTTTGGTTTTCCTCCTGTCCAATTCAATCACGTGCAGTGCTCGACAATAGATTCTCTGTCGTTAAACCTGTGAGCAGTTAACGATATTTTGTTTTCTGTCCCTCCCGCCTTAGCTGCAGGTGCAAACTGTACTCTAAGCCATGTTAATATGGCCGCCATGGCGGGGAGTTGGCTCTGATTGTGGCCACTGTGGTTGTTTTGGCTTTTTTGTTGTAACCACGAGTGCGACGAAGAGCAATAAAAACAAAGCGAACGGCCAGCAGCATTATACAATGTGGTTGTACAGTCAAATCGGACATAATGGGCTACAAATATTTTGCATTTAATTTCAAAGTTCAAAGGCTTGTATTTATTTTATTTACATTAATTATAACAAATTTGTTAAAAAAAACTGGGGAACAAATGTGTTGAATGTTTAAAAACTTGTTTAAGAGCCTTGCTGACAGAATGTTTGAAAGAAAAGTATTAAATGTTGAATATTTATATAAATATTTACATTTATTGCCGTTATCCGAAACTGGTATTGTTTTTATTTATTATTTTTTTAACATATTTTATAAAATTACTTACAACTTCCTTCGTGATTAATTTTATTTGGAATAATGGCTTATTGTTGTCGACAATTTTTGGGAATGGATATGATATTGTATCTGTTATACAGTTCCACATTAAACAGTTTTCACTGTATTTATGGGAAAAGCACCAAAAGCCGCCAAACACACACTATTGCAGAGTGGGGAGGCAGTCAGTGAACTCATATGGCCGCCGCACGAATAACGTTTCGTGACAACCGCCAACAACAATTGAAGGTTGAAGTTACACAGCTAGTGCGTGTGTGCCAGTGTGTGTGTACTGTAGTTGGGAGTGTGTGCGAGCAACGCCATTCGGGCGTACCACAAAATTATATATATATTTGTATACATAAAAATGAAACGGAGGCCACGCAGCAATCGCAATTGGCCCCATCCAACAACCATCCATCCATCCGTTCACCCACTCCACCCACAAGCCGCACCACGCCACCCTACCCGCGTTCATCTTGGTTTTTGTTTTGCTGCCACAGCTGGTGCAACTAGCTTTAGGTGTATGCCTTATTATTAACATTATTAAGGGGCAGACGTGGGTGGGTGGGGGACTTCGTTTTCAATGCCTTCGTTTTGATTGAGGAAATCGGTTGTCGCATTGAAAATTCAGTGAAATTTTCGAATTGGTTAAGGCCAAATGGACGTCATTTGTATGCGAGTA
Organism: Drosophila ananassae; assembly: GCF_017639315.1. Taxonomy (NCBI): domain Eukaryota; kingdom Metazoa; phylum Arthropoda; class Insecta; order Diptera; family Drosophilidae; genus Drosophila; species Drosophila ananassae. The sequence goes on from NC_057928.1 coordinate 6,925,145, forward strand.
GTGCCCGTTTACTCTGTGGTCTCATATATTTAGACTTTAATTGTAGCGAGAAAGGGGTTAAGAGCTGGAGAATGGCAGGTTCTTCGATAAAGGAGATTCTGAAAAGTGAAGTCTTTGAATTCAAAGTTTTTAAAAACGAAAAGGCAATAAGTATTAGTATCTAGAATATCAACGATCATGACATTTCTGGTTAATAATAAACCCAATTGTTAAATGGCACATCTATATATTTCGAATATTAATGATCTAATATTCTCAGTCTGAATTTCTCAATTTAATGGTAAATATTTAAATGAAAACAAAAGACTTAGGCAACGAACTTGTTATCGATAGACGTTTTTGATGTTTCTGCTTAAACCGCATATTTAGAGCAGCAGTTGAGCAACGAACTTGTTTGTCATCGGACTGATTTTGTTGATCAACTGCAGCGGGGACCCTGATTAGCCAGGTGGCCCCTCCCCGGCACCAGGGATTGAACCAAAGGGGATCCCATCCAATTCGATCCGTTTCGAGCCGATCCCGCCGAGATGTCTGTCAACGCAGACGCTAAATGCGGGGGCCATAAAATTAGTCGATGCTGTTGGCTGCCGTTTTTTATGGCGTTTCTTCTACGATTTTATAACGCAGCCTCTTTTGTTTGTTTCAAGAGCGTGTGATTGTGTGTGTGTGCTGGTATGTCAGGTCGTTTCCTTCGACAATATTTTCAAATTAACAACATTAAGAGAGACCTTTTAATTAAGTTTCTTCTGTGTCGCTCTGGCATTGGGAAACTTTATCGATTTTGTCCGCTGATTGGCCCTCCACCGCTCGGGTTCGGTTTTCGGCTCGGTTCGACTCGACTCAGTTTTTGGAGACACACATGTGAAAGCTTTCTGTTACAAATCGGCCAAAATGACCATCAGGTGCCGGGCCAGACCGTCTTAACTGCCTTTTTAGCTTTCGCTCGTTATCGGTCTGACCTCTTCTGTGGGTTTGGTCATTTTAATGGCGCACAACCAAAAAACCAAAAATCGTTCCCATGATTGTCGCCAAAGTGTTTTCGATTCATTCATTGGCTACGTGATTGTTGTTGTCCCTGCCGCTTTTTGACTATTTTTGTTGCTTTCTTGTACCCATGCTCTGCTACAAAAAGTGGCCAACAACAGAAAGAGGAATACTTTCCTGATACTCATCAAGTTATCCATCAAGTATTGCCACCACAGTTCACTGTTTGTCTCGTTCACTCCCCTGCCCCGAAAACAAATCCCCCATCAGGTAAATATTCTCCGTGGATGTGTGTTAGGCGCTTAAAGCTTTTTAAGGGTTTTTAAGATTTTTATCTAACAAACTCGCTGTGCATACTTAATTATGTATTTTGAAATGTGAGACAGGTTGGCAAGGCACCGGACCCGGTATCTCGCTACGTATGTATATTAAGGTACGGAGCGGCAGCAACTATTTCTGAAGTCTGGGACCTGGGACCCGCGCTACTGGCGTTGACAACTCGGTGGGGATAGCAGGTGCAGTACAGTTTCGAGATCGACCTAAAGATTCGATGTGATTTTTTTCAAAAGGTGAGAGAATGTCAGAAGGTAAAGGGCAGAGATCCACCTAGAGACATAGTACGTTCCTATGGTAGGCAACTAGTATTCTATTATTAAACGTTTTAAGAGAAACAATAACTTTTCGCCAAGTCTCATATGCCTTTTGCGTTATTGTCGTATCATCCTCAACTTCTTATTTGAATGCAACAATGTACAATGATTAAAAACCTTGAATAATTCCATTTACTTATCGTGGCCATCGCTGGAGCCTTTTTTCTTTCTGTAGCTCCATTTATAAGTTAATTTACCATATTCAGGCCACTGCAGTTGGCAGAAAGAGGACTTCCCCACTGCGTATGCGTAATGCATATAATTTGTAACCGAACCTTAAAAATATACAAAAAAAAAAACAAAGAGCAAACCTTGGGGCATTCAAATAAAGTTGTGAAGTAGCGCTGGCGTATAAATAACCGACACTTGAGCAGCGCAGGGCATTTGCGATTCTATTGATTAAAATCAAAAATGAAAAAATGGAATTTATACATCTCCATGTAACATTCGAATGTTAGCCAGAAGCGAGGGAGATGCCGGCCCGATACCGGGCCATAACTATGTGCCAGACCATTTCATTTTTCAACAATTGGCCAAAACTACGCCTCAATAACCAAAACGGGGCGTGTGCTGCCACAAAAGTAATGAGCAGTTGGCCACGCGCGCTCCGAGAGGGAGAAAAGGGGCAAAAAGGCATTGCCCCTCCGGCGAAATCAGAAGGATGCAGCGAGAAGAGGAGCCGGACTCGCTGCAATGGGCTGCACTCGGGTCTATAATTATAATTGAAATAAATTGATTTATTTGCTCAATATCGAACTCGCAGGCGACTCCGCTTCGACTCCGGCCCGAGCTCTATGCCAAAACGCATAAAGCCATAAAGAAAAATGGCAACAATACAATTCATGGCAATTCTCCGCTCGGAGTTGTTGTGCATGATCGTGTATAGGTGCTTAATTGTTGTTATTGGTTTTTGGTTTTTCGTTTAGGTCGGGCCAAAACAAAAACAAAACCAGCTACGAAAAATATGTGTGCCGCTGGCCAAAGTCCGGGCCCCAAAGAGCCCAACTGCAATGACGATGACGACGTCGATAAGGTCATGAGCAAGTGTCATTGCAGCGCATAAATTATGACAAGGGGTAAGGATTGCAAAATAAATAAACCTGGCACAGGTTGTCTACAACGTATGCGGAAATTTTGAATAAGTTGAAAATAGATGGCAATGGATGGGAGGTTGTTTTTGGAAGATATACCAACCCATTAATAGTTGTTGCAGAAAAACCTTACATACTAATAGCCTAAGGAAATTTTGGGAAACAGTCAACGTATGTCTTAAAAAAAAGATCATCTTTATTACAGTTTAATGAAAAACCTCTTCAAAATTCATGTTAGAAGCCACACACTAAACGCTTTGTTTGGCTTAGGCGCCATCGCCGCTTGAACGGCCATTATGTCTTATCATTAAAATATTTTTACGCCGCTTTAAATTATTATACAAAGAGGTACAAACAACAGGAAAATATGAAACGTTTGCTGGCTACTGTTAAATGAGCACGTTGTGCCTGGTCAGTCGCGTCCGTGTCCGGGGCACTCCTCTTTGGATCTTTGGGGCTGCCTTCTAACAACACTTACAAGTGATGGAACTACATAATCTAAAAGCAGAAGCGACCGCATCAGCGGCAGCACCAGCAATAATAAAATTGAAACTGATCGCATTTCAGAATGCTCGGCACGTCGCGCAGTTTATTAAAATAACTTGGCTAGAGGGACGCACAGGAATGGACGGATCCGAGGGATCTCTGGGGGGAACCATCACCTGCTATGGGTAAAGAAAAATTAGTTTAATCATAAAAATGCTCGACATCGACAGCAAAAGTAGAAGCAGAAGCAGACGCAGAAGCCCAAGTAGCCAGCTCAGACAACTCTTTGGGGGCAGCTACCTGTTTTGAGCAAGAAGATGACTTCAATTAAAAGCTTTTAACAATATCACGTACGGCGAATCGCGGGGGGCGGCAGTGCGGAGAGGGGCCAGTGGTCCGAGTCTGATTACATCACAGTCCTGTGGCGGTCTCAATGAATGAGTCTCCTGGTTTTTTTGCTTTCATTTTTTTGTATTTTTTGCTTTTTGGGTCGGTTATCAGGTGTAAAGCATCGCGCTTAAAGCGGTTTCAATGAAAACGCGTTTGTGTCCGAAGTCTTTTGATTTCCACCACATCTCTGGAGGATAGTGGAGTCACCGATAGGATCGCCGACTGAGAGTTGCACGTGCTACAGCCACCCCCGGTCGCCTCGAGATCAAAGCGGGTTATCCCTTGTCCAGAAAGAGAAACAGAAAAAACTGCAAGAGCTGACCATGTCACGTCAGGGCGTCAACTCTTTGTCGGCACAAGGCCTTTTCCGCAGCTCCTGTCACCGCCAGCCAAAGTTAATAACAATAACAGTAACAGTATAAACGATTCCACCAGCAGTCACAAAAGCCAATACGCTTTTGGTCAACGCTTCGCGTCGATTATAAAAATTTCATGTATGTCTTATGGGCGATTTGCGATTTTTGTGCAATTTGCGACGTCAATTTTTTGTGTGCTCGGCCCTCCAGTGGCGCGTGCGACTTACGCAATAAAAATCTTCGTTTATGTTTCAATTAAAATTCATTGTCCAAGCATAATAACAAAGTCTGGAATTATGTAATTGCGGCTGAAATTTCGAGGGCATTCTGCTAGTAAGAGAGTTATTAAAATTAAATGATAAGTATGAAAACAAGAATGAAAGAAACTCCCTTTCGAGTTTGCAATTTTTATGGCAGCCTTGCCATAAACTCACCACGAATTCCACCCCCTGTGGGCAGATGGTTCATGTACAGGCTAAGGCAGACTAATGGGGTTGAAAGGGTTCACTTCCGCTTCCTATAAGACTTTAAAGCCACTAAGAACATGAGAGGGCATAAAAACAATTGGAAGAGTTGATTGGCCTTTGATGTGTCGGGAGGCATTTGGTCGAGGAAAAAAGTGTCAGTCGGGAAATGTGTGCCACTGTTTTTGTCGCTAATGATATGCACCCTTTTGGGCTGCCGAGGCCGCGACCCCTCAAATGCGATGGATATCGTTTGACGCATTCGTTTATTTTTTTGCTGTTTTTCGAAGGAAACCCACATGCGTGCCGTAGTTGTGCCATAGTTTTGGGTTCTGTTTGAAGTCCTCACCTGGGCACAGGAAGAGGAATACGAATAGGAAGAGGCCGAGGCCGAGGCCGAGAACGCGTTGCCCTTTTGACTGCATTATGCAAATGCGCCTTGAAAGAGATTTTTATTGACATATGTTTCTGGCTTTTTGTTGGGACGGAGCTGGTCCGCTTGTATATGTGTATCGCCTGGTTTCCTGTCGCCACTTTGGTGGGTGTGAACAGAGTTTTAATTTTCATACATTTTCCAGCGATACTTCTTGGGCTGGGCTGGGCTTAGGTTGCACTCGGATTGGGTTGCGGCTGAAAGTGAGAGCACAGCACACACAAAAGTGAAGTTTATGGAGATTTGACGCCTTAATGAATTATTTATTTTTCTAGTTTTTCCATTTGCTTGACTTTTCCAATAAATCGAAACGATAATCGAAATCATGGAACTTGGAAGATCTTGAAAGTGAGTTGGGTTTTCGGGTTTGAAAGTTTTGGATATATTTTATGATGCTTTTATGATTAGTCGTTATGATCTATATTGAATATATAACTATGTATTTATTTGTTTTTTATTAAACCAGTTTAGGACTACAGGCTAGTCTTTATGACTTTAAAAGAAAGTAGATTGGAGACACTGTCTTATATAATAAGCTGAGCTCGCTAAAATTTCTGGATGTTTTTTGTAAGGCTTTTAAGTAATTCTTTAAATCCCTGTTTAATCTGCTAAGCGATTACCAACTTAACTACTTAACAAGCGTTGAAAGCATCGTTTACCCCACAAACGAAAAAAATGTCCAGGTGTTGCAACACTTTTTTCATACCTCCTCTATGCTATTGCCAATAATTCACGACCCTGACGGGTTCGCCCTGCCTATGGGACGTGTCACAGCGCCGCAAAGATAAATTAGTTAATAAATAAAAAAAGGGAAAAATGCTAACTAATTTGCATATTTGCCCTTTGCGCGGCCTCATTGACAGTTGGGCGCCGGGAGATCGCTTCACTGCCAAAAGCCAATGAGGCGCACCGAGAATGCATTTAAACCCAAAGAGTGACTGGCCCGTTTCCACCATGTTACCCCTTCGACAACAATTGCCATTTTGTGCCCGGCTTGCTTTTTTTCGGCTGTGTATTTTTTGGCGGGACGCGGAAATTTTCTATTTTCGGTTGAGCTAATTTGCATATGACAGCAAGGATGTGTTCGGTGCGTGTGTGTATTGGAATTTGGCAAACTCACGGTCTGGCTGTGGGGTGCCGGCTTGTAGGTAGCGAAAGTGAAAGGATCCGAAAGGATAAGCGCCCTGATTGCAATACCCAGAGACTTTTAACGGTCGCTTCATGCAAAATCGCAAAAAATTGAAATTGCAGAGCGCGCCGAAGAAAATAAAAAAATGATAAATGGGTTGGTTGCATCCACGGGGAGACTACAATTCGCATTTGCCTATATGCAATTTGCCTACGTGAGCGATATAGTTGACCTTGCCAAAAATAAAGACGGGAAATAAAGGGTTGCTCAAGGGTTGTCTTCTGCGGCGGTCTTCTTCAGCTCGTCCTCCGTCTAGCCCTTCTTAGGAGCCTCCTCAGGAGTTGTCTGTTTTTTTGGCGCGCAAAAAATAATCGAAAGTTGGGCATATGGTAACGAGTTGTCCGAGGCTTCCTTCTACGCAAATGGGTTGCAGCTGAGGCTGACGATGATGATGATGCCTCTGATGTGTCTTTCTAATGAAACGTTTGTTTGCAAATGAGCTGAGCAATAAGATAGGGTTAAAATCGGGAGGGAAGATGATGTAAGGATTATTTGCATGAAACTCATTTTGAAGATGATTTGGGTAGGACAGGCTCTGGGGACTCTTGGATTAATTGTTGGCGAATCTTTAAATCGATTTTATAGGCTTCGGTGATTTTTATAAATTCAAAGGCCTTTGAGATTTATTTTCAGACCGTAATAATTTTTATTCCAGACTCATTATTAAACAATAAACCATCCTAAAGATTGTGTATTTTCCTCATTTTATTTTCCATAAATCTTAAAATTAACATACTTGAAACCTTAATGATTTATAACTCTAATGGCAGTGTAAATATTTTTTAATAAATATATATTTTTCTAGGCTCTTGAAGAAATCCGGAAATCCCTGCAACCTTTTATGAAAACTCCTCTGAAATTTTCCATTTTTGGATTCAGCTGAATATGGTTGTCAAAACTTGAGAGATTACCTCCAAAATCTCATAATATTAGGCTAATGCTGAATTACTCGAGGTTGTCACCCAATACGAGAACTACACCCACACTTACCTAACACTTACTTTTAAGGCGAGACAAATAAAATAATGCTGCGGTTTTTATAATCCTGTTTAAAAGCAATAAATGCCTTCGAACAGAATAAAATTGCTTTGCATTTGCCACAAATTAGTCGTCCCCTGGAGCCCCCAACCCACTCATACCGAGAGCTATACTATATGCACTCGAAAGTGTGTTTGTGTGCATTAATTGTATTGCGCGATAAACAAAGCGATCAAAAGCAGACCAGTTTATATGTCTTGATTCGGAAATTATGGCACTTTAATTACCAAAACAGACCCCGAAGTTTTCGCCCTCTCGCTCTGGCGATCCGGGCTGAAGAAGCCCGACAACAAATTAATGCAAAATAAGAAGAAAATTATGCTAATAATTATAAACAAGTGCGCCCAAAGACGGCCACTGAACGAGGTGTGGGACAGAGATAGACGTCGGGAGGGGCGGAGAGGGCGGATATAAAAATGCAGCCAAAATGCTAATCGGGCTCATTATCATCCAAATCAACGGCGCCGTGGCCGCGGCGGCCACGAGAGATCTTCCCATTCATAAACGCAGCGCTTAGTTATTTTTTTCCTTTGCGGCGTTTTTTTTAAGCATTTTTTTTATTTACTCGCATGCGGCGCATAATTATGCAACAAGTCCTTTCGTGGCCACAAAAACCAAAAACGCGGCGCGTGCGCACTTAGCATATGGCACTCCGAGGAGTGGGAAAGAGCCAGGCCGGCACAAAACCCAAAACAGGATTTTTTCCATCGACATTTGAAATTTAAATACAGAGTTTTTTCTACCACTCGCTGACTCGCTGTATTTAGCGCCGCCACCTAATTATCATGTAAATTTTTGTCTAAGGACGAACAATGCGATGAGTGACTGTGACTTTGTTTTGTCACCGGGTTTTTGGAATTTTGGGATGGAAAACGGTTGGCTTATTAATTATGCCCAAGTGCGTGGCCAAAGGATATGGTCATGGAATGGAAAAAATGTAAACAAATTCATGCAAATAATGTTGAACTCCGGCTTGTCTGGCTTGTGTCTGGCTGGCCGGGATGACCTTAGTTTGCATAATTTTTCTGATTGAGTTCTTGACCTGCCACAAAAAGAGGTCTTGGCATATGATAAGACTTGTGGGGGGTGGTTGGCTTTAATGTATGACTTTGAGGGGATTACGGTATTTAATGGAAATTACTTTAGATCCAAATCAAACTCTTTTTTTGTTTATGAAAAAATTGTATATTTATTTCTCCCTGAAAACAAAAGAATAGTTTTTTTTGCCGTGCATTCATTTTAGTAAAATTTGCGATTGTCTCGCTCTCCATTCATTCATTGTTCCAAAAAACATAAACTTTTGAGAGGTTTTCCGTTCGATTCTTCCCTTTGTCCCGCAACGCTCCAAGCCGCTCCACTAAATCAAAAATTGCACACTGAGAGACAAAAGTGGAATTTTGATGGCGGCTCTAACGAGATGCCAGTTCCTTTAGGTATGCAAATTGGTGAGGTTTGCGGCAATTTCGCAAAGTGCCCATAGAATCAATGGAGCTGACAGATAAAGTAAATCAATAACTATTGTAAGCGGGCACATAATTTAACTGTAAACTAGTCAAAACACAGTCACAATCACAAAGGCCAAAGAAAGGTGCGTTTTTTATGGTGGATAATAGACTGATATGCATAACAAAAAATGAACGACAGGCGCTTCGATTTAATTCGGCAAGTAAAGTGGAGAGTTTTTTCTATATTTAAATTTAAAACGTAAAAGTTTGTGTCACGTGGATGGAACAATTAATATTAAACCTAAAATTTGAACAAAAAATGAGCTGAAAATTTAAAAAACTGCCATGTTTGTGTATCTCATTCACACATTTTTGCAATTTTTCTGTTGCCATTTTATTGGCAGGAATTTGAATTCATCTTTTTAACACCAGCAAGTAGAACGTGTTTGTTTAGTTCGGGTTTCTTGTTCCTTTTTTATTTTAGCACAAAATAGTTGAAATATTTTGGAAAACAAAATGACAACCGCCCCAGTTCCTCCCCCTTTCCCGCACACACCCTCACACACTGGCAGAGGGAAAGCAAAAGTTGTCTGACCAAGGAGCTGCAAGGAACTGAAACAAAGCTCCCAAAGGGAGAGAGATGTCCTGCTTCGAAAGCTCCACCGGCACTCCAGTATCCAGTGTCCCGAGTCCTGGTGACAAGACGCAGAGAGCTGCGCGCCGTCTGTTCCTCTGGCCCTCTCGCTCGCACTCCGGGCAATTAAAAATGTCACTCTGCATGGGAATGCACTGAAGAAACGCTGTGCTTCGAAGCCTCAGAGCCGGCTCGGCGATTGTCTTTTTTCTCCTCTTCCACTCAGTCAGTCAGTCAGGCCGTCTTTTTTTGTTGGACTCTTTTTTGGGGGCGTAACGCTGGAATACAGCGAGCCCAATAGAGCGCAAGTCGCCTTCCAGTTTACGGGCCGTAGTCCGTCCCGTTCTGCGCACCGCTGGCTGAGCTGCTCTAACCCGCTGAGGGCTGGAAGCCGAGCTGAAAACTGGTTTCCCAGCGCCAAGCGGCTGGGGTTCGAGTGTGTGTGTGTGTGTGCCTGTGCCTGTGGCAGCAACTGCGGCTGCGAGTGTGTGCGTGCGTATCTCACAGATACTCGGGACCGTCGAGAGCGCTCAACGTAGCGCTGCGGTGCGAGACATGACGTTAGTTCACTTCGATAGCTCTACGAGTCTGCACGTGAATTTTCCCTGGGCTCTCGGCTGTCGTCTGGCTTTCTCAATTCTCAAATTCAATCGGAATCGGTCAACCAACAAACACGCACGCACACACAATCAGAGTTTAAATTTGAGTCTTCATCTCAATCTCAATCTCAATCTGAATGTGAATCTTAATCTGAATCTGAATCTGAATCTGAATTCGAGTCCCAATAACGCATCTCGCATATCGCATCTGTAGCTGCATCAGAGTTTCGGGTTTATTTGTGAACAGAGAGCAATGATATGATCGAAAGCGAAATTTCCATAACGAAATAAGCCAAAAAGTGCCAAGTGTTTAAGAGTGCTAACTAATAAAGAAAATAAACAAATTGATGAAAAAGTTAAGTTGAAAATTTCAAAAAGAAGATTTAAGAGAGCAGCTTAAGGAGTACTACAGCTAGTCAAAAGTGATTTGCCGACGGAATTTATTTTTGTCCCACAAACTTGTTGAGCGCGCGCTGCGGGAGCCACGCCCCCGGAAGAATTAGAAGATTTTTGCGCCTGCCACGTTACCCGTAAAAGACGTCAAGACGGTTGCCTCACGGTTCGAGTGGAATGAGCATAGGGACCCTGGTCTTCCTTTCGATCGATCGGTCTACAAAGTCGTTAAACTGAGCCCCAACTTGGAGCCCTACCCCGCCAGCGTGGAGGGCCTGAACAGCCCCAGAGCGGTGGGGATGGCCGCTACGTCGTACATGACCCCTCCGAGCGGCGACCTGGACATGGCCCTCGGCGGCGGTGGCTACCACACCTCGTCGCCCCGTTCGGCGGCCGATGCCGGTGAGATGAAGTACATGCAACACCATCACCATCACCATGCCGCAGCCGCGGCGGCAGCCCATCACCAATTGCCCTCGTCCCCGTCGCCAAATGGCCAGGGCAACGGCACTGGTGGACTGGGTGGCCTGGGGCCCGGCTCGAGTCTGGGTTCGTGGAGTGCCCTGCACCCGGATCCGTGGTCACTGCCGACCCATCACACGCACCATCATCCCGCCGCCGCCGCCGCTGCCGTTGCCTCGGCGGCTGACACAGTGAAGCAGGAGATGTCCCATCTCTCGCAGCAGACTCGCATCCAGCAGAGCATGGCCTCGCCTTCGCCCCACGCCGCCTGGCACGCCCCCCATGCCGGCCACTATGCGCCCACGGGATCGCCGCTGCAGTACCACCATGCGATGAACCGGATGCTTCATCATCCGGGTCATGCGGCCGCGGCTGCCCACCACCAGAGTGTGGCGCCACTGCATCACGCCCTGCGCGGGGAGTCCCCGCAGTTGCACATCCACGCCCACCACATGGGCGGCGGCGACCGGGACGCCATCAGCGGCGGCGAGGAGGACACTCCGACTTCCGACGATCTGGAGGCCTTCGCCAAGCAGTTCAAGCAGCGACGCATCAAGCTGGGCTTCACCCAGGCGGACGTGGGCCTGGCCCTGGGCACCCTCTATGGCAACGTCTTCTCCCAGACGACGATCTGCAGATTCGAGGCTCTGCAGCTGAGCTTCAAGAACATGTGCAAGCTGAAGCCGCTGCTGCAAAAGTGGCTGGAGGAGGCCGACTCCACCACGGGATCACCCACGTCGATCGACAAGATCGCGGCGCAGGGACGCAAGCGCAAGAAACGGACCAGCATCGAGGTGAGCGTGAAGGGAGCCCTCGAGCAGCATTTCCACAAGCAACCGAAGCCTTCGGCCCAGGAGATATCCTCGCTGGCCGACTCCCTGCAGCTGGAAAAGGAGGTGGTGCGCGTGTGGTTCTGCAATCGGCGGCAGAAGGAGAAGCGCATGACGCCACCGAATACCATAGGCGGGGACATGATGGACGGCATGCCGCCGGGCCACATGCATCACGGTGGCTACCATCCGCACCACGACATGCACGGCAGTCCCATGGGCACCCACTCGCACTCCCACAGCCCGCCGATGCTGAGCCCCCAGAACATGCAGTCAGCGGCAGCGGCGCACCAGTTGGCGGCCCACTAGCAATCAGAAATCCAGGAGTCGAACTCAGCTGCAGCTGCGTCCACTCCTGCATCCCTCAATAGTCTAAGCCAGCAACAGCAGCAGCAGCAACAACAACAGCAGCAGCAGCAACACCAGCAACAGCAGCAGCAACACCAGCAGCAGCAACACACACCGAATACACCGTCGTCGAGTGCGGGATCGTCAGTGACGATGACCAGTCAGGTGATGTCGCCACAGAGTCCGCTGGGCAGCTCCTCCGCTGGCAATCAGGCTAACAACAACAACAACAATAGCAGCACCAACAATAATAATAACAACAACGAGGAGCAAGTTAAACACCATCAGCAACAGCAACAACAGCAGGCCTCCAGCATAGCAGCCGCTGCAGCAGCCGCCATGTACATGGATCCCATGCGCTACCAGCATCCGCATCACCCCCACCCGCATCCGCACCAGCATCCGCACCTGAATCCCGCCCACCATCCGCACCTGTTCCATACCAGCGACCAGTTGCAGCATTCGCAGCAGCAGTCCGCCGGCGGCGGCGTTGGTGGCGGCGGCGGTGGAGGTGGTGGTGGTGGCAGCGGACCCGGCAGCAACTCCCAACTGTCGCCCGGCGCCGGCAGCAACAGCGGGCTACCGCTCCAGCCGCCCAGCTCCGCCTCGCCCGCCGGCTCCGCCTCCAGTGTGCTGGGCGGTCACCTAAATCTTAATCCGCTGCACCAGCACCACCATTACCAGCACCACCACCACCAGCAGCACCACCATCATCAGCAGCAACAGCAGCAGCTCCACGCCCGCCGTCTCTTTGAGCTGAGCCTCCAGTTTGGGGCGGCGGCGGCGCCCGGAGCGGTCCGTCACTTCAACAGCTTCGGCGGGGCGGGCGGAGCGGGCGGCGAATAGCATTCGTCGGCCGCCTGGTTCGGCTATGAGTCCTCCTAGGACTCGGTGTCGAACGGGTGGCCGCAGTTCAAGCGGGAGCAGCCCTAGAGCCGAACAGTCGAGCTTCTCCAATGTCAACTCTTCCGTGGCCAATTTCCTAAGAGCTACGACGTCCTGTAGCCAGTTATTTGTTTGAGAACGTTATTTTAAAGACTTTAAAGTGTATAGGTTGAGGTTGGAGAAGGTCGGCTGTCGCAGGAAATCCATAGAAATATAAAGTAAGGATGTTAATTTATTGGGAGATCCTCTTTTTTACCAGTGCATTAATCTGTGTTAAATTCAGCTAAATAGGAGCAGGGAGCAGTGAGCAGGGAGCGGGTAGGAGAGATGGGGAGGCTGCCATCCACCAGTTTAGTTTGTTTTAAAGTTTGAAAAACTTGCTTAAATTAAATCAAATTAACTAAATTAAATTACAATTTAAACGAAATTTCCTTTGTATAAAAAGCGAAAGAAACACGCAATTCAAATCAAACGTGAAACCAAGTGATGTTGTTTTAACCTAAAAACTTAAAAAAGAAAACTAAATGCTAAAAATTAAACTTAAATGATGAACATAAAAACAAAAACTAGTTAAAAGTGCGACCCAAGTGTTAATGAAACCAAAAAATGGAAAGAAGAGTAAAGAAACACACATTCCTCAGCTGCTCTCCATAAGCAAGGTAAATGTTTCCATGCCCAAAAGTCCGCAAATATTATTTCGTTCAACACTATGTCGGCGTCTACATAGATCAAGTTATAACGCTCAAGAAAAAAATGGGTAAAAGTAAAGCAAAAAACACGTCAGCAGCAGTAAGACATTTTGGTCGGTTATAGCTAGGGTTCTAGGTTCTTAAGCAAGCCGTGTTTATATATATTATATATATACAGCCAGTAGATTGTACTCTAAAAAATTTATATATAAACAAAAATAATAATAAATAAATACACGAAACCAGAAACAAACCAGAAAAATGAAAAACGTAGAATTTAACGCGCGGCGAAGTTAAAAATACGAGATGGAAATGAATTAAGTAAAATATGAAAATCGAAAATCCAAAACATCTGTAAATAAACAACTTACAGTTAAGTCATATTTTTAGCTTTAAATGCAATTGTAGATTTTTTAATAAACCCTTAAAAAAAATCATAAAAATCCAACAGAAAAAAAAACACAAAAACAAAACCACATTTATAAAATATAAATTGTAATTTCTAGGAGGTAATTTTTAATGAATAGGCACGTGAAGTTTAGTTACTTAGTACTGTACTTTCTATATAAGCAAGGAATCGAATGGAAAACAAACAAGAATATAGCTAAATCTTAAAATTTAAACAAACAAATAATCAAATACCACAAATGCTAAATTGTAATATATTAATTGATGTACATTAAAAAACCGAAGGCAGCCTAAATGCTAAACCACAAAATTGAAATTATTTCAACAACAAAAATAAACGAAAATTGTGTAAAAAAATCGTACATGTGTCTTTTGATTTACGATAACTTTGTTGTATAAATTCTCTATTTACAATTTTTTTATTTTTTTTGGGAATAACCATTTATTCTAGACTCTAGGTTCTAGATTCTAGAAAGTAAAATAAATTTCTGTTTAGTGTACTTTGTTTTGGAATGTTGACAAGAAAAAACTATGCTATAAGAGCGTGAGAAGTGAAACCGAATATTTAAGATTAAGCCATGCCCTCAATTGTATAATAAATTATATATACACACACACACATACAAAAATGGAAAAATGGAGGCACCAAGTCAACAAAGAGGTGCTCTTCCACCCACACAGATACTTCCACACACACACACACACATGCAGATGAAAAACCAAGAAGAAAAAATAAGCAAAAAGTAAAAAAAACTCTTAAAAAACAAATAAAAATGAATATTATTCGAAAAAAGATGGTCCTTTTATTATTATTTAATTAGCGTTCAGTTTGTTTTCATTAATTTTTCCCGTTTTCCGTTTTTTATTTCTTGTTTTTTTTTTTAATTTTTTGCTCGCTCTCTGTCGGTTTTGGCCGAAAAGTTTACGAGTCGTTGGTTTTGACAGTTTACAGGATTTTTACGGCCACCTTTTTGCAGATTCTGGGTTACGATAGGGCGTTATTATCGATGGATTCGCGATAATTGGCCGTATTATTAATTTCGTTTGTTTGCTTAAAGTGTTCGCAAAGCCATTAAACAATTAAGTGGGCATATTATAATGCGATTGCCTACGTCAGCGAGCGGGCAATTGGCAATTAACTAACAACACCCCATTGGCGATCGAGTTATTGGGCTCGTTAATGAAAGTTCCCATTAAAAAGCGTGGCATTTCGTGAAATTGCCGCTTTTTATAAGGCCTTAAGTGCTCTGCTCGAGTAGCAAGCAGGCTTTTGATGGATCTCTGGTCAACGCTCAATCATCAACCGAATTTGACGTCAATCGGTTGGCGATTAAAGTGACAGCTCGCCAGATTTACGCGGTTAGCTCGGAATTTATTTGTTTTGGGCGCACTGAAAATTAAGAGGACTTAAAAAAGGGTTCTCCTTAAAACGGTGCTCCTTTGCTCCTTTGAACAAATATTTAGTTTATCAACCCAAAAACAGTATCATAAAATGCCATGAAATGTGACTCATTCCGTCTGCACATTGCCCCCTGCCGCCTCATTGGAATCTAATGTGCCGCACGCTTTTAACATTTAATTCATAATTTAAATGCATATTTTATTGGATGTTGATTAACACACATGTGTGTCGAACACATGTATTCGCCAGCCGAATTGATATTGATTAGTAATTCTGCATAAAAATTGCATCAGCCTGTAAATATATCCTGAAAGCCCCCGAAAACCTGCCGCCGCCACCCGCCTGTGTCATCATTTGGCACGAAATAAAATCGCATAATTGAAAGCCAGTTTTAGGCTTAAGTATATAAACAATAACCAAACAGCAAATGATAACAATAATATATATAATACAGAAGCGCAAGTGCAATGATTTTTATTTATGTTGAAGCGAAACAATTTGATGGAAATTGAACTTTCGGCGCGTGGCTTATAATGTTTCAATAACAATCCCATATCTCTGTGCACTTTACAATATATTATATCCGCATATATAATTATTCTCTATGCTCTCTTAATTATTCTCTAACAAAAATAGAAAAAATTAGACGATAGACGGTAAAATGAAATGAAATTAAATGGGGAAACAACATGGCTGCCCACAAGCCTATTTATACTTTTATCTATTGCCACCTGCCATTTTGGGGTTGCTGAAACACACTGAGACTCATACTCAAACTCATGCCAGCACTCACACTGAGACGCACACCCACTCGTGTAGATAAAACCTGCCCCTCGGGCTATATAAACTTTTATATGGAAAACGGAAAGGAAAGGTTTTTAATGGTCATGTGCTATTTAGTTGAAATACGCTTAAAGAATTTATGGGATTTTCGGGAGGATTGTCGAAGCTAAAGCGGAATTGGGTGAAATTCCTTTCAGATTAATCATAGTTAATGGATTTAGATGGTTGATTTAAATATGAAACGCACTGTAATTCAATACGTTGCCTCCAGTTTATAGTTTCGTGCTTCATAAATGTGAAATTACCTGGTTTTAGAGTGACTCCGTAGTTAAGAGGCGCGCATTCAATATTATATGATGATGATAAAAGAAACCTCTAATATGCGAGGGCAAATTGTAGTTTTCATTGGTTTTAATGTTGCTGCCGTGCGTGCCAAGTGCGACAGCGGCAACACCCCCTACACCCCATTTGGCCAGCACACCCTCCCCCATACCCATGCTGCTATCTATATAGCCATATAGCCATAGAGCTGTAGAGAGAAACCCAAAACCCCTCCTCGAGGCAAATACCACCGACATTTTCATTATTATTTCGAGTGGAGTTGCTTTTTTTATTATTTCGCGTGGCAAAGCAACACGCCGCCTGCTTTTGTACATTTCACTGTGTGTGCTTTTTGGGCTGCGTGCATACAACCGTGTCAATAATTACCCGTGGGACTGACACGACCAACGAGAATCATTCAAATGTTGCAAGAGCACAGGCACCGCCGCCACCACCGCCACTAACAATGGCTAAAAACAAAAGCTGGGCCAACCCAGAGACACAGAAGCTGAGCCAGAAGCAGAAGCACCGGCAGAAGCAGCCGAGCTGAATCTGGTAACAGAAGTTGGTAACGCAGCTGAGAGCTGTGGCAGTCGGGCCACAATGGCCAGGCCAGGCCAGGCCGGGCATATTGCCATTGTGGTGGCTGGCGCAGCTTTTTCTTTGGCTTTGGCAAAATGGCTGACACTAGTCAACGTCACCCAAAGTCGGGCTGACGAACTGGGTGACTGACCATCTCCCAGGAGCGGAATGGTCAGTGGAAGATGATATACATATGTAAGTATTACTTTATTGATAGAGAATTGTTGAATATAAGGTAAGAATCGAGTTAAATTCTAAATCTAAATATTTCATTATAAATTAATTATATAATCTAATAATAAAAATGTGTTAAAATGTCTTTGGCATCAGACCATACCTTCTTATATTTCTAGCTTGTGTTTGGTGGTTCTAAAAACTTTTACTAGAACTGTTAGCAATATGTAGATAGTATCCAATTTTTAATACACATTAAAAAGAGTATGTATGTACCCTATACCCCTCAATAACCAACCCGAAATATCTTAAGTCCGCACCTGCCTTTGGGCCACACACTTTCCGTCAGTGGAACTTGGCTTTTGGCTTCGGCTGGGCGACTTTTTCACTGCCATCCGGAGTGTCGGGGACTCTGTGCTCATTATCTATGCTTCCTTTGGGAATTTTCATTTTCTTTTTCGCTTTTTATTTTATTTTGTTCGTTTTTTTCAAGTTCTGGCCGTGTGCGTTCGTGTGCGACAGTTTGGCTTGAAAACAAAGAAAAGAAAAGCTGGAAAACACCATCCATCCAGATGGGAAGTACATATAAAAATATATATAGGTATACGACTTTATACTGGGTCTGGGATTTGGCTTCGCCCCCAAGTCTGGTATTATAAAACCTTATACTAATTACTAAATTTATGGGGCTTTTAACGCAGCTCTCGGATACGTATTATTCCGAAAGTCAAATGCAGTCAAAAGCGTTGGAAATTCTTTTTAACTACCCACAAAAAAAACTAAAAACACTGTACAGATGTTCGTCTTCGGGGAGAGAGATACTCCCACCTGCGAATTAAGCTGTGACTGTGTGGAAAATGCAAGCGAAACAAGCCACAAATTGGGATGCGTCAGGTGGAGGTGGTGCCGAAGGTGGTGCGGCGGTGCGGTGGTGCGGGGTCGCCATCCAACACCTTCGACAGTGGAGGCACTTACAGCGCTGGATCAGCAGACACCTAGACAAATAATGCGGGCATGCTATATATGGCCGATCATTGTGATATATGTGAGCCAGGGGAATGCCGAGGGGGGCTATTAAAATGTTTGGCTTGAAACCAAAGGGAAATTTATTGGTCATTCAATTATCACCTTTCTTGATTTAATGATGTAATAAAAATGGTTTATGTTACATATTTCAACAGTTACAGTTTTTAACAACATTGTTTTATTCTTAAAAGAAAGTAAAGTATTTTAGTTTAAATTATGATGGAAAATAGAACGATTAATAGAATTTATAAAATTGTTTATTTCATTAAATGTTCAATAAGTATTTATATAAAACGAATGAATGTAACTTCTATAATCCGAATAGGAGGTTAAAAATTACTATATTACTAAGATTCTTATTAAAATAATAAGAGTTATTACTAATAATTTATTTAACCATGGTGCTAGTATTTAACAACTGAAAATTAATTTTAAGCTTTTCTTATATTATTATCTATCTATCTATTATCTATTAACAGTACTCATGAGACCACCCTCGTACCCATCTCGGCATCTATCGCCTCTGAAACAAACATCTCTCTAATAAGCAAACGCAATTGATGCCTGAACCATGACATTGTCGCCGATCTCCGGTCTCCGGCCTCCTCAGATCGCCTTTTACGTCTCGTGTGCACTCTTGGCTGAAAACTGTTGAAAATGCGCGGATTATTAATGGCTTTATAAGCTGCTGCTATTGCCGCTGCCATTGCGACTCCGCACCTTGCGACCCGGTCCCACCTCTGCCGAGGTATTGGCAAGCAAATTGGCAGCCAGAAGTCGGTTGTTTGGCAAAGAGTAGTCCGAGTTGGAGTCCGAGTCCGAAGGCAAGACCGCCGCGATCGAGCGGCGCAGTGTCAAAGCCAACCACTTTGCGATATTTTTATTATTTTTTAAATAAATGAACGTACTATTGCTGGTAAGGCTGTTGCTGCTCTTTCGCTGCTGTTTGCACAGATTTTTAACGTATAAATAAAAAGGCAATGGGTGGGGTGGGGTTGACTGGGGTGGTGCGCAAATAAAGTCAAACTGTGGGCCACCCTGGCCCAGGCATCTTTCAAGATTCGATCTACAAAAACGCGAAATAATAATGTTTTTTCTCACACACAATTTGCAGACAGTCGCAG
This sequence comes from Drosophila ananassae, assembly GCF_017639315.1. Classification (NCBI taxonomy): domain Eukaryota; kingdom Metazoa; phylum Arthropoda; class Insecta; order Diptera; family Drosophilidae; genus Drosophila; species Drosophila ananassae. Next base: position 6,944,331 of record NC_057928.1, read on the forward strand.
ACGCCGCTTGACATTTTGCCAATCCGTCCGTCGCCCAAACTGGCAACAAGGTCGCCCAGCGCTCAAGATGGCTATCTAAACGCCAAGTGCACTGAAACAAATTATCTGAAAAAGTGAAAAATATATAAGGATATGTATCCTGATCCGTATAGAGGTTTTAAATATTACAGAAAAATGGTTTACTTAATCTGTTTGATATTCAATAAAGCGATTTTTTAATAAGACTGGGAGAAAGAATTGACAGCACGTTTTATTTTTTAAACAAACTCCTGTAAAATTCTTTAATAGTTACTTTATTTCATTTTATATTTTCTCACAGGATATATGTATAAACAAAAATCAAAATAATTTTTTTTTTTAATTTTTCCAGGTATTATGGCTACTATGATGATCTTTGAAACTTTTTATTTTAAGTATTTTAATTTTATTATGTATGTTATTAAAATTGAAATTTGAGTATTTGAGTATCTTAAATATAATTCAAATGGAAATTTAAATTGTTTTAACTTGGGGATCATTTTTTCCATAGACTGAGTCCAAGAATTTGAAAATTTGAATCTGGTACCGGCAGGGGCCGTGAACGAATGCCAGCGGCACTTGGCGGTCAAGTGCATGGGGAGCAGCTGATTCCAAAGCGATGAGATGCGATGCAGAGGAGGGCAGAGTCGTCTCTGCAGTGACTGCCATAAATCTCTTAATGAAAACCGGCAATAATCTTTTTGCCGCCGGCCAAACCGAAGAGCATCCCAAACTCCGGCTCAAGCGAGAAAAAATGCGCAAAAGAATTAATAAACAAAGTAGCCGGGCATGTTGGCATGCCCCTCCGCTCTCAATGGGGGGATGCAATCCAGCTCCGGCTGCAGCGCCGCATCCAATCCGGTGTTCCAAGAGTGGGAGGTGGGCGAGTTATTTGCTGGGCATGCGCGCACGTGCTGGCTGCCTTAATGCGCTTTCAGTATCAGGAGATGTCGATGCGACGCAGTCACTGTTTTCCGTGGCCGCACGTTTTTGCACTCGGCCATCCATCCGCTGCTGCGCATGCGCATCATCAAAAGGCAAACAACGACCAAGACAGCAACTGCAACAGCAACAGCAAACAGCAACAACAACGACGACTCATCAAAGCGCCAGCATCGAACCAAGCGACTTCTCCTGCATTTGCATTTCTAATTTTTCCAGCATTTTTTGCATTTGCAATGCAATGCGAATGACGCCGCGGTGGCTGGGGCGTGGAAATGGTAAAGGTGGAAAATGCTGAGGCGCCGCTTCAGCGTTTCGTTTCCTCGTGCTCACATTTCAGGCCCAAAGGCATTGCTTCTGACCTAAACAGATTTGAAAAAAATGTTAAGAATTAGTGCCGAATGGAAATTTAATCAAACAAAATTTAATTTATTCAAAACTTTGTTTCTTTCAATTGTTACTTGCTTTCCTTTTTTTAAAAACTTTGATTCTTTGAAAGAAATCTTTGTTTAAAACAACAAATCTATAATAATATATAAATAAAGATAGTACGAATATTAAAAAGGATGGAATATTGGATTCATAAATCAATTATTTAATAAATGTTTAAAAAAATATATACCGCTCTTCAAATTTATATTTCAGTTGCCTAAAATATCATTGGTATCTTGAATCGTGAACTCTTTAAGTTTTTTGAAAAAAAATTTCACACTCTCGACATTTCTAGACTATATAATACTAGATACTTTATCGCAATTTATCTATATCCCATATTTGAATTTAATTAAAATTAGTGTCATGTTGAAAACATCAACGGAAATGTAAAAACAGCTTTGTTATCTATATTTTATAATTAATAATAGATCGAAATATTCCAAATGTGGGTTACGCGTAACTGACGTATAATTTTTGCAAAGCTGGAAACTATCCGTTTCGAAAAGCTATTGTTCTGTTCCTTGCATTTCACTTAAAAAATTTTATGATATTTTTCTGTCCTTTTCGACGCACCCACACCTACGTCGTTATACTTTGATTAGATGCAAATCTGATTAAGAAAAAGAGCTTCGAAGCCATAGACCTCCAAGCTATATGAGCATTGTCGTCGGGTTGTCTAGACTTTCAAAAAACTGACGGATCATCACGCATCCAAAAATATGCGTTGATTCAGCTGTGACCCGGCAACAGCTACAACCACATCGTCAGATCGATGAATTTGAGTTTCTTAAATGAAAAAAAAAACCAGACAGGTGAAGAAGTTGAGTGTTGTAACCGCATGGGATTTTTGTTGGAGGAGTGTTGTTAGTGTCGGAGGCAATTTGACTACCGAAAAGTATTAAACAAAAAGCTCTCCCAGCGTGACTAAAAATCAATACAAACAGTCCAGCAAACAGAGGCTAAAAACAAAAAATAAATGTTTAAATATTTGCAAAAGAAATCGCTGGAACTGAGAAAAAAGAAGGAAAAAATACAGAAATAAAAAAAAAACCTTTGGCAACGCGGTAGCCATAAATCAAAGTCGCGTTAATGAAAGCGCAATTAAAACGGGCTACCAACGTTGGGGTGTTTGGAGTTTTTGTGGAGGGGCTGGGAGGGACGGAGGGCAGCATATTTGGGCCAGCTTAAAGCGCAGGAAATTAAATTTTATGATGCCGAGTCGCATTGGCAGCTAAGTTGGCCATTTGGCCATTTGGCCAGACCCAGACCCCAAACGCAATTTTTGTAGTTGTCGCGCCACTGCCGTCGTCGTCGTTGACTGCAGTTAAATTTTTGCAGTCTTTTGCGAGCTTGTAGTTTCTTTTGCTGTCTGAAAAGTTGCACAAGGTTGGCCGACTGCACACAGCCAACAACAATAACAATAACAAAAACAACAATAACAGAAACTGCAACAGAAATAGCAACAGCAATGAAGTCGCGCCACACCGTTGACGGCTGCGAAAAGTTTTATGCAGCGCCACTGACACCTACACACCATACCACACCGAAAGCCTCGGTAATATCTATAGCTATATAGCCATGGCTATATAGCGATATGGCCATAAGCCCGACCGGGCCAGACTTGACCTACAAAACGCCAAATCGCGTCGTCTGTGATTATGGCGCCCTGGGCGTAAGTGTACCTCGGACTTTAGTTCTGGGCTTAAACAAACTGCAGCCAATTGGCCGTGACGTCATAGCCGGATCTAGACGGATTCCTCGGCTTAGCCCAAAAAACAAAGCCATTTCAAAATGGGTAGTCATAATAAATGTGCCCATAAAATTAAGAAATAAGAAGTGGAACTCATTTTGCATACTCTACAAGAAATGTCGTTTGAAATTAGGGATATCATTTTTAGAGTTCTAGAAGTTTATGTTTTGTTTTATTTTAAAAGCTATATTTTTTAAATATTTATAATATTTGGATAGTCTTGTATAGCTTGTATAGAAACCTCTTTAAAGGTTAAGCAAACACAGAGCCGTAAAACACGAGTCTCTAGAACCTCGTTAGCAGCCCAGTAGTTCCGCCGAACTTAACCAATATCGATTGGGTCCACTCGCACCCTAACCGAGGCTATAAACATTTCAGCAATTCACACAAAGCTGCTTAATTGAAATCAAAAAGTAAAAAAGCAAAAATAAAGAGGCAAAAAAGGCAGCAAAGTCGCTCGGTAGGCCGGTCGTCGCCTGTTTGGCTTACTGACCATCAGCTTCATTACCATTAACCAACTGTGGCCACAAATCATGCATTTAACGCCTTCTTAACAGGCCAGTCGGCATCGGCGGTGCAGCGCGGCAGGTTGGGGAACTGAATACTGAAAACTGGGCGCTGGGAATCTGGGAATCAAGGCATCGGGGATGTGGTTTCGGCCGGGTCCGTGTAGCGCCTGCAATCAAAACTGGCAATAAGCATGCAAAACAGCCATGGCAAACGAAATGAAATGAAATCAAACAGGCTTGGAATTGGACTTGGACTTGGGATTGGGATTGGGTGGTTCGAAGAGCGGAAGGGGGAACTGACCCTGACAGTGGCTTTTTTTGCTTTTTGTGGTCAGGTGTAAGTCCGAGCCACGTTATTGAGTTGTACATGGTGCTAGGGCTGCATATTCAAAAGTAAATATTTCGGAAAAAGTAGTTCCAAAAAGATAAAAAATATTTGTTTGAGGGTTGCACTGACTACCTTATAGAAGAAGAATCTATAACACTTCTTGGTCAATTGGCAGTGCTGTTACCAATATGGTTTTGCCAACCCTACCTGGAGCCGGAGGAGGCTGGTCGGAGCCTGATGAGCTGTTGATGCTGCTGATCGTGCCTGTTGACAATTACACAACGAATAAAAACGGCCAGGGAGGCGGCAAGGGGCAACCTGGCCTAATGGAGCGATCGTTGGCCAATTTTATGGGTCTTCGGCAGCAGGCACTTGGCTACCAGTTTGCATGAATGAATGAATCTGAAACTGCAGACTCTGATTCGGACTCAGAGGCCCATAAAGATAAAAAAGGATTTGCTAAGTGACGGGCTTCATGCGCTGGCTTCTGTCCGGGCCTCTGTCCGGGACCCTGGCTTTCTGTCAGCTTGTAAATCAATAGGAAGTCACATCATCATCATCGACGTCTGACCACAAAACGAGTTAATTCGTAGTGAAGACAAATCAATCCATCAGATTAGTTGGCATTAGCCATTTGAATGAAATACGAGAGGGAGTGTTTCTCAGACATTTGTTTTTTGGTGCCTTAGGTGGGAGTGAGGGTATTTGAAAGAAGGGCTGGGATTGTAAAAATAAATTAATACATCCATTAATTATCAAATAAATATTAATCACACATAAATTCATGTGTTAATCATGCTTGGATTGTAAATTTTAAGTTTTTCAGGGAATGTTGATATTTCCTAATATTTTGTTATTGAATATCACTTAACTTTAGAGTTAAGCAGGTTATTAGTTTATTCAAAGTTCATAGTTTAGAGAATCCAATCTTCGATTTGCCGGAATTGGCTGAATTAATTCTTGTCAATGGTCAAACGACTCAATCATAGCTTCGACAAATCAATCCATCAGATATTTTAGCATACGAATTTGAAACTGGACTCCACAAAAACTTTATTTTCTGTTGTATTTTTTATGGACTTGGCTTGGAGCGGCATTATCGATTTCAGCATTTGCTTATAGCCCAATAGCTGTATAGTCGTAGTCACTTAATTTCTACAAAGGGAAATAAGACTCGGATCGGCGGAGAGTAGTGTCTCTGGACAAGAGTTAAAGACCAAAACCGACCGGGCCACAAAATTAGCCGCTCGTAAAAAACCTGACACAGGCGCACGTGCCGTTTTCGAAATACCCGTAGTCCGAAAAAAACGCTGAAAAAAACCACAAAAATCCGAAACGCCTCAATACAAAAACAACAGGCTAAATGGCTAAAACCAAAAACAACTCGCCGGAGACAACAATAATTTCACTCCGCCAACATCGTCATAAATACCTTGTCTTGTGTGTCTCTGGTGGCCGTTGACAATTTTGCGCCAAATTTATTAACCAGAAATTGATTGGCCAAACGGCAATCATCTATGGCCAGATTGTGCTTCTCTTTCCCTCTGCCAGCCAGCGACTTCATAACTTACTATTAGCCAAAAAAAAATATATTGAAAAAAGATACAAAAAACAAACAACTTTTATCAGGCCCGGCGCTGTTTTTTTTATGGGATTTCGATAACGTTTTGGTCCGTCGAAATTTCGCATAATTATGATGCCTATAAATTTGTTTTCTTTCATTAGTTAAAGTTTAGGTTTTTTGTTGTTGCTGGTCCTCTTATTAGACGAAGGTCAACGACGACATAAAAAGCCAAATTTTATTTCGGTTGCCAACAAACCAAACAAAACGACCATAGTCCCCCATGTGTGAGTGAGTGTCAGGTTTTTGTCTCTTGGTTTTGGATTTGTTTTATGAACATTTTAAAATCGATTAAAATATATGATTGCCAGCTTATAGGGGCTAATGCAGAGTTTGTTTTGATTTGGCTGGTAAAAATTGTGAAACACTAAGTGGATTTAGTTTTAATCCTGTTTTTGGCCAAATGGGTCACACATTTTAAAACTACACTTTTCCTTAAGTGTAGGCAATATTTAAATACCCACTCCTTCCACTCCATTCCGTTTAATGGCTACTTAAAAATGGTTTTATTTGTGTCTGCCCCACCATTGTGTCGGGTTTATAACTCTCCTATTTGTGCAATTGCACGAAATTGTTTTTCGAGTTTTTATGGATCCATTAGTAGATACAAATTTCAGAGCGGTACGCGCCATACGCCCTAAGTAGATCTCTGCCCACTCCGCGGTCTGATAGGGAAATGAGCTCCACTGGGGGCCACTAAAGCTAAAACCGATGACAATTTTTGGGTGAAAGTTTTCGTTTCAGTGGATGCGATTCGAAATAAAAGCCGTTTAGAAATAGAAAGTAGGGCGTGGCAGTAGTACACCTTCCAGCCCTTTCTTTCCCCCCGAGACTCCAAGCCGGAGTGCAATTTATGTGGCAACTGGCCAGGGTCCATCTTCTGGCTTGAGTTCCCCCATTTTGGCCAGCGAGGTGTTGGTGTTGGGCTACATCAAATGTGCAAACAAGCCACATAAATCTCATATAAAGCGAAATTATTTTTTACTACTCAATTGCAACAGCAGCCCTGCCAGCTCCCCGCCACCGAACAAAGGGTCCTTCCCGGGGCCAAGTGCATAAATCTCGCACTTCCCCGCCAGACTTTTTCGGCTCGGCTCAACTGAACTCATCTTGGCCAAGTCTTGTGGCTGGCCAAGAAGCAGCTTGGCGCTCTGCTCTCAATAGTTTGTTACGGCTCCGGGTCCGATAAATAATTGCGTACATTTGAACAAATCGTGTTTGATGTTTGCTGCTTGCTCTTGTTGTGTCGAGCTCTGTGTGTTGTGTGTAGTCTGTAGTGTGTTGTCTTGCGTTGTTTTTCCCTCTCGATGTGGTGTTGGTTTTTATTGGTTTGGCCGTATTTTTCGGTTTTGGTTTTTGTACAATTTTTTGTTTGGTCAGTGCTTTTATTGCTACACATGTTGTTCAAAAACAACAAAATTTAAAACAAGTGAAAAATGGTGGAGTGTAGCAGGACACTCGACGAAAGTGGTTACCTATTATTATAACTATATTAAATTTTTTTGTATTTAATTTACAATAATCATAAGATTCAGCTCTTGTGTGAGATTCCTTAAATTTAATTTTTCCAATTTTTTTAAAAAAGAGTATCTACTGATCCGTCTTTTTGTTTCACCCACCATACATTGATTTGTTTTTAGTGCGTTTTCATTGAAATTTATTGCATTTAACAAAATTAGCTAAGCAAATTTATTAAGCACTTTGCTTGGCCAGCATTTGTTTTATGAACCCTTCCATCCCGAAGCAGAAGAATGAGGGGAATCTGAGCTTTGGGCCATTGATGAATTTCTTGGTTTCGGGCTTGTTTCTGGCTTTCTGGCTGCGATGGCCACGTGTAAGGCATTTGAAATCAAGCCAATCAATGAACCCATTAAAGTTTAATCACAATCACGTAAATAAAATGTAGAACTTGTCGCATAAATTATGTGATTGCCGGCAACAAACAAATATGTATAAACAACCAACAAAATTTGGTTGAAAAAATTAAGCTGATTTTTTTTCTGTTAATGAATTGCAAATTTATGCAACATTTCGAGGCGCGCCAAAAAAGAACTTGACTTCTAGTTCATTTAAAGTTTCCATATAAACTAACATATATATTTTTGTCCATCTGCTATGTATATGTTTTGGCTATCATCGTAAAATCCAAAATGTATTAAATTAAGAGGAGGAGCTGGCCAGAAAACCACAAGACTTTAATGAGAAAGAAACCTGACAGCTCCTCTTCCAAGACCAAGTCCAATTCCAATTTCCAAAAATGTAACTTTCGAATTTAGCGGTACGCCTTTTTATTGAAATCCAACAGCGCTTAGATTTCTTGGTCTCCGGCTCCGACTCCGACTCCTATGTGGTTGTAGGTAGCCCATTCTTTAGGTTGTCAACTCGATGAGACATAAATTTACAAAAAGGCCAAAACGAAAAGCTGAAACTGAGCTCAGTCTCAGCCAAATGGCGGCAAATGGTTTTTGGTCACAAAGGCGGCCCCATCAGCCCAACCAGCTCCCCCAACCTATCCCCTTTCCCGTCGAGTGCGACTGCGCCATGCTGTGTCACTTGTGCTCCGGCTAACTTGCTTTTTTCTATCCGTTTCTTATATATGTTGCCTATACTATGTATTTCTTTCAATTTCATTTTTGGGCTAATCAACGCCATGACCAACCGACTCTGAAACTTCGGGGTAGCTGCCATAAATTTCCGTCTTAGCCCACATGTAAAGATGGAAGAAATATACCCATACAAACTCAGATTTGCTGTTGGGGACTTTGATCCGAAAAGGTTTGGAGCTTCGCTGGCTTAATTACAGAGTCTCGATAAGGCGTCGATGGCTCGGAACAAATATCGGTCTCCCTCCGGTAACAAGTGTCTTGGCGGCTCTTTGATTAGCCCGATCGCTTATCGATGCGATTGATCGAGTTTGCTGCGGTCCCCCATCCTCTGGCTTTTTGTTTGGCTTTAATTTGGCGCTTGTTTTAGTTTTTATTAGAGATCCCCCCGACGATACTCTTGAGATGGGAAAAAATTAAATGTTTGTAGCTGGTTTTGAAATATGAAACAATAAAAACTGATAAATGTATGGAATTCATTTTTGAGGTTGTCGTTTATAACTGAAGAGTGTTGTTAGAACCTAATTGCAGGTGACCTAGTTCTTCAACCATATAATATAATATCCCCAGAGCTAGTCCTTTTATTATAATTGACAATTTCTACTTAGAACATAAAACCATTCTTAAATTTTAAAATTTGTGTTATATATTTTGAAACCCATTTATAAAGATTCCTTAAAAAAAGTTAGGCTTGAAATTATTTCGAAAGCAAAATTAATTAAAGAGTCATAGCCACTCCTGCTTATCTTGAAGCCCAGAAAATTTCCCATTTTGATTATGGCCGGCTCTTTATTTTTATTGCTGATCAAATTTGTTGTGGGAAAAGTTTTATTTCAGCAGATAGCGCCGGGCAGCGAGATCTTGACGAGCTAGCTGGCCGGCCAGACGAGGCTGACTCAACGAGGCAGGCGGGGCCACGCCCATTTTCAGATCAGTCAGAGAGCTATATCGAGATATAGTGCTCAGACCAGACCCTACAGGTTGCCGCAAAAACAGAAAATGCAACTGCCAATGCAATTGCCGTTTGTTGTTTTTTTTTTGTGGTTTGTTGTGGATATCTGTGTGCATTACTCAGCGACGGCGGCTGAGCAGCATTTTTAATTGAAATAATTGCGGGTTGAGTTAATTAAACGATAAATAATGTAATTGTGTATAAAAAGGCGATTCACAGAGACGCTGCGGCGAGTCACGGCAAACAATGGGGGATAGCAGTCTGACAGTTGGATCTGTCAGAGCCAAAGCCACAAAAATATTGCACACATAGGTTCGGTTGCATAATGCACATAATGCACACGATGTCTTGACATTCTTAACCGCAACCCAAGCCTGAGACTGGGCCTGAGACTGAGTCTGAGGCTGTAATTAGTGGCATATTTGTTTCAGCTGCAACAGCAGCAGAGTCACAACACCACCTAAACTCACAATCAGTTGGGGCTGTGATTGATTATGGCCACATTTGATTTGCCTGCTTAATGATGTCGATGGATTGGATCGTATCGGATCGGATCATATCGTATCGGGCTGAAAAGGTGGAGACTCCCGCTCGTGAGTCAAAGACAGAGCGTGGGTATTTCAATTTCAGACTGGCAACGGGGAATGGGGAGAAAAATGAATTGCTCCATAATCGAAGGCGCGTGCGCAGCGCACCCGTTTCTCCCATAACCATAATCGATTTGAAACAGTTTAATGATATCGAATCTTGTAGCTGTCATTTAAAAAATATTTAACGCTTGGCTCACGAGGATCGTCGCGCTTGAACCGCAGTTCAAACATGTCGTATACTTAATATTTTGCACGGGGGAACACTCTGCGGCTTAGCAGGTTTTTATATATTTTCTTAATACGTACTGCATATAGAAATAACTTGTTATGGGCAGAGCGTAGGGCTGCTAAATGTTGTGCTAATTAATCAGGAAACTAATTGACTGGAAAAACCCGACGATAGATCTGGCTTAGAAGCCATTTTCCCCAGATCGGGCTATGATCCACAAAAGCCCCTCATATTGACTTATCTGATCATAAATGGGAATTACCTTGGCCTTGGTAATTTTCTGATAAGCTTAAATTTATTGTTTTATTTTCATTCCTGGTGGCTAAGTATTTCCCATTTAAAAATAGAAAATTATTTCAATTAAGTTATTCGATTAATTGCGAGTGACCTTTCTAAAAGTTGTATCATTTTTTGCCTCTGCCTGAGAGTGAGAACTCATTGTTTGCCGGCACAATTATTATATCATATTAATTGCCTTAATTAAGAGAGTTCCAATCATTTCGCTGCCCTTGATTTTCCTACATAATTTAAAGTTTTCCTGTCATTTATCACATGACTCTGCTTTTTACTCCGCAAGCTCGTCTCTGGGAAGGAGGGCCCGCACATGACCACCTACACTCCGATTCTGATTCCGAATGCCAATCCCAAAACGGGCAGAGACCCAGCCGGAGATATGGCAAAAAGAAATAATTATTTCTGCGGCTTTTTCTCCGCCAGTCTCTGGGGGCGCCCTCGACTGCCCAGTCGATGTCCTTCGTCCAGTTTTTGCCCTTCAGGATCCGAGTCAGAGTGCAGATAGAGAGGCAGCGAGCAAACGAGAACGCCAGCAACAAAAGCCAAATAAAATAAAAAAATTCTCCAGCAAAAAACAGAGTACACTTGAAAAAGCGTTATACCATTAAAAAAAACCACTTACTTTTTTAAAAAATTTGAAACTCCTAGGAGCTGTTTTTAGTTTAGAGTTTTACTTGGCTTAGAGTTTAACCTTAATAAATCAAATAACTGAATTTTCTTTCTGTGTAATTCGCCCTACAACATATTTGCGCTGTGGTCTCGTGGTCAACCAGGGCACTTACGCAGTCCCGGCTTTAACCATGCCCCAGAGCCATGATGCGGATGCTGCTGCAGATGGATGATGGAACTCCAGTTCCAGCTCCAGCTCCAAGCTCCACAGCTCTACGAGATGACGACGATGATGAGCTGCGTTTGCTGGCCAGGCTCCTTTGGCAACTGATTTCGATTTCAATTTGCAATGGCAGCGCCTCATCGTTCATGGAATGCAAAAAGCCAAAACCAAAACCGACCCGGCTGACAAACAAACAAACAAATGTCTTTTAATGGCCACATAGAGAAGTGCCCTGTGGTTGCTGCTGTTGTTGTGGGCGCAACAAGGCTTGCAACGCTTCCTGTCAAGTGATTTATGCCACAGGCGAGGCAGGGCTCACAGGCTCACAGGCCGAAACAAACTGAAACCCATACAGAGATGCCCAGACTTGGCCAAAGAGGCTCTGCGACTCGGATTCGAGCTCAAACTGAATCTCAGCTGCAGACTTGGTAACTAATTTTCTTGTGTTTGGTGCAGAAAAATTGACTGTCTTCTGTCTGGGCTGGATTTTGCTTCTCATTCGTCTTGGTCTGTTTGCAGCCATGCACTGAGAGAAATATTGGGTGCCAGTGGTGATATAAAATATAAAAACTATTATAAACTGTTATACTATAAATAATATAATATGTTTGTTATATTTTGGTTTGATAGGTTGTCTTGGAATATTACAACTTTTGTTCTGAACTTTAAAACCTCTTGATATAACTTTGATATATATAAACTTATTTTTCTTTCTCTGTAATTTCAGCTGTTGCCTGGCTTGATCTCAGTGATGTATGTTGGCAAGTACCACGCACTTTTTAGCCCGATGTGTAGGTGCAATTTGCGCAATCATCGGATGGATGTCTGCGATCCTCGCTTTGGGCTCGGCGCGTGCTCTCGGTTTAATGGAGGAATGCTTCCCCCAATTGCACTTAAAAAACAATTCAATTTGCCATTGCTGGCTGGGCCAGGCGATTTATGAATGAACCGCAAATCAGTTTAGGCTTGGCCAAAAACACGCAAGCTCACAGCCAAACACAGACACCGGCCCATACAGAAAATTAATTAATGACAATCAGTCAAAAACCAAAATAAAAAAAAAGGAGGCGAAAAAATACGCAAACGAAATAATTAAACGGCAAACAGGTATTCAATTTCCATTTCTACCTACCCATTCTACACACATTAGTCAGTCAGTCAGTCAGAGTCCGTCAGAGTCATCGTCATCTCTTGGGATCTTGGACACTCGGACTTGGATCTCTGTAGCTCTCTGTTTGTTTTGGTAATGAAGCTCATTTCCGTTGGGTATTCAAAATCAAAAAAATATGCATATGACCGGGGCTAGTTGAAAATGGTAGTTAGAAGGCTTTGAATGATTAAAAGTCGTGAGATTTATTTCGCCAGGCCTTAAGTAGCCAAAGTGTTTCGGGCCAAATTTGAGGCACACATTTCGAACAGACTTCCTGAGGAGCAACCGCCATATTCCGTTCGATTTTTAATATTATTTGTTTTGGATTATCATTGGCCGGCCGCTAATTTCCATTCCGACAAGTTGTCTTGCTCGGCGTTTCCATCAATCGACGAGCGCGACAAGATCTCGCTGCCTAATCCAATTCGAAGCAATTATGCCTTATTCGCGTTAATTTATTATAATAAATGTAAAATACAATGCAGTCGTTTGTTTTGTGGCTTTTTGTGAAAAATTAAAATTTTGCGCCAAGTGTTAAAATATTAATTATTTAAGCGATACACGCAGCTTTTTGGCGCGCGTCTCTTGTATATTTTATTTTTTATTTGTTTTATTTTCAGAGTTCCGTTGAGTTCCATACGGCATTCGGTCTACACATGTTTGCTGCTTGTTTGTTTGTTTTAAAAATTGTATTTTGTGTTGTTTAATGAATGATTTCTCGGTTCAAGAGCTGGCAGGCTGGCTGGCTGGGAGCAAGTGAATAATTATCATGGAGTTTTGGGGTGTTGCTTTGCTGTTTTATCTCGATTTTTGATTGACAAATTAACTGTCACGATTTTGCGCCTTTCCTCATATTTGCATTTGATTTAATATTGTATTTAAGACTTAATTGTTTGTTTTTTGCTGGCCACAAAGAAGCTATTTGTTTGGCTTTTGTAATGATTGAGATATTAATTAGGGTGATCAAGACGATTGAATGTTCTGTGGGTGAGACGGTGAAGCTTAATTTGGCCAGGCTGTTGGCCCGACCAACCCCTTGCGAGTATAAACACTTAAAATTCCATCAGCCAGAGGCCCACTAAACAGTCTCTCTAATAGATCCAATTACAGTTTATGTCACGTACTTAATTCCACTTAGACGGTGACCAAGCGCTTGACGTTTCGCCGCTGCCGTAGTTGTTTTTACCTGACAGTGTTTTGCACCTGCAATTAGCCAGTCCAGCCTCATAACAACTCATTTTTTATGAGCTTGGTATTGTTGACGTTTTTTTCTATTCGTCTATTTTTCTTTTCCATTTTTATTTAAGTTTTGTGAGTGTTTGTTTGGCTGGCTGGTGGCTCAACTGATTGCGATTTAAACGCTTTTGTCTAATTGCATATAATCATAGAGATTTGTGAGGCCGGCTCCAGCTCCAGCTCCAGCTCCAGCTCCCTCTGAGGTGCATTAAATTAAAAGATCTATCGGTAATCGATTCCTCGACTTTGTCACACGATCCACATTCGTGTCACCCCCACACAAAAAAACAGAAATCAAAAAGACGGAAAAAACATTGATTGGGAAACCTGTAAGCAGGCTATATATCAGTCAGATATCGTCTTATAGAGTGGCCCAGCTTTCACTGAGCTCGAGAAGGTAACCCGAACACAGACACTCTAAGATATCACTAAGCTAGTCCCAATCCAATAACTTAAAACAAGTTTTCATTTTTGGGTTTTGTGTGAGTTTTTTTTTTTTTTACCAACATCTCGACCAGAAGACAGAACCGGTGAAGAAAAGACTCGAAATCTAAGCGCTGTGGTGTCCCACAAATAAATTATTACCCAAAGGGCATTCAATGCCTTTTAACAACAGGTCAACCTTATCATTATTTTTATTATTATTATTATTATTTCCCCTCGCAAAGGGCCCCAAAAACAAAAATCGATCCCCCAAAAAAAAAAAAAATAAAGAAACAGAAACAAAATTAAAATGATCTTCGCTTAAGTTGCCTTCCCAAAAATTTTCAGATGGGTCTTAGATTTTTGTGCGTGCGTTTTAAATTTTGGTTCGTCTTCGATTTCGTCTCGCCCTCTGCAGTGAAAATCCGGCAAATGTGGCTCAGACTCTTTGACTTTGGCTTCGGACTTGTCCGGGGTTTTTTCCTCATCGGCATTTGGTTGTTGCTGTAAATTTAATACAAGCGCGACACAAAAGACGCACCAAAATGTCATAAATTACAAAGCGACATGATAGCAGGGATGGGCAAGGCAGCCAAAAAAGAGCTCTCAATGGTTCGATATAAGCGTCTATATATTTCAAACGGGCAACATTTGATACAGGTCGGGCTCGGTCTCGGGCTTGGGGCTGGGGGCTGGGGGGATAGAGCTTTGATTATTGCTATGTGCGTCACTAGTTGGCCAAAAAGAAATAATATTAAAACCGATTATACGATGAGGTAATCCACCAGATAACTTCCACAAGGGGAAAAACATCGACCCTTTGTTCCCAATTATCTGGTAATATTTTTAAGATTACAGTTATTAAATGATAAAATATAGAATATGATAAAGGAAAGGAAACTGAATCGAAATTTCCCAAGGATTCCTCAATTCCAAACCCTTTATTGAAGCAACAGTTCCAGGGAATCTGTGATTCTTCGTCTTCACATGAGTATCAATCGCCTCATTTCTAACTGTGTCCCTTGTGTCCTGAAAAATCCTTTAACGGTAAAGCCTGTCGGTTATTGTTCGCTGTCATTATTGCAATTATGCAACGGTATTGCAAAACATTCCTGCCACTTGACTGCGTGAGAATTTCCAATTCGAGGCGACACCTCAGCTTCTCAATGTTTTCTGTGTTGCTGCATGGCCTTTGACCTGTCGCTGTGAACCCTCGAGATTTGTATCTTTTGGGTGCAACACGATGCAGGTGTCTCTCTCACGACGGCCTGCGTCATTAGGATCTGTGGCAAGTGTCGTTAACCCCTTTTCGACGGAGCGAGATGGTCTGAAGAGAAATGTAGTTTAATCATATGCTCAAATGCGCAAACACGCAACACCTACACACAGGATAACAAACAGGCAGGAGGACAGGACAATGGAGGAACGAGGGAAAATAAAACAGGAGCCGCGCCACTGCAACAGTCCCTCTCTTTCGCTCTACATTTTCCATCTCTGTTTGTAAGGGCACTTTTTTTCTCCCTCGCTCGCTCCAGTTTTGTAACGAGGTCGTTGTACCGTGTGTCTGTGTGTGGGGAACGCATCCTGCATACCAAATAGCTACCGGAAATTCCTGCCGACCTGTCGTCCTTACCCCTTCATCCCCTTTTCCACTGCACCCCCTTATTTACAACTTTTACATCCTTTTTACCCCATATTTTGTCTATCGATAACTTTATGCAACTATTTGGAAGTCGAGACAAAATGCACTTCTCCGCCTTGCCACTCCTCCCTGCCACCCAATGCACTTTTTAATTGTCTCAATTTGACAACTAAGCAACATGTGGGAGGCACCAGCACACACACACACACACTGGCTGGGATTTGCCCCCTTCCCCGCCCACGTAGACACACCTTCGCCTTGGCTTGTTTGGCATTCAGATTGCATCGCATCGCGTGTGTGTTTTGAATGTCCTGCTGCCGAGTGGCGATATGAATTATTCAAAAAAAGCAGCAGGCGAAAAAAAAACTGCAGGAAGGGGTAAACAGGCAAATGATGGCGGCGGCGGGTGGCGGGGATTCCAGAGGGGGCAGAGGGGAAAAACATTTTTCGTCGCCGCCAAGGACGAATATTTTGAAGTGCTGCGCGGCATACAAAAGAGGCCAGCGGAAAAAGCAGGACGAAGCTGCTGCTGCTCCTGCCAGTTACCATTTTGGATTTAGCCAGTTAGAGAGAGCTTTCTGCCACATGTGCTTGTGTGTGTGTGAGTGTCGCTCTCTACTTTCTCCATCGCCCCACCTCCCTTCTTTGCCTCCGCCCACTTTCTCCCTTTCGATGTGTCGCATACAAATGTCCTGAGTCTGAGTTTCAGACTGAGTCTGGGTCTGGTTCTGGTCTGGTTCCGTCTGCGGTTACATTTGTATTGCGAGCTGTCGCGCCACTCAAAGTTATATCCTTTGACAGGACGCAGTGCAGCAGCACCAGCAACAGCACCAGCAGTGGCACATCCAGCACTACCACCAGCATTCCTCCATCGAGAAAGTGAAAGTCAAGGTTAATCCGTCTGCAAAAATTCAATATTTTATGCATTAAACTTTATGGTACGAGGCCCCCTTGGCACTCTCCCTTTCGATTTTTCTGGTTTTTGGGGAGGGGAGGCTGCCTGCCTGCATAAAATATTTCTTGTTGTGTGCTTTTGGGCGCCATTTTGAAGCTGGGCTGAAGTCCTGGCTGGGGGCGGTGGGTGGTGGGTGGTGATGCATGACATGCTAGCTCGGCCATTGCGTGCTGCACTTTTTGGTGGAGCTGCTTGATTAATGACGCCCAGCCAAGGCTACACAGGGGCAGCGTAAATCATCAAGAGCAATTGCACTTCATGCCCAAGGGAATTCACAGCCCTGTGACATGGTCACCTTCATTTTAAAATAATTAGCTTAAGTCACAAATTAATATTAATTACCGGAATTAATTTTTCAGGATTCAAGTGCAGGTGAAACTAATGAAAAAAATGAATAAATAAATTATGGTCCTAAATTATCTGAGAAACATATTATTTCCTAAAACGGTTTGCTTTTTATTTTTTTCTCTTAAGTATAAATACAATACTACTTGAATTGCTTATATATGATCTTGGTTAAAATATAATTTCTCCTCAGGCATACTTTTCTAGTTGGAGGCCAAGTAATCGAGCATCTCGTGGGGGGATAGTCAGAACAGAGCCGAACACTGAGCTCATTGACCCACACGTATCGTCTTCAAAGTTGTCACATCAATTTGAGAGCCGCGACCAGGGCCAATGAAATTGAACTTTAAATTGAGGCAAACAAAGGCTGAAAGTAGCTGCTGCCTGGCTCGGTGGCAGAGTGACAGAGGCAGGGAAACTGGGTTAATGGGTCTGTTTTGGCTGAGGACAGGTTACATGCGACTAGTATATGACGCACTAGTGGCCGACACACGCGGCGTATACGCAACGGCCTTTCACTGCAGTCGTACACACACATTCTGCGTCCATTTAATTGAATAATAAGCCACTGTCACTGCACAGAGCACAGTGCAGAAATCTCGGCGAGAAAATGCAGGTCAGCCTGCAACGATCCGCGGCATGTGAGGGCATCAATTTGAGCGACTGTTGCACGTGCACGGTTCGCGGATTGTTGCGCAAAAAATTCGTCGGAATTTGATACTGCTTACGTATATCTGTCTTTATTGCTTTGGCTTTGTTTTCGGTTTCTTGGCTGATCTGTTACAATATTTGTAGCCCCTGGGAGCTGCGAGGTCAATTGATTGAAACAACTTTGAACTTGTTGATCTTGTCACAAATTAAAAGAAGATTTATAAACACACACCGACACCGACTGGACATAAAGCGATACAGATGCAAACTACAGTGAAGAATCGACAAGACGAAAACCTTACTTTGTTGTTGGGTCTTGAGTTTTCATATGACCATAGGGTTTACCATATCGACTAAATACTGTTAGCCTTTTATATACATTTTTGGTTAGTTTTTAGTACCCTTGCTTGGGGCGTTAAAACCGATCAGAGCTTCTTCCTCATTCAACCCATCGACTTCATCCGAGGGCCTTTGTCTCCGTGAAATCTTCTTCTCTTTGGCGCACTTTGATTTTTGGCTTTTATTTTTGTATGTGAGCTGCGTGCCATGATTTATAGTGTTTCGAACTATCAGTTTTTCTTAACTTTTAATCGTTTTCTAGAGAGCGAGGGGCGCCGTAAAAGCTTTCTGTTTTTCAGTTAGCGGCGCCAGTTGGGTCAAGTGGCTATAGGCCATAGAACGTGCTAACACTTGTCTCGATACCATCCGAGAAATAGACAAAATAAAATAGCTTGTGGGTCTTACAAAACAGTTTGTCTGTTCGTTTGTCTGTTGCGTTTCACGCAAATGTCTCGGAGCCAATTCAGTTGATGTTGATGTTTTTATATCGCATTTTATTTGGCATCTAATGAGCCACGGATCGATCGATGGCGCGACCTTCGCGTTGTAATCGATCGCTCGGCCATAAACCCACCACGAAGACATCTGACCAAGTGGAATGTCTTTGGCCGGGTTTTAATGATCAAGATTTGATGCAGCTCCCTTGTTTGTTTTCGAAAATAGCTGCACTGAAAAAATCGAAGCTTTTGTTTTGATTGGTTGAGGATTTTATTTAAGATTTTAATGCATATTTTATAGATGAAGAAATATAATAGGTAGAGTCCTTAAAAGTCAAATATTGGACATATTTTTAAACCTTTTGCTTTCAAAACTTTATGAACTTTATTTTCTCCAAGTATATTTCTATCTTTTTGTACAAAAAGATTGTCGCCTTCTTTTTTTTTTGGCTAGTGGTAAAGGGAATTTCGATCTCATTTTCGTTTTTGACGAACAAACAATAGAAATCCTTCAAGCAATGAAATGTTACTTCTTCCCTTGTCGATTTTTTTGAATTTTTTGAGGAATTTCGTTTTTCATTTTAGAAACAATAAGGAGGCAGACGACAAGTCTTGCCTTTGGCCACGCCACATAAAGGCACAAAAAGGGCTCTTTTTCGGGTTCGTGGAAGTCTCGTGTTTAGCACACGCGTAAATTTTAGTAGCCCCAGCCCCCCAGAGGCTCCCTGGCCCCCGTCACTGGCCGTTGGTGGAAGGTTCTGTGGCGGCATTCGCTTTGAGCCGCATCCGCCATTCGCAACGCATGCGCACAAAACGGTACCGCTAGCGGGTATGATATAGGGATGTGTGTGCCGGGTTCGGGTGATTCGGAGCTCGGGGCTTTTTGTCGCCGCATTTCATTGTTGCATTTTGGCTTGTTTCCTTTCCTTTTTAAAGTTGTCTTTTTTTGATTTTTCGAGTTGTCGCAGTGTGCACGTTTAAGAATGAATCTTCGTCCGAAATGATGATAAAATGTTGCAAGACACAACATCCCAGCTTCGTCTTCAAGGTCAGAAAGAGTTTGGTCTCTGTCTGCACTTTAGCTCGTTTTGACTTTTTCTTGGCCTTCTACTATTTTCTTTATTTTTTGTCAACTTTATAAACACGTCAGTATGTCAAATTGCGACTGAGTTACGTTTAACAGGCTTAAGAAGTTGGTTTCGAAAAAAGAAAGAGTTTTTAAAGATTTTTCTTAAACTCTACTAAGCTAATACTCTAAGTAAAACAATTCTTTATTTTAAGAACACATAAGCTTTTAACAAACAAATGTAACAAAAGTTACGGTGAGGAACGCTGTAATGAACTTACGTTTAAGCTCTTAGAATAGGAATGTTAATTTCTTCTAACTATTTAAATTTCTGAACATTTTATAATATCTTAACTAAAATCGTATAATTAAGGTAAAATTTCAGTGACGAAAGTTTTTGGTGACGAAAATTAACGATGAACATAAATACTTACTCGGTTCCTTTCCCCGCAGGACATAGGATACATTAAGTTAATTAAATTTTAATCAAGAAAGTCATAGTTTTCTATTAATCGCCTTCAGAATATTGACATAACATTTAACGTAAACTTCCAAAATTCCTTCCTTTTTAAGGGTATTAAATGCTTGGATTAGCTTTGGCAAGACAGCGTTCTTCTTCATTTTTTCGGTAGTTCCAATCAAAGTGCCAAACTGCCTTCTTGACTTGATTCCTTTTCAGAGCCTCGCTTTTAAAATATCCAAACAGAAAACAGAAAAAATACAAAACAGAACGCAGCACCGCACTCAGGCCTGGTTATTTCCATTGTTTGCTCTTTTGGCCCTTTTCCTCGGATGTGGCTGTTTGGATTTGTTGTATTTGCTTATGAAGTGCGCACAACTTGACTAAAAAGGGGCAAACAATTGCATTGATCTGGTCAACCCGCGGGCTCTCCAGCGTTTTGGGCATAAAGTATGAGTAAAGTATTTTGTTGTTGCTTCTGGTGCTTTGGCTGCTTCCTTAGCTTCTGGGATCTGGGATCTTTTCGGATCGACTTCGGATTCGGCGACGGGGCTGGGCTGTGCTGTGCTGTGCTGTGTGCATTGTTTTGGGTCATGTCTTGGTCTTTGGGCCATCGTTTGCATTGGCGTTGGCGTCGTTGTTGGCAACGGTAGCATCCTCATCCCCAACCCAAAATAAAACCCCAATCTTCATCCTGTGCCCCCACACTTGTGTTTTGTTTTTTGGTTTTTCGTTTTTGTTCTTGATCGTGTCGAACGGCGAGCGCCCCTTTTAACAGTGCATAACAGCGAAATCATGACTTGCCATTTACATTGTTCGCTCGTTTTGGACTTTATTGTTTTTGACGGCCCAGGCCAAGCCAGGTCCAAAAGTCTTTCCAGCTCTTCGGCCTTCTGTCTCCTGTCCACGTTCTTCGGTCTCCGTTCTCCGTTCTCCGTCCTCGAGTCCTCACGGCCAGGCTCTACTGTCTTCGGCTACTGCTGCTGCTCTGGCTGCCTCTCAATTCAAACGAAAAATAATGAAAAATTATTCAATAAAAATTATTTCGAGGGAAAGAATCGCATAGAGAAGGAGAAAGACTTCTGATGCACTGAGGAAAAATCACAATATCAGAGGTGGAGTAATAGGGATGTTGCAAATTCTGGAGACCGTCGGCTGAGACTCGACTGGATGTTGTAGTTTCTTTTCTAACTATCATTTAATATGTATCACATTATTACTCTCTATCCTCATATATCCTTTTTTTTAATTTTAGTGAAATGTTAAATTGTTATATTAAAATTTTCTCCCTGTGATCTCGTGCGTTTTCATGGTCCGAGGCAACTTCCGTTGCCAGTAGCTGGATAATCTCAATGCCCCAAACTGATCGCGATCGCGATCGTGAGTTAAGTGATCGCGCTATAATTTTCCCTTTGGCCCTGGATCACATCGCTCCTTCTTCGATGTCTTGGCGAGCTCATGAAAATGATTGTTAAACGATTTTCTGATTTGTTGCTGGCTACTGTGCGCCTGGCCCCAACCATGCTCTATTATTATTAGCCCGGATTGAAGGGTGGTGGGATAGTAGAGAACAGTACGGAATAGGATGGGATGGTATCGAAATTGTTTAGGGCTTATGACTCTGGATTAAACAAGCTCCAAGTGGCTGCCAATGCCAACAGATCTGGGAAGAGAACGCACGATTCGTTTAAGTGCAGACTGACCCAGTTTGAGATTTCTTCAGCGCTCTCTTGATCTTTGACTATGACTTGATAAAGTGCAGTGTCTCAGATTTGTGCGCTTGGCACGCCAAATGACAAATAGCGAATAGCAAATGGCAGAGACAACAATTGCAACAACTGCAACATCAACAACATGAACAACAATTGACACAACAATGAGACTCGGACTCGGTCGCGGACGCGGTCTCGGACTCGGACTCGGATTCAAACCGGCAACGGATGCGCCCAATGAACAAACAAAGCTCAGCGGGAAATTGCCTGAAAAGTCTAGGAAAACTTTAGAGAATTGGGTGGCGGACAGGGGCAGAGGCTCTGGGTATTTATGCGATTGCCGCTCGGCAAGTGGCATAGTGACTGCCACTTGAGGAAACACGCGAGCCAAATTAGCGTGCCGCCTTTACGGCTAGATACTTTATGGGTATCTTGCAGATACACTTGCACTGATTCGCCGCACAGCTCTTCGTATGCTTGCCCTTTTTTATTTTGGTGTTCCAGCTGATTAAATGGAACTTCCCCTGGCACGGGTCAAATGCAGAAGAAGCACTAAACTCAAACTATGTTCTGTGTTTTGAGTTTTTTATTTGCTTCCAACTCCGGCCAATCAATTTCAATTAAGATCAACAAAACCAAAACACCAGAATAGACAGCTAGACATCGGACATATCTCCCGGTCCGAAAGTGAATCATGAGAAAATTTGTTTCTTGGAAATCATGGATGAATTTTGGGAAGTTTAAGAAACCTGTTCCACTTCTAGATCCCCCTCTTAATGACTCTGAAGATGTTAGTTAAATTTCAGATCTTCAGGGCCTGATACGAGCTGTCCAGTAAACAAAATAATGGCTTAGATTCGTTTTGGAAAAGAAAGTTTTAGGTTAAGCGGTTGTGATTCCAAAAATTGGCGCCCTTTTTGACTTAATTAAAAATAACTTCGACGGCTGTTTTTTATCAATCATATTCCTGATCAAAAATATAATAGTTTCGAATAATTTTCCCATATTATCAACTCATTTGTCTCACTCCCTGTCCGACTGCCCAACTGACTGACTGACTGATTGAGGGAATGAGAGACGGATGTATCAGCTACTGCGAAAGTGAACCCGACCGAGCCCAAGTAAACCACATAATTGACACATTAGCTCGTTTGTGGCTTCGGTCTTCGGTCATGCCCGCTTAATTGGCACTGCCCCGGCCCCGAACCCGGCCAGGTCTGACTCAGAGACTCTTCTTGGGCACTTTCATGCTCATCGGGTAATGCGTTTAAGAGGCGTGATCTTGTCTTTTGCACGCCCTCCTGCGGTGACTCGCCGACGTCCCATGTCCTTCCGTCCCAGCACAGCCCATCACCGTCCTGGCTGATTGATCATTGTGCGATCCACTCCTACCTAGGAGTGTCCAAGTGTTAATAATGCTTGTCTCTGGTGTTTTGGTAGCAAAACTGTCCGGATTATGGCCCGAGACACAAAAAGTGTTAAGCCGCAAAATTAGTCAGCCACATGCTGTGAAGAAATCCGCAAGGATTGAAGAAGCTAAAGAATCATTTGTTAATTGCTGAGACTTGTTTAAGAAAGGGTTTGTTTTAGGTTTGGACGTAGGGATACAATTAGTATTGGTTTGTCTAAATTTTCAAATGTGTGAAACATTTTCAGAGGAAAGAATTCAGGCATGTACTTTTGTAAATGATAAGTTTGTAACTAAAATAAATTCATCTTTATTATTCGTATTTTTGAAATAAAATTCTCCTTTTTAGTTTAATAGTTTTTATTTTGTTTTTGAATAAAATCAAGCCACTACAATGTGAAAAATTGGCATTCCTAACTCTCCAAAAAACAGTAGCAATCTGAGCCTGTTGTTTCTTTTTATCTTTCGCCAAACGATACCGAAACTTTATTTTATTTATTTATTTTAGCTACCTGTCCGAGTGCTGTCCGTCTGTCCGTGTGTCCGCTCAATTCCATCGCTCTCTGATTCTGCTGCTGCAACTGTTGATTTTATTTCATGCCGTTTATGCAAATTAAGTTCAAAAGGATAAGGCCCAACCAGCAGCAGCCAGCCACCGAGCAGAAGCAGCAGGCAGCATCCGATTCGACTCACAACATTTGGACATAAAAATTATTTCTGAATGAAATTCGTATGTCCCGAAATTCGTATCGATGTCCGTCCGAGAGTCCCCGTTGCCCGTTTCCCGTTTCCCGGGCCTCTGACTGCGTCTGTCCAAATGCAAATGGCATGCCGCAAAAAAAATCAAGACCGGTAGCCGACAAAAAAATTGTTGTGATATCGAATTAATTAAAAAGGAGCCGAGCCGAATCGAGTCGCGATGAGCTGAGCTGGGCAAAGGGAATTGGAATTGGATAGTATGGCTTATGGGGGCGGGGCAGGGCAGGGCTGGGCTGGAAAGGCTGGGAAGGACGGCGCAGGCATCGAGACGACCAGACTGTGGCGCCAAATGTAAATGAGGCAACAGTTTCGGAAATTAGACCTGGCCTCTCAGGGTGAGGATGTCGGCCAGCACCTTGTGCGGCCCGCTTCAATTTGGCGCTGATTTGGCGGTCGTGTTTGGACTTTTTTCCGCTCCTTTTTTCCATGTGTAGTATTTGGGGAGCTGAGTGCGCATGCGTGTTGTCGTTGTTCCAGACTCCTCGCCGGCCGACGTGCAACAAGTTAATTAAGCCGCATTTGCATGATATTGTCAATGGCAACGAGCAGAAGCTGGAGCTGCAAAGGATGCTGACAACCCACACTTCCTGTGCAGGGTTGGGGGAAACAAGACAACAAAAAACATCCAAAAAGAAAAGGACCAGGGAAAAAACGTGTCGCAGGCGGCGTCCAGGGCTGTGACATTAGCCCAACTTATCCCCCGTTTTCTCGGCCAAAACTAGCAACGATCGATCACATGCTGTGAGCTGCGGTAATCCGCACTTCCACGCCTTAGTCGCATTTTCATTTTCATTTTCGTTTTGATTTTCATGCGCGCCCCTTTTGTCCGAAAAACCCAAAATAGAGGACAGAGACAGGCAGTTTATTTTATGATTGATTGCAAATAAAAATCGCAAATATGAAAGACACACACACATGAGGATGGTATGTTTACTTTTCGGTTTTTTTTTCGCTTTTGGTGGCACATGGGTTCCAATGTGGTTGGCTTGTGTGTGGGTTCGGTGGTGGTTTCATGCCCAGATTGGACATATGTCGTTGACGTGACTGCTACTGTAAGCGATTTGCTATTTTCGCTAAGTAGCCTGGGCGTTACTTTCCCGTTTTCCTGGCCATTTCTCCAATCTCCTTTTTTTTGCTGGCTTGGCTAATTATTGTCAGTGTGAGGAGCGCATATGCTCAGATATCCCATATCCGGGTGGGTTTGGCTAATGGCCGTCTCAAAGGGTTCGATTTACAATAAAAATACGACTAGAGTGTTTATTGTGAAGCTAATAGTTTGTATGTGCAACGTAAAACTCTGCTATTATTAACTAAATCAGGTAATAAATCTTTTCTTGAAAGCTGAGACTCTGATCATTCATCATGCTGCTTATTAGGCTGCCTGCTGCACTTATCGCCCATCCTTGATCGCATCACTTTAAGCCAAACCAGTAAGTTGGCCACAATCGCTTTAGCCATCACGGAAGCCAATTCAAATTGACTTTAATCAGAGGCCATTGTAAATGTGGAAAAAACTGCAGGCCAGTGGCTGTAGTGGCTTCAGTGGCTGTATTGGCGATGAGCAATCGGCACCGCCTCAATCACCCGAACCACCTCAGCCACATGAACCACTCAGCCACTTGCCAGTGGCGGCGCCTGTCAAAAAGTTGTCATTCGCCGTTTTCCTATCAAGAATTTATTTCTGACATAGCATTGAAATTGTTTAGACAACAGCGCAGCCACAGTCCCAGTCACAATCGTTTGAAAAACAAAAACAAGAAACGAAAACTTTTATATTATTTCGAAAAGTATCAAATGCGTTGCACATGCGCAGCAGCAGCAGCAGCAGAGTTAACAAAAACAACAAACAGTATCGATCGCTGGCTGGTTTCAGTTGCCGTCGTCGCTCGTTTCATGCCGCTCCATAGATAAAAAATACACCTGTCGCATTACAGCTAAATTTATGTCCACCGGTAGACCTTTGCTTCTCAGCGGCTAGAAACGCGCCCCGAGTTGCCGGACAGTGTGTGTTGGTTTTGGTGTTTGTTCAAACGATTGGGGCCGAAACATTAGTGACAAAAAATTGAACCTCATTTCTAAATAAATATTTTTGTTTTTTAACTTTATCTTATAACAAATATTATAAAAATAAAAAAAAAAAAATTATAAAAAATATTTATCTCACTTCTATGCCAAACGATGTTTCTTTTTGGTTAAAATTCTCGAGTGGTCTATAAAGAAAGTTTTTCTAGTTTAGGTCGCTTTTTAAGTTTCTTTTTATTTAGTCTAAATATAAAATTATTAGGTATTTTAATAAATTCCTTTAAAATTCAATAAATTTCAATTTCAAATCATTTTAAAAATATTTTCAAAATTGGAATCTTTAAATAACAATTTTGATAGTTAGTTAGATACAGATAGTTCTACAAATAATTCTAGAGGATTAAAACAAAAATCATAATATCCAAAAATGTTAGGTGAAAAATAGTTTCGAATTATATCATATATCAAAATTATTAACAAAATAATTTTCAAAAAAATCGTCCTAGGAGCATTTTCTTGACCAGGAGTGTATATATTTCTGAGTGCGAGACGATTGCACGCTTCGATCGGGGCGATCGGAGGATTGGTGGATCGGTGGCCGTTTCGATTGCCAGAGATGTTCGGTGGGGGTCCGAGTGGTTGAGGCATTTCAGGTTTCCAGCCAGCTTGTTGTTGATGCGTTGCCTCTGGCCGCTGTCTGGGCCGCTTTGTGTTTTTATTTTAGTTATTTTTTTGTTTTTGCGTCGTTGGCTTTTTCTTTGCTTTTTCGAAATAAATACATAAAATTCGATCGAAAGTTTTGTGCTTGACAACGACGGGTCCGGGATTTGATTTCGCACAGATACCCAGAGATGACGTCAAGAGAGAAACAAGCAACCTACCAGCCACCTAGCCAACCTACGAACCTACGACCAAGTCTTGTAGCCAAGAAACTTGAACAAATACTTTACGGTACTCAGACCGCCGGAGCTAATCCAACTGCTAACTGTTTCGGACCCAGCTATGTGATCTCCGATTAGCAAACAAGCTGCCAGAAGAATCTTCCCCCCGAGTCTTCTCATCCACCGGTCTTTGGATTGGTGTGCTCTATCATTAACTACAAGACCCGAAACAAACACTTTTGCGCACTTCTGATCAAGCCAACTAGCCTCCTAAAAAATACTTCGGTTAGAGTAACTGTCCAATACAGTGAACATTTTATTCAACAATAAGAAAGGAATTTTTCTAAAAATAAATTAAAATACAAATTCAGTACTTTTTCTTTTAGGTTATGGAATAATTTGTATCTTATTACAAAATACAATTATAACAAATCAAGACTATTTTCAGAATTCAACATTCATATTCATATATTAAAAATAAATTAAAATTATATTTTGAGAATTTATTAAACAATTTTTGTCAATATTTCCAGAGTGCCTTTAATTGGAAAGCCATTAAAATTTATTCATTTGAACAAGATATACAACAATATAATTTTATTTTTGGATATATTAATCTCAAACCCATAAAAAATACTGATATTGTATTTTTAAATTATGGTTGCTTAGCATATTGAAACAATATTGTATTTATTATAATTTATTACAAGAATTAATCATCAGAAATATACAAAAAACAAATTATATTTTATTTTTTGCAGGTTTTCCATATAAATGGAATATTAAAAAAAATTATAAATCATTTGCTTCTAAGGAGAGGTAATTTTAGAAAGCAATATTGTAAATATTTAGATAAAAATTGGTATAATTAAAAAATAATAATAATCCACCTGTAAAGGCACTGGGAATCTATCGTAGAGCATCTAATGAACTTTGTAGCCCAAGTTAACTATTTGTTTTAGCTTAGATCTTGTATTTGCTTGGCCCATAGCTGGCGGCGTATTTTATTCGACACTCGGGGAATTTTCAGTACGTTGTTGGTTTTTTATTAGGGTTTTGTTTTGCTCTTTTCTAAGACAACGCATCGGCAGCTCGAAAGCTCATTTATCAAAACGTCGATTGATAGCTTAAGCTAAACGCTTAAATTTTGCACCGACTGCGGTGAGTGGCCCAGCGATGATTCACAGGTGAGTCAACTAATTGCGAATGCGAGTGAATTTGTAGTTGCATCGAAATGTCAGGCTCACCTGCTGCCCCAGAGAGTCGAGGGAAAATGCAGAGGCCCATCTCCAATATGGTCCAAATACATAATTAACCCGAGTCGGCGGCAGTCACCCTTAGAAGTCCGAGATCGGGAAAAAGGTCATTGCTATCTGAGGCTGGTCTAAACGCTATTATTAAAGGTCACAAATCAATGAAGACTTTATCGAAGGGACAACCAAATGGTCTAGGGAAAGGGATTGGAAATGGTATATGGGATATGGGATACAGCACGGCAACAGCAACAGCGACTCATTACAACAAATCTGGGATCTTGTGATTACAATAAAATAAAAGCCGCGCTTGGGAAGCTGTGACCCCTGAAAATAGAATAAGAAAAAACACAAACAACACGGAAAATACAAGCCGAATCTAAAATTTATTGACAATTTGACTAGGGAATAGGGAACAGGGAACATAATGGAGCCGAGCGATACAAAAAAGTGTCCAGCTGGGGAAAGGTCTCAAAAGAAAGGTGGAAAGAAAGTCAGTTAGCCAGCAAGTGCAGCTAAGAGATTCGTTAGGGCAACACGACTAAAACCCAACCCAAAAACCAAAAAAAAAAAAGACTAAAAAGGGCAGACTATAAATTCTCAAAGATGTGTTGGAGCAGCGGGTAGGCATCTTGGTGAGATCCCATCCCCATGGCCAGGACAGCCGATCAAACGGATCATTAGACACCGCCGTCGCCGTCGCCACCGATATTGGTTCGATTTCGATGCATCGCCTTGGGTGCCAGACAGGCTTAGGCCACGAAAATTGAGGGGCCCTCAATAATTATGCAAATTTTGGAGTTTAACGCAGGCCAGGATTATCCACATCCCTCAATTGATCGATCGCATAGAAGCTGTGCCGGAACTAACCCGATTTGCATATTTCTCCGCCACTCGAGCAACACGCGTCGCCGATTGCCCGGGACAAGGACCTTCATAATTTAAATAATTGTGCCACTTGCTGGCTTCCTTTCTGCTGCTTAGAGATTCTTTCAGCCGCTGCTCTTTTTTCGTAATATACGGGAATATATATATTTTCTGAATTCGACGTTGTAGCACGGCATTTGGCATAATTATGTAGGTCAAAAATTGTTTATTGACACGCAAGGCAGCCGAAAACAACAAAGAAATTTGCATAATTTTACGCTGCTGCAGCCCCCACACACCTCCGTCCGATCCGGCCGGCAGCTGTTAATTATAGTGGCAGCGGGGGTGGTGGGCGGTGGGGTCAAGTGGCATGGCGAATTGTTGAAAGGGTTTGCCGGGGCAAGGGTTCGCTACATTTGCCACATTTTTTTGCACCTGCTGTTCGGGAATTGAGACATAAAAGAAAATTGTGGACAAAATATTTGGGGAAAAAGTGAAAATATTAAAACAAAAAAAGAAAATGTCAGCCTAGCCTGTTCGGCTCCTAATTTATGCCTTTTAATTAAGTTTCTTAGAGGATTGAATGATTTTGTACCCAGTACGATATCGAATAATTTCGAGAAGCTAAGCTTTTTCATGCTCACGTTTTTTTCCCTTACAATCTTTTAGTGTTCTGTATTTCATTATTTTGCGCACAATTCGAATCGAATGCTGACAGCTGGCGGAACGGGTCAAACTCGTTTCGAAAACGGTGAGACAGAATTTTCCATGTGCCGCGTGCGGGTCCAAGATTTAGCCGAGGAATGCCCCATTGCCAAGTAGTGGGTAAAAGTTGTCCCGGGTGTAAATTAGATTAATTTATAAGTTGACTTGCGATGCTGACAGATAGACACCATCCGACACCTGTCCTTGGCAAAGGGTCCGAAAAGGATACGCCAGAGTCTAGACTTCCGTTCCGACTCCCAAACCTTTGGACTGAAGGTCCCAAGAATCGTGATAAACATCTAAGCCCTGGCACATTCGTATATCCTCGGACTGCCTTTGTTTTGTGGTTGTGCCAGAGTCGATATCAGGTACACTTGAATAAAAGAAAGGATCTTATTGAATTATGTTCTTGATGACGCTGTGGAACTAGAATTAGAACTGAGGAGCTCCTGTTTTGTTCGAGTGCTTTGAAAAACTGAAATATCCCAAACGGAATGGCAATGTCAAACTCCTGACAACAGCAGCCGTCTGTCAGTTTTGTGTTGTCTGCTTGTTGGTGTCATAAATCGTTATCGACCACGAACATCAGGTGGCACTCGGGCGCACTCATTTCACACGAGCGGGGAAAAACAGCTACCACCACTGATCCTGCCCCTGCTCCTCCGGCTGCTGATGCATTTTCCTGGCCATAATCCGTGGGACAGGGGATTGTCGTAAATTAACGCTGGCCTAGCCCACCAGCTCTGGGGGGTGTGGTGTGTGTGTGTGTGTGTGTGTTTGCCGGTGGTTTGGTTGCAACATTAGCGTCAGCCTGTGCCACTCAAAGGCAAACATGCAAAACAGACCAAAACAAAGGCTCTGCAGTTTATGGCTCTGGATTAGATTACAGGCCCCGTATGAAGAGGTTTAAGTCCCCATAATTAGCCATGGTCTAGTGGGGAATATTTTTTATTAAACTTGCAGAGCAGAGAAAGAAATAGGGGCAACTAAGTAAATCAATAAAATATTTAAGCTACCACCTAAATATCTTCTTAAATAGATTTTCCAACCACAATCCAACCATCCATCAAATAGCCAAACTCGTGTCGGTCCGTGTTCCAGCTACTTTCCCCGCCGCAGAAACAGCTGTAAGTGACATTCGGACAAAATCAAACATTTTAACACGCTTCGAAGTTGAGAGTGAAAAGGGGGAAAAGCGAAAAAAACAGCAGCACCCAAGGGGCTGGGGAAAATGTCAAAAAAGTACGGCGCTGGAAAAGCTGGCGGGCAAAACTCAATCAAAGGCAACATGGCCCGTCGTCGCATAATGTGGAAAATTCTACAACAGCAGTAGCAGCAACATCACTAACAGCAACAGCAACGCGTGTGTCCTGCCACATCGTCTGGGGGTCACAGGCGAGGACTCCGGCCCGTCACCCTGTCCGCCCGTCCGTCTGTCCTCCTGTCCGTCCGTATGTCTTCCTGTCTGAAAACATTGAATACGCATTACAAGACCGCGAACTGAAAAGCAAAACCAAAACCGCGTTACCACATGTCAGCGGCCCCGGCTCGGGGCATATGGGAATTCGTACTACACACAGAATGTGCAACACATGTTGTTGTTGTATGTTACTGTTGCTGTTTTGGCTGTTGGTGTTGGCGGTGTTGCTGTCTGATTTTGGCCGGCTTGATTGGTTGAAAATGTTGGAGTTGGCCACCTCCTGGCCTGTCAGAACTTTTGTTTTGCCATAATTTTTGCTCCTGCCATTGACGAGTTTTAATTTGTGGGACAATGACATGGGGTGGGATAATAGGGATCTCCGACGTCAGGCTTTCTGTTTACACTTGACAAATTCCTAAAACTAAAACTAAATGGGCTCGAGTGAAAGGAGAAAGGAGTTGTTAACTCACTTCCAAGTACCCGAAATAAAATCCCGCCAGCTTGTCTACACATGTCTTGAAATTTCTTTGCTCAAGCTCTTCTCAGCTCCATGACATTCTCCAATTGCATACAGAATTCCGTGAATTCTTGTACACACAAGCTCCGTCCTCCAGCCCCGGGAGCAGGCGGGGGCAAGAGGCGGAGTGGGCCAGGTCCATTAGCGGGCCAACGAGGGTTTTTCGAGCGCACTAATCTTCACACCTTTCGATACAGAAAGGAGCCACGGACCGAGTGGCAGCCTGGTGGGGGCTGCTTCCTCGAATTGTCGGACAAACGCGAGCTGGACAGCTTCTGGAGAAATGCACTGGCCAATGGCGCTGACAATTGGCTATTGGCCGAAGCAATTAGTACTGCATCCATCGAAAAGAGTTGGCCAGAATTTTCGGGCCCCGGCAAGTGCAATGTGTGCCAAGCGGTTAATGAACAATTTCATGGAAATATTGTCACACTTTTGTTGGCGTTGGATTCCTCAGTTGTCAGTTGGGCCTCCGTCCGTCTGGGCCTATGTCCACCTCCTCCTCTGGTCTCTGGCCATTCACTTGGCCAATGCTTGCCTAATTGATTTATTGATGTTTACATGTGCGTGCCTCGCCAGGCTGCAGCAACTCGACTCTTGCAGCTCTCGGACCTGGCCGAACTTACAACATTGCCCACAATTTGCTCTAAACGCTCGTCGAGAGCATTGACAATTGTTTGGGCCATGTTTGTCATCATCATCGATGTGGTTGTCAGTGCACTTGAAGAATTTTAGAATTTTAAACAATATAGCTAGCCTACAAGATACTAAAATGAAATATCATATAATCTTATCAAATGATAGGATATTCTTCTCTCTATCCACATTATTCAAGCTATTACCTCAATATGCCAAATCCTTTTAATAAATAATTTTCTTCAAGTGCATGAGCCATGTTTCTGTTGTGTTGGGCCGGCAAAACATCTTCGAGTCTGGCCGGACTAGACTCTTTGGTAGCCAAAGTTTAGACAGACCAAACAATTCGTCAAAACCAAAGACGGACGGACCAAGTAATTGTTGACCTTTTACGTCGTCGCAGTACTGGCCACGTTTCAGTTTGGCTTTCAGCCTTCTCTCCCTGGCATTTGTTGTTATTGCTGTTGGTTATTGGTTGTTGTTGGGCTTAGTTGTTGCTGCTGTCGTCATGTTTTTATTACTGTTTGCCCGCCCTGGCCTGAGGCCTCTGGTTTCTGGTCTCTGGTCTCCTCCGGTCTCCGGTGTTTGGTGTCCGGACTCTGGTCTGCTGTGTGTGTCTGTGCCTCTTATTTGCTCTTCATAAATAGCATGAAATCTTTGGCGCTGCACGTCGAGATGCCTGAAAGTCTAACACGACAATTTCCAGTCTCCCGTATCCAAAGCCCCATAGATTGTCCCCCATCTGCTCTCGACGCGTTTTCGATTTTCATTGGAATTTTTACTCCTCCAGTCTTCAGCCTCCAGCCTCTAGCAGTAGGGGAAAGAAACTGCTCCACTCGTCCACTGGAGATTTCACAGTTTTTGGCTTTGTTTGATTTGTCGAAATGTTGATTTGATTCCCCAGGAAGATCCAGCTGGTGTAACTAGAAATTGGTCAGCAAATGAAAGTGGTTTTAGCCTATTTCGGAGAGATTTTGTAATTTTTTTTGTTTAGAGATATCATGACTTTAAGAATTTATTTCCCGATTTCGAGCTCATTGAAATTCCCACACAATCACAACACTTGTGTGTTTCCAATATGTTTCCAATATCTCTCAATAATTTTCTGGGCTGTTATGATTTGTTAGTCTTGTTGCCGGTTGTTGGTTGTTTTTTATTTTTATTTTTATTTGTTGTGTGGCTGCATTTTGAAAAACCACTTTGATCACCAGGTGCGCACCGAAGTTGTTCTGGTTCTCCTTGTTGTTAACTCTTGTTGCTAATGTTGTTGTTGGTGTTTATTGGTGCTGCCGCAGTTCGCGATTAGGCCAAAAGCGAAATATGTTTAGAACCTTGTTAAATGTCACCATTTTGGTATGCGACCTGAAATTGATAAATCGCCCAAGTGCGTGTCGGCTAATTTCTGTGCGATATCTTGTGAATTTCGAATCCGCCGTCCTTGAGAAAAATGACAAACTGGACCGAATCGAACTGGTTGGCTTCTAATCAGATCCAAAAGCCACTAAACCGGGGCACCCAGAAACCTCTCCGAGCCACTCGGCTCTATGTGCAATTTCTCTGATTTGACAAAATGTTATTAATTGAATGGCTCGGCCCCCGGCAGACAATGCTCACTCAATTTGGCGAGATTTCTCGTACCTCGAGTGCTAATAATTGGCCACAGCCGGAGACAATGGCCAGCCAAGATGCCTATCAGTTGCCACTGCCGAGGCCCAAAGAAAACTGCAGGCCGAAACCCAAGAGGAAACCAACCCGAAACTGATATGGCCTAAAGAGTCGGAGAGCGGCCAGAACGCACCTTGACTTCGGTGGCCGTAACAAAATAATTTGTGTACCTGTGGTGCAGTGGACAAAAGGTGTCTGTGTCTCAAAAAAACAAAAAAAAGAAGGAAAAAAATATAAAAAAGACAAAAAAATATCCAGAAGGAGCAACGATCGCGTTCGACTGAGTGGATAAATGCCATAAAAATTGTTCCAGGCACGGTAATTAGTTGTTGTCCTGGCCGAAACGATCGACAAGGACCCCGGCGCACAGGCAAGGTGTTCCAGTGTAGCCCTTGGGCCCTGGCTCCAGACCTCATCCATTGTCTTTCTCAGCGTATTCTTCCCTGTCTTTTGGCCACTCAGCCTTTTAGCCATGTCACGGTAGTCAGCGGCTCGCATTCGCGGCTATAATTCATTAACGCTTCGCTGGATCGTCGCGAGAAAGTATGCGACTTTTCGCCCCCAACCCCTGGTCGCCTTTTTCTTATCGCCGGAGGGAGGGTGGGCAGAGTGCAGCTGCCAAGTGCAGTTGGTGGTGCAGCGAACCCGCTAAAAGGTGGTCAAGGTGGTTGCTGCCCCCGGGCCAGAACAAGCCGCAGGTTCAAGGCTGATATAGCCCACTTATATTATTTCGGTTTCCAAACGTTTACTATGAAATGTAGAATAAATGGTCTAAATGGCTTTAACATGTTATCCATCTTTTTTATTTTTAATTACATTGTTGTAGGCAGTGTAATGGTTGTCAGGGCTTGTTGGATATTATTTATGATGCCATTAACTAAAATAATTTCTTTGAATTTTGAATAAGTAGTGTTTAAATTGTATCCCAAAAATTAAACATAGTTTTTGTGTAACATAAAATTATGGCAATATGGCGTCCCCATTATTTTAAGGATAATATTGTCCTTTTTTGTGAACTAAAATAAATGTTGTTTTAGCCACTTGTTAAAAAATAACCTCAAACATTTACCAACACAAGTTGCTTGTCAAAATTGTGGCACATCAAGTGTGGCTTAATGTGCCACTGAACCATGCAAAACTGTGGCAGCAACTTTTCCTCCGGCCAAGTGAGACACACTCCCCAAGTTGGTTGCACAAATGGCTACTTCGGAATGCCCCATCTCTGTCACCGACTCTCCCGAGCTCGCCCTCTCGTTCACTCTAAGCGTTTGCATTGCAGCTCTACCAGTTGGCCAAATGCTAATGTATGCAACACCCGCCGCTGCTGTTGCCGCCGCCGACGACGACCTTGAAAAATTATGCAAAATCGATGTAAAGTAAAGTAAAAAAAAAAGAAAAAAAGAAAACAAACCGTACCCACACTCACACAAACAAACAAAATGCGAAAATAAGTTCAACAGCAGTAGCAGCGGAAAAAAATGTAAATGTGGCACGAGTCGATGGGTGGCAAGTGAGTTTGGGGGGCATTAACTGGCTTTTTCTCTCTTGCACTCACATTTTTTAGCCGCTGTTATTGTATTTTTATGTAAAAAAATTGGCGCAAATGAGCCAGACAATGTCGGTGCTCATGCGCGGTGCGAGGGCGGCTAGATGGGCGGACTGTCTTGGGGGCGTGGCTGGTGAAAAGTTAAGCGTACGCTGAACTTTTGCCTGCTAACTGATTTCCATACGATTTTGTCTGCTCATTCGACAATAACAAAAACAAGAATGAAAGTTATTGGGAAGTGTTGCTAGTACCCTGTAAAGAAAAAAAGATTTTTTCTTAAAATAAATATATTTATCCATTTTCTATAAAATAGTTCCATTTCCACCCCATCACAGCCCCACCATGAACTTAATCACAGTTAATTTTAATTTTTTATTATTTTTATTTTATTTTATTTTTTTATTATTTAATTATCATAATGTGAAGTCAATATAAAATACTATTTAATTATGTCAGTCATGTTGTGAATAATTTATTTATTAAAGTACCTCCATAATAGTTCAGATTACCCCCAAAAAGTACCGGGTATCACAGTAAAGACAACTTCATTTTCGGCAGAGAGCGGCGACGCCGGAAGTGCTGCTGCTGTCGTCACATTATGGTTTGTTTGCCATTTCCGCTTGGCATTTGCATGCGCTTTGCTTGCCAAAAATTGAGAGCACTCGCCTGCTCTCCCTGCGTCCTGTTCTAACGCTGGTCTCGCTCGGTCTCTTTCTGGCCCACCCTCCTGTTGATTTTTTGGCTGCCTTGCGACTTGTGCAATTTAAATAATTTTGCATAATTTTGGAAATTGACTTATGGATTTCTCAACGTTCTCGTTGTCTGCTCTTCATTTTTATAGCCCGTCTGCCTGAGTAGCTGCCTGTATGTGTGTGAGCCACTTGTTGAGTTCAATTTGGCCAAGTTAGTAGCCAAAAACGTGCTGTAGGTCATGTCTGTTTTCCCCCACACCTACTGTCGAAAAAATAAAAGCGAGATAAAAAGCAAGAAAAATTATGCAAAAATTATTTTCACCAAAGTGTTTTTATTTATTTTTTCCCCCCGTGGCTGACTTGTGCATAAATTTTCCCTTCAACTTTTCGCACAACATGATAAATGAGACTTTAAGTTGTTTGACGCGCCGCCCCGCTCCAGCAACCCATTTGATCTGATTTCTTTTGTCTAACAATAAGTTGCTAAATGTTGTTTGTTTTGTTTATAGTATTTCATGGTTTTCAGGGGGTTTTCTTGTCTTATCAGTCCTTAAAGTCGCACTCAGAGAGTTGTTTGAGTTTGTGGGTTTATATTTTGCAAGCCCGATAAGAGTGGGGGCTGGGAAAAGTATATGGTGGACTGACAAAGGCCTGCCTACTTATAGAGGGCGTGCAGTTGCATGGCCATAAAAGACCGAAACTCTCCGGACAAACAATTGAAGACTTACATAATTTATGACTTCCCCCTGCGTGCTCGCTTCCCCCTGGCAACAAAACACAAAAAATACTGAAAAAAATAGGTAGAAAAATACAATAAATAAATTGAGGATCGCTGTGACAACGTACGCCGGCTTGCCAAACACGTAGCTCCGGTCCCGGCCCGGCCCGGCCCGGCTTCGGCCAAACAAAGTCCAAGTTGGGAACGTTTTAATTTCTTACACTTGGCAGCAGCAACAACATTGGCAACAACCACACGGCCAACCTCGGAAAAGACGTCAGGAGGAGCGACGCGCGTGCGTTGCTATCCATCAACGTGCGCGGGCGTCGCCGTCGTATGACCAAAGTGATAAGGTCCGCACTCCGTAACTGAGCCAGAACAGCTATATGGCTATGTTTGAGTGCAGAGAAAAAAACCAGCCAATCAAACTAAAATATAATATAAATAAATGGCTAAAGACTTAAATGCATTCTTATAAACATATTCAGCATTTGTATCCTGATAGTTTTCAGAAAAGTTAATATTTCAGCTGTTCGGTTTTTTTATAGTATTAGTCAAATTTTAATGATTAATAGATTTTTATCAAACGGTTCCAAAAACTTCCTGAAACTCTTATCCTTCCTTTAAAAATATTACTATTTTCTTTTAACTATTAAGAGATATAATGTTTTACTTTCCTGATTCATGATAATTGTTTATTTTTCATTTAAATTAATTTATTACAGACCTAATTCAACCACTAAAGTGTATGAAAAATGCCAACCACCAAATAAATGTGTATTGTCTTGAAAGCAGTTCCCATAAGATTTCACATTTTTTATAGTTTTTGAAGAGTTTTTGAAACATTTTTAGCTCTTATTTTTTAGATCAAAGTTTTATGGATTGGTGAATACATTTTTAATTGAAAATTGCACAAAGTTGTAATTTATACAATGTTCATTTCAAGCTTTCGGCTTAGCCGGAATATAATTTTTTTTTATTTTTAATATAGTTTTTTTTAAGTTTATGCATTTAGCATAAATCTGAAATTTTTGGGATAAAAATAATTTCAAATTTCCCTCAAGGCGTGGCTCAAACAAAACCTTATTTCTTCCGGTGCATCCACATCTCCTCCAGCTCCTATGGCTAGGTTGTCTCTGGCATTAACCGGAAGCCTGCGCCAAACGTGATCAACTGTTTGCTTTGCGGCTGTACAGCCAGTGAGCTGCTCCTCCCCCGCCCTTGCAACTGCCCCCGCACAGACACCGGCACCCGCACCCGTATCCGTACCCAAGTCCGCCCCCCTGCCCCTCCTCCTACGCCGCTGCGGCCATTCATTCGTGCGTCAAATGGATGGTTCTACCGCTTGTGGCTGAAATCCAGTGCCGTTGTCAACGATGAGCGCTGATACGTAAAATAAAAGACGAAAAAAACTGAAAAAGCCAGTGGGACTGAGGCGACTGTGACTGCGACTGCGACTGAGTCCATCCATGTCATACGTTTGAATGAAAAACGTGCGTGCTGCCACAGAAGGAACGTTGACTTTGGAATCCGGGGGTTAAGGGAGTTATGGCTCGAGGTATGGTCATGGCATTATTCCCCGCACTCGCTCATTTCTCAACATATTTAGTGCCACTCAATACAATTCGTCTCGTCTTCAGCGTTGTCTGTTCCCCCACAAACAAAAAAAAAATAAAAAAAGAGAAAAGAATCAGCAGCAGAAGATTATAAGCAAAATGCAATACACAATGCTGAATTGTTGGATGGATGGCTGGGATTCATAAAAAGAGAAATACGAACGACGCGTTGGTGTTTTAATTTTACGTGTTGCCCGAGAAGATTTCTTTCCAGTTGCTAAAAAAAAAAAAGTGGGGAAAAAATGAGGGGGACTCAGAAAAAAAAGATAGTAGAGAACTTGTAAAGATGAGTGAGCTGCGTACGTGCGTAAGTCAGAGTTAAATAAGAAGGGACGTTTGGAGCTCGGATAAGCCCTGATCCCCCAGTCGACCAGTCGGCCAGGAGCTTTGATGTGGCCAAGAGTAAAACTAATGCTCCATTACATTTGTAAATGGAAATGCCAGTGAATATTTATTAAATTTCTTTTGAGTATTCCCTATTTATATTTTCATCAAATATCCACTGTAATTAAATAAAAAGACAATGTATTTCTTAAAAAAAAACGTATTCTGAAAAAACACGTTAAATTTTAATTTTACTTGTGATAGAATCATACAAGTATAGGAATCCAATCTGTGTAAATACGATTGCCGCCCTAGGACGTCCATTCAAATTTCCATTTCCGGCGCCTGGGCGTATGCAACGATAACTTTTCGCACTCGATTGTCCAACACATTCACACACACTCGCACGCATTCTGCTAAATGTTTTATGCCCTGTTGATGGCTGTCGAGTATTTAAACTTAACCGCACCGAAAACCTCAAGAATCACAGCCCCGAGACCCCACAAAATGAAGAGTAACCCACCGCACCGCACATATACTCACACTCACACTCACACACATGTCCACAGTCAATTAAATTTATATAAGTGTGTGTCCATGTGGCTGGCATATAATCAGTGCGCTGTGTATCTGTATCTGTAGCTGTATGGATGGATGTGTATGCAAAAATGGCAAACGGTCTGTTAAGCACACATGTGTGTGAATGCCACGCCCCCCAGAATACCACCACCCAACCGGCCGCCCCCAGTCAACAATCAGCAGCCCAGCAACTGGCAACTGGCAACAATTTGAAAGATACGAAGCGTAACGGGGCTGTAACTGGGGATCCTGGAAAAGCAGGAACCAGAACCAGAAACCTGCTCATGTTTGAGTTGCGTCTGCAGTTTTATCAACGCAACGACATCAACTTAAAAGCACTCAGGGGGCTGATGTCCCCCCGGCGGTTGGGCCAAAAAACACAAAAAACCCAGAAAAGGGTTAAGGGTGGTTCAACCGACAACCGCCTGCCTCTCCAAGGCGGAGGGAAGAGACCAAACCGAGACGACAATCAACGCAGTTTATTTATGGAAAAATAAAATGAAATAAAATGACGATGATGAGCAACAAGAGCCATCGACTCTGCTATCTGGCAAATGCCGGCAGTAAAGGCAGTCGGGGCAGTCAAGGGTTAAGGGTTGCGGCTTGTTGTGTGCAGAAATTAATTTCTGGCAACACTTGAAATTAAAATTCAAAATTCTCCCCCACAAAGTGCTGTTGTCATTAAGCTCAATTCAGATGTTGATAAAAATACGCCGATAGGACTGTGTGGCAAATTATTAATTTTAATGGCTCTCGAAACGGAGATATCGGATGGGAACTTTGTTTTCGGGGGCATCATTACAGCAATTAGCGCAGCTTTGTCTATCGTCGCTTGGCCCTGACTAATGGCTGACGATAGTTCCTCGGACTACACCCCATCTCCCTAACCGAAAACTCGCAGTGCACCTTAAATGTGGCCCAGAAAACCACAAATGTAATAACAATAAAGGCGGCCACATAAATTACACAGTCAAGTGCCAGGCAGCCAGTCAGTTAGTCCGTCAGTCCGTCAGCCGCATTCGGAGTTAGCCAAGCGCGACTGCTGATGGTGGTCGACGTGTCTTCGTGTCTTATCAAACTAAGGTATATACGTATATACTATATAGAGAAACTTTCGACTTCCTAGCCATGACATTTTCCGGGGTAGTGTATGTTCTGCTGCCTTTTGCGGTTCAATAAACCATAAAAGGCTCATTAATTATGCGCATATCGCGCCTACAGGGGCGGAAAATGTGTCACTATGCGCCCCGGTGTAGAATGGGACTCTTCGAGCCGCTTCTGCCTTGTTACAACAGGGTAAGTGATCACCGGAAAGGGTATAAGAACTATTGGAGCAACTTGAGGAGTTATACAAAGAAAAGTATTAGTTGATGGAACTAAATAGATCAGTAGTGTTTTGTTTTCGTAACTTATGCTTCGACTCTTACCTTTGATGGTTTATTATGAAACTCTTTAAGGGTATTTCAAAATCGGCCAGCTAGCTCCCAACTATTTTTCTCCTTCAGCTTGTTATCAACCCTCGAAGCCGGTGCTCCACTGGAACCATCCTCATGTCAGCGTTTGGCAATTAATTAAAACAAAAAGAACTGAAAAAGCAACGAATTAAGCGGGCCTGAAATGCTTGACATACTTCTGACATGCCCAGCCGAAATAAATTTTATACATGAACAAAAAAACAGAATAAATGAGACAAAACTGGGCCTAGGTGTTGGCTTCTCAGGCTGGAACCGACCTTTTGCTTCTGGCTATAAGTTGTTAGCTGTTAGCTGTTTGCTATTTGCTGCTAGCTGCATTCAGCGTGCAACAGTTTTGCATTAAACGCAGAAATAATAATTAATTTAATTGACAGCTTTCGGGGCTGGGCTCCAACGCAGACGCAGACTTCGACAGCACAAGATTCAGAGTCTGGCTGACTGACTGACTGACTGCCAAGCAGGAAAAGCCACAACATCGACGAGATCTTGGCAACACACCCCGAAAACTGTCAAAAAGCAAAACTTCAAAGCAGTCGCAGCCAACACACAATACAAAGGCCCCAACAAGCCAATAAAAAGAATCAAGCCGGGCTTGCAAACATTTTTTTATTGCGTGGACTGATTACAACCACACACAGACACCAAACTGGGACCAAAAACCTACAAAAAGATACAAAAATACAAAAAAAAAAAAAGGCAAAACCAGGGCGAGCTTCATGAATGGATCGCAGTCATGACGATGATCATTACAACTTCTTCTGCCGCGTCTGGCATTCATTCACTAAAAAAGGCACAAAAAATGCTCTGAGGCAGGAGAGGCACTGGCAGCCCACGAGCCTGTGGCTTGCAGCGGATATCATTAAGCCAGGCTTTGTTTTCTTTTGGCTCAAAACGATCGCATTTCGTGGCCGTCTGTCTGCTGGAAGACGAGACTTCGTCTTCGTCTTCATCTTCAAGTAGGCGCGACAATTGCAACAGTTTTTGCCTTAATTTTTCCTTTTCTGCAGCGTGGTGCCCTTTCGGATGATGAGGCTGAATGAAAAGTGAATTTCTCAGTGCGCTCGAGGTGTGCGCCATAAGGATTGGCCGATCTGCTGATTGACATGATCATGATTTACACCTTTCTGGGTGCGTACCGGAGACACCCACTTGCGGCAGCCAGACAGAGAGGGATGATTTCTGATCCGAGTTCCTCCCAAAGCAATGCCCTCGATATATCCGACACTTATCAGCAGGAAAGTCAAAGGAAATAATTTTGCAATATAAAAATTGAAATATTTTTAATATAAATACTTACTTTACATTACTTTTAGATCTATGATAGTTAAAACCATAATATATATTAAAAGAAACTATAAATGTTTATTTAACAAACTTTTTTAATTGTTTCATTTTTAAATGTGTTTCTAAGAATTAAATATGTAGAAATTCATTTTTTTCAACTAGATATCCAACTCAAAGTTCCTTATGCATAATCTTAAGTTGCATCTATTTTTTAAGTGTACTCTTTTTAACACAAATCCCCTATATTTTTAAATCATTGAAAAAATATTTTAATTAATTATAATATTTTCGAATGTGACTTGAATAATAATTTAACATTTTTGAAGTAATTAAACTTAAACTTTTTATTTGCAAAAAAAAAAAAAATCGAAATCATTTAAAGTCTACTTTGAATAGAAAACCAATTAAATCAATTAAAATAAAGATAGTTGCTTAGGTTAACTTAAAATAAAAATTAATAATAGAAAAATCTATCTATTTCTGTCCATCTATTTCTTCTGATCTGTAAAATTCCAGCCAAAAAGTGTACTGGCCAGTGTAGGCCTTTGCCCGAGCCTGCTAATTGTCGCGAGGGGCTATCAAAGCAACACCCGCACATCGCGGCAAAGAACGCGGACTGGAGACTGGATACCCAGCGGAGAACCGCCGAGCGGATCTGTTTGTGGCACTCGTATCTGTATCTGGAAGATAGCAATCTGCGTGTGCCAACAACACGTCGTCGTCGTTAAATTACTACGCGACTTTTAACGCGCTAAGCACTTGGTTCGGGATGTGGATCTGGATGTGGATGTGGATGTGGATGGGCATGGGGATATAGATCTGGCTGGGACTGTGGAAGCGGATGAGTCTGCCACTTGGTCAGATGGCTGCCAGATCTGTGAGTCACTGGCAACCAGTTGGGTTCATGACCCGCGAGCACAAGTACACGGAA
Organism: Drosophila ananassae; assembly: GCF_017639315.1. Lineage (NCBI taxonomy): Eukaryota > Metazoa > Arthropoda > Insecta > Diptera > Drosophilidae > Drosophila > Drosophila ananassae. The sequence goes on from NC_057928.1 coordinate 6,987,148, forward strand.
GCATTAAGCCGTGTCGCTGTGTGTTTATTTGCCTTAATAAATCAAATCAAATGAAAACTTAATCAACAAAGGGCTTTTCTCGGAGTTGTACACAAAACTTTTCGCTTAATTTTAATCCTTTCCGAATCAAATCGCTGTGCCAGTGGGTCTAAGAACTCCGCAAAATTTCACCGCAAATAATCATAATGAATGGGGTGGCAGTGGGAGTGGCGGAGTAGCGGAGTAGCGGGAGTGGGTGCATGGAAGGGGTTAAGACCATCAATGTTCACTTGTTCGGGTGGCAGGCTGTTTGCCCTTTTCGGTGGTTGCCTAGACCTCAGAACTGGGAACTCCGAGCGCAGAACTCAGCACTGAGAAGTCAAACTTCCGACCGCCTCCGACCTACAAAACCAACGACTCATCCTCAAAATCAGACTCAACCACTTGCAGTTTGAGTTTTGTCTGCTATTTGATTTCTGAGTTGTGTGTTGGGTGTGTTGCTGTTTTGTTCGCGCGCGGCAAAAGTCAACAACAGTTCGAAACGTCAACAAAACCTTTTAAATTATTATTTGCCTTTGTGTTGCTTTGTTTGACTTGGCAGGCGGGGGCGTCTGCCAGAGCCCAAGCCAAAGCCGAAGGGATGGTTCAACCCTTTCCACCGAAACTTGGCTTTCATTCCCAAGCGTGAGAAATGCCCAGCAAAAGCTGCAAAAGTACGTTACAAAAGATACTGCAATGATCATCTTGGGAGAAGGAATCTATCTATCTTTCAGAAATTTGAAACACCCTTTTGCGGATCTTCTATCTTCAGATATTGCAAATTCTAATTTCACATTAATTTAAATTTTTTCAGCGATGGCATGCAAAAAGGGTTCGCCAGTCGATTGCATCTTCAATAGACGATCAATATTGTCTTTTGTGCTTAGGACGAGCACATTTCCATGGGAAAGAAAAATCTTCTTCATCAGCTACTCGGACTCGGACTTAACCCCTTGGCGGGCCTGGGAAAATTAAATAGTATGCAAAAAACACACCCTTGGCTCTGCACAGATGTCATCCCATTAGATGCCGACTCGCCTATCTTCTTACGGATGCCACCACATAGGCAAATTACCTCCGAGGAATAACCCGGGGGAAGGGTTGATGTGTCTCAGCCCATTTGAATACTCATCTTCTTCCGCTTGCGCAAAAAAGGTTCCTTCATCTGCATAATTTTCACAATGTGCGATCGCGATCCTCGCACCAACCCTTACACAACGCACCCCTTTTTCATCCTCGCTGGTCCAACACGTGCGTCCTGCTCCGGTGACGATGAGCCGAGGAGACAACTCCGAGCCGGAGCGAAGACGAGACCAAATATCAATTTTCTTCATTCTTATGCAAATCAAATGCCGCCTCAAATAAATAACACAAAATGTGACATCAAAGGAGAGGTTGAGATCAAGATCGGAGTAGGAATTGGAATCTGAATCTGAATCGGTATCGGGGTAGAGGTTGAGGGGTCGTGAACCTTAGCTCTAATCTGTGCGGACGTCTGGGCGTCTGAGGGGTTGCTCCCTCTGGTTTCTCCGGTTGCTCTGTTTTGCCAGGCAACGTCAACAGGAACTTACTCCTTTTCCCCGGCGCGGCCTAATGGATGACCCATTATTATATCGCACCGATGAAGAAAATCGCGTCTTTTTCGCCAACCTTTTCGCTTTTCCCACTTTTTGCAAAGGTCGGGCCTTTTGTGATGCAAATTTTGTAAGGAATGGGGTGGATAGTAGGCTCGCGGTATTGATCCTTAATTTATGCATAAATGCGTCACCTTTGACTGCTGTAGGTAGCTAAGAAGGAGAAAAAAAGGTGCACTTTGGGGTGCTCCCTGCCCTCCTCGCTAATTTTTAATTTATGCAAAACGCATTTCCCTACCTTTGGTCCAATCCTTTTCACGATTATTGCGTAATTCGAGACACAGTGCAGCCAAGGAAGTGAAAGAAAAGTGAAAAGAAATTTTCCTTTCCCTCCCCGCATGTGTCTCGGCCTGTCGTAAATTTTCGCGTATGCAAATCCTATTGTGGACCTGCGAGGACGTCGAACTTTTCGATGAATGTGTTGTTATTCCGGGCCCTGCCTTGGGTGCTCCGCACAACACAATCGTTTAGAAAATTTAATTTATTTCCCCTAGCCCCTAGCCCTTCCAAAACCGAACATGTACCTTTGTAGCGAATTTTCTATTTTTCCCAAATTCTATTTTCTTTCTGGCTTTTTTCATTTTTTCATTATTTTACCGGGGGGCAGTTGGCATATTTTCTATTTTCTAGCTTGCTACTGTGTCGCAAATGGCAGGGTATGCAAAAGAGGCTTAACCCATGTTTCCATATTGGAAATTATGTGTTTTTTTTTAGATTCCGAAAGTAGGACACCAAATGCTGCTTGAAACTTATAATTCAAGGGTTTTTTTTCCAGACTGTACTTGAAATATATAATATAAATTGAGTTGTAAGTTTAGTCTTAATTCAATGAAAGACATGGTTTCTTGGAGGAATGTTTAAAATATTTATTTAAAAGATCCTAACCTAACGGAGCTACTTCTTCGTGTTCTTATTAAGTTAGATTCCTAACCATTTCCAATCGTTGGCGCTTTCCTTTTTATGACTCTGCTGGCTCTGCGGCAATTTTCTTTCACTGTTTTATCAATTTGTGTGGAGCTCGTTTTTTATTCTTATTTATGCCGAGATACCCCGCCCACGGCCCCCGGCGCACTTCCCAGTCACCCTTTTGCAAATTTTTGCATAACCCGCGAGCAAGTTCCTAACAGAAATAAATTCTTTTTATTTTGCAGTTGATAAGCTCGGGCGAGTGTTCTTCCCCCAAACAGGCCCCCAAAACAAGGACTCCTGTTCGTCGTAGCTCATGCATTTTCGGGACTCCTGTCATATATCGCATCTCGATAGCGAACTCTGTGTCCCCTGTGTGTGAGAGTGTGGGTTAGTATCTGTGTGGAGGCAGAGTGTGTGTGTCTTTGTGTTGGTGGCGCTTTAAGTGTTATGTTGTCTCGTTATTTATGACTTTACACATGCAAATGCCACCGTGTGCGACAAGCGCTCGAGCTTAGTTCCATTCCAATGGAGCGATGCTGGAGTGGATCGGGCTTGGGTTCGGGCTTGGGCTTGGAGTGGGCCTTGTAGCCAACCCTTTTACCTGGCGGCATAGTTTATGGATGACATTTCCCGCACTTTCATTCAAAAATTGCATGGAAATCGAATCAGGGGCAAAGGCAGGAGCTAAAGCAGCAGTTCCATCGAATGCTGATTTGATTTTCAGGCTCAACCGGAGGGGATCCTGATAGCAGTGCCTTGAAATTGCTTTGTCTGGTAGTCAAAGGACATTTTTATTGGATAAAATATCGATTAGAGTACGGAAAGGATAATGTATGACAAATCAATGGGATCAGTAAAGCCAACTTTTGTTTTTAAAGAAAAATATCACGTGGAAGTTTTTTTCAATTACCGCAAATCCACTCAAAACTCGCACTTTGAAGTGATATTGAAATGCGACCAATAAAAATCCTGTTTGGAAATTCCCCCTTTTTCGCCCCAGAAGCCTTATGGCCATAATTAACATCTGTCTGTTGGAAATGGTCGGAGCAACCTGCCGCGCTTGGGATGACTTTTTCAACAAATTGCCATGACTTAATTATTGTCCTCGGTCTCATCCTCACGCCTGTCATAACACAGGCCAGAGCCAGATCCAGGCCCAGGCTCAAGCCCAGAATGCCGGGATGGTGAGAATGCTCACCCAAAAATTATGCGCATAATCAAAAAGTCAACACGCCAAAAAGGCTATGCGCATTCCGCCATTTGAATAATTCAAAAGCTGGGCGCGTTGTCCTTTTGCGCAGGCGCTTCCTTGTTTGTTCGCCGCCTGGCCGACTGTCTAGCCGAGGTTGCATTTTAATTAAGCGAAGCGAAGCCGAGCGGAGCGGAATGCTCGGCGCATGCCACACAGGGGCAGGGAATCTCTCGCTGTGGCATCCGCATCCTCATCTCTAGAGCAGGAACCCACAGCTCGACGCCTGTTGCGCCGCCGCAATTACAAATTCTAATTTTATGCTAATGCTCCTGTTTTCATTTTTTTCTTTCCATTTTTATTTCATTTTTTATTTTAGGTCCTTGGACGAGCGGACAGCAGCATATTAGCGCCAGTCGAGAGCGCTCATGGCTAATTATTATGCACCATAAACGCAGAGACGTCATTTGTATGTATTAATTTGAATGTTAATAAACTGGATTTCTTGACCCACTAAACTAGAGACACCACCGATGCTGGGGCGCATTTGGTCAAGCTCTTTTTTATGCCCACCCCCCGTATATATACAGTCTTATTTTTTAATGTGCAAATCTCGTACAAAATAATGAATAATTTGCTGCTGTTGCTCTTGATGTTGCTGACGTTGTTCGCTCGTGTTTCTTATAATTTATTTCGGTTTTTTATTCGTTAGGAATATGAATAATTCAGTCCGGTTGCGCCTTTGTTTCCGGCATTGTAGTTGGGTGAAAAGCCGTAAAATTCATATTGATATAAATATTAATATGAAATGGCTCGGAAAAAAGATAGGTTTTAATAGAAAACAGTATCATGGCTATTGCAATTACATGGCATCGAGAAATCAACTGTTGACATGGGAGCTTGTCCACTGATTTACTGAGCAATTGTTTATCCAATTAGCCAAAGATACTTGTACTTTGTCAGTCTGCGATCTGGAATCTGGGATTGGGAAACGTTATGCAATCAAATTGCTTTAAACAGGAAATGTTTTTTAAGGACACATAATGGGATTTTGGATTGATAATGGTTTTATGACACTATATGGATGGTTTTATGGCGTGATCCTTAAATCCCTTCTTCTTGACCCCGGCGGAAGGCACTTTAATTTCACTCAATGAACGATTCTTATCAACCGCCTGTCCTTTCGACCCATCCACCCACCCGGCAATCAACCCAAACCCGTTATCCTTTAGCCTTTTCGTGTCCTGATAGCCCCTGCCTTAACCCATGCAATCAGCATAGACAACAACAATAACGACTGGGCGGGGAGGAGTTGTAAAAAATCCGTTGAGCATAGCAGAACCATAAAAATCACACCTACGAGTACGTTGTAATAAAATGTTATCAAAAGTGTTGCTTGCCAGCGAGTTGCCGGCTGTCCCTGCTGTCGCCCTTAACCCTCTATGTTCCCATCTTCATTTCCCATTTTCCGATTTACTTTTTTTTTTTTGCATATGACAGCAGAAGAAGCCGCATCAGCAGCAAATGGAATATGGTGAGAAATACTTCTTGGAACGCCCAAAACTATAACTTATAACTTAATTAAAACTTTTTATTTTCAGGCATATAAATTACAAAAATAATTTTCTTAGATTATATTCTTCAGAAATATAATGTCCTAAACAAATATGTATCTATATTTTGTGAGAATTTCTCTCTCTGCACTGGAAGCTGGACTAAGGACCGCCATTGTTAACCCTTCGATGCCACCCACACTCATAAAATATCCACAGTGCCTCGTAATGTGGGTGCGTCCTTTGGCTCATGCTCGTGTGATTTTTTTGGTTTTTGTTTTTTATATTCTTTATGCCGCCGCTGACTCTTTCCTTTTGCCCTGCGCTATATTGACAATATTCGTGGCGTTCCCCGCTTTTGCCTCGTCAGCGAAATAAACAAAAATCGAGCAATGTAAAGCCCGAGAAAAAACGCAAAGACAAATACAGTCGAAAACACAAAAAACAAACATTTTGGGTCTCTGACAAGACGCTGGGGTGCTGTAAAAAAAAAGCGAAAACATAGCGTAACAAGGAGCTGTGCCAGGAGCAGTGAAGAGGTGAAAAATTTTGTGCTGACGACAAGTATCTTGCTTTAAAAAAAACCCCCTATCCGACTTTGGGCGGGCCATTTTATTGGTTCAGCGCGCTCGAGATGAAAAAGAGGGGCATCCAACCCCGGGGGTTGCACTCAAGGAGTTTTCCGAGAGGAAAGCGGATCCTGCTTAAGTGCAACTGCCAAAGGAGTGTACAAGTATTTGTAAATCTTTTGAATTCCAACAAAAATCAGACACAGATACAACGCACCGACAGACACGCACACTGCCACACGTAGAAGGACACACGAGGGTGCATTTTGCAACCCTTCGCATATTGTGTGCATGCACAGGAGCTGCAATCACTGCCCGGCGACATCTATTGTTCAGCAGGCGAACTACACAGTATTCCTGCCAAGAGAGTGGTGCGAAGGGGAGGGGCTGTTCACCTAGAATGCATAGATATTTATGTTGGGATTTTCTAATTTGAATTTGTTAGACTTTGCCGGCAGCCAGAGCAAAGCGGAAATTGTTGCAGGAAGAGCATTCGATGCACTCGTCCTGGGGTGAGTCCTTCCTATTGCTCCGCTTTGTCTACGAACGGGTATTCTTGTTGGCAGCGGAAGTGCCGAGATTTTATGGGAAATGCCAGCAAAGGGTTAAGTCTTGAGTGAGCCGGGCCGAGCCGAGCCGAGCGTGTGGTGAGGTTGTGTGATTAGGAAATGCATTTAAATGCCTCGTAATGTGTGGCAAGAAGGTTTGAGGATGTGCCATAAATGTGGGCAGGAAAGACAGGATGTTCAGGGTGAGATATAAAATGAGTTGTGAGAGGGGAGTTCTTTAAACATTAAACTATGCTACAAAATAAATTGTAAGAAATAAATCATACTATATTTGTCGTAAATAAATTAATTACTATTTAGCTTCCAAAAATGGGTTTTATAGATCTTAAGCTTGGGTGTTTAATTCAAAATTTTCTTTATTTTCTGGAAACTCTACTCACAAAAAAATCAAAGCGCCACAAACCCAGCCAGAACGAACTCGTAAAAAATCGCGCTACAAAGGAATTCACTTAACAAATTGCGCAAATTTATTCATTACCCGCAGAACAACACAGCAGCCATGAGGATCAGAAGCGGCCCGAGGCAGGGACTTTCAGCAGGCGGCTACAAAACGTTGCAAAATGAAATAATCCACACTTTTCGGGGGGCTCTATCATGCCGGGAGCCCCTTCGTCCGACCACAGTCTCGCAGACCTCGGTTGCATGGACCAGGGTCCATGGTTTGCTTATCAGTGCGCACATCAGGCAACTTGTGAGCAAAAACAAAAAAAGAAGAAAATTAAAAAACAAAAGCTGCACCAACTTCATCTCATCACCTTGGCCTGCCTGCGCAGCAGCAGCCACTGCAGAATGTGCAGCATCCTACAAATTAAAACCTCAGTACAAGGCTGCCGTATATATGTATGTATATATATTTTTTGTATTAGGTTCCCTCTTTGGAATCTGCGGATGCAGATTGGCACTGGGCGATATCGGGCCGAAGGAGCGCCCCTGCATTCCGGATTCTCCATTCTCCAGTCGCTGGATCTCCATTCTGAATTCTGCATTCAGAGTCCGTGTGTGCCCAGTAGCAGTTGCGTTGTCGATACACCTCGCCAAATCGACAATAAATTCCCCCTGTGCCGTGCATGAAGTTTCTCAACTTCCCCCACTCTTTTCTCCACCCTACCCTTCTGGCCAAGATTCTGGGGGTTTTTGTTGTTTTTGTCGTGTCTTTCGGCCGCCAAAAAGAGGAGTCTTCGGAGGAGTCTTCGGAGGAGTCTGCCAAGTAAGACTACTCATACTCGTATCGCTGCGTGGTTATCACATTTGTCTCAGTTTCGTTCGGCGAAGGGGTCTCTGAGAAAGATACTCTTTAGGAGGGTATCTATATATTTATTGTGGTTTTAAATAGTTAGGACTAAGGAAGATTTAAGGATAATGGAATCAAAGAAATAATTCGAAGAAAAGTTATATTCGAAGTATATTTAAAAATTAAAAATTTAGAAAAAATGTAATAGTACCTTGAAATAGATTTTAAGGAAAAGTTTCGTATTTGAAACATACTTTGCGCTTATAATTACAACTTAAAAAAACATACTTTATTAATACAAAAAAATCGGAAAACGACATCGTTACTAAAGGAAATTCCTTTTAAATAAATTGAAAAACAACAAGATATGTAGATGTAGAAAATTTAAGATGAAAGCATTTTAGTAAAAAAAAGATTTTCTTCTAAAAAGTCACAAAATAACTTTTAGCAGTAAATTATATGTATATTAAATAACATTTTAATCATTTTCAAAAAATTTACATTAAATTTCCGATTAAAATATGTACTTTTTTAAGAAGAGTACCCAAGAATTAATGGCTTTAGCCGAAGGGCCCTCGGCAGTCGGCACAACCAATTGCTTGGTTCGACTCCGGCACCCAACTCCCAGTCGAGGCCGAAACAAAAACCCAAACCCAAAGCGGCCGTCTCGGCTTTTCGATGCGGTTGTGGAGCTCCGTTCGGCGTCCTCCAGCTCATCACCTCCGGTTTTTGATCGTTGCTTCGATTTGCTACATTTTTATCTCCTACCGTGAATTTCGTTACCGCTCGTAGCTACTTCAGCAGCAGGCAGCCACTGGAGCAGCAGCCAAAGGGCAAGTCGGCCAGTTAGGAGTTTGTTTTTCAGATTTTACTAAACAAAAACCAAAAAATAAATAAATGGGAGAAAAAATATAACAATTTTGGTTTTCAGTTCAGGATGCGGAGGCAGGCACTGAGGTGGAGGCGCCACTGAATCGTCTCAGTTGCGCAATGACATCATAAAAATCATTTAAATTAATTCGCAGTTGTCCCAACTCCGGAGTCCATATGCTTTTATTTGTTTTTTATTTTTATGTTGCCTCGTCGATTTCTGTTTCTTTTTTTCCACTCGCGTTGTGTTATTTTTTTGCCCCGTTTTGTCGGGAAATGACAAACGCGGCTGTTAATTTAACAAACGTAGCGCAAAGGACACGCGGACTGGCCATTACAAGGACTAAGTCCGCATCATTAAATTAAAATTGTCGCGGCAGCTAAGCACAGCACTCCCCCATTTTCATGCTTTTTTTTCTACTTGAAGTATTTTTTTTTTTGCCGTACCATTCCAGGCAGTGTTCCTGCTTTTTACGCTTTATTAAAAATGCGCTTCAATTTAATGAAAGCCATTGTACAAATCGCCTTATGACAATTTAGCCAGAGCCAGAGACAGAGCCACGGCTACAACTTTTATGGGCGGATAATGTCGCTGGAATGGATTTCTTTTACGGCTGCCCATGGGGGGCAACAAATGCAAATCTCGGCGGCCACATCAGCCAATTGGCCGGTCTGGGCGGCTTCTTGGCCAGCAGATCCTGCCTGGGTGTTCCCGAAGATCGGATGGACTGACTGCCGGCCGATGAACGATTTCCAGCTGAGTAATTAAGCCTTGTAGCAACTCGATGTTGCTGTCGGTTGTTGCTTTTCGGTTGGCCGTTGTCTAGTGTCACGCCATTAAAAAGAAATCACAGTTAAGCCCCGGTCCAGGCTCAGAGCCTGGTCAGTTGCCGTTGCCGTTGCCGTTTTCTGTTGCCATATGGTGGCCAAGTCGGTTTTGTGTGTTTTGATTTCCACGTAAGACTGCCAGCTCCCAACCTGGCTCTCGTCTTATCAGCGATGCTGGCTCAAAAAAAAATTAAATAAAATGACAGAGAAATGCAGAAAAATACAGAACCCGAAAACAAAAAGTCTGCTTAACGCCCAAACGGACAAAATTCATTCGAAGAATTTGAAGGAGCAGCAGAAAACGGTTCGCTGAAATCGATTTTGGTCTCTGGTGGGCCATAACCATCCAAATTGTGCCTAAGTAGTGGGGATTTCCACAGTTCCTGCTTATATTTTTCCTTTGTCCCTGTAGTCCTGAGTCCTGGGCCCTGGGTCCTGGGTGTGTGGGCCACGCACATACACGCTATCGATTAGGAATACGTTTTCTATTTTAGTTTTTTTTTTTGCTCTGCTCATTTTTTTGAAATTCGTTTTTTCGGTACGCTTTAAAATGCTTCCGCTACCCACTTTTGTTTTGGTTTCGCCGGCAAAAGTCCATTTGCCAACCCCCCTGCCAGGCAGAAACTTGGCAACCCTGATGCGGTTGGTCACGTACAAGATTTTCTCGTTTATTACATTTCCCTTTAGGTTTATTGCTTCTTAGTGTCGTGGCAGTGGCAGTGGCAGTGGCAGTGGCAAGAAGCTCTCCGAACGAGAGCGGATGAAAAAGCGGACTTGGCCAAGTTGACTTGCCACTGACAGGCGTCAGGCAGAAGGCATCGACGAACCTGGGTTCGTCATGCCTCCGAAAGCCAAAAACTCCCCGACATGTGCGGCTCACTTATATATTATTTTTTCTTTTCTCCTCATCTGCCCGGAATTTTTCACGCTTTTCAAACTTGGAAACGTTACACATTTCATTTGCCTATGCCTTTATCTGGGAGTTTATGGTCAGGCAAGTGGCTGGCTAAGAGTCCTGTCCATCCGTCCCCATCCGACCCCATCCCAAATAGCGCAGTATGATATATGGACTTTGTGGCAGGATCTTTGAACAAAGCCCCTGGACCAGGACATCTTCATCTTTGTCTCCAGCTCGTCTCGTAAAATTGAAATTACCGGAAGTTATTATATCTTCCATATATTAAGTCCCATTGTCTAGCAATGGTCTTCTCATATCCTGTGGTCATTGTCCACAGAGTCCAGTCGTGCATCCTTGGGCGTTTAACTTTAATTTCGAGCTTTTTCCGCTCCGTCTCATTCTTATTGTGTGGCCATGTCCTGTTTTGTCCGGTTTTGTGGCTTTGTTTCCATACTACTGGCCATTTCAAATTTGTATATTTACTGCGACAAATTGACCAGCGTCTAGTATTATGTTTATTCTCAGTTGGGACTTTAAAGAATCTTTGTCAAATGTAAGTAACTCATAGTTTTGGGTATTTTATACTTTTTTTATGAAGGATTATGATGGAAGGTATAAGTACATTAATCTAGAACTTGAAAATGTATACTGAAGGTGTCTGTAATCGGAGATTTAAGAAATATTATCTGATATTTAAACCCCTTTAATATTGCCTTTAATTTTTTTACAAAGATTTAAAAGCCAAGACAGTCGCCGCCTCAGACAATTTCCCATGCATGCCTCAACTCAACTTTGTGCCAATGCAAAGTGGGCTAAACACGGCCGGGCCGGGCTCTATTGCATATCTATATATTCATGGTCATTGCCAGACAAAATCAAGGTGACGTGGAAAAAAAGTGAAACAAAAAGGAGGCCAGGAGTGGTGGGGAGTGGCGGCACTGAAAGGATAACAGCCAACCGACTGGCTGAGTCCCGTGGCAAAGAGCCGGGAACAACGGCCAGCGACCTTTCCACACATGCAGAATATTAAAATCCATCTTTGAAATGCAAGCAGCGTTCAACTTTCAGCGTACTGGCTGCCGTCGTCGACGTCATCATCGCAGAACAGCTGCTCTCTCGCTCCTGCACGCCATTTCGAATTTCGGTCAGGTTGGCAGTCCCCAAAGGGGCCATGGGGCCATGGGCCTGGGGGCTGAAAGTGAGGGCGAGGACGAGGACGAGAACGAGGGCGGGGCCAAAGAGTTGAATGGAGGACAATGTGTCGTGCGGCTGTTTCCGTATGCAAAGGATGTTGCGCCAGCCAACAAAGTTTCGCCTTTAGCCTGCAGAACTGACGGCCCAAGTGAAAGTGAAAATTTTGTGCTGAACCACCAACACCACCGAAAGTGGGTGGCTAACCCACCAACCGGCCACCCGCTTACCGAGTGCCTTCCCGGACTCTAGTTCCGAATCCAAATCCGGATCCGGGCCAGGACAGTGACCAAATGGCAAACAAATGTCAGACAGACGCGGACTTGAACTCATTTTAGTGGCAATTGCATTGGCGCAGTTTCGAAGTTCGGAGGAGCTTCATTCGTATCCACTGAGAAAAATAGTTTTAAAATGATTACTCAAAAATGGTATATTTAAGTTTATATATTTATGAAATGAGATCCTTAAACACTTCATAGAAATGATAGTCGTATAAAAGAAATATTTATTTGTTAAGTTTGAGGTATCTTCCATTTTGAAAAGCTATAGCTATATAAGATAAGATATATTTTTTAATTTTCTTTTTTAACTTCTATCATCGTGAGATTTATAAACACTTTATAGAAATGATACAAGAGTTCCATCTTTCAGATTTAAGTAATTTTCAGAATTAAGATATTTTGAAGACTTAAGGTATGTCCTACGATTTCTTCCCTTGTACATCATATATTTCTAGAATAAAAATAATTTTGTTCTAGTGTTTTGAAAAGAAAAGCTTTGCTCCGCTCTCCTCGCCGGACAAATTTGTTATGCAAATGGAGCCAAGCGATTTAATTATCGCGCTAGACAACTGAAATATCGCCACATGAAACATAAACTGAAGCGCATTTAATTAGCGTTAATTGCTGCAATCTCTTCTCCATCGTCTGCGGCTGGGAGACAACGGCGGCAGTAACAACAACGACGACATCGACAAGGTTCTAGCGATTCTATCTGGATGTTTAGTGCTGTAGCTGGCCCATCCCAGAGATTGCACCAGATGCAGATGCAGCGAAGATGCCACAGCGGCTGCAGCAGCGGCAGCGGCAGCGACAAAATTGTTGCCCGGCGGCCAAAACTTGTTTGCCATAATTTACTTTGGCTTTTCTAGGCCTCCTAGAGGCGCCCCTCCACGCTCACATTGGTCATACCGACTTGGCCTTCTTGTATTCCTTTGGCGAATTTCGATCAATTTCGTTTGCGTTTGGCCATTTGTTAATCAAATGGCCTACAACGTTGCAAGTTGCCAATGTTGCAGCTCCTGTTGCTGTTGCTCCTGCTGGTGCTGTCGCTGTTGCTGTTGCTGTTGTCGTCGTCATTTCGCTTTTCAAATTGCCTGACAAAAGCCTGCGGGACTTAGCTGGTAACAGACTTCCAGTTGTCTAGAGCTCCTGGCAGGTTCCAGTTGGTCGGGTGGCCAAGAATTTCCAGTGGCAGGAAGTGGAGCATTTAACAGAAACATTTCCAGCATCCTTACAGTCAAGTGTTCAATTATTGTAACTTATTAAAACACAAAATAAGGACAGTGTTATTAACTCGGCAATTGTTTCAATATTTTTTAAACACAATCGATTGGGAGGTAAGCTGCTCCCACTGATCCAATCGCGCGCCAAATAAATCACAAGCCGATCCGATCATCTTAAATCCATTGACAAATGCTGAACAAGACATCCCCACAAAGCCGGCCCATTCATATACCAGGAGCTTCCTGTTTCCCCGCAGCAACGCAAACAAATTGCAAGTCAGAGGCTCTGAAAGCCACCGACTACATTCAACTGGCAACTGCCGACAACTGCCGACGACGACGGCTACGGCAGAGACTGCGAAAAGCGCCTAAAAAATCTGCATAAAAATCAAACGAAAAGGAATAATAATTTATTATAATTTTGTGGGGCCCCCGCTCAGTCTCACCCGGCTATCCCTTGGACGCCACGAATCCGAAGCGAACCCAAGACCCCGCCGAATGCAACAGTCTGAACACACGGCTGTGTGTGTATGTGGCATTATTATGTTACGTTGAACTTGAACTTGAACAATTAACTTTAAGTGAAATTTCGTACGCGAGCAGAAATTGTAAAGGGCACTCTCGGGGGTATACATATGTATGTACATATTTGTGGGTAGTAGTATAGCAGAGACATACACATATATCCATATATATGCGATACGAGATGCCGGCGACTGCGCTTTACAAACGCGTACGTAATACGCATAATTGAATTAATTTGTATAAATGAATAGTTTAAGTGGCCAGTTGGCTCTGTGCGAGTGGGACGGCCTTACAGCTTACCAAGTGGCAAGTCGCGAAAAGTCAGTATATGTATCCACCAGGTTGAATGTCTGTTATGGAGCGTATTTAAATTTTTCATTTTTCACCAGACGAGCGGCGCTCTTTTTTCCGATTTTGCTCGCCAGCAGCTGAAATTTGAATTTCAATTCCATTCCATTTTCCCGACGTCGTGAATCAAAATTAAATTATGCTGAGCGGTAGCTGGCTGTTTCTGCTGACCCAGACAGCCAGCAGACACAAAATTAATAATTTGCGGGCGAGCGAGCGAGCGAGCGAGATGGCCTGCGATACTACATGGCCTGTACTACATGGCGTATAATTAACGTGCATGTGCCTTTGGTTATACATATTATGCTAGTGACGTCACGGAGCGAGCCGGGCCGAGGTTGGGGCCGGGGCCGGGCCGCCATCTGAATATGCAAAATGTGAGCCAGTAAGCCAACCGCCAACAGAAAACAGTCAAGAGCCAAGAGCGCGCCAGCCGGCATCCGTACACTTGAAAATCATTTAAAATTCTAATTTCAAGACAAATTAAAAACAAAGTCTGAGCTGCAAGCGCTGATTAAATGGCGCTTAAAATCGGTTTTACTTTGGTCACTTTGAATGTTTGTGGGTGTCTTGGCGCTTGTTGTGTGACTTGCCGTTTTACTTTTATTTTTTTTTTAAATATTCGTGTTATTGTTATTGCTACTACTAATGCCGGTTCATTGACCCGCCAATTGAGTCTGACAAATGATTTCTGCCACGAGTCAAGTTGATGAAGTCAGAGGGCAAATAATTTGAATGTGAGCTTGGTGATTGTGGTAGGTTGTTGACTAATATTAATTGGGCGGCTATAGAGGGAAATAAAGTAATGGAAATAATAAACAGGTAATATTTCTATCAACTATCCAAACTATAAGTCACCAACTCTGTACCTTGCATTTCGTTTCCCTTCCTTGGGATTACAATCTCTGGTCTGAGACGAAATTTATGTGCCATTTCTCTTTCAACCGTTTCATTCAATTTCCTTTCAATTTCTGTGCTCCTTCCTGGCCAGAATGGTAAAAAGAATTTATTACTAAAAATATTTTGACAGTCCGCTAAGCTTAAAAAGCAGCCCGAGCCACTAATCAAGTGTGCGCCAGCTCAGTGCTAGAGTCCTGGGCAGCCGTTCATCAAATCCATCGGCCACACGTCGCCGCAGGACTCTTGCGCTAAGCTAATCAAATAAAAATGCTGCCCCATCCAAGGCAAGGAGGCCACAAAAAAGGAGAAGGAATCTCCCGCCTGGCAGACACAATGCGGCAATTTAATGCTGCATCATGTGCCTGGAGGGCACTCCTTCTCCTAATCCCATCCGCCCCCTCGCCCACCAACTGACGGGGCATTAGTGGGAAGCGCTCGCTGCAAATCAAAACACACGTGGCCGCAATTGTGGCGCGTAACACGTGCAACAGTAGCAGCGGTAGCAGCTATGTTCTGTTCTATGTACATTTATCGGGAGTCGCCTTTAAAAGGCACTCGGCGAAAAAGTTGCAAGTCAAAGCGCACTTGAGAAGCGCGAGTCAACTTTAAAATTGTACGACCCATATACCACACTTCTATGCACCCATACAGTGGAGATTGGCTAAGAGGAACGTTGCCGATTATTTTTCAGTTGATGTTATTCGTTTGCTTATTTCTGGAAATTGAATAATTTTTATTGTCATATTTGTATGTAGGATTTTGGAAGACTTTATTTTAAATGTTTAAAAAGTTTCAAAACTTTTTTAATTACTTTCGAGAATATTGGATTTGAAAATACATATAATTTGAAATTAATCATTAACTAAATATATCTTAGAATTTTAGAAATTTAGGGAGAGTTACTAATTTCAAACCATCCTTTTTCGTTCATAACTTTATTTTGACAATTGTTTTTTATTGTAACTGAAGTTATGGCTATCCAGGTTTCACTGTAGACAATATAAATTACCAAAGCCAGGGCGGGCGAGGACTTTCCTCATCACTTGCTCAATAAGGGGTGTCGCGTAAATTGAATGAATGAATTGCCCGAAACGAGAAAGAACCCCGAAGAAGCCCATTGGAGTTTACAGCGTTTCGGTTTTTTTTTATTTTCTATTTTTTGGGTGGGTGGTGGTGGTGGTGGTGGCGGGCACGACTGTGGTCGTTTATTTACACAAAAGCTTAAGCTAAACCTTAAAAAAATAACTGTTACTGTTATTCTTAAAAAAAAGACGAAGGACGGCCGAGCGATTCGTATCCTTGTGGGGTTGTGCTCTCGGCTTGAGGGTGAAAGACTTTGGGGGACGTTCTGCTCCGAACTTAAGTCAAGTTCTGCCAGTAAATTGCGTCACGTTTCGGCACGCTCTAGTGGGTGTTAGTGTGTGCATGGGTGTGTATATTGCGGAGTGGTGTGTGTGTCTTCGCGTACGTGTGCGTTTTCCACGCATTGATTTATCATGATCAACTGCGACGCCAACCCCTTGGCCACCACCTCCGCAGATGGCCATAAAACTTCAACTTTAAACTGCTTTTTCCAATCTCGAGATGCCGCTCCGGCATCTCGTTTGCCTAAATTTGAAAAGGAAATCAATACAACTGCAATACCCCCTTGGCTGTGGCTTTAAACCCCTCGTCGTCATAGCTCCTGCTCCTGGCCTCCATTTCATCCGCCCCATTCATTTTCCCTCGCGGGCAGCGACGCCTGCTCATCAGCTAAAGCAATACCCCGCGGTTCAAATTGGCTTACTAGCACTGGGGAAACTAGCTCTAATCCTGAGGTACTTTATTCATATTTTTTCAATGTCAACACTGGTAAAAAATCATATATTTTTGGGTAAAAATTTCGGTTTTCTATCGGTTGAGGCTTTTGTGCTATCCACACTTTTATGTAAAAGTTTTAACATATTAAAATAAGTTTTCCGACAATAAATAAATATAATGTACCTTTCGTTATTTTTATAGAAAAGAGAGAAGCACCGAGGACCACCAAGGCCAGGAATCAGACTCGTATTTCCATTATTATTTCATGAACATATTCCTCTCAGTGCATGTGCGACTCCCGTCTCGTTACAGTCGCCTCCGGGCAGAGATTCTCCGCCAAACTCCACTTGGTGGCATCCCGTTCCAGCTCTGCTGACTGGTCCACGCTTCACTTGCTCCATTCTCTGGGCCTACACCTCGTTTCTTCGGGCTCTGGGTGTTCCTGGTTTCGAGTCTAGTGGCAGGGCTACGTGATCTTATTTTTCGCAACGTTTTCCTTTTGCGTAAAGGCATTTCATGCCCAATTTTTCTCGTTTTCTCCTTCGATATCCATTCAGTCATTTGCTTTGGTCTCTGGCCGTATTTATCCTTACGGCTGTCGTGAATTAAAAGGATTCCAAGTCGTTATACGCGTCCTGGCCAAAAAGATAGTATAATTTTTTTTCAACTTGCGGTTCACCCTTTGCGACACCCTCGTCACATCGCAGTCCTTTGAGTCCGCGGTGTGTGTGTGTGTTGTTTCTGTGGGTTATTACTTTTCAATATTGTCCTTGCGGATTAGAGTGACATGTGCCGGAGGTCGAAAAGGTCCAGTAGTTATTTTTCTACAGCCGATAACTGAAAACTAACTGATGGGAAAGGTTATTTGGGGTGCGTGGGTTATTTTAAAGTCTCTTTACTTCTTTTGATTTCTGTTATATTTAAAAAAATATACAAAGCTTATTCTTTTTTAAAGTCAGACTGGGTGGCCACTTAAAGTACCCGCAACCCTTTCCAGCTCATTTGCAAGTGTGAATATGAATAAATTCGTAAATAAATTGCAGCTTTAAGTCCCTTTTTTCAGGCCAAGCTCAATCAGGCCAGGCGCTTGGAAGCGGCATACACAAGGCGGCAAATATTATCCTTTCAAGTTGATTTGATCACGTACGCAAAAGGGAATTCCGGGACGCACAGCCATACAAAATATGAGCTTGCCGGGGACTCGGTGCCGAGGCTTTCAGGCAAATCAAAAACAGCAACAAAGGACGTCTTCAATGGGAGCTGCGCTGTTACGAGCCGAAAAAAAACACCACGCGGGCTTTGTCGAGCTGCCAGCCTAAAGGGACGCACTGCCACTTAAACATTAATAGAGAAGTGGATCCTGGTGGGGGTGGATCCTGGTGGCAACGCACGATATGCGTAATAAATGTCGGGCGCAGCGGCAGGAAAAGCGAAAAAAACATCCGACACAAACTGCTTGCCAAATCCTAAAATATTAAAGCCGGCAAAGCGCAATAAGCGAAATTAAAACAATTGTGTGTGCTGGTCTGAGCCCCGCACTTGAGCCCGTTTAACTGCCAAAAGAAATATGGCACTTGAAGGGTCTCGCAGCCAAATGAGCCTTATCCTTAGCCTTTGCCTTAGCCCTAGCCATCGAGTTGGCCCATACCCTTAGCCCGACTCCGTGGGCTATTTATGCCTCGTCGAAGGCATTCCCACTAAGCCCGAGACAAACGCGGCCAATTCATTTGCCCAAAGCCGCGTTCGACTTCATTTAACCCCGTTGAAAAAACGCCGGGTTGCACAACCCTTTTCCGGCCGCCTCGCCGAACGCCGAACGTCTTCATTACGAAACGAGAACATGTCCTGAAAAGTCCTGCCATTGGTCACGCAACTGTAGCCGCCTGAAATTAACAAGACAGCGCCATAAAAATCGCGTTTATTGATGCTGCCAAATGGTAGCGAAATGAAAACTCCTTTGTTTTGTCTCCTTTGACGGAATGAAAGTGAAAATCCCGCCCAGACTTAGCAGCATCTGAGATTTTTTAATGGCAAATGAAGTCGCAAAGCCAAGGGCTTAAGCAGGAGTTGCTCTGCAGTAAAGACTTTATTAAGTCTGAGTATCTGTAAGATACTTTCTTCTACCAAACAGAACAGAACAGAGCAGAACAGCACAAAACAGAACAGCCAGTGCACATTCCTCTCAAATGAGTATAGAAATTCTACAACTTTTAATTACAAATGCGCACGTGTTCCATCATCTCGCCTAACCAGACCCACTCACAACTATCTCTCGACAATCTGGCGGGCTCAGATGCAGCTGCATCTGACAAGAAACTGTCAAAAAATACGCCGCCGAACGGTCGCCATCGTTTATCGGCTCCTATTGCCATCTAATCATCTATGTATCTGGCTATCTATCTATCGCATAATTAGACTCACCTGGGATCAATGAAAATTGCCATTGACAGGTAAATGACAAACGCTTTTGATTGCTCGATTAAATCGCAGCAATTGTTAATTGCAATTTGTGGCTGGCCGGGATGAAAGAAAGAGATGGCGTTCGCTTGATATGTGGCCATAATGCGTGTCTGTGTGGAAAACATTCTAAACTTTAATCGGTGGCAGGGGCAGCCCCCTTCCCCCTCGCCGCACACTTCGGCAGCCAGGTGCCACCTTGGTTTTATTGATTTCTGCGGCTGGCTTTTATGAGTTTCGTTTGGTTTACGTTTGTTAACCAACCCGCTACCCCAAGGCTTATGCAATTAAGCGCACATGTGTGTGTGTGTGTTTGTTTGTGTATATGTGTGTATGTGTGTATTCGATGCAGAGGATCAGGGGCAGGGGCTGAGGCAGTCGAAGGGGGGGGACTGGGCACCTGTGTTTCTTCGGGGCCATGTAAAATTTTACAACTTTCGTGGCGCGTAGCAAGTTTGACGCCTCATTGACTTGTGTGGAGGATTCGCGCTGCCTGGGTCCTTGTTCCTTATATTTTCATGCTTAATATGCTGGGTATTTGCAGGATATGCTGTATTTCGGGATTTCATAAAATGTATCTGCATTTCCGGTTTACTTTACTTGAATTGTTTACTTAATACGTCTATGTTTTAGAAGTTTTTCTGTTTTAATTTAACCAACTTTCTCAAAAATTATACTTTCATCGTCTCAAAATAAATACATATTTCGTATAACTTTATAAAATTTAAAAATGTAATTATTTGAAGTATGTTTCTTTTATAAATGTTTAAATTCCTTACTTATGTATAATAATATTACCTCATAATTTAATCATATATTTTGATAAAGTGTTCCCAAAAATAATTCCGATAAATTGTAATTAATGTTAAAAATTTTTTTTTGCTTTAAAATATCTCAATGAAGTTGGAAAAATAAAATTAAAATATTAATAATTTAACAAAATGTAGCTTCCCCCAAACATATATACGTATATCGTTACAAATTATTATTGCGAAAAGTGCATGTGCCCGCAAATATAGGCTATACATTTTTATAAATATCCTTTTATTTCTCTTTGGCAAAAAAATGAAATGCCAAGTACCACATAGTCGGGCCAGGATTCTTGGCTTGTTTTTCATTTTTTTGTGATTTTGTTTTGGCGTGTCACATGCATTTGGGTCGACTTGAGCGTTACTTTATGTGAGCTGGCGCTGCCACTGCCGCTGCCGCTGCCGCCCGTTGTTGTTTGTTGTTGTGTTTTGGAAAATGACGCCCTATATGTGCACATTGTACACGCTTTTCTGTGGTTTCGTCGAGTGGTTGTGGTTGCTGTTGTTGCTTTTGTTGGCGGTCTTATTTTTGGCAATTAAATGCATGCGGCGATGGCGAGGACGACGATGATGGCTCGTGCCTGGTCGGATGTTACGTTGCATGCCGCATACTAAGTGTCATTATTAGCCCGCGTTCCTCCGTGCCGCTTTGCCTCTTTGTTGACTGGCTCTTCAGATTTTTTCCTCACTCTGGAGACTCCGGAGGGGCTGTCATTATTGAGAGACACCCATATGCCCCACACCCGACTCCCACCCACCCAGCACCACACCCACACAAATGTCGCAATTACGTCGGTCAAAAAGGGAAGAATGAACGGAAGAAAATTTGCCTACAGGATAATCCAATTTAAAGTGTTTAAATCAAATTTTTAAACATCACAACGATGTGGCATTGTTATCTGGTGGTTGCTCGGGGCTGTCGAAATTTTTGAATTATGTTTTAATAAATGTGGCAAGCGGTGGTTGTTGCCACAGCCTCTCGTTTGTTGTACCTACGCGCCACTAAACCATGAAATGCAATCAAATTTGCGGTCGTCAAATGGCAAATATTGCGTATACCCCAAATACCTCCCACCCCCCAAACAGGACACTTTAAAGCGAGAAAGCCTAAGCCTAGGGGGAGTGGATGGGTGTAGGACAGTGGGTTCAGAGCTGTCAGAGGGCATCAGTTCGCCAGCTCGAGCTGACAGCTCCCAACTCGACGGCTCGTCCTCAAACCAACTGGCTAGAACTCGCCCTGTTACAACTCAATTTTGAGTTTTTGGTTTTGGGATTTTTTACCAAAGGATAAAAGGATACAAAGGGGATATTAGTTGTGTATGGAGTTGAGTTTTTAAAAAGTGATTATGGGTTGTCTAAAGACATTTTTAAAGAAAAGCAGATTCTCTTTAATATTTTATTAATAAAACATATTTCCTACCAGTTTATGGTATCTAATGTTCCAGAAACAAGAGCTGTCTTAAGACTAAGGGGTATCAAAAAGTTGAAAGCTTTACAAGTCCTCTCCCTTTTTGACTTGTTGAAAGTAGCGTTTGTAGTTGGATTTCGGGGGGGATAGGCCGCAGGACCAAAACCGAAACACACAGCCTGTCGACTGCGGCTGTCGGCGATGACGATGGCGTCGCGAGTTAATGAAAAGGATACACATGTCAACTCCAATTTCTGTTCTGGCCCGGCCCTTGTTCGATCCGGTGTTCGGCTGAGGTGTTTGCCCAGCCACAAGGGTTGCTCAAATTAGTTGCTTCCTGCCGCTGCACCGTACCGCGCCGCAAAGTTATGCCCCGAGGGTGGGCTCGGCGGTCCAGGGCCAGCCTCCTTTCGATTTTTAGACTTTTGCGCCGTCGTAGGTGTGGCCGCTGCAATCTGTTACATTTTTGATTCGAGCTCATTTTCGTCATTGTTGGGCCCTTACAAATATTTGCACTTGGGCCCTGTACCCTGGGCCTTCGGCACAGACGCTAACGCACCCACAATTTGTCCACAATTGTTTTGGCGAGCGGTTAGGCGTTGTTTGGCCCGCATATTTGCCCCGTTGTTTGGCCAGCAGTTTAATGCACAATCAATGTTTGATCAGAGGAAGCTTTCGTTTAATTAGCCAACTGTTTTGATTGGCGGGTGGGAGTGGGTGGAGTGGGGTGAGCAAACGGGTACCATCACCAGATAGATCCCAGGGTCAACTGGTGGCTTGCAAGTGCATTCCGCGAAACGGGAAACCCGCTGGAGAAACTACGACTACCTGGCCGGCAATTAATTATGGCATCAAGAAATTGCGATGCAGAATGGGTTTTACGAGTGCTTCCAAGTAGGTGTGCTGGCTGAGAGCTTCGGCTCAAGTGCATTAGTTTTATTCACATTTTAATTAATATAGTTATTATGACATCTGAAAGTATCATATCTCAGATTAGCACTTCACTCGCACATTAGCGCCTGGCAGAGCACTGATCTGTGAGCCGCGTATTTAAATTTCAATTGAATTTAGAACTCGTTTTCGCACAGATCTCAGCCAGAAACAATGAAAGCAATAAGCAAAAAACAATAACATGCAAAGATGATTTATTGTGCGATTAGAGCAGGAAGATATTGGCGATTTTCGCAGCGTGACTGGCCAACATGTTTCGGATCCCCCAGCCATAAAAAAAAATACCTGTTA
Source organism: Drosophila ananassae (assembly GCF_017639315.1). Lineage (NCBI taxonomy): Eukaryota > Metazoa > Arthropoda > Insecta > Diptera > Drosophilidae > Drosophila > Drosophila ananassae. The sequence continues at coordinate 7,009,600 of NC_057928.1, forward strand.
ATTGTTCGCTGGGCCTTTATTTATATGGCAAAATGCTCTTTCTATTCTAAATTATAGAATTGCATTTATAAGTAATATTAATTAGCTATAAATAACACGAGAAATTACAGCTACAGCAGGGGCTTGTAAACGGGTTTTCGCACACAACGCGCACACTGAGCGCCGAATGTAAGCGCCCGGGCGATTACATGCCGCAGATATAGTTAAATAATATATAACGTGCTATAAATCAATGAGTGCAGTGGGGCGGTACGGAGTGGAGGGAGGTGGCATTGATAAGTTTTATCGCACGGGCGCGTTCGGTAATTAAGATCCCGGCAAACCCCCCAAAAACTAACATTAATCTAGTCGGACTGGAACCGGGCACGAATCGGAATAAGAATCGCAATCCTGGCCATATCCTAATCAGTGGGTTATGCCCATGCTCGCATCCGTATCTCATGCTCATTAGGCACAGCCTGTGCTCCACTCTCCACTTCCCAATCTTGACGCTTGACTCGACTTGACCGCCAAACACCAACGCAAAGTTCAAAATAATTAATGACCTTTTCTGGCCTGGCCAAAACTTAATGAAAGACGTAATTTTTCCCTGCCCTGCCTTGGCAAATAAATACGAGCATCGGAATGGGGCGGAAAATATTATGAATGCAGTGTGGGGGTGGGGCTTGATTTATTTATGGGTCAAGTGAAAGCAGCTGGCTGATTAGCCAGAGACTTGACCTCTCACGCTGCCACAAGAGGTGATTGAGTGTGGCACTCACTTCGTGGCAATGTCTTGTCTAATTCACGCAGCTGGACAGGCGCCTGCCACAAGTGGTTGGAGGAGGAGATTTTGGCAAGAGCCAAAGATAATATTTGGCTCTTAATATAATAAGATAAATATTTTATTTGCAATGTACTTGTTTTAATATAAAAAGACAGAGTTTGTTGCTTATTGTGATAATTTTATAAATACCCATTTTAACTCTTCTTGCTCTAATCTTTCACACTTTGGTATACTAGTATGGTTCACTTTATTTTTATACCCTTGCAGAGGGTATTATAATTTTGGTCAAAAGTGTGCAACGCAGTGAAGGAGACATCTCCGACCGTATAAAGTCTATATATTCTTGATCAGGATCACCTCCTGAGTTGATATGAGCATGTCCGTCTGTCCGTCTGTCTGTCTGTCTGTCGGTTTCTACGCACACTATTCTCTCAGTTGTGGAGCTATCGAGTTGAAACTTTGCACACACCCTTCTTTCCCTTGCAGGTAGTATATAAGTCGGAACGGCCGGGATCGGTCGACTATATCCTATAGCTGCCATATAACTGATTGATCGGAAATGCCATAACTTTGGTGTTTTTTAAGTTAGAGGATTGGGACTTTCCACACATGTTATATTTGACCAAAATATCTTATGTACAAAATTTCATTAGGATCGGCCGACTATATCCTATAGCTGTCATAGAACGATCGGAATTGGCATAACTTTGGTGTTTTTTAAGTTACAAAGATGGGACTTGGTACAGATTACTCTTTGGGCAAAATAATTCAATATGCCAAATTTCATAAGGATCGGCCGACTATATACGATCCGCTATATATTTAATAATATAAGATGCGTGGCGCCACCTAGCGGACTGCGACTGAACTGCAAGGGTATATCAACTTCGGCTCCGCCCGAAGTTAGCTTTCCTTTCTTGTTTTATCTATTCCCGGAATTCGAGCCGTACAGTATAGGGCAGCTTCCCTCGTTCACTTTGGCAGGAGGTGGACTGTAAGTATGCAGCTAAGCCGTGTGAAAAGAAAGCTATTGAGCGAATATAAGATTATCTTAAACAGATTATTTTAAAAACTTTCCCAATGAGATTATATCAATCTCCATATACAATATCATTTCTTTGTGACACTTCTTATGATTAGAAATATAAAATATAGAATACCGCTGCAAAAAATGAGCCCATAAATGGGCCAAGACTAGAAGCCGATTGGGAGATGTTAGAATCATCCCGATAAAGGAGCCAACCATCAGCCAAGGATTGGCTTCAAGTCGGGCGTATACGGTATAAGACATCGGTTTTTATAAAAGATTGATTGAGCATCGAAAATAATTCTTATTCTATTTTATTTTAAATAAATACTAGAATTAAGGGCTACTTAACTTACTATTAGTGGCACAAGTGGCTTGTTAATGGTAGCAGCCAAGAGTTTATAACCTTTCCCCCTCCATTATGAAAAAGGCGTGACCCCAAATTGCCAACAAGAATATTACCATTAATGGCAAATCCTTCGGCCAAGATCTACAGTCTGCTTGGCCGACAATTTGTGGTCCTTGACTTTGGCCCTGCCTTTGTGGAAACCAGCTCGAACCGAATCGTGGAATGCCTAACAATATAAATCGCGTAATTGTTGCAGCTGAGCAACAACTTTGATACAACAGCAACCATAATAACAAGAACAACAACAAGTAGCAACCAAAAACAAAAACAACAACCTAAGCATCAACAATGTCACGTTCAAAGTCAAATGTTTAGCTTGGATAAATTTGCAAAGGAAGCGTGTAAAACGTTTAAAATATTTTCTCATTAGACAACTATCAGCGGTCCCCGAGTCTTATTTTTGTTGTGCTTTTTTTGTTGTACAAGTTTATAATATGAAATGTCAAACGGCAACAACAATTTGACCTTCATTTCTCGCAGCAGCAACAACTACAGCAACTGCAACTGCAGTTACAGCAACAACTAGCAAGAAGCAACCCACGGTTTGATGTTTTATCTCAATGGCTGCTGTCTCAGACTAGATCTGGGGACCCAAGGGGGCCCCGACCAGCAGGAGGTGATTTTCAAGGGGGTCTCTCGGGGGATTGAGGGGGACAAGGCTTGACAGCAACATTGAATTGCTGCTGTTGCAGTTGCTGCTTACTGTTGCTGTTGCTGCTGCTATTGCTGTTTTAGCCGACTGTCTGCTTACGTAAGTTGGCCTGGCCGGCAGCAGGGCGCTACTACTTTGGCTGCTTCTACGCCTGTTGAGCAACATTCACACATTCTCGGAGCCAGGCCAAAATACACGCGATTGAGTGCCAGCCAGCGACAGTTATCGCCATAAATTTGGACACTCATCGCATTGGAAAATGCAAAAAAAGTGTCGTCAGCTTCGGACGTCAGCGAGATGGACAAATTGTCTGTCTATTGAAATAAAGCGGACAGCCTGGCTACCCCTCATTGGCCATTGCTAGAGATGACCAGAAAACGTGAGCCAAGTTATAGGAATCCCTGTAGAGAGAAAATAAAACATGTCTATAAATAAGAATCTTAAGCTTAGAATTTTCTATCCGATAATGGTACCTTTAAAGTCGCTTTTAATTTGATCATATGATCATAGTATGAAATTTAAGTAGCTTTTTAACTGGTAATTAATAAGATGAGGTATAATAATTATGGCTTCAAAACAAACAGACTTTTGCTTAAGATATTTATTATTTCTAATTCCATTTTAAGTGGTTCAATATATCTTTGAAAACATGACTTTTTTAATTTTATTTCATCACCAAAATGTTAAGCTTTATTTATTAAATTAATACACAAAGTATATAGCTCTTGACCCATCACTAATATTTCTGTTTCATTCATTTTTGCCATTTTTTTTGGCAAATCTTTTTTGTTTTTGGCAAATCCTTTCATTGTTTGCGATGGCACGCAACAAATACATCCACGACCCTCTCTATAGCATCGCCCCTTCCATCCATCCATTCATCCAATCACCCACTGCCAGTGTCCATTTGAGTGGCGTAACTTAAGCTAAGTAAATATTTTTAAGGCATATTAAAAATAAATCACCAAATATTTGGAGGCAGCAAACGGGGAGAGCTGGCTAAGAGCCCCTGTGATTTGCCAAGGCTTCGAATATCAAAGGACGTCCGAAGACCACCCCTCGGAACCAGTCGCGTGTTCAAAGCAAACAAAGGAGGAGTGGAGGAACTTTTGACGTTGGAAAATTAGAAAACAGTGCAACAATTATTTCCATTCCAAACTTCAAAAACACAGGGAAAACTAGAAGAGATGGAATCGCCCATCCCGCACCTCCCGTATCTGCCAATCAGCCAAAGTTAAGGGGGAAAGCACGGAGCTGGCTGGGGTGGGAGCCGAGTTCCGTAGACTATGCCCGCGAGCCTCAATTTAAAGGGGGCGCCTCTGCCCGCTTCCCCGTTCCCCCCTCTGCCACTCTTCCATCAACAACTAACGCAATCATCGACTGCCAGAGTCTGAAAGCAACCACCAACCAAAACGACAAGCGACAAATGCCTCATCAACTCGCTCCTCGCTCCTTGCTCTTGGCCAGACTACGACGACGCCATTGCTGGCTCAGACCCACACCCTCTAGCCCACCCACTCGAACACCCACTCGTCACTGCGGCTACAAAGACCCATGGTATCCCTCACATCCGCAGCCATATCCACAGCCACGTCACAAAACCCAAAAGTGTCCATCCAATTACCTGTTCGAGCGCTGGAATCTTTGGCGACATGTTTCATAACTGTGGCAGCGGAGAAAGACTTTCATTTTTCGGGGGGACCACGATGGCAGTGGCAACATAGGCTGCCAGGGATGCAATATTTTCTATAAAAGTTTGAAAAAGAAAAAAAAATATTAAAATACTTTATTTTTAATCATCTTAATCAATTGATAATTAATAATTGATAATTATAATCCTTTGCTGTAAGTAACTGATTTTATTTACCCTAAAATTAATAATGTTAATAAAACACTTATACGAAATTAGAAAATAAATTTTTAAATATTTTTTTTTAAATAGTTGTATACCTCTCTTTCAAATTAAACCCCAAAACGAAACATCCTGTATCCCTGTCTGGTCCAAGACCCCTCGAAATCCATTCCATTTCCCATTCCCATGTTGAGGGAACACGGCATGCTTCGTTGGCCAGGCTAAGAGCTGGGTGGCGCAACAAGGGTATACTGTTGCCAATGGCGTTTATCAATTTGGCAGACTTCCGCTGAGCGAACGAGATGGAGCCAGAAACAGGCCAGGGCGACTTCGGACAAGGCTCGACCAGGACAGAGCCCACCCACAAAGCAAAAAAAAGAAGGGAAAAAAAAAATAAACACAACACACGCTATTTATTTCCATTGAGCGCCGCCGTGGCCCACTCATTAACACGTGTTTACGTAGCCAGTCCTTTCGATCGTAACTCCGACGCCAATAACAACCGATAACTGCCCGATCATGATCCCGCCGAGAGTCCCCAGCGTCCCCCAGGTTCATTCACCATCCACCATTTAGAGTTCGAGTATTATTATTTTCATTGTTAATATTTGTTACACGCCTTTTGTTCTCCTGGCATCTGCATCTCCACATCCATCTCCATCTCCAGCTCCAGCTCCATCTCCGTTGCCATCTACATCTGCATCCACTCGTTGATTGCCAGCGACGACAACGAAGACAACGTCGAAGATAATGATGATGATGACTCAATGTACGGCTCCCGATCTCGATGGTCAGAGTGCTTATTTAGTGACTGGACGGGATCCGGGATCCCTAAGATGCAAGCCTCGAAACTCGAAACTCAAAACTCGAGACATGAGACACTTCTGGCTGCCGTTTTGGTTGTTTGGGCTGTTTGCGCAGCCACTACAGAACCGAAACCTGGAGCCACAGATTGGAGAATCGAGAATCAAGAATCGAGAGTGGAGAATCGAGAACCGAGAGAATGGGCCCTGAAGTGGCGCAGACAATTCCCGGCTCCACCAAACTCAAGTGCAGGAAGATGACCAAGTTAATTTCGACGACTATGGTTATGGTGCCTTCGGTTATCAATGGGTCTCTGCACTTTTTTTTTTGTGGCTCTAAAAACAACTGGTATCTGGCAATGGGCGATGGGCGATGGGCAACAGGCAACTGGCCACTGGCAACTGGTAGCCCAGTCTAATTGATATGGCTAAATGGCCATCCATGTTGCAGGTTGCAGGCTGTCAGACCACTGCGGAGGAGGAGTGGGGAGAGACCTAGAGACATGTTTCATGTCGCCAGCGTGTACGTGGCAATGCGTAGAATTCCATATAAAATAATTAATGAATGTCACAGCAAAATGTTTTGAGCGAGTCTCGAGACTTTGGCCTCATCCTCGGCTGCTGCCATTGCCGGTGATAATGATGATGATGATAATGATGATGGGGCCAGACCAGACCAGCCCAGGCCAGGTCTTCTTCTACACGAGGACTCCTCCAACTCCACCAGATCTTTCCACCTCATCCCATTCCAGTATCGTTTTGCCAGCATTGCGCGCATTTTTGGCGTCAATATTAAGTGAAACTGATGGATGCTCGAAGGCCCTACAGGCCTCCTAAATACGCTGAGAGAAAAAGTTAAACTGAATGCAATGTTTACTTATTTTAATGCTTATGTTTTTTCCCATCTTACTATAAGAGGTACTTAAGAAATACCTTACAATCTCACATTTAGACTCTATGGCTTATAAATAGTTTCTATTGTCCTTTGTTCGCTCTGTATCCCGTCTGGCAGTCATCCAGGTAGGGCCCATCTTAGTCTGCTGGCCCCTGGTAAAATGCGAAAAAATAATTTTGAAGCACACTGTGGCATGCAGCAAATGACAGAGAATGAAATCGTGAAAATATTTGCGTGTGTGTCGTATGGTTACTGTGACACTTGCACACACAAAACCCTGACACGGCACTTGGACAGAGTCGGAGACGCAAACGGAGCCGGAGAGCTGGCGAGTTGAAGTCCGTGAGCCAGGTAACCCGGCCCAATCGAGTTGCCCTAAATGGATGCAAAAGAGGATGCTGCAACATCGAGAGCAGGATGAACAAAAAATGTTCTTCTCCGGCTGGATTGTCTGTCTGCCTTGTCTGCGTAGCAAATTTGTAAAATTAAACAGTCAACACAGAAAGAGGGAGGGACAATCAACTGAGGGCCAAAGACTGAGCCATACTTCAATTAAACCAACTTCATTAAATTTCAGCTAACAAAGGCGTTGGCTAAAAGGGTCTGGGTCTGGGTCTGGGTCTGGGTCGGGATTGTGATTGGGGGTTGGATTCTGGCAGAGCTCGTCATCGTCAAGGCTGTTGTTGCACGTATATGGCATAGACTTAGTTCGCTTAGATTGGAGCCAAGCAGAGTGCATGGAAATTGTCAGTAAATTGGCTCAAACAACAGCAATAACAACAACTACAAACAACAGCAGCAACAGAAACAACAGCAACAAAGATGCCATCAGCAACATCAACTAGACGAAGAAAAGAGAAATTCTCGTAGCAACATTTTACTTCGATTTCTGGATGTTTTGTGTTTTGTCAGCAGAAATTTGCTTATGGGGGTATGGGGTGTTGGCAAAGGTGAACCAACAATGAGAACAACACCAGTCCATTTAGGCAACCGCATAGAGTGAATGGTCTGTGGTTGGGAAAAGAACTCTCAGATACAAAGACATTAAATAAGGTACATGAGGTTGGCTGAAATGGGAAGTAAATCGAATTATCTAATACATTTAGTATTAAATATCTTACAATATATAAAAGTTTATTCGAAAGACAAAATTAAGTTTCCTAAATAAATAAATTATAAAACATAAACAAAGCCATATTTCTTTAAACATAATTTCAATTAGTTTCAACTACAACCGTAAGTTCTTATTTAAGATGTTATTAGTAGATTTATTTTATGGGCATTACCACTTCCCCTGGGGTCATTGCTGTTTGGCAGACAATTTCAATTGCCCATCGAACTCCTCCGCCAAAAACCCAGAGCAAGCCCAACAAATTATCCCAGTTACTGCCCCATATCACTCACTTAACACCTAACAGCTTCCAGCTATCAAATGTCGAATACCGACCAATCGAAGAGACAAATCACATAAACAGGAACTAGGACGGGAAAGGGAACGGGAAGCCAACCAAAAAGAACCAATTTCGGCAATAGCCGTCGAGCGCTCCCCGAACTCTGTGATTTCCGGGAAAAAAGGAAACTTTTCCGGGCCAAATTATGCTGTTATCTTCATTAGGCCGACATAAGTGCAGCACAAATGCGCCACCCAAAGGAATTGGCCGAAAAGTATCGATAGGACAGTGAAAATTGTTTATAGAGCACGGAAGGCGAACAATGGTCAAGATATGGGGATGGGCGGGCTGGTTGGGGTCAGTTTGATGTTGTTTTTCTGGCCTTGTTTTTTGTGTTCTTAACGCCTAAAATATCAAGAGTGTCAACGTCCTTATGTGGGGGGCGTTTTGTCCTTCGAGGCAGGAGAAATGGGCAAACCTTCGAGACAGGAGGGAGAGTGCCCGCATACATATGTGCAGTGTCAGCATTTTGGGGATTCTTTGTGTGTGGCTTTGTTGACTCAAAGGAAATCACAGCCATGTTTTATTGGTTGCTGGTGCTTTTAGCTGTAATGCGTATTTGACAAATAAACAGTTGATTTGCCCGGGCCACGATAGCAATCGATAGAGCAGAAGTGGAGCCACCAAGTAGTTAAGTTGTTTGATGCTGGTAAACAAGTAATCGCCGGGAGCGCCCGGCAAATCGCAGACTAAGATCCGATAGCTCCTTATCCGGGGCTAAGCTCTTCACAATGAACAAACAGGTCAAAGTTGAGTTGTCCATGCATAGTTTTCCCCCCGAATTTCAGGGGCATCGTGGCACGAGGCAGCCCGGCATCTCGGGCATTTTAAATTTACAAATTCCAGGCGAGCACATAAAATCAACAGACACCACTCAGGAATGACAGGACCAGCAAGAAACTACAATATTATATATTTGTGGGGGATTCTGGCACAGAAAAAAATACACGTATAAATAATCATTTATTAATTTTAGGTGGTATAGCTTGTCATTTCTCCGATATCTTGAACTTTGAAATGGGTTATCCATTAAGAATCTTATGATTGTGAAGTAATGAATATAAAAATCTTTCATTATTGTTGTATATTTTTTTCTGATTCCCATTATTTTCTGTGCAATATCGGGATATCCCCGCTCATGTTTGACTATATTCCCTAACCTATAGCAAACTAAAGCCATTCCGCTTGTCCTCAGAACAGGAACTTTCTTTTTTTGACTCCGACCGAGCCGAAAATCGATTGACTCGAAACTAGCTCTATTCTGGTCGCTCCCACTTGCCTGCTCTGTTGACTGGACAGCCAGCCAGGACATTAGCATGCAGGACACATCTCGGGGAACGCAGCAACTTATTGATTGACACAACTTCCAGTGCGCTGGCATTTCATTTCGGGGTCTTCACATTTTTTCGCCGAACGCCGGAAGCGATGTTTAAGGTTCTTCTTTTTTTTGTTTACTTCTTGGTTGTAGTTGCTGGAGTTTTCAACAATTCGCTTTTCGGGGGTCCAGTGACCGAAAATCTTTTTTCGACTTTGGGTTGTCTGATTGCGGCTCCCAAAACACAGGAAAAAAAAATATAAAAACAATGAGCTTCTTTGGGGCCTGGCTGGTTTGTGGCAGATTTAATGAGCATAACGGTAAAGGCTTTTGATGAAACAATACAAACTGAAAGGCTGCATTTAACAAGCAGTCGTAGATCTTATCCGTCCCGTCGTCATATTCGCGGCGACAGTTGAGCCTTTGCCGTCTTTTTGGAACCTCAGAACTTTTCAACTTTGGGCGCTGCGGTCCGGAGATGTCAGCGAAAAAGGTGCAGACCCGGCTCGTCTGGAAGATTGAGGATTGGGATGCCAAGACAGAGTCCTCCCACCTCCCATCTCTCTTCTGGCAGCTCCAAACTCCAAGCCTCAAGCACACATCCCGGCAGGCACATAAATCGTCAGCTGTCAAATGGCGAAAAATGTCTGATCGGGCAATTCGAATGGCGTGCCGGTCAGGATCGGAAGTGCGTAACAGCAGCGAATCCATTGAGCTCCTTATTTTGTCTTTTTAGTTCGAGAGGAGAATTGGTAGCAGAGGAGAGGAGGTAGTCCAAATGGGAGCTGGGGGCGAAGACACTTATCTTGGTCATATAATGCTTACACTTCGTCTTCGGTGGACTCTTTATTGGGAGCTCTAGGGATGGTAAAGTGAATAATACTCGAGATATATGGTTAATAGTATAGAATATATATAAATCGTGTTTTCTAATTGAGAAACTTTGCAAGTAAATATATCATTCAAACAAATAAAATGATTATAGTATTAGTAGTTTGTATATATTAACTGAAAAATAAAAAATATTTTGTAATAAAGTTTAATACAAGAAAGATTGAAAGGCACATTAATTTAATTTATCTTTTACTTAACAGAGGGATCATTATGGAATCCATAAAAAGGTTATTTTCAAATTATAACGATTAAGATTAAGTAGGTTACGTTTTTAAAGATATATGTATGTATTATGACTTGGTTTAGAAACTAGATCTTCAGCTGCAGGTAATTCTAGGAGTCAGTAAATTCTATTTACTATTCGTGAATATTAAAAGCTCTGCAACAAATCTTTAACTTCAAGATAATGATCGTCGTGAGTAATTCAAAACACGATGCCATCCCCAGACTCGGTTGGTGCTCCGGCACTTGGTGTCAAGACATGCGCCGCCGTTGGGAGTTACAGCGCGTGATTTAGTCGAATTCACGAACTTAATGAAGCCCTTTAAATCACGCAAACTTTTGCGCCACTTAGAATGCAGGCAGAACCTGGCCAAGAGCACAGAGCCCTGAGGCCCCGACCACAACAGCGATTGAGCCACAACAACTAGTCAGAGTGGTAGGACTTAAGTAAGAGCAAGAGGCATGCGAGATCTCATTAACACCACGCGGGCATAATTAAAGCCGACCGACGGGCTCCCACAAAGCCCCAAAGCCACAGGCCCAATCGCGATTGCAGTTGCAGTTGCAGCAGCAGCAGCAGCAGGAACGGAAGGCGGCATGCAAAAGCCCAAAGCGTGCACAAGGCCCCAAAGAAGCCCCCAAATACCCATATAACCCCAGCCCGAGTCCCAAAGAACTCGCCAAGGAGATGCAATCGAGCCAACGACCAACTTTTAGCCGGATAGCTGGCGCTAAGTGTTGGCCTGGCTTATAATGAGCAGGATATGCTCGAGTCCCAATAGCTGCCCCTTGTTTTCCTGCAATCTTAATAGCTTATATCAATGTTTGTTGCTACTGCTTCTACCTCTGGCTCTGCCACTGCCACTGCTGATGATGATCTTGGCCAAAAGGAGAACAATGAGCCACGAGAACTCAAAAATATCCACTGAAAACTTTTCAAACTCGGCTACGAGTCGTTCTTGCCGCATTTGTGGCTGACATTTCTTGACATACGCATTGATTGATCGATGACGGCAACGAAGTCCAGAGGAGGAGATGGATCCGAAAGGAGAAGGCCTCTCCTTGGCAGTCCTTTGTTTGTGGCACTTCCTAAGAAGTTCACCTTTTCGAAGACCATTTAAAGTTTTAATTTGGTTAAAGCTTTAAATATTTGGTTTCTGAGTAATATTAAGAACGCTCCTAAGTCTATAATTGAAGAGACCGCAATTCCTTTCAATTAAGGAAGCGACACTCTACACCTTGAGTGCAATCCCTTTGAGAAATCGCCCCGATAAGACCGTCACATAAACAAGAAATCTGTAACCCCCCTGGAAAAGTTAGCCCCATTGCCCCAACTATTTGTGATAACCTGAACCCTGGAATGCTTAACCAAAGCCAACTACTCGTTGTATCAGTTGGCCATTAATTTCGATTACCACGTGGCAAGACACACGACCTGGCGGAAGTCCTGCTCATCGGCCGGGCAAACCCCGAAGCCAGGATCCAGGAGTTGGCAGGTTAGGCCTGCAGGACCCACTAATAAACGGACATTTGTAGCGCAATCAATTGTTTTCGGAATTGTTGTACACCATTATGCTCATTGTGCCGGGGCTGCTAAATGGTTATGGCCTGTCATAAGTTGGCCAAGGGTGGTGGTGTTGCCCGAACTCCCAACTCCCGGCAATTCCCAAATGAATATGCAAAAGCCAGGAGACAGTAGCAGGAGCAGGAGCAGGAGCAGGATATCTCATGGCCGTTTCCGTTTGCACAATTATGTTTATTAAGAGAAAAGCAAGCCGAGGGAGAAGAGTGGCCGGAGCCCAGAGCCCAGCAATCGTCAAAGATGATTTAGTTACTTCCGTTGGGCCCGGGGAGGCTAGAACTGAGAGGGCGGGAGGCGTGCCAGGAGCGTGGGCAGAGGCAATAAAAATATATTAGTGCAATTACAGCCAGCCATGGAGATACAGACGCACAGACACAGCGTCTAATTTAGGCGCCCTTCTGACTCTCAGACCTTGATAAGCCGTATTCGCAGGCAATGCTTAGACAGCAGTGGGGGTGATCACAGTGGATAACCAGTAACCAGTAACCAGCGGTATTATTAAAACAATAATATATAGTATAGCTTACACACAGAAAATTAGAATCAGCAGCTTAATAACTATTGCAACATGAAGGAATGGTTCATTTAATTACATTTAGAAATTAATGAGAAAACAGGATTAGTTGTTAAAAAAAGTATTTATTCTTCATACTATCCCCTAATGTTTTTAAGTGCACTCACCATGGCTAAGGAGTATCACAATTACCATTTCTTTGTTAGCATGTTTCATTTGTTTTTAAGCATTTCAATTTCTCTAGGGATTTGCGTAGGCCCTCTGAACTCCCGCTTGGCCTATTGGCCTCTTGCCGATTTCTCCCCGGCTCGGGCTGATTAGGCCAGAAATTTGGCTGTCGATTTACGAGACGTGCTACTTACACTACTTACTTAGTTTAGTTTACAAGTTTTTGGAGCCATTGCCCCTCCAGTCCTATTCCTTATCCCCGTCCTCGTTCTAGTCCTCAACTTCTACGAAAACAAAACAAACAAAAGGAGCTTAGAAACTGTGGAGAGATGCCTTCTGCTAGATAGACTGGCAGCCGTTCAATTTGCCTAAATTGGCTTGTGTTAATCAGAATCCGGTGGAAAGGACACCCAAGGCGGCAGGACCTTAAAGCGAGGCAGCGAGTTTAAAACTGCTTGGAGGCACTGAAAGCGGACGGGGCACGCAGTAACCCCGTCGAACTGCAGACAATCAATCTTACTTTGCGCTTTAATTCAATTTCGATTGTGACATCTGCCTTTGGTCCTTACGCAGGCGGAAGCCGTAGCAGGAGCAGGACCAGGAGCCGAAGCCGAGGCAAGGAGTGTCCTTGCAGCCTTGTGTGCTCTGCAGTTTTGGCAATGCGCTCCGCTCAGGCGTGCCACTTGCAGGATTAACGACTGCGGCTGCAATCCGTTTGCCATGTCCTTTTGTCCCGCCCCCATCCCGGTGAACTCTTTTGTTAGCACTCAAAAAAAAGTGTTCTTTAATCAACTATTGGTTCTCAAACAATTTTCAAAACTTCAAAATTTGTTTCTTGCCACAAACTCCATGTCCTTTTAAGATAAAACCCCCAAGTATTTTAAATATTTTTCTTTTCAAATATAATTTTTCTGAGTGCATCCAACTTGCTTTTCCTTTTGGTGACTTTTTTTTTTGCTGTTTTGTCCTGGATATCCTCGGAGTCCTCGGTGTCATGCGTGAGGGCAGCGAATGCTACTCAATTTCGGCGTGGCGGCGCAAAGGCAGCAAAAAATTGACAGTCGCCCAAAGGATATTGTGACAGGCATGCTCGGCATTGCTCCGGTGACAGGCGCAGGACAAAAGGACGAAATGCCAAGCGGAAAAAGGGGTGGCCTGCGAAAGGATTTCAGCTCCTGCTGCTTGGGGGAGCCCTCAGTGCTCTGTGTGTCAGTTATTAGAAAGTCCACTAAGCGATTTTGCCAATCGAATTTCGCCAATCTCACAAGCTGCCAAACAGGACACAGCGAACAGGGATATGCTGTGTGGCTTGTGGTCCCAAAAAGGGGTTCACTTGACCGTAGCCAAAGTTAATCGGAAGTTAATACGCTCTGACTTGCCAGATTTGTTTGTGCCGACTCACAATCGAAACTATTCCAGCTGGAATTTTCATTAAAATCAGCTCAATGACCGGGACACTTTCCGGGATCTGGGGGGATTTCGCGTAGGTGGTTGGTGGAAATGTTTCCCGGTTTTCCGCTTCCTCGCCAAACTAATGAGAAATTCATAAGTTGTCCGCCAGTCACCCTAACCGGAATTTTCTCCCTCCCACCCGAAGCCCACACTCCCTGTGATCGATCACAATTTTCGTGTACTTAATAAATAATTGCAAAATAATTATGCACGTTGAGGAGGCGACAAAGGATGCCCAAAAAATATATATTTTAGTCCAAGTCGAACTGGCACAAACATCTGTCACAAAAAAGTTGTACAGAAATAGAAGAAATAAGTTTGGGTTATTTTTGTTAGGTTTATAGAAGGAGACTTGATACGCTTATTTTTATCTAAAATAAGAGAGCTAGGACAACAAAAAAAAATATAACATATAATGGGAACGGCTATATTAAATCTATTACTATTTTTATTATACTATCTCGGAGGGTATATTTATAATATTATTAAAATAAATTTTCGAAATTTGTAGCATTTTTTAATTACCGCACTCCTCACTGACGTAAAACCCTAATGGCCTTTGAATAATCCCAAAGCATCTGGCCCCTGATTAGTGCCTCTCTATCGGATGAGCCGTCAGTTTATTGTCATAGCTATCATACCCTCTGGGTAGGGCATAATGAGCCTGCTCCTGCCACTGCAATCCTCTCCACTCGAGCACACACACGGAAACTTGCACAAATTTATTTGATGGCCCGAGGCGAGAAACCCAACGAGACCCGGGAACCTGAGAACCAGAGCCCAGGATCAGAGCCAGGCACTACTTGTAATTGCCACACACACACTGTCGAGTGGCAGTGGAAGTGTATAGCCTGCATCTTGGGACAATTGCCGCAGTAGTTTGACAAAATTACCAACACTTTTGGGTCTGGTTGCTGCCGAATTGGTGAATTGCCGAATTTCAATCGTCATCGAGAGCATCTGTGCGGGATTCTTGGCCCGCGGCTATTGGCAGCCAATGAGCCGTGTATATCTCCTGTTGACAAAAGCCCTTGATGGATTCATATATCCTTGGCTAGTGGCCAGCATCTACGCAATTATGGCTATGAGTACGCCTCTGGATTCTCATTTTGATTCCGATGCTGATTCGGTTTCGGATTCTGGATCTGAATCTGATTCTGATTCCCATTCTGATTATGAGCAGGACCTGATAGGGCCGGGACCGGGGCCGGGGCCATCTACCAACCAGGATTGAATATTTATGAATGGCTATGGAAACAGGACACGAGCTGATTTTGGGGCTACAGCTGTCACTGGTTCGCTGTTCCTGATCAAACGGCAAGTGTAATCAGTCGTTTTCCTCCCGTTTTCTGTTTTTTTTTTTTCGATGGGAATGGGTGGCTGACAGCGGAACGTAGCTTTCCTCCACCGTGCCCCATTTTATTTGCTGCAAAATTCGATTGTCCCTGATCAAAGGCGAACGCACTTAAAAATGCTAAATTGAATTTGCCGCTACGACGCCTCCCTCAAAACAGAGCCTGTCCTGTCCAACAGCATGTCCTGTTTTTGGCCAGCTTTTGCTATAAAATTTGTTGAAAATTTCCACATTGGTTACCAGTTTTTCCAGCTCCTTCTGCCCCGGCTCCTGCTGATGCTGCTGCTTTTTGTGGCTGGTGTGAAAAACACATTAAGACTCATTTGGGCGTCAAAATGTGTGAGAGATATCCTGATATCTGCTAATCCCGCAGGATTTTCAATTTGAAGGTGCACAAAAAATATTTGAAGTACGAGGTGGGACAGTGTAAAAAATGGGTGGGACAGTCTAAAAAATGGGTGGGACAGTGTAAAAAAAATGTTTTTTCTAACTACTTTTCTTACTTAAGGAACTCTTTGAATTATTCTGAAAGTTACAGATTTTAGAATTTTAGTTTCTACAGTTAGTCAGCAAGATTAACACTTTAAAAAACTATTAACGATCAGCTTTTATAGTACGATATAGTGAATAATACAAATTTAAATTATGAGAATAGTTACGATCATATAATTCCAAAATTTCCAAACCTTTTTAAGGGGGAAAAAGTAATAGTTTCCCTCAGTGTGTGTGGAGAACTCTCCTTTGGCATACCGCTGACAAGGCTTGATTCTCCAGTGCACTCGCAGTTGTGCAATTTGTGCTTTTTTCGAAGGGCCGCCACACACAACTGCGTAACTTATAGCCCCGGGTCAAATTACACACTCACACTTGTGTCGAGGACCCATTAACAGGTACTTCAGAGCAGGGTCCTGCCGTAATGCAACCCCAGGACTCACACGCACACAAGCTCTAAAAAGCAAACCCTTTGCCGGCCCATGAATGGCAAATACCAGCATTTGGCATGAAACATCTAGAAGATTTAACGCCGCCGTTTTCATTATTAATGATTAATGATAAGCACACCCAGTTTCCAGGGTTTCCCGAGCAACCCTTCTGCGTCCTGCCTTCTGCCTCCTGCCTCCTGCCTCTTGGTGACCTGCACGCGCTGAAGCTTTTGGCAAACACTAAGCGCCGCTTTTCGCGCCTTTCCACGTGATTAAAGGCAAACGAGGTACAAGAAGGATACACACGCAGGACGCTGTATGCTATGTGCCAGCATCCCAGCATCCTGGCGACATCGGCCTATCAAAGCTCACTGCAGCAGTCAGCAGCAAATATCGGCACTTTCACACGCAAATGTACTTCATCCACAAAAGGGTTAAGCCCCGTTCGCAAAAGGCGTTGCCCAAAATATTTTGCTTCGGTGGGTGGCTGGTGTGGCGGTTGGGTGGTTTGGTGGATGGGTGGTTGGGTGGTTGGGCGGTTCATCTATATTGTTAGATGAATCGAGTTTTTGGGTGGTTGGTTGCCAACTGCTTTGTGCTTTGTGCGGTGCGTGTGTTTGGTCCGGTCTGGTTCATTAGAGCGCGATGATTGCCCTCATTTGGGTTAATCAAGTGTTGATATTAGTTTTATTGTATTACTGCAATTGAAAATGAAAGGAATCGGAAGTGTCGAATGGGTAACATCAGCGGAGCGGAAGGATAAAATCAGCAGCTTCTTAATGATAATATTTGTACAACTTACATTGCCTTGTTTGGAGATTATTTTTATTATTTTAAAAGCTTTTTAAAAAGCTAATGACATAACAATTTTCTATTTAATGGTTTTTTAAATTTGTAAAATATATTAAAATATATATTGTATA
Organism: Drosophila ananassae; assembly: GCF_017639315.1. Lineage (NCBI taxonomy): Eukaryota > Metazoa > Arthropoda > Insecta > Diptera > Drosophilidae > Drosophila > Drosophila ananassae. The sequence continues at coordinate 7,026,802 of NC_057928.1, forward strand.
ATTCATTAAAGGGTTTTTTTTTTAATTTTAGAAGCATGGTTGAACTAATTTGGTATTTGCATAAATCACTGTGGACGGAAGTCCACGAGGTGACGACCTGCATGCCTAGGTGTTATGAAATTATGGTAAGTTCGTTGTTAATGGAATGGCAAATTTAAATTAATATAATTGGAAATCAGGTTAAAGTCTGTGAAATGGAATAAAATTGTCATCCAATAAATTACATAAAAATATTCGGATTAGTTTCACTGTTGCAATTTTACATGATTATTCCTCTCAACCAAAGATTTTGGAACATAAGATTTTGGAACATTTATAAATATTGAAAAACAACTTATGTCACTTGACATCCATTCCTTGAGAAACCCCCCAATTCCCATTGAATCTCAGTCGTCGGGCGTCAAAGTTCGCCATTTGCAGCTTCCGATACCACTCACGCAGTATTTCGTGCCATTAAGACCACCTTGGGCACCGCCCAACCCCTCGAATCCCTCGAACCCCTTTGCCCTCGGCCCAGCCCAGCCCCTTCTTTTGATCCTGGCCCCCTTCGCAGCCGACACGCGCTCTCCTGCGCAATGCCAACTGATAAAAATTGATGCAAAATACGCAAAAAGTCGCGAAAATCCTCGTGGAAAAATTTCAAAATTTTCACAGCTGATTTCTCGCTATAGTGACAGATAGGTAGTGAGTGCGGCCTGGGTGGAGGATTCTGGCTGGTTGCCCCACGTTTTTGCATATGCCTTAAGCCTCCCGCTCCCTCTCAGCCCCCCGCTCTCTGACGCCTCTGTTACCCCCACCCATCGCCGTGTCCCGATCCAGGATCCCGGGTCCCCCCGGCACTCAATGTGCATGGCATAATGCTCTCCGCTTTGTTTCACTCTCCCCGCCTCCTCGCCGGCGTCTCTCCTTGTTTGTTTGCATTTGCGTATCATCGACGCATGTCGCGACGCCATCCTTGGTCCTCCGATGTCCTGGTTCTCACATTCTGGCCCGGGGTTCGGGGCTCAGGGTACTCGGTACTGGGAGCTGGGTGCTGGGTCCATGGAATCGGGCTCAGGGACTGTCCATTGCGTCGCCCCTGGCTGGTTGTTCGACGTTGCTCGCTGGCTGGCTGGATGGCTGGCTGGCTGGTTGCTGACAACAATAATTCAAGCGAATTGCGTGCTGGATGGAAAATGCCTTTAATCTGTTGGAGTTGCCAACTGTCACGAAGCAAAATGAAATGGAAATCACACGCACTAATGGCAGGGACTCTCTGACAGGGGTGGCAGGGAGGGGATCGAGGGGGCGATGTCGGTCCACTTCCCCTTCCCAGGAGCACGCCTTCTTTCAGCCTTACTTAATGGTGGTTCTTTTTTTCGTATATTTTTTTTTTGCTTCCATAAATGGACTAGAAAACAAACTCTTACAAAATAATACAACTTTCAGAATTATTTAACCTTTTTAAGTTTTCCAAAATCATTTTTTTTTTTTTAAGCTGTTTTAAGGTTTTTAATAAGTGAAGAAATGAAAACCTTTGTAAATCTTTATACGGAATATAGTTTATTATCTCTAAACTAAGAAAGATTGTTTCTTTTAACAAAATATCTTAGCTCTCAGATAGTGCAAAAATATATTCTAAATATTTAATAAATTTAACTTAATTATAAGTTATAGATTTTATATATAGATTTTGGTTATTTATTATTTAAAGGAATTAAATTATGCTAAACTTGGACGAGAAAGCTTTGATAAATTTATTTTATTTTTATAGAAATTTAAAGACATTTTAAAACATTTTTCCATTATAAATAAAATTTATATCTGCTGGAAAAAAATATTTATTCAGTTTTTTGTTAAATCATAATAAACAAGCCAAATTTTATATATGCATGTGTATGTTTTTCGATCAAGTATCCGTGTCGCAAAAACCGAAACCCTCCCTTTTGTTGGAATGACATCAACTTTCACGCAATGTCTAATTCGATTTGTTCTACGCCAACACTTTCATAATTCCGCTGTCTATTATGGATACTAGCTTTGCTGCTCGACCTCAGCTTCGTCCTTATCCTGGCCCTCATCCTGTCCTGTTTTCTGTCCTATCTGCCATCTTTTTACGCTGTTGGTAACCTCAAGCGCTGTGCCCACCCTCTCCCTCTGAATCAGCAGAGTGGGTTCCTTTTTTCATACACCAACCATACTATGTAGTACACTTGCCCTTGCCTGGGCTTTTGGCTTTATCAGTCGCAATCAATCTGGCCCGGGCCGTTCGTATCTCAACTTTTGCGTTTTTCAATCTGAGCATTTTTACTTACAGGGGCTAAGTAAGTTCCAGCGATGGTCGTCGTCGTCGTCCCTTCAGGTCCCAGTTCTCGCACTTCTCTGCTCGATGTCTCTGCGGCGTCGCTGTCACTTTCGCTGGCAACAAGCTTTAAAGGACTGCACTCGGAGAAAATCTAGAGACTCGAATATAGGTTTTAGAATAGGTTTAGGCCATGAAATAAATAAATACATTGCCAAAACCTAGGACTAGTTTAGTTCATATCTAACAAAGTTCATTCCTAACTCTTGTTTATAGAAAACTGTAAATTTTTTACTTATTAACTTAATAAAATGTAATTGATTTATTAATTAAATTATTAAGTACAAGTAATGATAATTATTATAATAATAAATTACACAGACTGTCGACTTTCTGTCGGCTTATATGATTTATAAATTATTTTTAGTCGAGGATTTTAATCGAAAGTAAGCTGTTAAGTAATTTTTCAAAAAGCAACTGATATTATTATCTTGATGAATGTTGTAAGTTTTATTTTATTTAGATTTAGTTTAGAAAATTTCAATAATTTTTACATTTAGAACAAAAAAATGGCTTCTCTTCGAAGTAATTATAATTAGTTTCTTATTTATGATACTTGAAACTCAAAAGGATATTATTAGCAAATCCTATATCCATTTCGACATAAATGAGATATCATCTATTAAATAAGTTCTCTCTCTGTAACCAGAGCTGAAAATAGTGAAGAGCTGTGAGCTGTGAAGAGCAGAACCCCAGAACTGGCCCAGCGGGAGGGCTTTTTTCCTGATGTCACAAAAGGATTCACTTGATATTCATCAACATCAGTGTCTGTCAAACAGTCAGTCAGAGAGCAGTCATTCAATACCCACCAAAACCGAATCCATAGCCCAAACCCAGACCCAGACCCAGACCCAAACCCAATTCCAAGTCGGGGCCGAAACCCTGCCAAACTTGAATCCGTAGTCCAAACTACAACGTCCGTTACATACCGAAGTGTGCATGTCAAGTTTGGCTGTAGGCTGTGGCTTTTACCTCCCCCCGTTTTGCGACTATGTAAGTGGCATGGCTGTGTGGGTGGGTGGCTTGCAATTTGATGCAACAAGAGAGCACAGAGGAACGGAACAGAAGAATTATACAAGTACGTATGCATAATGCCATTGGCGTTGGCGATACTAATCTGATTAGTGTCAGAACGGAAAAAAGAGAAAACTTGCAGACGGAACAGGCATTGACAGGCTTAGTCTAGTCGGATATATATTTATGAGCGATAGAGTTGCTCTCGGAGCTGTCACTGAATGGTGAATAAATTTGTAGAGCTACCTCGTAGCGGTTGGTACTGCGAGGGAGTAGCAGTAGTGGGAATTGGACTTGCACTCTACATAATGGATAGCAATTTTTATCAAAACAACCATAACTAAGAACCCAATAAATTATAATCAATATCTATTCCAAATTAAAGAACAATCTCCATTTCTAAACTGACTTCCACCTGCATAATAACCCCATGCTGCGTTCAATTAAAAGGCATTTAAATCGAGGATAAGTTCCACCTTTGCGAAATAGCTCCCTCACCTCTCGTTGTTGTTGCTCCGACCCCCGCTGAGCTGCGACACCCCTGCGGCAAGCGTCTGGCCAACTCCCACAACTCATTTCGCTTTGAGCGCCGTTTTAATTTAAAGGTATTTAAGGCGATCCATCATACGTATCAGCGAGAGACAAGCAGGGAGTTCGGCTGCAACCTGATATGAGTGCGGCAATCTGTTGTGCAATCGCACAATCCTCACTCACCCACACCACCCACCACCCACTAGCACCCCCACCCTCTTGGCGTGCCCTGCCAGGCCCATCACCCCGTGGCGCATTATATTGGCCTGTCACAAGGGAGCAATTCGACGGCTCTGATGCTGCTGCCTTCGCTGCAGTTTTATTCCGATGCCGGTTCCGAAACCGATTCCCGTTCCCATTCCGATTTTGATTCCCGGACTGAAGCCGAAAAAGAAGCCGAGGCGGACGCATTAGTGGCGGGTCGGTTGCGTTTGACTTCCAACACTTCTGGGCAATTGTCTCGCCGCCGACGGAGAATAGGAAGTGGAACAGGAACAGAAGGCGGAACAAACGCCGGAACATAAAAATGACAGAAGAGGAAAAAGGGATGCTCAAAAGCGCCGGATATGCGAAGGGATGGGAGAGTTAGACACTGTAAAAAATAATAGTTGATACTTAAAACATTAGAGATAATTTAAATAATTTAGATCTCTCTCCTAGATATATGAAAGGATTTATTCAAATCTTACCATCCCTAAAATGAATAATATAAAGTATTTTAGACAGGTATTATTATAAGAAGAGGCATGAATAATGGTATAAATGTGACATAATAAATGTACAGTCTATTTATCTCAGTGTAGCGTTGACAAAAAGGCCTTTTCGTTTCATTTAGCAGCACTGGCAGCGAAAAAGTGCGAGAGGGATATATGTATTTAGAAGAAAAGGACATGCCACCCCTCGCGCTGGCAGTCTCGTGTCGCCTTTTTCTCGCGGTCTTAAAACGATGATTAGGTTGTTATTTTAATTTGCCCATTGATATAGCCCTGTTCCGAGCTGCCAGCCGCCAGCCACCGCCGCCTGACTTCGCCCTTTGTGTGGGGTGGCTGCTGGTGTTGTTGCCCTTGTCTCTTGTTAAGGATGAGGGTGCAGCGGCATTGTCAGCGTATTTAGCAGTCACGCCAAACGAAAACCCAAGCCCAAACAGAACAGGATGGCCGGAGAGCACCCGGAGCTCAACTCGTCTCGGGCTCAACTACGCGTAACGTGTCCGCAATTTGTCATCGATTTTGTATTGCCGCATTTTAGGCGTATTCGTTTTTTTTCCCCGTCCTGCCGTCTAAAGAGGGGTTGCAAATGTTTAAATTATACTAATTAATAAATTGACTTGGAAGTCAAATCATTTGGCACAAATGTTAAAATTATTTGAGCAGGAAACTTGCTACGGGTCGACCTTGAAGAAGTCCTTTCGTGAGGTGAGGTCCTGTTGTGCTGCTTAAGCAAAAGTTTCGCGGTTTATGGCACTTTCGTAATCAGCGTAGTTTATTTAAATTTATTTTAATGAAGCAACAACAGACAGAACGAAGTGAATGGAGTCGTGGCTCAGGACTCCTTTCTGTGAGGGGGCTACGCACGCGGAAATTTCATGCCCGAACGAATTAAACGCACCAAAGACACGAAAGGGTTGCAAGGACACGTGAAAAGGATTCGCCCGCTACGGCAGGAGGAACATCGGTGTTAATGCTCTCGCCGACAAGTGCCCCCAGGAGCCGAGAGTCCTGCGGCCTAGGAATGTCTGCGCCGTGAAAAGGAGTAAATTAAATGATTAATACGCTTCGACTGTTGCCGGGACTGTTTAATTACCCCGGCTCCCTGCTTCTTGGCCACGGCATTCGTTACGGTTTTACGCTTATCAAGCACAACTGTCAGCGCCCACCGCTCATTAGGATATGAGTCCTGGGCCAGGACCATTCAAAAATCAGCCTGGTTTATCTTGTCTCCTGGCCCAGGAGGAAATAGGCAAACAAAAAGCCATTTTTCCGACTGCAAATCAAGAGGGCGCCGACAAACCCCACACAAAAACGAAAAATTCCCGTACACAGGAACCGGAAACTGACCAAGCTGGCCAGCTCGAGGAGGGCTTTTTTGCGGATGACCAATGCAAACGTGGAGACAGCCAGCACAAAAGAGGAATCTGGGCGTAATTTAGTGGAACAAGTTGTTGCCATTGAAATAGCCAACAAAAAGGTGCCAAGAGTCACTGGGAAAGGAACTAGATCATTTCAAAAAGGACTAAACCGACTATGAGATAAAAATCTTTCTTTTTTGACAGATTTTTTTCTTTACCTAATTATAGAAGTTTTCAATTTTTGTATTTTAAGATTAAATGTTAAATAATTTTATTTTAAAAACAAATTGAATACAGTTTCAAAATAAAAAAGAATTAGAAAAAAATATGATGATGAAAAAAAATTTGAAATATTTGTCAGTAATTTTATAAATCCTTATTCAAATCAAACTTATCAAAATCAAACCATACTCGATTGAAACCTCTAATGAATACAAATGAGTTTAAATTTTACTTTTTATGATTTTACTTTCAAATACATGTATGATTTATAAATAAATACCTACAATAAAATATAAAATTGAATTCTTGAAATGAACTAGTTTTCTTTTCAATAAAATAAAGCCGGAACAAGCCAGGACATTGAAATCTCACCAGAACCGCAGCTAAAAACAGCATAAAAAGTCGTAACACGAGGCTGGAGAGCAGGCACGAGCAAAAACAAATACTAAAAATAAGCGAGCTCCACACTCTGTCCTTTCCGCCAGCCAATCCATATGTCTGCTCGGGTATGTGTGTCCTGGGAGTGGGCGTGCGTGTGTGTGGTTGTGTGTATTACAACACTGGCTGTCAATGGCGAATGCTGTCGACTGACGACTGCCGGCTACCAAATGCCGAATACCGCTGATGATGACGAGAAACAAGAAACAGGACCAAAACGAGGACGAGAACGAGAATGAGGACGAAAGCGATCCTCATTTGTATTCCAGACGCGTGTTGCAATGCGAGCGCAGTCCGGAATGCTAACGAACCCCACCATCCTTCCCCCCTCCAGATGATGAAAGTGGGTGTAGCTCCATGTATGCAAGTGTATGGGTATGTGTGTATAGGTCGGATATATAGAGGACGTTGCTCGGCAAAGTTTTGTTTTTGTATACAAAATTAAAGTCTTGGCTAAAAACAGCTTTAAGTGGCATCTAGGGAAAAAGCTAAGAAGGCACTGAAAGAAATCAATTTTGTTTTAAAATTTTTTAAAAAACACTAAGGACGTAGACAGGGTGAGTATCCTTTTATTTTTATAGCAACAAATATTGAAATAAAGTGTAAGATATTTATCCAATATTTTTTGTAAGAATAAATATTTTTGACTTAACAAAAAAATGTATAACGAATACCTTATATTAAAGTTCTTTAATTATATTTTAATACCTGACTAATCCTGCTATCCTGATCTATCCAAGAAACAAAAATCCTTTTTAGTCTTCAAACTCTTTCCTAAACCCCCTCGAATTAAAGATATATTTTTCACACTGCATATTTTTTTTGGGGAACAATAAAGGACCATGGCAAAGAAAAGACACAAGAGCCCTGGCCCCCGAAGGACCTCCAGCTAATTGAAAACAGTTATGTGCGTCATATTTCTTGAAAACCAAAGCGCTCGTTGCCTGCTTTTGACAGCCAAAGACTTTCGCCAAGTTTCAGCGTTTTTTGTTCTCCCTTTCTACCTATTCCGGCTTCTTCTTTGTTTTGCTACTTTATGGCCAAGACGGCCATTTTGTGATGCCTCCACTTTGAGTCCTGGCTGAGGGCTCTGGACTCAGGACTCTTTGGCGAGCTCCCATTTAAAGTCTTCCGCGTGGAGTCTGCGCAGTCTGAGGGAGTTTTATTAGCCTTATCGGGGCGAATGGATCTCCTGAAGCTCGCGCCAAAACAAAAATCAGCTGATTCACACACACACATACACCGGAAGGACCCATACACACACACACACATCTACAAAAATACACATACAGTATGTACATAAAGTGAGCAGCTCGTAACTCACATTCAAATGCAAAACTCGTGCGAAAATTTGTGCCAGTCTCTGTCGCTGTCCTTGCTGCACATCCTTGCGGGGTGACGTCATCCTGCTTCCCCCCCTTTGCCCCTTCATACCCCCCGCACAGCAGTGTCAATGTCGATTTGTAATTCAAAATTTGTTTTCGAATAGATTTGCCTCTTCGAGGGGGGCTAGGTGGGAAGGAGGAGGAGGACAGTGAAGGGGTGCCGCTGCCGGAATTTCAAATTTGTTTATAGCCCATCCCGCTTGCTCTTTCTCGGGAGCTTTCCATTTTTATGCAGCAACAGCAGCCGTAAAAATTCAACAGGGTGCTCCAAAAATAAAAAGAAATCGCTGCCAAGCTAAAAAAAAAATAAAACAAAGTGAGTGTCAAGCACACACACACACACACACTACCCACATGAGTGGAAGCTGAAACTGTATTTTAGTGTACGAGGACGTAATATATCCGAAGGAAGGGCAAGGTTACGCGACACGCGATGACGCCGCTCCTCCGACTCATAAACTAATTTATGATTATTACACGAGAGCTGATTTTTTATTCCCCCGACGCACAGTTGGTCCAGAAGAGTTGGCTCCGCCACTTTCCATTTCGCATCTCGAATCTCGCCTCTCTCCGGGCGGGAGGACCCGGACCTGTATCCTGCGTTGAGGTAGATCACGAAAAAGTTTTTATTACCGCAAATTTTTCTTTCTTTTTTCGAGTCATTTTGTGCGCCTTCAACTCATTTGTTTTATTTTCCTCCTCACACACACACTGGGTGGCACACACTGGCTGGTCTCCTTGGCCTTTGTTTATTGTGCAATTTTATGAGCTGGATGCCATAATTTGTTGTTAATATCGGAACATCGGCGGAGGCTCGTCTGCTGTCGCCGGCGCTTCCGCCGGAGAGCTCATCAGTGATGCAGACGAGCATGTGACCCAGTGATACTGAAACTTTTTATGCATTTCGCTGAACGAGCGATGGTTGTAGCGATGGAGCTGGCGCCGAGGATATGCAGCCTTACTCTTGACCTTAGACATTTGCATGAAAAGCTAACTTTTATTACAGGAAGAGCGGCAAAACTTTAGAAAAATAGGAAACGCAATACTCTGCCAATAAAACTAATTAGGTCGGAATTAAATTAAAAATAGAATCGAATACAAAACTTGTTTTTTATGCCGGCCAAAAAGAAAAGTAAATCAATGCAATCAGCAAACTTAACAAATTTTCCAACAAACCGCCGCACAACTTTTGCCCAACTATGGAGCGACTGCTGCTCGCAGGACCTCATCGATCATAATTTCCAACTGGCAGTGATTTGTACCAAGTCCTTCAAGACGGAGGAGGACGGCGAGACCGAGGCCAAGAGACGGAGAGAGCGTGAAAAAGGCGACAGCCGCGCCAGCAGCAAAGCGGAAAATGTTAAAATAACGCGCTAACTTGGTTACCAAGTTTGCGCATTTTTCACTCGGTTCGCTTCGCCCTCCTCCGTTTTCATCTCCGGACTCCAGAGTGCCTGTGATTCGACTCGCATCTCATAGCCACACAGAGTCGGCCAGTCGAGGGGAGGGCCAGTTTTCCCTGCCCGCCTTCTTTTTGTGCAATGTGGGCAAAAGTTTGCCGCTGCTGCCAGAGCGTTTATGCAAATTAGGTGCAAACGCATGCAGACAGACGGAGCTTGGGCAGAGGCGGAGATGGAGATGGAGACGGAGACGGAGATGGAGACGGAGGCGGAGACGGAGATAGACAAACGGGCAGACATTATCCTGGCATAACTTTCACTGCCGACAAGGTCTGGCAGAACTCTTTCGTTGTGATTTGTACCACCAGAAGTGTAGAGATCAGAGAGCGCTGGGCAGATTCGTTCAGACCCTTTAAATGGGATCAACCGCTATCAAATTGTTGGCCATATCAAAGGAATCTATTACCCGTCCACCATTATTTGGGAGTGTTTCAGGCCAACCACAAATCAGACACCTAACTCTAGACTATTGTGGTTGAGACTATAGTAGAGTAGAGAGAGGTAGAAATAGTTTTAACTAATTATAAATAAACAGACAGGACTTTAAATAAGTATTTAAAATATTATAGACTTATTATCCATACTATTGTAAGTTTATGAGTTTCATATTTTTAAAAACAACTAATATTATGTTGGCAACTGTATGTTTTATTCCTGTTTTTGTTTGGATGGGCCGATTGCATTTCGCTCTCTCTATGTCGCATATCAATTCATCATAAAATGAGATTTATGACAAAAACAAAGGCCTTATCGCAGACAGTATTTATGTAGACAGGTTGCAACGCCCTCGTCAGCACCCCCACCATCAGCTCCTGCCCGTGGAGACATCCTGACAGACAGGCACGCCATTCGCCCCAAAATGACAAAACACACACATGCCGGCCGTCGCTCGTTCGATGGCTTTGGCTTTAAAACAGACATTAATCGATAAGAGTTTAAATTTGCAGCACATCAAGCATACGCCCGGTGGGCCCACCCGAGCCTTAATTAACTAATAGAAGAAAGGCAAATTATCAGAAGAAAACTAACTGAGGGGGGTGGCGAGCTCTGCACCTCAATGCCGAACTAGCAATTATTTATTGTTTCGGCGTTGCTTTTGTTTCCACCAAAAACGAACGTGCCCAGGGGCGGCGGAAAGGGGCGAAAATTAAGGGGGAGGTAGTGGAGGGGAGGAGGGCTACACAAACAAGAAAGAAAGGAAAAACTGAGGCGGGCAAGTGGGGATGGGGATGGGGGCACGAACAATACGCATGCGTCCGATATCCTGTTGCTGTGGCAACCCCCACATGGACACACACACTGTCGCACTTATACGAGAGCACCCAACGCAATATTTGAATATTCACGCATACCATAAACTAAATACAGGAGGTCCTTGGAGTGTCCGGGGGAAGGACGGCGGGGGGGCCGGGCAAATACGCGCTAGGAGCTCCCCTTTTCTGGCAGGACTTCGGTTTGTATTTGTTTGTTATTTGTCGCTATCCACCACAGTGTGTGCGTGTATCTCTGCGTGAGTGTCTGTGTGTGTGTGTGTCCTGTGTTTATGTCCTTTCAACCCCCGAGTCTGGGCTCCACTTCAGCGCACCAGCCCCCCACCCGCCCGCGTCTTATAAATGTACCTTTATCTGGGTCCGGGTGAGGTGGCTCCGGCTCTGATGTTGCCATTTTGTGCCGGATTCCTTGGACATTGTCGCCAAATAGAAAAGGCCTGTGCGTGTGCAGGATACACAAATACATACACACGAGTTAGCAGAGAAAACTACTAAATAGAAAAAATCAGTTTCCTTGAAAAACTTTTATTATTTTAGCCTGGAAAAATTGTAGATTTTATTTTTATAGATTTTTATATCTATTCCCGCTTTCAATTTCCATTTCCATATGCAATTTTTATTAATTGCCGCTACACTGATTAGAGTATTTGATTTCTTGTTTTTGTCGCCCATCAATCTGGCTGCAAATATATCCATTTTATTATTTTTTCCTTTTATGACGGGCCTCTCGCCACGCATTTTTATCGATTTACGCAAAAAATGAATCACAAAACATGCAAATACAGTCGATAGATGGGCCACCGGGGAGATCGCCGCAGAAGGGTTAGGATTGATGGCAGGACGACAGGACAGCAGCTCCGGCCGCACAGACAACACACAGGCACATGCTAAAACACAGACGGACACGGATAGGCCGAACTGAGTGCAGATTTCTATCTGCATATGTACATATATTCATATCCAGTGTGTGTGCTGTGTGTGGTGTGCTGTGTGTTTTGTGCAAAATGTGTGATGTGCGGCAATGTTTAAGGAGACAGAGGCGGTCGCTCAAGGGGGATTAAAAAACTTATCGAGTGAAATATTATATTTTATTAATCCATTGGGAACTAAAAGTAAGCAGCGATAAGGTCTATAACTCCAGGGTTAAGGAGTGTGGAGGATGTAGGTATTTTCACACTTTTATATTCATAATTAAAAGGGAAAGCTGTATTTTTTATATTTATACAAGCTTTTAAAATTTAAAACTAATGTTAAAGGTTTTTTGAAATATATTGCAAACTAATATGAAATTTAAAACAAAAATATAATAGGTTATTTAGCAACAAAATCATATATGCTTTAAATGATGGTTATATAATAGAATGGTTATATAATAGAATATTAATAATGGAATTTGAATAAAAAATAGAATTTTAGATTGATTTGAAACTAAGTTTATGTTTATTTTGTGTTGAAATATGAACAGATCAGGAATGGGTTATACTGTAGACCATATTGTTTAATATTATTGTTTAAATATTGTTTAATAAGTTTTATAAACAAAAAATGTTTATAATTTTTAACTAATTTATATAAACATCCGCTAAATTTGTGGAAGTAATATGTTGACGATGATGACCGTTGACGGAAGTTCTAGTAGGTGACGAACTGCTCTCCGTATTGATATGGGAACTAACACAAATACCTTTTAGTATAAAGATTATCTTTAAGCAAATATAAGTATCCTGTAAGAACCCCTTTTCTCCCTGGGTGTCTCCGCCCCTGCTGTTGGCCAATCGCTTATAAACTCGCATATTTCAAGTGCCGGGCATACATAACCACATCAGCACACACGCAATCCATAACCGTTTGCCACCCTCGCCACACCTCCAGCACTGAGTGGCCCCCCTATTCCAAAAATTCCTCAGGCCCTCCTCCCCACTCGGCCCTTTGTGCTACCTTGTATTTCGTTATCAATAAAGCGAAATTTAGTTTTGATTTCGTGTTTGTTGTTGTTATTGAAATTCATTGAACCAATTTTAATATTTTATTTGTTGCAGCACGCACGCAGGACGCAGGACGCAGGACATAGGACACAGGACGTAGGACACAGGAATTGCCGGCTGGTGAAAAGTGGGTGGCAGGATGTTTGGGAGGTGGAAGGACACCAACTAACGGCATGTGCAACCCTTTATGTGTGGGTAAGTATTTGCATGCGTATGTTCATTTATACTTTGGCGAGTATGTGTGTGTGACTATTTCCGGTGGACGCCATTGTCGTTGCTTTTGTTGCTTCTCACTCTCTCGCTATGCGGATTTTTTTTCTCAGTGTATATGTGTATTTTGTTTCTTGTGGCCTTTGTTTTTGCCCAGTTTCGTTGTTGTTTTTGCGCATCGTAACCAAATTTGAATATTTTTTTGTGCCCTGCAAATGGATTTTTTTCCACAGATTTTCGATGCCTTTTTTTCCCCAGCTCTTTTCCTTTCTTTATCTGTAGAGAGTGTGTGTGTGTGTGTGTATCGCTTTGTTCGCCCCGCTTATGATACCGTTATGATGTATTTTATTGCCACAGCAAAACCAAAGCAACACCACCCCCTCCCAGGCCGCATTTCCACGCCCCTCGAACGGAAACCGGCGACATTGTAAATTTTCTGTTGCCTTTTCCTTTTTTTTTGTATTTTTTTTGGTGGCCCGCACTCTTTTTTTTCCTTTTCGACTGGTGCCGGAGAGCCATTATAGAAATTCTGTTATTCCTATTCGGTTTTTGTATTTTTTCGAGGTCCAAGGTAGAGCCTTTTTTTGTAATTTTTGTTGTCTTTGTGATTTGATTTAATGTTGATAACAATAACAGCAACAGCAACAGCAACAGCAGGCAAACAAATACATGTATAAATAACCCCAAAACTTTAGGCAACAAAAAGGGGAAAAAATGAAGAAAAATAAAGACTGAACCAAAAAAGAAAAAATAGAAAAGACGGAAACGCAAAACTTTCTTTCCAGTTCATTGGGAAAAGTCGGATGGAGGGGGGCCAGAGAATGAAAGGGTTTGACTTTTATAGTTCTGTCCTGATTCACTTTGATGGCCCTAATAACCGAAGCTTAATGAGCATAACAAGTGGCTTGTCGGCAAGGATTAAGAACCACAAGGACACACTCCCACTGACGTTGGAGCTTGTGTAGTTTTCCTAACATTTTTGCGTGCGCTGCGTGTTCGCCAGCCGAGTTGAACATTTTTATTATTTATTATTTGACATTCAACGTTTTTTCTTTTCAAGAGGGCTTAGGTTCTCCTCGTAAACACGCAAATAGTTTGGTTTACAAAGGTAAACAAAACCTATGTCCTGGCTCTAATGAAAGGAGAGCTTTTTCACTGATTTCACCCTTCCGACCCATTCAGAACACTATTTGATTAGGTTTGGAAACTATCATGAGTAATTTGTTTAATTTAACTACTAAATACCATCCAAGGAAACTTTATTTTATTAGCATTGTTTTTAAAAAGAAAAAGATTAAATGATATTCCCTTTAAATAATATTACATAAACCAAGATAATTTATAGAATCGAACCTTAAAGTACCCACATCCTGCTGCAACGGAGAGGGAGACTCATTTGTTTCAGTGTTTCGTGGGCTTATGTGTGTGTGTGTGTGTGTGTGTGCAACAAAGCAGTAGACAATGCGTAAGGATGCCCGAAAAGGATATGCGAGACTTGCACAGACAGCCCAGAGACAGACACCAACAACAACACACGCACACATACATTTAAAATTATGCAAATTTTATTACGCAAACTGCTGCGTCCGTCGCCGCCCCCCCCCCACACCGACCCCATCGCTCGCCATCGTCGCCCACTCCCGCCTGCCTATCGTCCTTGCTGCAGGAAACTTGTCTTACACTCGCAGTCGGACGGCGCACAAAAAAGGACCTTACACCCGGAGTCAGAATGCAATAAGCAATTGCAGGACACTACAGAATGGAGGGGAAAAGGACGCACAGCCAGGATCAAGGCTTTTGGGCGATACGATGGCGAGGTGGGAGGAGGGGGCTGGGCAGGAGGACAACAAAGCCTGTACCCGTTTTTTCCTCGCCTTTAAATGAAGAGCAAAGCTTTCATTACGGGCAACAATGTTAAAATTATTGAGCACAAGCCAAGTAGAAGAAGAAGTGGAACAAGACGCTGCCCAAAGTGCGGACTTGCCCCCAATACAGAGAGAAAAAATATACACTATATTCATCATATTCATCATATATTCATCATCGAATATACCTTGAGCTATGAAAATATTACCACAAAAAAGAAACCCTAAGATTCCTAATACATATTTCTAATAAATTAGAATCTGTTTTCGTCCTTGTATTAACAATTGTATTTTACAACGAATCCTAATCAAATAACTTGTTTAACTTCCTTTTGAATGAAAATGATCTATGAAATTCCTTAGAATACTTAAGTTTTTTCTCTGTGTACCAAACCAGTGCACTTCTTGGTCAAAAGCAACGCAGTCAGCGTGAAAATCGTCAAGGCGGCTGGCCGTTCGTTCCGTTTAGTTTTCCCTCTCTACGCTGCTGTTGTTGTTGTTTTACTTTTTTTTTTGTTGTTGTTGGTATTGTTGCAGTTGTGAGGGTACGAATAAAAATTAAAACAAGACAAAATAAATTCTATAAAAAAACGTAAACAAACTTATTCGATACGATAGTCGATTAGCCTTATTCGATATAATAAGTCGATAACAGATCGCGGTAACAGCGCCTGTTAAGCTGTCAAGGCGAACTATCTGGCAACTCTGCAAACTGACAAGCTACCCTTCACTAACCCAGGAAAAGTTCTTTTGCGATCCAGAATCAAAAGTGAACGGTTGGAGTTATAGCAATTAAAAACCCAAGCCAAATCCACATCCAAATCCCACGTGGGAAAAGTTAGTACCCAAAGTGGCACCCAAGTCTTCCACCAAGTGCAGCTGAATATTGACCGTGAACGTGCGCAGCCGTTGGCATCAGCACGCGTGTCTGTGTATGTGTGTGTGTGTGTCTGAAACATTCAGGTGAGCAGGCGGATAAGTTGCCTATTAGGTTATTAATAGAAGTGTTTTAGGTCATCCTCAAAACCCCGTAATAGTGGGCGTAGAGCTACACCGGAGCCTACGACAAACAACGCGTCCCGTCGCGACCCAGAAGTCCACGGCGGAGCCACCGCGTGCCTTGCTGGGTAGACGTTCGTGAAACGCTTTCCTCGATCAGCTCCTAAACGTGCGCGAATCCGGACCAGACCCAAGCCACGATAGGCGAGGAGTTCCCTGGTAGCCGGAGACGTGTGCGTGATTGGGGCAGCATAGGATCAGGAGCGGTGCTGAAACTTTTCGAGGAACGTGTGTGAGGACATAACCTCACTTTGTGAAGCAGCACCTCATGTTCGGCAACATGACCTCGGCCATGTAAAGGGCAGTTCGGCGATCGTTGCAGCAATCATTTAGAGGCGACTAAATAACAACAGCAACAACAAGGAGACATGCGCAATAAATTGTGCCAGTAGCAGCGGGTATTTTTAAGTAGCATTTAATTAAATTTCCTTTTTGTAAATTCTATTGGATCGAACCAATACTCATACTCTTTTCCTGTAGAGCAAAATAGTTGGCAACATATACATCGAATCTTCGTAATTTAATTTAAATTTCATCAAAGCACCCTGCGCTCCAGTCTACAGGCCTGCGGACTTCGAGGGATTTGGTTTCGTGAGTACAATATAGACTCGATCATGTATTATTGCCGCTCAAAGAAAGCGTATGAATATTTAGGTATCGTAATGCATAAAATCTACTTTAACTATTATTTGACCCAGCTACATATATATATATATTCCTTTATCTTTTGAATATTTAACTTTTGTATTACATCCAAAAATTCCATTATTATTATTATTAAATCCATTATTATTTGTTAATTAACCGGTATTACAACCGTTTATAGGAATTAGGCTAAGCACAATCTAGAAAGAAGAGCAATCATGTTTTATAATGAAGTTGATTAATTGATATTGAAATGAAGTAAAATTATAGTTTAATGGGCACCTGAGCTGAAAGATTTCATTTTGAATGGGTAAGGGCAACAATACTTCGTTGTGAAGTTGTTAAGTCTTTACAGGTAGGGCGGGCCAAGCGGAAGAACCTCACCACCTTAGTTCTTCGATAGCACGGTTTCCTGTCTTGAATTCATATCCTTCCAACTGACTGGATCTCCTCCCAAACTCTGTCTACAATATTTTTATTGTGTGGCGGTGGTACTGATTAGGAAGTAACCGACCCCTATGTCTCTTCCCTGAGCTAGGCCGTTCCTGTAGGCAGAGTATGCAACCAATCGGTATCCAAGTTCCTCCGTGTTCGTCACAGAATAAAATGGCGCCCAACGTGGGGCTAGCAAAACGACTAGCAAAACATCTAGCTAAGCAACAAACAAAACACCAAATCGCAGCCCCTGCTCTCACGAGCTAACCTCCAACCTATCCTAACAGTCAGCCTTCCAACCAAGTTTCTTTAGTTTCAGAAAACCCTTCTTTTAATTCCACTAGGACTGCTGTGTTTTGGGAAATCCTCAGAACCAGACCAGGGAACAAATTAAGGATTAGGAAAGATGTTTCTCTTGAAATATCCCTTTGTTTATACATGTATCTAAGGAACAAGAAGTCGAGACTGTATTGGCTGGAATGTTTCAGCAATAACTCCTTCTTAGCCCTTGATCAACTCATCAAACCATAAATATTCATAAGTTCGAGATTTGTAGTTGTTGGAACATTCAGCAATACCTCATTTTTGAATATTTTGGCTTCAATTTTGGCCTCTATTATTGTCAAAAGTTGCCTAAAAGAAATTGAGATTTATATTGGTTGGAGTATTTCAGCAGTATACTCTTTCATTTAGCGCAATGAACACATCAGTTTGTTTTAGATTCAATACAGATATGAAAATACAGACAGAAACCCTTGTAATGTACTAAATGAAATCGATACAGCAAAGGATAAGACCCAAGATATCCCATAAAAATTCAGGTTTCCGAAATTAAATTGTGGAAATAATAGACTTAATATCTATCAAATTTCGTTATATTTTGTTGTTGTTGTTGTATATCGAAAACGAAACAATGTCAGTTCGGCGTAGTCCCGAAAATAGTTCAAGATTGGCCATTGAGTCGGTGCAATGCTCCATATGCAATGATACCAACGCCGAGATAGACTTTGTCGAAACCCCCTGTCAACACCGCTTTCATCGAACGTGCGTAACTTCCTGGTTACTGCAAAATGAAACGTGTCCAAATTGTCGACAACCATGCTTATCGTCGCAGCTCAATGATAGCACGCGAAGAGCGCAAGACACTACCCTAGAAGTTCCGAGAGTTCAAAACGGATCCAATCCAAACTCACGAACAGGCGCCGTTCCTAGAAGTCGTCCGAATACCAGACCGACAACAAGGTCAACCGCAACCATATCCAATAACCGTCCGAGCACCAGCTCGCAACCTCAGCGTTCACCACGTGCTGGAGGTTCGCAAAGAACGACTAGCATTTCAGAAGGGAGAATTCAGGAACTCATAACGAATGCATTAGAAGCATACCAAACCCAACTCTCTTCAACATTGTCAGAACAAATCAGTCTGGCAATGCAAAACCTTCACATACCTACCTCTCAAAGACAATCACTTGAGTGGGATGTGGAATTACCGCCAGCCGACCCATTACAAAGCCAGCCTTTTGATAGTCATTTGTCAGGTAACCATAACATCTCTGCTAATCGTTCACTAGAGAATCGAAGAGAGAATCACACTATCCGACCTGACCAAATTTCAAGCTTAATTGTTCACTGGAAGCTACAGTTTTCCGGCTCACCAAAAGATATTTTCGTAGAGGATTTTATATACAGAGTGAATACTTTAACACGTCGCTCGTTAAACGGAAACTTTGATCTTTTGTATGAGTACGCGAATTTGTTGTTTGTAGGCCCAGCTTTAACCTTCTTTTGGCGATGCCACCGAAGTTCAGAAGAGATGAATTGGCGATTACTTTGTTCTCGGTTGAGGGAACGATATAAAGACCAACGATCAGATCAGGACATTCGAGCCGTGATGCGTAGAAGGAAACAGGGAAATAATGAATGTTTCGACGATTTTCTTGACTCCATCCTAGCCATCGCAGATGCGCTATCTGAGCCCATTTCAGACTCTGAGTTGGTTCAAACAATTAGAAACAACCTTAGATCCGACCTAGGACATGACCTTCTACATATCGAAACCCCAACTATAGCTGCTTTACGCAGGCACTGTCACCTTCATGAAGAGTTCTTTAACAATCTAAGAGCTAAAACTAATTCACGTTATCCACCAGTAAGACGAAACATAAATGAAATTTCTTTAGACGAAGAGCCCGAAGGAGCTTTGCCAGAAAACCAACCCCAGATTTTGGCGATTCGAAATGAGAATCGAACGAAATGCTGGAATTGTGATATATTAGGTCATCGATTCAAAGATTGTCCCCAGCCTCATCGAGTATTTTGCTACGGGTGTGGCGCAATAAATACTTATAAGCCTAATTGCCCAAAATGCTCCCAAAGACCGGGAAACTTCCAAGCGGACAACCGTGCCAATCCGAGGACGGATGCCCGATTGTAGACTCGGACGAGGAGAAGAATAAATCAAATGAAAGCGTAGTAATCCCTGACCACCCAAACCAGACACCGGACAAATCCCAGGACCGACATAGCAAGCCATATCACGTTCGGTTAAGAGAATATAAAGAAATCAGGAGTAGAATATTTACAAACGATAGTTGTAGGAAAAATAAAAGTCGCTCAGCAGTACGACAACGAGATTTTTGGAAATCAAAACATGGTTACCATAGTTGCGTAATATCAGCAATAAGTAAAGTAAACAATGACATCCGTCCGTTCGCAAATTTAGTCGTGTTCGATCAATCGTATTTAGCGTTGCTAGATAGTGGTGCGAATAAGAGCGTAGTCGGCGGATCGTTAGCTAAAAGTATTGTTTCAGGAAAATACAAATACATTAAGGCTCACGGCCACGTACGAACCGCAGATGGAACAAAACAATCCACCCTCGGCACGATCACAATTAAGATTAGCTATAACCACATTGAGGCAGAAATGGAGTTCTTAATAGTACCATCGATCACACTCGATGTTATTTGCGGAATAGACTTTTGGGAAAGATTCGGAATTTCTGTTTCCTTGGAAAGCCACGTAAGCGAATTAAACTTTGAGGAAGATTCTTCCAAACTTCAGTTATCACCCGTGGATCGATCCAGACTCAAGGGTGTAATAGATTTCTTTCCGTCATCTGACAGAGATGGTCTTGGCATTACGAACTTAATCGAACATGCGATTGATACCGGCAATGCCAAACCAATCAAACAAAGACATTACCCGTTATCACCAGCACGTGAAAAGCTTCTGTGCTCTGAGATCGACAGGATGATTAAATTAGGAGTAATTGAAGAAGCCTCCGCATCATCATGGTCATCTCCGATTGTGCTAATAGTCAAGCCCGATAAAGTCAGGTTTTGTCTCGATTCTAGGAAGGTAAACGAGGTCACGATAAAAGACTCATACCCGATTCCGAATCTAGAAGGATTGTTAAGCCGTCTTCCCCCAGTTCACTGCATTTCAAAAATTGATTTGAAAGATGCCTTTTGGCAAATCAATTTAGACCCTCAGTCCCGACCTAAAACGGCATTCACCGTCCCGAATAGGCCATTATATCAATTTAGACGTATGCCGTTTGGACTGTGCAACGCTCCTCAGACAATGTGTCGCTTAATGGACCAAGTCATACCGTACCCACTGAAATCGCACGTGTTTGTCTATTTAGACGACCTCCTTATTATGTCACCAAGTTTCGACGAGCATTTAAAGCACTTGTCAGAAGTGGCGACTCGATTACGCCATGCAGGCCTCACAATCAATATTAAGAAGAGCCAGTTTTGCCTTCGGAAAGTAGAATACCTAGGTTATGTAGTGGGTGAAGGAACACTGCAAGTGAACCCAGAAAAGGTCAGTGCGGTATCTCAGTTTCCTATCCCCAAAACCCAACAGCAACTGAGACGTTTTCTTGGTATGTGCGGTTGGTACCGTCGATTCATATCCCAGTATTCAACAATAACAGCCCCACTTACTGATTTACTTCGCGGAAAGATCTTTAGCTGGAACGAGGACGCTCAGAAAGCTTTTGACGAAGTCAAATCTAAGCTGTGTGCTGCTCCTTTTTTAATTCATCCTGATTACGACAAGCCATTTATAATCCAATGTGATGCGTCAATGTGCGGAGTTGGAGGAGTGCTAGCACAATGCGATGAATTAGGTAACGAACGTCCCATCGCATACATGTCCCAAAAATTAAATGGAGCTCAACGTAACTATACAGTTACCGAGTTAGAGTGTCTAGCCGTTGTGTTTGCCATCAAGAAGTTTCGCATGTATGTAGAAGGGCATAAGTTTACAGTTGTCACCGATCATTCAGCCCTGCGATGGCTGATGACCAATACTGATCTCAGCGGGAGACTTGCCCGGTGGGCGATTCAGCTACAAGGCTTTGTGTTTAAAATCGAACATCGCAAGGGAAGTCAAAACGTCGTACCGGACGCCCTATCACGATCTTTCGAGGAGCCAACCGAGATACTGGCGATAGAAGTAGACGTATTTCCAGAGATTGACTTGCAGTCAGATGCATTCGAATCGGAGGAATACCGTCAGCTAAGGGACCGTGTCCAAAAATTCAGTGTACCTGGATTTCGAGTCATGGATATCTATATTTACTATAGAGCAGGCTTCGCTAGCGGAAATCAAGAAGTTGACGATGCAAATTACAAACTTCTAGTTCCACGCGAATTGAGAGCAAGCGTAATTCAGTCTGCACATGACCAACCAACATCGTCGCATGGCGGGGTGGCAAAATGTCTCGAGCGACTTCGAAGAAACTTCTATTGGCCAAATATGGTGATAGATGTGCGCAATTATATAGCACATTGCGATATTTGCAAAACTTGTAAACATCCGACGCAACGTCTTCGACCGCCGATGGGTTGTCAAGCCACAAGTGAAAGACCATTTCAGCGGTTATATATCGATTTTATCGGTCCATTTCCAAGAACCCGGAACGGAAATATAGGCATATTAATTCTCTTAGATCATTTCTCCAAATTTACTTGGCTAAGGCCGGTCAAAAAGTTCACTTATAAGGTAGTGATGGATTACTTAGAAGAGGAGATTTTTGTATGTTTTGGAACCCCGGAGGTTTTGGTTAGCGATAATGGCACTCAGTTTAAAAGCCAGGACTTCGCAGCCTTTATATCCAAGCATGGAATCCAACATATCTTCACTGGTGCTTACTCCCCACAGTCCAACGCGGCGGAGCGGGTCAATCGGTCGATCAATGCAGCCTTACGATCATATATTCGATCAGACCAACGGTTGTGGGACTTGTATATAGGAAAAATTAATTCTGCCTTGAGAAATAATATTCACCAATCAATTGGAGAATCTCCTTACTATGTAATCTTTGGCCAGCACATGCTAACGCATGGAAAAGATTATAAGTTGCTAAGAAACATCCATATGTTGTCAGAAGGATCCGCAAAGGTTCCTAGAGCAGACGAATTCCCGAAAATCCGAGCGGATATCGCTAAGAGATTGATTAAAGCATATGAGAAGAACCGAAATAACTACGACTTGCGCGCTCGACCTCGAACTTTCGAAGTGGGTCAGGAAGTCATAAAGAGGAATTTCGTTCTCAGCAACCAGGCTATGCATGTTAACGCAAAACTAGCACCTGTAGGAATCAAGGCCAGAATAAAAGAGAAGCGAGGCCAGTCGTTATATTTGCTCGAAGACTACAATGGAAAGGAATTAGGAGTTTTTCATGCCAAAGACATTTGGTGAGGTACCCTTTTCCAGCTTTCATCTCCTTTCTATGAGCAGGTCGATAAAACCTGTGGTGTGAGGGTACGAATAAAAATTAAAACAAGACAAAATAAATTCTATAAAAAAACGTAAACAAACTTATTCGATACGATAGTCGATTAGCCTTATTCGATATAATAAGTCGATAACAGATCGCGGTAACAGCGCCTGTTAAGCTGTCAAGGCGAACTATCTGGCAACTCTGCAAACTGACAAGCTACCCTTCACTAACCCAGGAAAAGTTCTTTTGCGATCCAGAATCAAAAGTGAACGGTTGGAGTTATAGCAATTAAAAACCCAAGCCAAATCCACATCCAAATCCCACGTGGGAAAAGTTAGTACCCAAAGTGGCACCCAAGTCTTCCACCAAGTGCAGCTGAATATTGACCGTGAACGTGCGCAGCCGTTGGCATCAGCACGCGTGTCTGTGTATGTGTGTGTGTGTGTCTGAAACATTCAGGTGAGCAGGCGGATAAGTTGCCTATTAGGTTATTAATAGAAGTGTTTTAGGTCATCCTCAAAACCCCGTAATAGTGGGCGTAGAGCTACACCGGAGCCTACGACAAACAACGCGTCCCGTCGCGACCCAGAAGTCCACGGCGGAGCCACCGCGTGCCTTGCTGGGTAGACGTTCGTGAAACGCTTTCCTCGATCAGCTCCTAAACGTGCGCGAATCCGGACCAGACCCAAGCCACGATAGGCGAGGAGTTCCCTGGTAGCCGGAGACGTGTGCGTGATTGGGGCAGCATAGGATCAGGAGCGGTGCTGAAACTTTTCGAGGAACGTGTGTGAGGACATAACCTCACTTTGTGAAGCAGCACCTCATGTTCGGCAACATGACCTCGGCCATGTAAAGGGCAGTTCGGCGATCGTTGCAGCAATCATTTAGAGGCGACTAAATAACAACAGCAACAACAAGGAGACATGCGCAATAAATTGTGCCAGTAGCAGCGGGTATTTTTAAGTAGCATTTAATTAAATTTCCTTTTTGTAAATTCTATTGGATCGAACCAATACTCATACTCTTTTCCTGTAGAGCAAAATAGTTGGCAACATATACATCGAATCTTCGTAATTTAATTTAAATTTCATCAAAGCACCCTGCGCTCCAGTCTACAGGCCTGCGGACTTCGAGGGATTTGGTTTCGTGAGTACAATATAGACTCGATCATGTATTATTGCCGCTCAAAGAAAGCGTATGAATATTTAGGTATCGTAATGCATAAAATCTACTTTAACTATTATTTGACCCAGCTACATATATATATATATTCCTTTATCTTTTGAATATTTAACTTTTGTATTACATCCAAAAATTCCATTATTATTATTATTAAATCCATTATTATTTGTTAATTAACCGGTATTACAACCGTTTATAGGAATTAGGCTAAGCACAATCTAGAAAGAAGAGCAATCATGTTTTATAATGAAGTTGATTAATTGATATTGAAATGAAGTAAAATTATAGTTTAATGGGCACCTGAGCTGAAAGATTTCATTTTGAATGGGTAAGGGCAACAATACTTCGTTGTGAAGTTGTTAAGTCTTTACAGGTAGGGCGGGCCAAGCGGAAGAACCTCACCACCTTAGTTCTTCGATAGCACGGTTTCCTGTCTTGAATTCATATCCTTCCAACTGACTGGATCTCCTCCCAAACTCTGTCTACAATATTTTTATTGTGTGGCGGTGGTACTGATTAGGAAGTAACCGACCCCTATGTCTCTTCCCTGAGCTAGGCCGTTCCTGTAGGCAGAGTATGCAACCAATCGGTATCCAAGTTCCTCCGTGTTCGTCACACAGTGAAAAATTACCAAGCGGAAATGCGCCTACAAGGCCGGAGTGCCCAAGGAGTTTTCCGATTTTCGCAGCAACGAAAGAGCGAAAAGCGAGTCCTGCGGACCGGAGCTTCCGACAAACCAACCGACTAACCCAAAATTCAAATCGCCTCGCCAGTGTGCGCCAAACGGCTTACGCTCAGCGAATGAGAAGAAATTGGGGAAGAAAGAGTCACCAAGAGAGCCAAACGAAAAGCCGGTGGAGCCCTTGGTGGCGCCACCTATCGGCAAAGGGGCATGATAGCAGCCATTTTGTTTAGTGTTGTCTTGCTTCCGTAGACACCACCTGTATAGCGCTATCCCTCACCTTCCAGTCACCTGATCACTGCGACTGCGTTGCGCTCTGGCAACGCCCACTCTCTGAGAGGCGAGTGTGCGCAGTGGCATTCCCAGAGCGAAAGTGGAGGGCAACGCCCACTGGACGGACGGCGGCGTAAAAGGGATAGCCATACCTTGAGCCGGTGTTTCCAGTGGACTGGAAGCCCCAAGAGTACACAATTCTCGACTCTCTCCCCTTTTCTCGCGGACGGATTTTCAACATTTTCGAAGCTTTTGCGGATGTGTTGGGGTTTTGAATTTAAAAGAAGCGCCAAATAAATATTCCAAAAATAAATTCTAAGCGCAATTTTTCAAAAATTAGAACTATGACTAAAAATATAAAGAATATAATGAAAAATGTATTGTGACTTTAAGAATTGTTGCTTGAAAACCCTTTTTAAATAGTTATTGTATACATACTTATATTTTTGATGTAAAGTTTAACAAATTAAAAGTTGAGTTAAATATTTTATATAAAATTAAAAAAAAAAAACCAATAAAACCAAATTACCCAATCAATTATATATATGTTTTCCAGGAATACCTGTTTCCTTTATCTGTTTCCCTAAGGCAAATAATACTTTATGGCACCTAAAAATGGGTTAATCCGCAAGCATAACAAACTTTATCAAATTAGCATGTGTCTGACTTAATGAGCACTTTGCATGCCGTTGAAAAATTATCTAAGCATAACTCAAACATATACATAGATACAGTATCTTATAGATGAATATTTAAAATCAGCTGGCTTGGGTCTCTTTACATCACAAACACTCAGGTGTCGATCGGTGGGTACTCTCCCGGTGCTCTCTCCGGAGAACCGCTCGTCTTATGCAAATTGTTTCACTCTCGACCACTGCTTATTATTCATTATTTGTTTGTTTTAATTTAATACATTTTTGCGCGCAATGTTTATATGAAGAAGAAAAGGAAAGAGGCCGGAAAAATTACCATAAAAATGCATTGAGCGACTTTTACTTTCAAGGTGATCATGTCTGGGAAGAGGAAAGAAAAAAACACCTAAACAAAAAAGAAACAGCCGCGTCATTCCTTAATTATAATTACCAGAACCAGAAACAGGAGCAGCGTTGGGACAAAAGCGGGGGGAAAAACGATGGCTAAGGATCCTAGGCAGGTGCAGTTCGTTTGCGGCCGTGTCCTTCGGGCAGGGGCATATCGATAAACCACTTAGAGGGCGATCCTTATCTAGGGGATCCTACCCCTGCGATCCGTTACAATTTCAATTTCGCCGACTTGGACGTTACACGCTAATGAAACGCTGTGAACTTGACCGTGGCTATCTTGGGCCAGCGATCTAAGAGTCATTTCGTATCTCCCGCTCTAAGCATGGACACTCGTCCATTAATAAAAGTGCCCCCCGCGTGCCCTTTCCCCTTGCCCCCCTTTAAACGCTCCAGTAAACCTGCACACATTGCATTCGGGGGTTCACGCTCGCCGCTCCAAAGCGATCCGGTTACGATACGCTCCTCTGCATATCCCACTTGCAACCTGCAACTAGCAACTCCCAGGCGATCTCGACTGGCTGCCACCTAACTGGCGACTTATTGTTCAGTGCAGCGTGCCGTGGATGCCACTCCAAATGGCCCGGAATAAAGAGCCAGGCCAGAAAGCGGCTAATGGACGGATGGAGTTGTGGGCGAGCGGGAAGACTCGGCATACGAGACTCAGCAGATAAGGAAAGTAATCCAATTAAAAGTGGGTGGGATTTGTGCCAATTGAGTGGCATGCAAGGTGCTTGACCTCAAACCATATTTTCTGTAATTAATACCTAATTAGTAATTGTAATTTAATAACATACTATTACTATTATTTAATCATATCATAAAAGTAATTAAATAGATAAAAAAAATATAACCAAATAATTAGGTTTTTGGCACACCTCTTCCCAAACAAACCCCATTTCCGATGTCTAGTTTGTCCTCTCCGCCAAAATTTCGCTTCCCAAGCAAACACCTAAAGAAGCCAAAGACGGAGAACAACCTTAATAAATTCAGAAGACAGCAGACAAAATCTCATTTTCTAAGAATTATTCACTCAAATCCATTACTCATTTCCCATCCGCAATCTGTCGCTCCGAGTGCAGCCAACTGCAAGACGTGACAGCGGCTGCCAAAAAGCAGAAAACTCACAAAACTGAAAACAGTAGACTCCTCCGTAGTCGAATCGGAATCCCAATCCAAAACGCACCCACAACGGGCGGGAATAATGTCGAGAGGCCCGAAAGATCCAACCGAGCCGAGTGATACCAGGCGGTTCACATTATAATAATCCCCAAGACATGTGTGAATTCGCCGCCCTATCAGACCCTGGAGATCTCTTTCTCGGTTTCGGATCCCCATTTTCAGATTCCCCGCCAAGACCCTGGGACACCCACAACAATCCCAATTCAAAGCTCTATCGCCAAGTTTTCCCACAGTCGATCAACATGAAATGAGATATATGATGAGATATTTGACAGTTACGTGATTTCTTTCTCGGTTCACATTTCGGTTTGGCATGTTTGGGGCGGCGATGTTGCTACCTTAAGTTTCTTGCTTTTATAATTCATAAGTCGGGGCAAGAGCGGCCCAGGGTCGGCAGGTGGCGCCACTCACGGCCTTAGTGAGGGCACAAACCCAAAACACAATAAAACGAAACGAGCTCCACTCGCCAAGGACATGCGTGAAAGGGAGTCCTTTCCGGCGGCAATCCATGGAAAAACATGGAAGCACTTGTGGAGTTTGCCGGAGTTTTTGGATTCAGTAAGCTTCGATGGCTTTCCGGGGGCGGAATAACCGAAGCGCTTGAAATAAGGGATGAATGGATGTAATACATTTTTTTTTTAATTTTTTAACTCAATATAATCTTATTTTTTAATTAAAAACTAAAGTAATTCTATGATTAATTGTTTAAGAAATTATTTAAAATGTAATGTTAAGGATATAAAACGTATAATTCGACTTATGTTTTAAGTTTGTGGTTAAAAATCTCGTCCAATATTACCATTAATATTTTTCACATTCATTAAATAATAGTTACTGTTACATTTTAATTTATACAATTAACTGTATGATTTAATTTTTTAAATATAATTTTATTGGAATTAATTAAAGGAATATTAAAATGGTATGCATGCGTTTAATGGACCGTTTCATTTCGTTTGTTAACATTAATATTTCTTATCCGTAAAGCATTTTAAACACGATTATTAACTCTGCATTAAGTTTACATTAATTAATGAGCTGTAATTAAATTAACCACATCACTGATAAGCCCTCGGGCTATGGATTTAAATAAATTAATTAAAATAATAAATAATCCGTCAGCGAAGACCAACTTTACAACAATAGCAACAAAAGTAACCAACAAAAGCAACGGGAAATTGCAATTTACAACAGGCAACCAACAAAAACAACAACAACACACCATCAACAATGTGAATAAAAAAAGTGTGTGTAAAAAAAAAATATAAAACTGCACAAACAATTTTCAGTTGAGCGGCCATGTAGAAATTTGCAATGGTGGCCAGACAACTGCGGATGTTGTTGTTGTTGTTTTTGTTGTTATTGTGGTTGTTGTGTTTTTCAGCACACAATGAACAAGAGCAACAAAAACAAAAACAACAACAACTGTTGGCAACATAATGAACTTACACGCAATGGGAAGCACAACAGATGCAGTCGCCCAGGTGCTGCTGATACAAAAAAATAAAAAATAAAACAACAAATGAACTACCAACACCCCAACAATCCATTCCGGCAATTGTAAATTCCATAAAGAGAGGGAAAACGGTTTTAATTTATTAATTAAGAACGTTATGATTGCGGAATAAAGAAATTAAATCATTTAAATGGGTATTTATATTTATTAGCACTCTACTATCGAAGCACTCTATCATTAAACATAAATGTAAAATATATAATATTTAAAAAATATATTTAAAAAAAAACCCCCCTTTTCTATAATTTTATCCCAAAAATCTTAACCTGTCTTCCATCATGCACTGTCGCACTCTGTGACAATGATGGCCGGAAGTGCAGAAACCAAAATGGCGGCTACATTCTTACAATTACAATCTCACACAACTCACACACACACGAACACAAACGCACTTGCTGTGAATTATTTTGTTGTTGCATGTCACTCAAATCAGAGATTTGGTTTGCCGCTTGCCTTAATTATCGTTATTATCTTTTCTGGCTCTTCAGAATTGGCCAATGCAGCGGGAAAATCGCCCCCAAGCACGCGATGTCAAATGTAGGCTCTCCCCTCCCCCCCATCTTTTTGAGTTTCGAGGGAAATTGCATTCTTTGGTGCACAAAAACACACTTCATGCATATTTATTACCTCAACGCGCTTTTGTTGTACTTTCTGGTGTTATTGTTATTGTTACTGTTGTTGTTGTTGTGCACAATAACTAGCATTATATATATAATGCACTTAATTTCCTGCCTGTGTCCGCCCAGAAAGTACACCCTCGCCCCTCGGCCACACCGGCACACCGCAAAACCCGAAAATTGTTCAGCCAACGGGCATCATCGTCTATGATGTTGGAGCTCTGCGTGCAAGTCACTAAAATTAAATTATTTTTAGTTCATAATTTTAAATTATAAAATTCAGCTTGTACATGAATTTAGTGGGTGGTTTGGGGGACTTTCCACTTTTCTGATGTTTTTGCTGAGTGAGCTGGGGCACGGAAAGTTGGCTTGGGATCGCCCTGGGGCATCGCCAGCTCGTTGTCAGCCTCGTTAGTGCTCCAAATGCAATTTGGAAATTTTAGAAAATATTTAGAAAATTAACGCAAAGTTGTGGAAATTTTGTTGAGTCTACCAAGGTGCCTGAAAGCGTCCACAAAAATATTATGCTAATTCTCAGAAAATATATGGAAGTGCGGCAAGCTGATTAGATTCCGCTTTGGGAATAGAAACTTAGCTGGGAAAAAAGTTTTGACTTTAAAAATGACTCCGTTTTGGTTTCAACTGATACATTTCTACCTTTTGTCCCAACTTTTAACTGGTCAAGGCGTATCCTTTAAATCAAATTACCAGCTGAACATAGGGACGTCTAGTTGGCCAGTTCAAGGGTTCAAGGAATGCAAATTTTACTTGCCAGGAATTGGTGACCCTTTTGGGTTGTCGGACACATGTCTTGAAACCAAAGACGGAAGTTTGATTTGCTAATGAACTGAAGAAAGGATATTCAGTCGAAAGGCCATCCTGATAGCCACCAGGACGAACAAAGTGTTCTATTGGCCAGAAAATTACATTTGATTCGTTGTCGTTTCTGGCATCGCATGTCTTGCATGCCAGGCACGTTTTGCGTGCCTATCAACCGAAGGGAAAAGTGAGGAAACTCGAAGGACATCGAGCCGACAAGGAGTCCTTTGTTTGCGTGTGGTTTCCCCACCCTCCCTGCCGAATACTTGTTGCATGCGTCAAGTGTCGGCCCAGGGGCATATGCCTCCGATGTTTAAATTAAATTTCTGTGGCGACAATTTAAATGAAGTGTTCGGATAATGGCTTCATAATCGAGATGAGCTACCTCCAGCCATTTCTGGCCATTTCATTTGCATGCCAATCCCATAATTTTGGCTCATACATTTGCTCAGCTATTTGACTCAATAATAAGCCCGATTGTTTATACAAACCGTCCGCCCCAAACTCCCCTTGAAAGCTTTTTATTAAATTGCAAAAGTGACTGCCAAATTTATTGCAAAAAATAATTTTTTTTGGCCAACCTTCAAGCCCCCCACCCCACAGGCTTAGAAACCTGCTGTCTGCTTTTGTTTTTTCCAAAATGGGAAACATTGTGAAAGTGCAAGGCGAAAAAAAAGGAACTCAAGGAAGAAATAACATGGGGAACTTAAGTAAACATTAATTTACATAACTTCTGTGCAAATGACGACGTTGGGGCGGGGGGACTGATGGGCGGTGGGACTGATGGACGGAGAGGCGGGAAGGCGGGGCCAGTTGCCGTCATCATTGGGCACGAAAGCCGGATCCCAGGTCCGGACGTGGGCGTCAGCGCTCTTGTAGCCCGGCGTTATTAAAAAATTTAAAGCATGTTTTGCGGCGCAGCGGAGGAGGTTTTCCCAACTCGGTTGCTGTTGGAGGGTTTGCCGGGGTCTTCGGGGCGCTTCCAGAGGGTGTATCTGGGGCCCGGCAATATGGCTGTGCTCTGCTTAGTTGTCACTGTCTGTGGCAGCGGGTGTTTGTGTTTGTGACCGACGTTGCACATAACCGTTCCCGTTCGCTCTATATATTTTATTTTTTTCGTGGGCGTCTTGGTCCTTCTTTGATATCCTTGTAGCGGCAAGCGGTGCTGGTGTGTTGGATAGAAGTGCCAGCGTCTGTTTTCAATGTTGCCAGAAGTCGTTTCTTTTATGTAGCCACTTGGTGATGCCTTAGATGGAGTGCCATAGGAGTTACTTCGGTTGCAAAACAAGCTTAGTAGACAATGAAATACACTTTAATTTAAAAAATATAACTACAAATAAAAACTATATATTTTAATCTTTTAAAAAAGGTAGCTAAGGCTAAGTCTCACCCAGGTTTTGATACATTTTTTTAAAGTCCTTTTTCAATTTAATTGGAAAGACATTATCAAATAATTGTTCCTTGAATGTTCTTTAGGATTATTTAAAATTATACTCAGAATTCATAGACCATCTTTATGAGATATTCTACTTTATTTTTTAAATTTTTTTAGAATAGTATAAACTGTTAAATTTTATATAAAAACATAGCTTTAGTAACACTGATTGTGGAAAAATTACTTACAAAATAAATGTAAATTTTTTATTGTTGGAACATTTCTTAAAAACATATATTTTGAATAAATGAATACTTTTACCTCTCAAAGATGTTTATAATAAAATATCTATTTTTATTATTCCTATTTAATATTATATTTTTGGTACAAATATTTTGAAAATTCTAAAAAACTCGAACTAGACCCGCATACCCTCTACAAGAATTAATCAAGCGAGTTACAATGACAGCGCATATTATTTTCTTCTCGCATGTCCTCAGCACACTTCCGTCCACCCTCTGCTACCAACATCCCTCCCGAAACCCCCAACCCAGCACCCAATCCAACCCATCCCACCCCCTTTTGCGACTTTGCCAATGCCGCGCAGCTTAGCGAAATTGTTTGCGAAAATACAACACAATATTCAAGAATAATGATGACATTGTTGACTCCAGTACCCGGCGAGAGTCATAAAAAAAAGAAAGAAAAAAGTTATATGCACGGGCCAAGAGGTGGAGGGGCCCCCTGCATAACCGCAAGGACATCTTCCGCAGGATTAAACGCCCTAAACGCCCCGCTTTAGACACTGCAACGCCCCAATGGGGATAAGGGAGAAGGAACACAAGGATATGGAGGGCAGGACCCAGCCGGAAAGAGACAAGGCGAAAAAAGCAAACATGATTACCATATTGTATGATATGAGGCTATATCTGAGCTCGGCTATAACCGGAAGCCCCCGCCCCGTGTCCTCCTCAGCAAACAGAGCTTGGAAATATAAATTGAAATGAATTGAAGTTATGGCATTAGACACTTTTGGAAATAATCAGACGTTGATGTGGTGCCCATTAGCATTTAGAGTATGTGTTTCTTTTTCATCACTCAAAGTCGGAAAATGCCAGTCCTTAGAACAGGAAATCCCCCAAGACACATTTTATCATTTATGGGAAGAATATCCAGAAGAGATATTACTCAAAGAAGCGTTTAAACTAAAGGATAATTACCATTCTGATGAAATTTTTGTAAATATTATATATTTTATATACACACTTGAGTTTACAACTACGTTAAGTCTACCAGAGCAATGAAGAGTTAAGAGCTACCAGCTGAGCTCCTCTGGCAGTCCGCCAGGATACTCGCCCGTTAGACAAGCCGTGCAGTACCCGGCCTTCAGGGGATTCACGTGACTCTTGTTCATCTGGACGGCCTTCACCAGACCCTCCACACTCAGGTAGGCCAGGCTATCGGCTCCCACATGGTCTGCCAGCTGATCGGCGTTCAGTTTGTTGGCAATGAGCTCCTCCCGGGTGGGAATGTTGATGCCCATGTAGCAGGGATATTGCAAGGGAGGGCTGGCGATCCTGATGTGCACTTCCGAGGCGCCGGCATCTCGCAGGAGCTTGATGATCGGACCAATGGTGTTGCCCCTCACGATGGAGTCATCCACCAGCACGATGCGCTTGCCCTCGACATTCTGGGCCAGGGCTCCGAATTTCTTGGCCACCCCGAGCTGCCGCAGACGGTTGGAGGGTTGGATGAATGTGCGGCCCACATACCGATTCTTGCACAGGACCTCCCCGAATGGCATGCCGGACTCTCGGGCGTAGCCATGGGCCGCGGCTGTTCCTGATTCCGGCACCGAGCTGACCAGATCCGCGTCTAGGGGGGACTCCCTGGCCAACTGGCGACCACATTGAAGGCGGGCGGAGTAAACCATCTGACCCTCGAACATGGAATCGCTGCGGGCGAAGTAGACGTACTCGAAGATGCAAAACGCCATGCGCTTATAGTCGGGCCGCTCCACAATGTCCACCGTTCTGTAGCCATTCCGCGAGAGCTCTATAATCTCGCCCGGCTCCACCTCCCGGACGTATCGCGCTCCGATGGAGAGGAAGCCACAGCTCTCGCTGCTGACCACCCAGCCTTCGGCCACCTGGTCATCGATATTCGCGTGTCCTGCATCCACCGGCACGATCTTTCCCAAGCACAGCGGCCGGTTGCCGTAGGAGTCCCTCACGGCGTAGATCTTGTCCTTGTGCATCACCACCAGGGAGTAGGACAGCGGGGCTAGGGTCATGAAGTGGCGGATTCTGGCCGGCCAGTTGGGACCGTCGTGCTCGGATACATCTTCGGGGGCGCAGCACAGGGACTGGGCGATCAGCTCGCTGTCACTGTGTGTCGACAGTCCCACTCCTCGCTCCAGGACCTCTCTCCTGAGGGACTCGCAGTTCACCAGCTCCCCATTGTGGGCAATAGCGAGGGCTCCATGGGCCGTGTGAACCACAAAGGGCTGGCAGTTTACCACCTCGGAGGCCGCTGCTGTGGAGTACCGGGTGTGGCCTATGCCCAGGTTGCCCTTCAACTTCCTAATGGCCTCGTCGTTGAACAGATTGTTGATCATTCCCATACCCTTGTGGACGCTGAAGTTCTTCGAGCACTTTCCCAGGCTGGTTACTATTCCCGCGGACTCCTGGCCTCGATGCTGTAGGGCCACCAATCCTAGGCAGATCATTTGAGCAATGTCCAACTGTAAGAAAATAAAGTTAATAATATATATTATATTATATATTATAGCTTTTCTTAACTTTTTCTAAAAACAAACTTTTCTTACAAAGGCATTTCTATCTTCATTATTTTTTTTAAAAAGTCATTTATAATTTTGTCCCACTGACAAAAATATTTAAGAATTTTATTGCAATAATTTTTAAAAACAAAGTAGCATATTCAAAATTACGATAAACAATAAGATTAAATTATAGTAAAATGTAAACAAATTTTCGTATTCAAAACCAATATTAATTATTTTTAAAGTTGCAAGTGCTTTCGTCACATTATTTTCCCTCGTGAAACTCTGATGAATTCTATTCTTAATCAGTTTTAATCAGTTCTATTAAAATCAGTTTTAAATAACTGATTATATAAAAATATTTGTAATTAACCTGATTATTATTTTATAAATACATTACATCGTCAGCTTAATACTTTCTTATCATAACTAAGCTTTCTAAAAACTTACTTTTTCAAATGCACCAAAAACTCATATAAAAAATTACTAATAACGAACTATTTAAACCTACTGGTATTTTTTAACCACAATAATTAGTTATTATTAAAAATCAGGCTTAAAAATTGACTCTAATATGATTGTTTTTTGAAATAATGTATTTAAACTCAATCAAAACACTTGGCATTTTGAAAACATCGACCCCCAAGGAGGGGTGCTGCTAGAGTTTTCTGGTTGCCTACCGCCGATAACAGGAGCGCTTTCATGTTATTTTCCATTTCATTACAGTCAGCAGAAAAGCAAAAAATACACAAAAATATCAGCCGAGATGTCATCGGCTGCGCGACTGATTACAACCGCGAAACACTTCGATTTCATTGACGTCATCACAGCAACCGCCTTAGAAGGGGGCGAGCGGGCCCACCATTGACCCACTTGCAAGCCATTTGCATACGTCTGACGTACGGCCATGTAGCATAGAATCTTGTTAGGTTTCTGATCTGCATTTGACAGGCTCAATGATCGCTTTTTGATCTCGTTTGTGTGGTAATCGAATACGAATGTTCAGGTTGTAGGAGGTTATTATTAGACTCTAAAATTGCCAAGTAATACTTTACATGATAGCTGCTGATTGCGATCTGTCTGAAGCTGAGATGACATACTGTTTTTACGATTATTATTTTTAAATTTAAGTTTCTCCTGTCATGGCTTTAAATTTTAATTATAATTCCGCACAATTTTAAAACGTGATATTTTTAAATAATATTTAAAGGAATCTGATCTAGGTTATATGGGTTTAAGAAAATATAACCATAGATTAAAAAATATTAAAAAGAATATATGACCTTTTAAATGACAGTGTTTGTTTGCCAAATCAAGTATAGCATCTTTCTATAGCGTTTTGAGCAAAATCAATATTTTTACTACACTCCAAAAATTGTAAAAACTATATCTTCCCTATGTGTTAAATTGGGGACTTTAAGGACACCCACCTGTGTCGGATAATCCCCGCAGGCAATGGCTCCAAACACTCCGCACTCGCAGGTCATCCCCGTGACATCCACTCCTTTGACTTGAACTGATTTGTAGATCTTATCCGGAAATACTTTAGGTACTATTTCCTTTGAAACTTTGGTCTTCTGGCAACACACTTCGCCTGATTTGGAAAAGTTCACAATTACATTCTTTAGGCTCTGTTATTATTGGAGAATTTTATTCTTACCATTTCTGAGATTGGCACAGCAATTTCCCGAATCACTTTCCATGATGGTCTCCTTGGTACTTTATTAACGTTTATAGATAGTTATGGGATGGCTTTGAGGACCCACCTTCTGTGGGAATTACGTTGAGAGGAATTGAGACACTGAACACTTTGCACGAGATCGCTGGCACTTGATCACTGGAATTGGAATTGGAATCGGAATCGGAATCGTTCACGTCTGCATTGATTGAATGCCAGCGGAATTATGATTGTTCATGTTACAGCCGCGCCTAATTAAACCTCCGATCGTCACATCACCATCATCGGATCGGCGGTACGTATATGGCAAACAGTAGCTGATACACTTATCAGTTTCGCTGGGGAAGCAATCGCGATGGGGAAATGCAACTGGGCGAGGGAAAAACCGCATCGGCGAAAAACGAAATTCGATGCCCCGTGGATTGGCGAGATATTTGCCAAATATGCCGAATAAGCGCTGAAATATGATATTCTCACGTTCGGCAATCGATGGATAGTCGCGAAGATGCAATGACCGCATTATGTCCGTCTAGTCTTCAAATCGCACAGCCACATTGGCATTGTCATTGATCTTAAGTCATGTGAGGCCTCAATCAGTCCCGACTTCGGGCTTATCACTGGGCCGGAATGCGCTGGGCTGAGGCGGACTGGCTGACTGGCTGGCACATGCATTTCAAGATCAAAGTTTAATTGTTTATTTAGGGCCCCCCGGCCTGGAGACAGGGTCCTTATGCAAACCTCCGCTATGCTTACATTCTACATTGTTGCCTATCGGGTGGATTGGAAAATGCGTTCATTGACGCACTTTGGATGCGTTTTCCATGCACATTTCGCGTAAACAATAACAGATTTAATTATGTTTTTCTTTTTTCGAAATATTTAAATGGGCTGTGTTATCGCGGCCCCCAATGGAGTGCGATCCAGCGAGGGTTGATCGATCCGCTGAATCGCCCAATCACACGATGGCCGATCGTAAACAATAAACAAATTTAAGCTTAGTCGCTAACTAATCACTTGCGCTAATAATAGTTTATAAACAACTTGTTTATAGGCACGGAAAAGTTGAGCCATGTGATCAACTGCCTTGCGATGAACCGATTGAGAATCTGATTCTGGATCTGCACCTCATCTGATGCAATCCGAACAACCGCAGGCATAAGCGTCTGCTGCGGTTTCGTCTACCTGATAAGTTGGGTCTATAAATCCGGACTGAGGTGTCCAGACGAGTCCCCGCCGCTTTCATGAACGCATTGTGTAAGATCCCCGTGGTCCGAAACACTTAAATTGCACGGGCCAGACATTTAAATACAAACTAGCTCTTTAAATAATCTGGAAAATTACAAAATTTACGCAGTAAACCGCAGTGATAGTGCTAAGAGAGTGCCAAACACTTCTTAATCAATTAGGTATTTTGAATAATCACCATGGAGCATCCCCACGAACATGGCTTTATCGGAACTTAAAGTTTCCATTTGAAATGTGACTGCCCTCCGGCTAAGCGATAACCCACATACGTATAGGTAGAGCCCCAACCCATCATTACCTTTTATTATCAGCATTTTTCGGCAAAAACAACAAACAATCAAACAAACAAACGAAACACAAAAGAAACTAAGCAAACAAACAGCACCACGGAGATAATCAGATGCGGCATATATAGTAATGTGGAAATGAGAATGATTTGGCAACTGGGCTGGGGGGTCAACCCAGAAAAAATATAACTGGGGGTGTCCAAGAAAAATGACCAAACCGAAATATGCCCGTTCTGCCCAGAGGCTTTGGGGGGATGTGGAAGTGGAGGTGGAGGTGGGTTAGAGGCCCGGATGAGGACAGCGAGACATGTGTAACCACTTGAATTTCATTTGGCGAAAAGCTTTATCGAAAATTATGCGAATGCTGGTTGACTTTTGGCCAAGCGCCACCAAGCAGGCCGGGCAGCCAGCTCCGCGGGATACTCCAAGCGCCATCACCAGAAACTTCCCAGAAAAATAGGAGTAGATCTCGGATTTTACACAGAGAAAATTAACACTATTTTTTTGGCTCTTATATGCATGTTAAATATATAATATAATATTTTTGATGGAAAATTGTTATAAGTATCTAAGAGCTCTGCACTTTCGATTTATTTGTTATTTTACAGTAAAAATTTTGAAACAGTTTAAAAAAAATTCAAAATCTCGGTATTATTTATCCTGATAATGAACTTAATTTTAATTAACTTTTTAAACACAGCCTTCCTTCAACAATGTTGAAAGAATATTAAAAATAAGAGGGATTATATTTTTAATTTTTTAGTATCTCACCTCTCACTTAAGTAAAATTATTTTTTAAATCCAAAACTATATAATTAATTGTATGGTTGACTCTGTGTTTAATATATTATTTGAATACAATACTTATTTAAATACAATAAATGAAATTTTCTCGATTTTTAGATACTCTAATATATTTTAAAATATAAATATTTTGATACATGTTAAAAATACATTAAAAACTTTCATTAAAAAGAATCAACCAATTGATCAATAGAATCAATAGAATAGTTATATTATATTCTAGTTTTGTTTTAAAAGTAACTAATATATGAAGTGATACAGTTACTGTTCTTTATTTCCCAATGATTTCTCTCAGTGTACCCTGGCTAACTGCTTAGAAGACTGATAAAAATCCAGCACACTCGCCCATTGCTAAGCAAACAGATAATAAAGAGGAAAATGATGCTTCAGCGCTGAATGAGATGAAAGGGGAAGGAGCCGGGAGTAGCCAGGAGGGGCTGTTCGCATATGTGAGTGCCACACCCCCCGCTGGCGCTGCCCGGGCCGCTCCTTGAACCGCTTTCGCCTCCGGAACGGCGTCCAGTTTTCTGCTCCTGGGCGATGGACACTGGACCGTATTCCGTGGATCACGGACCACGGACCACGGACCATGGACCGTCTGCCTCATGCATAATTCAGCAGAATTCTGAATGATTATTCTTTATGGGACTGTTTATTTCTTTTGACCATTTATTTCAAGTTGCTATCGCTCCTGCTCCTGTCTCTCTCTCTGCCACTATCTATCCGTCTTTTTCGTTATTTTTATACAGTTTCCAGTTGCTTGCGCTCGAAATGATTTTGACCAACGGTGACGCAAAAATCATCAAATGGTCCAGGCAGGACCCCACGAGGACCACGAGTGGTCTGCGTATCTATTGAACCAAAAACGTTATACCAACCCCACACTCCCCTCGAATGTGTGTGTGTATGAAATCCTACCCCCTTTGGCAGCCACACACGATTGGGCCCCGCCCAATGGAGTATGTTTTTTTTGTTTTTTTGGAGGAAAGTAGCCAAGAGCTCTGAGTTTGCTTTCAACGCATCATTTCATTTTATTTTATGCTGACCAGAAAAATGACCAAAAAAAATTGTGGGGAAAATAAATTTTATTTGTTTTTCTCCATTGGCCGCCGCAATTGAATAAAATGTTCGTTTTATTCCATTTGAAAGGGGTGGCCAAAAATTGCAAGGACCTCTAGAATAACTTTATCCGAGCCAATAAAATCCTGTGATTCAATATGATTAAATACCTTTAAGCACCACAACTCGTTCCCATTCAAATGCAATCATTACAGATGGAAGAAACTTTAATTAAAAACGATGGCAATTCCAATTAAAACTAATTGAAAGACGCACAAACTTGGTCCAAGTAAACAATACCAAAGCCGAGTCGCTTTCTCCCAAACCTCTGGAGCAGCCTCCGAAAAATATCGAAAGGACAGCTTCAGAGCCTCGGGTCCTTCCTCTCAATCTTTTGCTTTTGGCCAACGTTTTTAATTCGTTTACGTTTATTATTTATTCCAGAGGAGCGAGGGATAAGGCCAAAAAAAAGCTGAAGAAATCCGTCGTTTAAATTTGTTGTCCCCAGCAAGTTATTTGTCTTTTCTGGCATTTCTTTATATACCATTTGCATTTGCTTTATGTATTTACTATATAGCTCAAAAATGTTCATTTCTGTCTTTTGTTTTCCCGCTATTATTTCAGACTTTTTTGCTTCGGATTTTGTCAGCAAAATTTGCATAACGAAGCAGTCACAACAACCAAACAGACCCCCCAGAAAAGTGGGCGTGTAGACCTGGGCGACTGGACCAGCTATGCCGGCTTTCAAGTTTACTTAGTTGCCAATTTGAGGAGCGTTGAAATTGTCCAGCGAAGTGTACCGCCACACGCCCCTCCCACCACAGCTCTAATTAATTTTCCAATTGGAAGTACCCTCTGGGGCATCTTTAAGAACTAGACCAAAATCTGTTCGCTGGCGCTGTTTTAAAGTCAAGATCTGCATTCGTAATGAGCGATTTCAAACTACTGATTGATGTCCGTCCATCCAAAGGGGAGCGGAACGTGTCTACAGCGGCCTCGGCTTCATGAAACCTTAATGACTTTCAATTTGTGGCACATTAGGCCAGGAGATGGCAACGAGGAACAACGCCAGAACATGTGTAACACCCAAAAATAACCAGATAGCTTCTTGGCCGGGTTAATTAGCATTTTGGAAACGTAAAATGAATTACCAACTCGGACTGTAACCGAGAACTGAGACACCAAACTGCTCCAGTTACGCGTGAGAATTTCAGGCCATTTCTCGTCTTTTTCTGAAAGGGACGACTTGTGCGCATAAAATTTCAATTTTCCGATTCCGATGGAGAATGGGAACTGCAGACTGCGGTCTGCGGGGACTGTTACTGGCGACACCAGCGATTCCCAAGGCAAGCTGCTCAATTGCAGGCCA
The DNA here is from genome assembly GCF_017639315.1 of Drosophila ananassae. Lineage (NCBI taxonomy): Eukaryota > Metazoa > Arthropoda > Insecta > Diptera > Drosophilidae > Drosophila > Drosophila ananassae. The sequence continues at coordinate 7,067,378 of NC_057928.1, forward strand.
ATAATCATAAAATTTAATAAACACATTTTCTGCTCGCCGCTGGTCACTGCTGACCGTTACCTCCACCTAGTCACCCCCGAGCCGGGTTCGGGCAACAGTGGGTTAATGTATGCAAAACGCATTCAAATTTTATGTATCGCCCCGAAACGATCTCTCGGATACCTCGCACCTCTCCTCCCACCACCAAGCCCCTGTACAACATAATTCGCCTGAGACTGGCTTTTTGGTGTCTGGCGGCGGGCTTAGTTCATTTTATTTTCTCGTCCGACTCTCCAGTCTGGAGTCTCCAGAAGTTCCGCTCTTATCTTCCACGGTCTATTGGCCTCCGTGGGTTCTATCTCCGAGGGGCTTCTGTGCATGTAAATTGCATGGTTTCGGACACTTTGGGTCACCTAATGAGGGCGACTCGTCGCTCTCCACCTCATAGTCTGGATCTGTATCGGTATCCGCGGCTGCGTTCGGCATGGGAAATGAGCAGAACTCCGTGGAAGATAGACAACAGTCAGACATTTATTTTTGCAGTGACACAATTCCATTTGAAGAAGGAAAGATCTGATGGATAAAGGTGATCTAGTTTTGGGAGGGTTTTTTTTTTTGGGATACTGATATTACTGAAGTACTATAAGTAAGTATATGGAAAACCTAATATTTCTGCTTGGAATTTTTTCTGAAAGAAAGATCAGTAAGATAACAGATCAAAGTGTCAAATAAGAACTATTTTTATATATATAATTTTTTTTAAATGTCAATAAGATTCGTCACCAAAATTGTTATTAGATATTTTAGGCTTCGCATGTGGCTTTTTGTTTTTGTATTTTGATAAAAACTATTTCCATTCGTTTTTTAAAACTATTCCAAAATTATTTAAAACTAAAACAATGTAAGATTTATATTTAATCTAGTTTTATCCTGAGCTAAATCTAGAATCTAGGACATTGATTAACACACAAGTAGCAAGCGATGATTGCTTCCTTAAGGACCTCAAAAAATATCCTCCCATATGTGCAAAAAGCATTTGTCTTGCCTCGCTTTTGTCAAATTCACGGGCAATTGCACTTTATGAACCGCAAATCGCATCAATTATATGATGAACTCTCTCCTCTTGAAACTTTTCACAACTTAGCAAACAACTCGAGGCTCAAGTTCGGCCAATAAATCAAATTTGCTGCAAGCCATAAAAATGCCAAACATTAGCACAACAAAAAGGACACCATCCTGGAATGCGGAACCATCCCCAAGCGGGGTCGTAAATCTCGGAATCACTTGTCGCGATTGGAGAAGAGTGAACTCGGGCTCTTGTTTGCCGAGCGAAACCTCAGGATGGTGCATTAAATTTTACGCATTATTAGGAGGCCGCCAGTCAGAAGGACATTCAGACAGCCGGAGGACAACAGTAACAAAGGATAACAACGAAAAATTAGGCACATTTGCGGTTAGGGGAGGATGAGCTGGATAAGTTGAACTGGCAATGGGACGTTTAACGCTCTTCGCATCATTCCACTTCATTGGCGACTTTTGCAACATTTGTTTGTGACGTTAATTTATACAATAATTGTGACAAGGACCAAGCCGACCACAAATGCGACTGACAACGGCCAGCGAAAGAAGTCCTGCCAAAGACAGTAGCTCCCCGCCACATATATTCGCATTTTCATATGTAAAAATTGTGCTCGTCTTTTTAATGGAATTTTAATGTATTTGTGTAGCCTTTTTCTGGACTCGGTTTTGGCAAATACTCTTTTTTATTTATTCTTAATTATATTCATACAAATGTTAAAAGTTTCCCAACCACATTTACATCCCACACTCTGCCACATACACACGTCGGCCACGGAGGGGCATGAATATTGAAAATGTTTCCGGGCCCAACTTTCATTACGAAACGCATTCTCTGGCATATGGAAAAAGTTTGCAGCACTCACACCACATTCTGCTTTTAGGAATATGAGTGTTAAAAGCCGGGCCCTGCATATATTAATATCCCAAAAGTGTGACTGTGGCCCGAGAATGTCAGGTGCGAGGAATCATAGCTGGGAGGGAAACCAGGACGACAAAAAAAGCAAAACACATTAAAATTTTCATGAAAAATGTCATCAACAAAAGTTTGAAATGCAAATAATTTGCAAGTTGCTGGGCTGCTGCCGTTGCTGACGAGTATTCCTGAGTGCTCTCGAGGGCCAGACAAAGATATTCGCAGGACACGACACACAGGACATGTGACACACCATTTTATATGCTCAGCAGACGGGACTCACACCATATCCATAGCTCGCTTTTTGGGGCTATCCCGCATTAGAATGCATTTAAAAAGGCATTTATCACGGCCCAAAGGATTCAGGACAATCATCATCAGCCAAATCCCGGCTGATCGATTATGATTGATGTGTGTCCCTCTGGGAAGGACATGGATTGGGAAAAATGCTATTTGGCGGGCAATTAAAATTCAAATATACACATATTTCAAATATCAAACGGAAAGAATATATTTATTCAGGGTGTGGCCAAATTGGAATCTGGACGTGATTTCATTAACAAAAAGAAATCAAAGCCAAAATGGTTGTGCTTCTCCTTGCGTTATCCTTGTGGTCCTGAGTGGGAGATTTGCGCCTGCACTCGAGTGTCGCGACGTTCGCCATTAAAACATTTGCCACGCTCACTTGGCAACATGGACAAAGCCAGAACAGAGCCAGGACCCTCGCGCCAGAATCCGAATCCGAATCACAAGTGGCTGAGAGTCCTTCGAGTGGGAGCAGAAACCAAAGGACAATTGGGATAAAAATGGCGTCTTAAGTCGCCCCCCAGCAGCGCCTGGAAGTCATTAACTCAGCTCAAGGGCCTTTATCTCGCCACTTGAGCGCATCTCAGCACCAGGACCTCCGAGTCCTTCCCCCACCCTCCACATTTTTTGCCGTCCTCCCATTGGCAGCGCCATTTTCCTCGCAGCTCTTGTTAATTTCTATACGACAATTACACACGCAACTGATAAGCGGCGAGACCCACTCAGTCCCAGCTGGAGAAGATTAAAAAGCCAGGCCGGAAAAGTTTACGACTCCGACGAAGCGGAGCCGACATAAAACTTAAGTTGTTAGCCAGCCAGCACAAATTATCAGAAATTAATCTGAGAGAAAATGGTTCCAAAAGTCAAAAGGAAATGTGGTCTATTCTGGCACAAAAACAACTAATGCTTGTGCTAGAATTTTTTTAACTTTTATTTTTATTCTCATATATGCCAATATTTGATACATTGTAAAGATCATATGTTTTTTTTCAATAAAATTTAAATATAACAACCTAAAAATAATAATAAATGGAATTCATTCACATTAAACAAACAGAAAGGTGCACCATTCCAAGGAAGGATTTTGAAATGAATTCCTAAAATTAATTTTACCAAAAATAAAAACTTTATTCCGAAAAAAACATACACGTTGTTACTAGCGAATTATGGGATTTATTTAAAAGATGTTTATAAAAATACCTTTAATCCCTAAAACATTTTCCACCAAAATCTCTAATTTCTAGTGCATCCATAAGTCGACACTTGTTCGTTTTCTAAAGGACTAACCACTTTTATTTTTCATTGACTTCTCTTCTGAATCCTTCATATCATTAATCTTGAAATTAATTGCTGAGTTGTCAACAAATTTGGCAAGCATTTTACGAGCGCCCATAAACTAATGAAACTACCCCTGTCTATAAATTTTAGAGAACTCCCCCAATACGGAATGCGTAAAGGCCAGAACATTGAAATCTATTAACTAATTAAGAGGGACAATCGGGGGAGTCATCAAATTAAATCACACACATGCGTTCCGATCATGCCCAATGGACAGCTATCAATTAAATTGGTGTAAAGGCGTTGTTCGAACAAGCGTATCAATTATTTTAATGACACAGGGGCGGAGGATGGGGGTGCGATGGTCACTGTCCACTGGGCACCGGTCGCATTAGAATGCACCCCTCTGAGGCAAGGTGGCGGTCACTTTTCCCTTCATCGGGGTGTGCAATGAACCGTTTAGGTGGTGCAATTTTAAACAATTTGTTCAATTTGTAGGGCTATTTGCGGTTGATTTGTCGGCCACGCGACAAATGAAAACAATAAATTTGTCGGCCAAGGCTGTTAAATGGTGTTGTCTTTAATGACAGCCACATATGCTGGGACGGGAGTGCCGGGAGGCTACACTCCATCACCAATCAAGTTTTAATTGCTTATTAAAACTGCAAAAAGCGGGGCGTGCATCCTGCGCATCCTGTGCATTGCTTAGCATATAAATTGAAAATTCTGCAACAATGCAAATTGGCGAGAGCTCATACCTTTTAGTTTAACGGCCAAAAAGGAGAACTTTAAGAGAGTGGGGGTGGGCCAGCCAGGGTCTCCCAGCAGCCGAAAGCAGCTTAAGACCTGGACAAAAGCCTTTTCCAAAAATAAATGCACTTTCAACTCGCCAGCTCAGTCGATTTGCATAATCGCTGTCAACTCGCCGACAACAAAACCAAAAATCCGAAGCTCCTTCCCACACGAAGGAGGAAGGATATGCGGTGGCATTCATGCAATTGACACACATCATTTCACGCCCTGACGCCTTTCAATAAACCGAAATTTATCACCAGCGCACAATCTAAAGGCCACGGGCCCCAGGACAGAAGGGAGTCAACAACAATTTAAAATCCTTCATATCCTTCCCAGCATATTGAGCCGTGTACACAAAACAGATACAAGTGTAATCAGTCAAGCGTTTTGTCAGCCACCGAATGACATCATCATCGTTCCTTTTTTTCGTAGTTCCTCGCCCAGAATCTGCATATCAAAAAAAAATTGTGAAATAAAATAAAACCCAACCCAATTTCGGGAAGAGGCGGAGTGAGCTGTAGCACAAAAGGGTTGCTGATTAGGGCCTGGTTCAGAGTTCACGGTTTTGTGAACCGTGAATGAACGGCTTCGCTCTGCGGTCGTTCCATCATTTCATCGTTTATCAAGTCATCGGCACGGAAAGGTGCGACTGAGAGCCCGCCACCCACAAGAGCCCGGTTTCAAGCCCACAGAACCCCATCCAAGCGAAACCCAAATCCGTTCCCACCATGGAAATCATCTGAACTAATTCCGAACAGCCCAACGAGACATTTGTAAATCTCGACGCGTTCTGTTGATGTTTTTAATTAATTTTTGGTTTTTCAGAGGGTTGCTTCGACTTTTTTGAGAGGGTTCACTTTACAAGGTCGGCTCTTCCCTTTTTCCCCTACTCAGTATCCCTTCTAATATGATAAACATGTTGAGGTGTTGATTTGTGATCCGAATTAATTTGTCAATCACAAGTCGTGCGTTACAAATGAAAAAAGAAGTTGGATTACTTTTGATTTTGAGGATACTATGAATATATTAATAAGATTTCTTCATACAACCATGAAATTAAAAATAAGCTACCAAGTTCTCAACTCTTATTTTCTTGTATGTGGAACTTGATGTTCCTATTTGTGGAGCCGCCGCCTCCATATTTAATGTTCCTATTTCCGTAACCTCCATTTGGAAAAGAATCTCAAATCATTACTGACAAAGTCTGAGTCGCGTAGCAATATCAATCGATTGGCTAATAAGGGAAACACATCGGCAGCTGCACTTGTGCCGCAGAACTGGCCCCAAGCTCGACTCAATCAACATTGCATTGATTCATAAGTCTCATTACAACACCAGGCTACACATATTTATGCTCGTACTCATGCTTGTTGTGGCAACTATGTATCCTTCGCTTCCTGGGATGTTTTCATCAGGCGGCGGGGCATTGTTTTTGCCATTCTGCACATTCACAAAATTGATTTCATTCACAACATGCCACGTTTGCCTCATTAAATCATCACTCAGCAACTATCAATGTTCGATTGGGCGCTCATGTAAAAATCAGTTGGAGTGCCCAGAAAAATGCTGGTGGACCGGTCGACTCAGACTCAGACTGGGGAGCTCAGAGAACAGATCAAATTAATTATGAATCAGAAAACAATGTAATTACATGAAATCCGATCGATGAACAGAGAAACGGGCGAAACCCAGTAACAGCGATACTACGATACTCCGATACTCCTATACTCCCATACAGAGGCCCAAACAAAACAAATGTTGGACAGAAAAAACGGCAGAAAATGCAATTGACATTTTTACAGCGTAGTGTTCGGGCCAAGAACAGCAGGGAAAGTTCGTTTTCAGCCAGATAAACATGACAAATATCTGTGACAATCGACTGATTGTTGTTGGGTGCTCCCAGCTTGCATTCATCCTGTTTGCCCCTCCCGATCGGAGTCCCCTTCCTCAAAAGAAACCGTCCCATAACCCGTTTGCGCACGCGTGAATGCCACTGAGCCAGCGGGAATTGTCTGATGGCGCTAAACAGCCTGTTGGGCCATCTCGGGAACAGTCTCTGGCCCCCGGGCCTGACTTATGTGCTAATAGTCAAAGCTATCGATCGCAGCGGGTAGTCCTGGCTACTGGATGTCGTGGGGTTAGCCCAAAGAAGGGGCGGCAAACCCCAAACCGACAAGCCAGCAGCTCCGCCTTTTCCGCATTAGTTGAAAAATGGGAAAAAGTTGAAACAAAAGTTGCAGGGCAAGACAAGAGGAAAAAACTCATACATGACAGACAATAATAGCTTTAATATTGGATTTAGAAAAATATAATTTAAGCCATTTTTTACTGGAATTTTGTAACCACTTTGTTTAATTACCATTTAAGTCAAATATTACATACCATATATAAATTGAGAATATATAAGAATAATAAGGGTTTTCTAAGAATGGGTGGGTTTTCTAAGAAGGATTTCATAAAGTATAAAAACACAAGGATATAATATTCTCCAAATCCCTAATTTCTACTTAAACTAAAACTAATGAATCCTACTTTAAATTCATTTAAATTCACTTCCAATGCTTAGAAATTAGAAAAAATCAGATATATTTAAAAATCCTTGCACTGCTTTTTATTGGGCAACTGAAAATGTATTTATGAAGTTGGATAACTTATAAATTAAAACTTTAAAAATATTATATTACTTTCCAATATATGTTTTAGGTTCCCTTTAATATTTTTTTTGGCTATCACTTCGGTCTGCGCATGGAAAGTTTTTCTGAGCTCCTCCTATTTTCAGCGCGCGAATGGCGAATCGCACTCCAAACACACACACACACTTAAACAGAGAAAGCTCGGGCGCGTAAACACACACACACACACTCTGACAATAATAAGCGTAGGCGCCTCTCACATACGGCAGCTGGGCAAGAAGAAGCAGCTGAAACAGCAGCTTCGTCTGTTTCCGTAGCATACTTTTAGGTGGTGGCTGCATCTTCGTTCGCAAATACATAAAAGGCGACTGTCGCCTCGCCTTCTCCTATATACTCAAATATAGTTATATAAGTATATGTATGTGTATATATATCCACTTTTTATTTACCCAACTGTCACTGCAGTACCACGCCCCCCGAACCTCCAGAGCGCCTTCACAGCTACCCACCCACCTGCCCTCTGCGTAGATTTCAATTTGTCTGCAGCTCGAAATTGCTTTTTTGTGCATTTTGTCAAATGAATTTTCCACGTCGCTCACAGGAATTATTTGGAATTTGTTTGCAGCTGCCGTTGTGGCTGCTTTTTTCATCTATTTCGTTGATTTATAAGCATTACGCATTAGGGTGTGCTTAAATCACCTAGAGAATTTTACAGAGAACCTAAAAAAGTCCTTGCTTTAGATATTTTATATTTAAAAGATATAGAACTCCTTACCGAGCTTTATTTTGTTCATGAAATATGCATTTATGATACTCGCAACCCTTTCTCTATTTCTTCTCAAATATATTATCACTAATTTTATTATTTTTCTTATTATTTTTCTGAGTGCCTTTTCCTGAAAGCACTAAAATTCTTATCTCGTCGCCAACTAATTTTGTGATTGCATGCTGCGTCTGCAGAGAAGCTACCGAGGAAGAGAAAGAGAAAATGCTCTGAATTTAAATTGGATTTTTGCGCACATTAAAATGCATTTTCCATCGGGTTAGTTATGAATGCATATGAGGGGACTGACTGCCCCACCACTCGGATCTGGATGGGGGATGTGAAATTCAGAGGGGGTCCTGAGACTGCATGGAGTGGGCGAACCTATGCCCAGCTACACTAAATGTTTACGTTTCCTGAGCGTCAGGTTAACATGGCAAACATTTAGCATTGTTTTTCCAGCATTTCGGAAATAATTGCTGACATTCCAGGCCGAATGGAGCCATAAAAAGCCAAAGCCCCTCAGCCCAGTTCACTTGACGTGACGGTTGGCCACAGAAGCGGTGGCCACAGAAAACCCCGATAAAAATGCCCCGGGGAGAGACTGGACAACAACAAAAAAATAAATATAAAATGTAACGAAATACTCGCTACGCGACCAGAACATAGAACATGGCTAATTCTTGCATGACAATTTCACATTCATAACCCTTTTTGTCGGCCCTGTCCGTTGGTCGGCACGGTTGCCAGTCTTCCGTCTCATAATTATGCTCTATGTTTGGCTTTTGATTAAGGGAAGATTAACTATTTGATTAAGTATACTAGCTTAGACAAGATTTGAGTTAAAATAGAATAAACTATTCTCTACCACTTAAGACTTATTCCCTCCATTTATGAATAGTTTGGAATAATTAGTTAAAGAAAACATAGAGTATCTGCTAGAGTCGTAAATGCTAAATTTTTTATGATTTTGGTCTCCATTTCCCCTGTGTGACACGCCATTTTTTTAATTTTTATCATGGCATTTCCACGGCTATTTTGTAAGCCGCGATTTGCGATTGTTCGCTGCCAGAGCTCTCTGTTAATTGTTAATTTTTATGGTCTGGCAATTGCCACAACAACAAGAACAGCCAGATAACAACAGACCGGGCTAAAAAAAAGGCCCAGAACACTGGGGAAATAGAGAAATTAAAGTGGCCCGGAAGAAGAGCTTCTGGCTGGCCTGGAAAGAGCCTATAAAAACAATTTAGCAAGCCATAAAAATTCCGAAAATAGCTTCAAATTGAATTTCAACAGGGCATGCAATGCTCTAAGCCGTATTGATGTGTCGAGATATAGAGAAATGGCCCAAAATGCTATCCTAAATCTATTGATGTGTGGTTGGTGGGAGGGAGGGAGGGAATAGGCCAATTGCCTGCCAACACCCACGGCTCAGGAAACATCAAAAAGCGAGGCCATTAAAGGCTTCTTTCCCACACACTTCTTTTTTTTTTATCGACCATCCGCCAACCCTTTCACGCACTTACGCATCTTGAACAAACAGGGAGAGTCTAAGGGGGCCGGGGGTTTCAATTTTAAAGTAAATATTTGCCTCCAGGGTGCTTTAGATATTTATTACCTTTCGAAAGCAAGCGGCCAGATCTCCGGTCAGCAAATAGTCAGGACATTAGCCTCGAGTGGTGACCAGCCGAAAGCAATTTGCTACTTCTGCTAATGGTCCGTGGGGTCCGGCAATAAATTTGGGACTTTCAAGCGATGACTATTGGCCTGTCAATGGACGGGCTGGATCTCACCCGTTAATTCAAACAAATTACAATTATGCCTCCCCCTGGAGGCAGAAAACCCCACCCAATGGCAGAAAAGTCACAACAGACAGCTGACAAATGACTGAAAGGCCAAGGCAGGGCGACATTAAGCGATTAACTCGTTCGGGCCTAGGTTGGAAGTGTACCGCCTGACTTAGGCCAACTTAACATATTGTTAACGTGGGCCAACGGCATGTTCCGCAGCAATCCCCGAATGTCTTAAGGGGATTTCAGTGTCCTTGCCTGATGATGCGTTCCACTCTGCGGTCCAATGACATGCAAATGTATGCAGATCTGCGCCTTTTGTCATGTCAACGCAGGCAAATCGACAACCGAACCGAAAAATGTTTCTAACCAACTCAACTCGTTGCCTTTGCCTTTCTTTTTTTTTTTTTTGGGGGGGAACTTGCGATTTTTGCTGAAATCTGCGCGCATGTTTTGTGTGGTAAATAAAAAATGCAAAATAAATGCGTAAATCTCTAACAGGGAAGATGAGGGCAGCGGCAAAGGGTCCAAATGTGTCTGCAAAGTTTTTTTGCAGGTGCTATGGCTTTGTGTGTGCGTCTGCCCGATTTTCAGACGAGGACAGCTCCGCAGCGACAGTTCATCAACTTGACTTGTGATTTCCGGTTTGCCTTGTACATTTTCTACTCTGTTACTTACTTTAAAAGCGGATTAGGCGGAGACAAACGCCCACGGTGGCATCAGCATATCCACATCCACATCCAGGTCCACATTGAGGTGAAGGGCTTAGTTAGCATGTCTGAGTTCGTTGATGTGGGTTCTTGTTCTTAGTTGCAAGCCAAAAGAATGTCAAGGTGGAATCAAACCCATGATATAGCAGGATAGAGAGGAATGGGGGTTAGGTGCCTTGTGATAAATGGTTGCCAACAAGAAACGTATATGAGAAGCACCGAGAAGGGCGGATCACAGAGGTATTGATATTCTCAATATCCGTTTCTTAATGTGATATACAGTATCACCTATTTAGAAGAGGTATTACCACAAGAACCCTTTTTGAGAAATCAGTATTAAAGTTTGATTTCCTCAAGCGCCCTTCGTAGTCCAATTTCAATGTTAGACTCTCAATTTTAAAATTCCTAATTCAATTCATATTTTGAAATTTTTTTGTTTTTCCCGCTCTGCCTTGATGCTCAACAGCTGGCACAGCTTGTTTGGAATTCACACATCGACAACGGCAGCTTAGAAGGCAGTTACCTCACCACCAAAGACACCAACGACGATGTGCCAAAAAAATCCCAACCACGCCAACCTGAGGCTATTCCTGCCACAGGACCCACTCCCAATTTTCTCACCGTGCTCCCCATGCGGAAGTGAGGCCAAACACAATTTTTCGAGAGCAGAAAAATAAAGCGAAAATGTTTTAACGCTCCGGCGCAAAACGACAACAAACAAATCGCTTCATTTAACAATAAATAGCTGGCAGCAACGACGTTTAAAAAACAAACACATGAAATGAAAACAATTCGATGTTCGAGTCGAGCGAAGAAAGGCTCAACTGAAAAAATAATCGCTTACTGAACACGGCACATTGGCATGCGGCATGTGGCATGTGGCACGCCCCCTGCCAAAAGTCAATCCAAGTGGCACTTGTTGAAGTCGGTTGATGGTATTCTTATACCGACCATATAATGGTTGGGGCCACCTCAGAATTGAACTCGGAATAGAGCTGATCACACGAGCGTGCCCATTTGCCAATTAAATTGCACCACCTTCCTCATGGCTTAATTATTCCTACGTTTCCGCATAATTCCTCCGCTCCAGTTGGGCGTGGCGACGCATGTTACCACTTGTACGCAATTGCTCCTGGAATGTTCCGCCTGGAAATGAAGTCAAATTAACAATAAGATAGTTGCTCATGATAGAGAATCATAATTACTATGATAGCGATCAGAAGATCCGACTCCGAGATGTTCTACCATAATGGTCGGGAAACATGCGGCATAGATTCAGGTGAGAAGAGGCTTTATCATTTTTAATTGAGATAAAATGCCATCATAAATAAGAAACTGGGGTGGAGTAGTCAAGCATATTTGTTCTTATTTAACAGATATCTCAGTACGAGACTCAGAGCTATGTAGGAGTTTGTAATACACAGTTATGAACAAAGGGGCTAAGACCTAATCCTGTCAACGTTTCCCACCCCACCCCAAAAGTACATGAGCTGTCCAAAAATGTGGCTAAAACCAGCAAATTGAACTTGAGGCCAAACATGCAACTTCCTTCCTCGGCCAGGACGACTTCCTTGGCTTATCCTGACCCTCGGGTCGACAGTGGCGAGGACACTTGCCATGTGGCATGCCAGGTTGCCATTTTCCGGGGACATTTTGAGGCTAATTAAATCCATCGCGGACAAAGAAAAAGCGAATGCTAAACGTTTTCCGGCATTGACATTTTTTTCAGCCCGTGTCAGCGAGTGCAAAATATTAAGCATACGACATGTCCTCCCAGCAAACCCAAGAGATTTATGTTACGGCCTCCTGATTTTTTTTAGAGAAAAGCAGCCCCAGTACACAATTAAAAGTTCTTGCCACGAGCAGAAAATGTCGGAAAGGAAATGTTTGCACCGCGATATTTATGACACTTTAAAGGCGGCTTTAAGCGATTCCGTTGCCACGAACGCGGCAAGGACTTCCAAGGACTTTGGCAATTAAAAATGCGGTGCTGGCTTATCGCACGCGCCACGACAAGTGTTGTGTTCTCCCTTTGGTTAAAAACTTTTCCGCAATTTCCATGCTCCGCTGGCCCCTTGGAAGGTGTTGAAAGTTTCGGTGGAAGTTTTCGCCGCAGGCGGGTAATCCTGCGGTGGCTTTAATCCTGCTTGGCTCGCCGTTATTGCGGCTGATAAGGAATAAGTGTTCACAAATTTATTTGGCGAGGTGGCAGGGACAAGGTAATTAGCTGGCTAATCAAATAATCCACAACTAATTGTCGAAAGGAGTTGCCGGCAAACAGAATTCTTCATCCTGTTTCTTTTCAGGGATCCCATGGCAGACCATAGGAAATAACCAAGGCTACTTCGATCTTTATAAAGAACTCCCCTCAAAATATATAGAGACTGGTCTAAGACACAACCGCTTACATAGATCTAAGATCTAAGTTTTTAGGAAATGAGATGGATAAACGACAGGACCAGCACCGCATTGAAGATGTTAGTCTTTTTAAGATAGTCTTTTTTAGTCTTACCTCTTTTCCAGCTATATCCTATTCTTATATTTATTTAAGAGTATTTTAGTCAAGAGTAAATCAAAATGTTTGTTAAATTTTAAATGTTTATTGTTGTGATCAAACTTTAATAATTTTTATAATAATAAACTCATAAAAAATTATGTTATAAAATAGCTGATAAAAATCAAATAAGAATAAGACGTTTTATGGATAAAGAATGGGAGATAATCATAAACTTAAATGAGGACTCAAATAAACACATTTTGGAAGTAAAACCATAACACAAATTTAAAACTCTTGTAATCCTTTGTGATGTATCTTATGTTTTATGGCTGTACATTCTAAATTGATGTTAAATCCCTGATTTAATATGCCTTTAAATTCTTTACCCTTCAGTGGAAACTTAAGCAGATTGAATACCAGCGAAAGTTTTGCATTTTCCGTCAATATTTCACGCAGCCATTAACATTTTTGCGAAATATTTTCGAGCCACTTCCAACCACTTTGATACGTCTTCCGTGTCCAGGACAGGGTCTTAGGAAATCCTCACACCCACATCGGTACAGGACACACGTTGACGCACCTCATGCGGCGACAACGAGCCAGTCGTGTTTCCCTAATACCCGCGCAAAAATATGACCAAAGCCCAGAACGAACAAAGTCCTTTAAGCACTCGCCACAGGACATAAAAAGATAGAAAAAAAATAAAAAAGGAACTAGAGGCCTAAACAAAATGTTCGCACTAAGCACGGAAAGTCAAATAGACGACAGAATACAGAATACAGCGAACCAGCGGAGGAATCTCCTCGAGTTCGAGGAAAATTTATGTGCCTCGGGGCGGTAACTTCATTATGCAATGACCCACAATGAAATGGGCTGCCGTTGCACAAAATTTATGTGTAAAGTTGAGAGACAGCCTAAGTACCAAGTGCTCAGCTCGCCAGTCGGCAGACAACTCGAACTGCTTGAAATGTTTCCCTTTGATTCTCCCCCGGAATGCCTTTCCCCAGTATACCTGATAATAAGGCCGAAAAATGCACTCAAGAGTAAGCTCCATAGGCAGTCGCGAAAAGCGATAAGTCCGTAGAAATAGAGTCTATTTGTCAGTAATTCCTACAAGTGCCACAGTTCCCTGGTGACTATACGAGCGAAAGGTATGTGGTCTAGAATTCTGATATTCGTAGGACTCTTTAGTCTAGTTCTGGGCCTGGAGCAAGTGCGTTATGACAACTACAAGGTCTACAATGTAAGGATCGACGATGAGGAGCACTACCAGTTGCTTAATAGCAACGAAAAACGCTTGGAGGTTGGTCTACGTCTTAAAATTTTAATTAAATTCATTACAAAATTCCTCAAAAGCTCAACAGCTGGCGCGAGGCTCGACATCCCGGAGATACCTCGGACGTAATGCTTCCCCCGCAGCACCAGGAGGCATTCGAGGGTCTTTTAAGCAAATACAACTTCACCTATAAGCTCAAAATCGATAATGTTCAGACCCACATCGATGCCCAGATACCCAAAAAACGAACTGGCTACATGGAATGGACCCAGTTTCATACACTGGACGAAATCTACGCCTGGCTAGATTTGATCGAACAACGTTATGCTGATATTGTCACACCTTTCACAATTGGAAACTCTTACGAAGGCAGACCCATTCGGGGCATAAAAATCTCATTCAAAGAGGGAAATCCCGCCGTGTTTATTGAGTCCAATATTCATGCCCGGGAATGGATTACTTCTTCGACGATCACATACTTCATCGATGAGCTTCTGGTTTCACGTAATCCTGGGGTCAGAGAAATAGCCCAAAACGTAGACTGGTACATTATTCCGGTCCTGAATGTTGATGGCTTTTCTTACTCTCACGAAGTGGTAAGTTCTAGCCAAAAACTAAAAACAGTGATTGGCTTAAAATGCAAAAATATTCAAGCGATTAAATTTTCGATGCGATATAACAGCTTTTCATACACTTGCAGAGAGTATTATAGATCAGTTGAACGCATTAAAAAGTCATCTACAACTTTAGAACTTATATATTTATTTATAAAACTAAGGATAGGGGTAAGGTTATTTATAAAACTAAGGTATTATAAGCTGTAGAGCTTAGGGTATTTGAGCTTCGGATATTCTTAAAATTGAGTTTCTTGTTATATAATAATTTAATGAATGGAAATGAAAGTGCGAAAATAGTCTAGCGATTAGATTCGCGATGAGATCAAATACGTGCCGATCATATTATTGAACAGCCTATCTTATCGCTTATCTTTTACTACTGTATGCTTTTCTATTTGCTATCTTAGTATACCATCTTGTATACTACAGTAATCAATTAGCTATATTAATGTCAGATAATCTCTGTTTGGATGACCGACAGGCACGCCTCTGGCGCAAGTCGCGATTGCCCTCGGATCCCACTGGAGAATGTATTGGAACCGATCTGAACCGCAACTTTGACTTTCTATGGATGTGTAAGAATTAGACAGAAATATAATAATCTTTTCATATATTCACTTTAGTATCTTCAACTTAGTGACCGGCGCCAGTGACGATCCCTGCTCTGAAACGTACGCTGGACCTTCAGCAGAATCTGATCCAGAGATCAGTCAACTCACTTCATACATCAACACCTCCATACCAGAGGGGACTATCAAGATCTATATATCTCTGCACTCGTATGGACAGTATGTCCTTTCCCCATGGGGTCACACCGCTGAGGAATTCCCAGAACACTATCCCCAAATGATGCATGTGGCCAAGGGCTTCTCTGATGCTCTTTATAGAAGATATGGCACCGTCTTCACCTATGGATCAAGTGCCACAACTTTATGTAGGTTACTCTAGAATCCTAAAAAAAAAAAATTAATTTTTTTTGTTATATTTCAGATGAAGTTTCTGGTTCGGGTAAAGAGTGGGCCTACGCTGTAAAGGGAATTAAAATTCCCTACACTATCGAACTGAGGGACAAAGGCGAATTAGGCTTTGTTCTGCCACCCGAGGATATTATTCCTGTGGCCCGCGAGGTGACTGAAGGATTTGTTGGAATGATAGCTGCTGCCCGGGAAGTAGATATTCTATAGATTCAAATAAAATAATAAATACGAATGTTTTGTTTAACATTTTGTTTTTAAGTTTCAAGATAAATCCTTCTCCATTAGTCGCTTACAATTCAGTTTTTAAATCATTATAGGAGAAATAATTTTTTTTTAAAGATTTATCATTCATGAAACTGTCAAGATCATTCATAATTAAAATAGGATTGACCATTTTATAAAAATTGTTTCATATGAAAAAAATGTTAATGACGGAAATGTTAACAGAAAAGCCAAAACAAAAGTCTCTCTATGCCCATCGTAACTATTTTAATTTTTGATAGGCAGTTCCCAAAGCGATAAGTAACGTAGAAATACAGGCTAATCAGCCAAATTTTAGGAACGCGACAGTTCTCTGGTGACTATACGAGCGAAAGGTATGTGGTCTAGAATTCTGCTCTTCGTAGGACTCTTCAGTGTAGGTCTAGGTCTTGAGCAAGTGCGTTATGACAACTACAAGGTCTACAACATAAAGATCGACGATGTGGAGCACTACCAGTTGCTGAGTAGTCAGGAAAAGGCCTTTGAAGTAAGTTTCATTGTGCAACCTAATTTTAATTTAATACAAAATCCCATTAAAGCTCAACAGCTGGCGCGAAGCTCGTCATCCGGGAGATACCTCGGACGTAATGCTTCCCCCACAGTACCAGGAGGGATTCGAGGGTCTTTTGAAACAATACAACTTCACCTATAAGCTCAAGATCGATAATGTTCAGACCCACATCGATGCCCAGAGGCCCAAAAAGCGTACTGGCTATATGGAATGGACGCAGTATCACACACTGGAAGAAATCTACGCCTGGTTGGATTTGATCGAACAGCGTTATGCTGATATTGTCACACCTTTCACAATTGGAAACTCTTACGAAGGCAGACCCATTCGGGGCATAAAAATCTCATTTAAAGAGGGAAATCCCGCCGTGTTTATTGAGTCCAATATTCATGCCCGAGAATGGATTACTTCTTCGACGATCACATACTTCATCGATGAACTCCTTGTACCCCGTAATCCTGGCATCAGAGATTTAGCCCAAAATGTGGACTGGTACATTATTCCTGTGCTTAATGTCGATGGCTTCGCTTATTCGCACGAAGTGGTAAGTTCTGCTATTAAATTAAGTGTTAAACTATAAACATTTACATAATAATGTAATCGATTGAAATGAAAGTGCGAGCGTCGTCTGGCGATTAGATGAAGTAAGTGCCGGCCTCTTTATGGCACAGCCTATCTTATCGCGTATCATTGTAAATAGTAATCAATTAGCTATATTAATGTCAGATAATCACTGTTTGAATGACCGGCAGGAACGTCTTTGGCGCAAGTCGCGATTGCCCTCGGATCCCACTGGAGAATGCATTGGCACTGATCTAAATCGGAACTTTGACTATCTGTGGATGTGTGAGTACATATCACTTTTATTATTTTTTTATTTATTATCTTTAAATTAAATCTGCTCATTATAGTAATTGGCGCCAGTGACGATCCGTGCTCTGAATTTTATGCCGGACCTTCAGTAGAATCTGATCCAGAGATCAGTCAACTCACTTCATACATCAACACGTCCATACCAGAGGGGACTATCAAGATCTACATATCTCTGCACTCGTATGGTCAGTATGTCCTTTCCCCATGGGGCCACACCGCTGAGGAATTCCCGGAGCACTATCCCCAAATGATGCATGTGGCCAAGGGCTTCTCTGATGCTCTTTTTAGAAGATATGGCACTGTCTTCCACTATGGGTCAAGTGCCACAACTTTATGTGAGTTTTCATTAAACTTAAAAATATTCGGATTTAATTTTTAATATTGTTTTCTAGATGAAGTTTCTGGTTCGGGTAAGGAGTGGGCCTATGCTGTAAAGGGAATTAAAATTCCCTATACCATCGAACTGAGGGACACAGGCGAATTAGGTTTTGTCCTGCCGCCCGAGGATATTATTCCTGTGGCCCGCGAGGTGACCGAAGGATTTGTTGGCATGATAGCTGCTGCCCGGGAAATAGATATATTATAGATTAAGTTAAATTTTTAATCTGTTTTAGTCTAAATGTAATAGTTTTGCATTTTTTAAGGATTCAAATTTGAAAAAAGAATATAAGTTAATATAAGGTATAGAAAAAAAAATATACTTATATATTTCTTTTTAATCAAAGAACTTAATAAAATTACTGTTGCTTCCCACAAACCAACTTTTTAATAAATTATTCACAAAGTTTGCTGAAAAGTTTTGCAGATTTTTTTTGAAAAACTGGAAGTGTCCTTAAAGTTCCTCCTGTAAGAATTTAAATTTTGAAATTATGATTTTAATACGAAATAATACAATTTACGGTGGCAGTCCATATATTTTTTAGGACAAAAATAAAGCAAGACCCCTTTTCGGGTGAAAAAATGCTCCCCCATTTGGTGGCGCCACTGCGGGGCAAGCTTTTGCTCCGCCCCAAAACCGAGCCGGGTGCCGAAGCTTCCAATCAGCGACGTCGCATTGCTTTTTGGGGGAAAGTGGCAGAGCCGGGAAGTGGGGAGAGTGGGGGCAGGGCGAGGCGAGTGTGTGCGAGGACTGCCGAACGAAGCGAGTCCTTGAATAAGGAGCCCGGGTTGCATTCCGTTCTTTCTTTTCCTTTTTTCCACCGGACCGCTTGCTCCTCGCAGCCTCAAGTGTTGGTTGGGCAGAGAGTCTCCGCCTCTTTTCAACGCGCGCACAGCATCCTGTCGGACAAGGACGAGGCTCTGCGCCACCGTTGGGCGGCAGGACTATATCCGTGCATATACATGTTCACATTCAGATCCTACACGTATGCGCGCGTCAGGGAAATGCTGGAAAAGCAATCGCAACGAATGGCAAACGACCAGAGAAATTCTTCAGATTTCCAGAAACATGGCGCCAGTCTTCCTATTATATAGGGAGTATATATACTAGATATATATTATATATATCCTTACATAGGAACCTCTACCGGGCTCCTTACTGCTGTTGTTGTTGTGTGCGCTTGCACTTATTTTTTCAATTTGTCTAATGAAATTGCGTTTTCCACTTGCGTCGCTGGCGACAAAATAAAAAAAATGACGGCAACTAGATAGGAAATAAAATGGCACGAAAAATCTTGGAAAATTCGAGAAAATATAACGTTGACACTTTTTGCGCTGCAAGCTCCTTGAACGTGTGCCCTCTACGGGTGTGTGAGTGTGCGAGTCCTTGTCCCATGTCCTGGGTCCTGTGTCCTGTGTCTGCCTTTTCACTCACTGTTCTTTCTGCATATAAATTGAAATTTACTAACCTCGCCCCTCAGCACTTTTCCTCCTTCCACTTTTCCTGTTGTCAGTTGCACCTTTATGACAATTTTCCTGCCACTGCCACTGCCACTTCTTTTTTCCGGATTTTCTTTGCCTTTTCTCGTTTCTTTTTTTTATTTTGTTTTTTTTTTTTGGTAAAAGTAGTAGGTGTATGTTGCGCATATTGTGGTGATGAATTTTTCTCTTTGAGTTATTTAGAAGGAATGCTGCAGAGTCCAAGGAAATGGGAAGTTGGAACGGTGGCAATAAAAACTTACTTAGCCAAATTGCACTAAGCCCGGAGTTAGGGGCATCAAAAAGATATATCTAATTTGTATAATATAACTGCACGAATAAGATTTACAGCTAAAGTTTTTATTCATAGGTTAAGGTTTACTTACATAAATTTTAAGTAAACTTTTAGAGAGGTATAATTATTTGCTTATAAATCCAATTAAAGTAACTTAGAAAATCACTCATGACTCACTGACTTTAAGCCCCAAACTCCCCTTGGTATATAAACTATTTATCAAAACACCTCTAATTTGATAATTCAATTATGCATTTCAATTCCCCCGACAGCCAATCAAGAAATCAAATCAAAGTGGATTGATTTTGGTCACATGAAGCCGAGCCCCAAAAAAAATCGATTTAATTGCTGCCAAGGCAATAAACTTCAACGGCAATTGACGCTTGACACTTTGAGAACAGCGCTTGAGAACGCTCCGGCCGGCCAGCTGGCCAACTGGCTTAGATGGCCAACCGTAGCTATTGGAATGGAAAGGCACATGGTCTGGGAGCAGGGAAAGTATGACGATACTCCGTGGATTGCTATGGTTCGGATTGGATTGGATATTCCCAACGCGCGTCATGAAGCTGCGGCGTCTGCGCCTTTTTTGGACGTTTGGCAATGTGAAATGGCATGGAATCGAAGGGGATGAGGTAGATGATCATCGCATAGTGCTCCGGTCCGATGGCGCTCAGATGGCCAGGAGATCCCTGGTACGCCTACCAGGAGTTATGACAGGCCGCAGAGCTGCGATCCTTAAATGGCAAAGACCCAGCCTCCGTTTATGGACTGACGACAAAGAGACGACGACGCTGGCGTGTTGACAATGATGTGCCTTTGGAGTTGGATGATTGGTGTTTTGTGCCCATTTCGCAGGAAAGCCAAGGGTTCCCGTTTTCCCGAGAATACGGCAGTCCAGTACACAACAAGAAAATATACAGAGCTTTCTCAACCAATTAATATAAGATATAAAATGGGGAAGTCATAAAAAGAATGTTTTCTTATATCTAAGTTTTAACTTTAATAAATTTTTATATACCATATTTTTTGAATAAAAGAAACTTTAAATTTCTTTCTGTGAAGGCCAAGGAGACATGTGGGCTCTCTGCATCGCATCGCGTCGCCCCAAGTCCCGATTCTACAGTCTTCTGGCTACAGGCTTTCGGTGCGTCGCCGTTGCCTTATAAGCCATGTCTAGACAGGCTGGAAAAAATCACAGCAGCCCCGGCAACCGCAGCAGCATCAGAATCATTCAGGTAATACCAAACTTGGTGCGGAGGCCTTCCTTCAATGATTGCCCCATGAATGAATGAATCCAACTCCGCGGTCGCCGGTCGTAGCAATTAGTATGCGGAGATTGCGATCACTCGGAAGTAATGCTAATTTTCGTTGTCTACCCGGTTACTCAAATAGGAAAGGGTATAAGTTGACTGTTTGAGCTACGAGGGCTATTAATGTACTATACATATGTTTTATTAAAATATAGATATTAGAAGGACTATACTTCTCAGTTTAAGGAATTTAATTAAATTGACTTTTAAGCTTAAGTTGAAATGTAGACTAATCAAGGGTACCCAAAGGCCGATCTCTTGAAGATCAATCTTTTTCCAGGCTTCCCTCGTTCTTCATCTAGAACAGTTCCCTCCGGTGTCCTTTGGCTAGTCACTGAGCTAGTTTTTCTAAGGTCCCGCCAACCCGCTCAACATGGCCTGATGCATTGGCCCAGGAGATGTCATTAACATTAGATGGAGCAGGTGAATGAATGCAGCTGACAGATGAAGACAGTTGGGGATCGGAAAGTACAGCGAAAACAAAAAAAAACAGTGGGAACCAGGAGGAGGACGTGGTGGTAAACTCCATTATGCAGGCAGCTTGTCTGTGCCATTAAGAGCGTTAACAGGAGGACATTAGTATCCTGTAGGCAACATCTGACGCAGCAACAACTTCAACTCGACGACGAAGACGAGGTCAACTTCAGACAAAGGCATGCAAATGCGATTTGGGTGAGAAAAGGCAGAGGGTCCAGGATGCAGGGGGCAACTTGGGTCGCCTTGGAAAATAAGAAAACAACTTTTTGCGCTAAGCAGATGAAGGACATTTGCATAGACGCCCTGTCGTACTGGCTGGGACGGCAGGCAGCGCCAAATCAAAATCTTTTTAAAGGATATTCTATATAATTTCACGCTTAAAAGCCTGGAAGACAGGCGGCAGAAGTCCAGTACCCGAATCCAGGACAGGCCGACGTTCCGTGTTTGCTTAGTGTCCTGGGGAAATTGAAAAAAGAAGGTGCACCCCCTGGCAGGAACAGCCGTTGCTTTACCCACGTGCCAAGCGGCTTAAAAAAGCGATTCGAAAGGCGGCATCCTTATCCTTCGTCGTCCCAGAACATTTGCATGCGACTTTTAAATCAATTATTGTTAAATATTTATTTCTTGGCAGTCCATTTGGGGACTGGCGAGAGAGAGTTGTCTGTTGGCGGGCATATTATCCTAACATAAATTACATGATTGATTTCATTCGAAGGGCAACAATGGAAGACAGGACAGAATAGAAAGCCACACACACTTTTATCCTGGGAAGACATTGGGGAAAAAAGTAAACAAAATGCAAATTCACGAGGGGTTCTGGCTTGATTAAAAAGCTTAGAAATTAGCATATCATTTGTGAAGCTATTTGCTGGCATTTATAAAAATATTGATTGGCTGTCCAGGGAACTGAGTAGAACAGCATATTCATATTAAAAATTGGTACAGTATTTCAAGAGTTCCTACTTCCATTTTAAATTCCCCAAAGTTAAGATAAAGTTGAGCACATAGTGGGGGTAACTTTTACCCAACTATACAATTTAGCTACCTTGATGGAAGGCAACATCTTTGCTTTATTTATTTATTTTTTATATATTTTTTTCGCATTTTATTTTTTACGCTCCTTGGGTCCTCTTCGAGGCCGCAGCGTCGTGTGTTTTGCTCAGTGGCGCGTTGACATCGCCATCAAAATGCTTTGACGTGGTTTTTGATTGACAGGAAACTCATAAATAATTCATGTCATTAAATCATGTTACATTTTTTCTTCTCCCAGCTCAGCTCGACCGAGGTCCTCTGCTTTCGGTCCTCTTCTCGTGCAGCAGTCGCAGCAGTTCCAACATCTTCAGGACCGGCCATTGAAACAAGTTTCTCCAACTGGAGTGGCGGACATTTGGGCAGCTCTTCTCGGTTTCTACCGAGAAGTTGTTGCTACCCCACCTCGATTCTCCAGACCCCCAACCGCCTAGTTCTCTAGCAATTAAATGTCAAAAACTGTTTCTCTTCTCGCCTTCTTCACCAAAGATGTAACTCAATTCAGCTCTCAGATTTCTCAGATTTCATTTTTTCCAGCGATTTTCCTTCCCTTTTTTTATCATATTTTTCCTGCAACGGAAAACTTGAAGAAAATAAGTTTTCAATGAATATAATTATGCAAAGCAGCCGACAAGTCGCACTCCACTTGGCTGGACCTTAAGAGGCTCTGGAAAAAAGGACATTAAAATTATATAAAAGCAGCTTGGCGAAATTTAAATATTTCAGCGCCTACTCCCCGGCTCATTTGCAAGCTGTCATAATATTTTATTATTGCTTGTTTTAATTCCTTGTTTCATCATTTCACGATTTCTTCTCTTTTATTTCTATTTTTTTCCATCTTTTTCGGCATCCTCGGAAAAGTGTCCTTCGGCCAAGGGAAAGTTTTTAATTTTTATCAAAAGATTTCTTGCGCTTCTGTTTTTAATGAAATTTTTTCACTGTCCTGTAAAGGATTGTGCACAACCGAAAAATTTGCATAATTTTTGTCAGCCATTTTTAATTTGTGATTTGGTGCAGTAAGAAGAGGTCCTTAAAAAGTTTTCTAGGCCCTATAGGTCCTTTATTAAAGTAATATGTTGTATCTTTCAAAATATTTTGGGGAAAACAAACCAAATAGCTTTCTGATGCTGGTATTGGGATATATTTCTGGTAAATCATGTCCTTACAATCAATTGCGTTTATTAGACTTAAAATATCGTTTTAATTAAAGTATTGGCAGGATCTATTTGACAAGTCATAGTCACTACCATGGACTTCTTTTCTTTGATTGGCCTTATTAAGAAGGCTTTTGGGGTTCCCATCATTGATCCATTACCAGTTAGCCTTATACACTGGCTGAGTCGAGTCTGGTAAATCATTTTAATTGTCCTGCCGCACTCGGGACATACCTCCTTCCACCCTCGCATCCTTGAGCCTTTGTTGTTGGCGATTGTGTGCGGCGATAATAATTACACGTCACGCTGCCACGCAATCAAAACATTATTTGTGCAAAATCACGGAGCTGAACTGAAGCGGAAGTGATGAAGGACTTATTGGCTGCACGCGTCTCTGGAAAAAGTTTAAAAAATATTTGGCTGGCAGGCACCCCATTTGCATTGCACCCAAGTCTCTGGATGATCCTTTGGTCCTTCCGTTCCGTGTTAAATTCAACGCAACGCGTGCGGTCACGTGTCTGGCGGACACGCCCACTTTCATGATAGTCACAATCGGCATCCGAGATTTAAACAAAACGCTGCCACCGCATCAGCAGTCACTCACTGCCGGATCGACTTCTTCCCTTTGCCATCCATCGAAAATAATCGACACCATCGCTAAAGGACCGCTGGGAAAAACAGGAAGGAGCTGCGGAAAGTCGCTGAAAATTATGTAAATTGTTTTTGGGGCCACACAAAGGAAAGGAGTGCGAAAATTTGCCTAAATGCTGGCAGGACGCCCCAACTGGTTGTGCCTCAAACTGTTGCAGCCTGCGGCAAAAATTCCAAACAATGTGACAGAAACATATGTTGCCATTATCAGCAGTTACCGAAAGGACAAGCCTTTGACAGGACTCTCAAAATTCGCAATGGATGTCAGAATTAGGGGAAGCTTGGACTAGGGATGATGTATTTAATTACTTAATAAGAGTAAATTGATTTATTTTTGGTTAGTATATAAAGTTTTTTTTTCCAGAATATCTTGGAAATATCTTTGGCACTTTATCCGCCCACCCCCGAAATTCTTTTGGTAAAGATCCCACAAACACACCCCCTTTTATCCCGTCCAACGTATCAATGGGAAGATATCATTTCGCATTTGTTGTATATTACTTCCTGTCCGCCATACCCCCATATACATTTCATATTTTTCCCACCAGTACGAGATGTCCACCCCCCGTCCCTGCTTTACTTTTGATTCCTGCCCCCTGAAGACACCCGTCCGTGGCAATAAATGCGCAAACGTTTCAATTCCGTTGCGGCTGACAAATGCAAGGAAAAAATGCCAATGATTCTGCCCCAAAAATATATTATAATGATAAAAAAAAATAGAGTGAATAGCATCGGACAAAAGTTTATCTCGATGCTGTCGAGTGTTTTGATTTGTAACGTTTCTCACTTCATTATTATGCAATAAATAATGCCATCTACATGTGCCATCTAATATAATGCATAAGGGTGAAATCGCGAGGGTTGTTGGCAGGCTTTGGCCCTTGGACGGGACTGGTCCTTTGGCCAGCGGAAGTAGAGCGCGGCGATGGTCAGAAATCACTGTTGTGGAAATTAATGAGGCCTAACATGACAAGTCCACATTTTTTACCACTATCTTTTTTTATGGAAATGTTGTTTAGAAAAATAGTTTTTTTAATGAATAGTTAAAATTCGTTATTGTAAACTAAATCTTTTATTTTGATAAGTTCTAGCTGAAAATGCAAATATAATAATTATAGTAAGTAACTCAAAAAGTGCCTTAAATAAAAATCTACTATTAAATCCCTATATGAAATGCAACATATTTAAAAAATTATATCCCCTTACTTCAATAATAACATATTTCTGTATAACTATTTCAAAAACAATTTTTTTTTTCAGTTTTAATGCTCATAAATTTCAAAGACCAATTCATATCGAAATATTTCGAGTAGTTTCAAACTTTCTATTTGGCCTCCGTACTGGCATTTTTCACTGGCAAAGTACATAAAAGTATGCAACAAAATGTTTAAAAATCAATTTTTTTAGTGTTAGTTAAATTAAAAATAACATTTATGAAATTAAAGATCGTAGAGTTGAGTAGCAGACTATCGGGTATCATATCGGGTAGTCGAATTAATTTTACTCTAACCGCCCTTGTTTTTTGACTCTAAATATTTCAATATTAAGTATACGTTTTCATAAATCATTTAAATATTTTTTCCAAAGTCTTTGCTATGTATTTAAAATGTTTTTACTAAAAAGCTAAAAAAAATATTTCAAACTAAAAGTATATGCATCTTCCACTGTGGCCCACCCCTTGGAAGCTTTGGAGAGCTTTTTTTTGGAGAAAGTTCATGGATAATACTTTCGCCAAGGTGTTGCCAATGGCCTGAAAAATAAAAATTTCTCCATGCATAGGGTAGCTTTTGATTTTAATTCTGGCAACGTCTATTTCCAGTGCTGGAAAACGATGATGGAAGTTTGAAAGCGTTTCGAAAAATCGCGGCGGAAAACCACCCCTGATCAGTTGTGTGTGTTGGTATGCTCCGCCATGCCGCCGCTCTCCCACGAGAGCGCGAAAGCACAGAAGTCGCTGTGTGACACAAAGAGGAGTGTCAGGCAGCATAAATTTCAGCATACAAAATTCCACACACCGTCGCAGATACTTTTCGGCAAGTTCTCCGGAGAAAACTCGAGTGTAAATAATTTGAAAACCTGAAAAGTTCCTCATAGTGTTTAGCCAATGGATTTGTGTAAATAAATTCGTTTAGCGGTAAATACTGCAAGTGCGCAAAAATCGGGCCCAAACGGGTATCTCTTTTATTTGCGGGTGTTTATTCGGGCCAAATGTGCCCAAGTGGCCAATGAGATAAATCAAACAAGTTTCAAGCAAAGAAAGGAAGATGGAACGGCTGCGGCTGGGCGGGAGTGGAAATTTATATGAAATCGTGAAATCATAAATAAAACATAAATTATGTTTAGCTGGCAGTTGGCGGCAACAAAAATAAAACCATCAAAAGCAACACACACACCAACCAAAAAACAAAAAAAAAAAAAAAAAACCATGCGAGCCAAGCGGATATATTTTGATTTTTTTTTATAAATAGAAAAATCAATTTCGCACGCAGAGAGCCGAAGCTCTCCCCCACACACACATGCGCATGTGTGTGTGTCTATTATAAGTCCAGTGAGAGGAGCAGAGCGGAGCCAGCGAGTGGCCGCTGCCACTTTCTCAGATCTCAGAATAATTGAATATAATTCAAGTGTTTTTGTTGCACTATTTGTTGTGCTTATTATTGTTATTATTTGTTTAAATTACCAACAACAAAGCGCGCGCGCCATTTCCTTACCTTACAAAATAATAAAAAAAAAAAACCGCCCACAGTGACCACCACAAAAAGGGGAAACAACAGCAACAACAAGAGAAGAGAGAGACAAGTAACAACAACAAGAAGCTTACAAGCTCAAGGAGAGCAAGCTGCGATTTAGTGCAGCCCTGGTCGCAAGAACCCTTTTATGGGTTTGTCCTGTTTACAAATTGACGGTGCAAATTCAATTTATAGCACGGCAGAAACAAGTGGTTGAGTGCCAGCCAGGGACCAGTTTAATTTCCGTTCCTGTCCCCAAAGAAAGAAAACAAATAAATGGGGGAAAATTTCACAACAGTCGGAATTCCATAGGTAGAACTGGCAGTGATTCTTTGGGTTTTAGGTTTAAGATTGTAGAAGAATTCACTGTTTCAAATTTAATATTTTGACTTTCTCCTTAATACATATTCTAAAATATTCAATTTGGGCTAGACTAGGCTAGAAAATCTACTGTATTTGGTTTGAACTGGAAATAGGTGGCTGGCCGAGTGGGTGGTTTTTTTGGGGTGGTTCAATGGTATTTCCCTCGAGAATTTTACGCACAAATGTAGGAAGAGCATTTGCTGCTGCTACTGCTGCTGGGGCTGCTGCTGCTGCGGAATCTTTCGAAATTGACAACAGCAGCGGACGCAGCATCGAAGCAACAACACCAACAATAACATCAAATCAAATAAATTAAATTTACACACATAGTTAAATTAGTGAAAATTGAATAAAACAGAAGAATAGACCGACTAGAACGAAAGAGAGGAACGAGAACGTGTCGAGCAACAAATTAATAATACAAAAAAAAACCAAAAAAAAAAATAGAAATACAAATTGAAAACAACAACAAAGGCGGAGGCAGAAGCAGCAGCAGCACCGACTGCGGATTTTAGGGGCAACGACGGCGGCGGCACATTGAAAAGATGGGCTGTGGACAAAGCAAGATACATTTGTATCCCAGGAAATCGAAGAGTAAAGCCAACGGCAAGAAAGGAGGACATGGTGAGTACAGTGAGAAAAACCCATTTGCCACTCTCTCCACAAAGGCCATCAATTATTAGAGATCAAAGAAATGGCCATTCCAAATATTTATTAAGAAACAGAATTAAAATCAAAATAATATCCGAATCCTATAGAAATCGACCTATATAGAGTAACGATCTTTTAATAGCAAATTAAATGTGATATTTGTGTGTATGAAAGTGGATGGAAGTGGGAGTGGAAGTGGGAGTGGAAGTGGGAGGGGCTGTGTAGCCTCGCACAACAAAAGCTTACACGCATGACGACATCAATTTGCCTCCAGCTGTGTACGTATACTATGCGCCTGTGTGTGAGCCAGTGTGCCTGGCAGTGTGTGTGTGTGAGCCACCTGTTTCAACACAATGAGGACATCATTGATTAATATGTCGCCAGCAGGGAAGAGGGGAGCCAGGTTTTAAGGCCATGCTTTCATCACAACTAATCAAATTTAAATCGATAATTTAATTTAAAAATTGTTATATGATTGCATGATTATGATTTTTTTTGCAAAGAGTCTATTAAATATTATTAATTATATTTTTCCAATTCCAATTAATCCCTGTTATTATTTTTTTATAACACCATGTAAACCTTTAACACCTTTAGCTATTTATTAAAAATATTTTTAATAATTTTAAATATTTGTATAAAATGTCTAGAATCTAAACTCTAGATATTTTTGGTACAATTTTTATTTAGGGTTGTATGCCTCTAGTATACTCTCTATTTAAAAAACACATACCCTTTTTATCTAAAGTGTTTTTGCCGTGTTTGCTCTCAAGTTTATAAAAATGTACAAGCCTAGCCTACATTGGAAACTTTTGACTATGCTCGGTTCCCGCCACAGCGCCACCCCCGCCCACCCTACTCTTTTGTAGTCTGTTCCCTGTGTGTGTATAATTAACTGCTAAAAAGGCAACTTGTTGTTGCAGCGGCCACCGCTACAAGGGGTGTGGCCACCCACCCACCCCCCACCAGTCCCCTCAGCCCCGAGGGGCTTGCCTGCCTATTTCTGAGTGTGTCTGTGTGTAAAAGGGTTAAAGCTAAAAAAAAAGTGTAGCATACACAAAGGCGCCATTGTGCCATAAACGACCCAAATTTTTCGAAGACGCCTAAGCTTTAGTCGCACAGTCCTAGATTAATTATTCATAATACTCGGCTCGCCTTTTGAATTTGCATTAAAATGCATAACGGTTTTTAATTAAATTTATGGGTAGCCGGGCCACTTCAAAGGGCGTCCCAAGAAAATATTAAGTATACGCAGGTTATGCCGAAAGCTACCCAAGATGGATTAGCAAAGAAAGTAACAAGGAAATGGATAAAATTAGGAGTTTTTGAATTGATCTTGTGTATTTTATGTAACCTAAAAAATAAATCTTAAATAACTCATTTAAAAAAATACAATAAAAGATTATTTTTCCCGAGTAATACACTCACATGTCCTGCAATAATTTCAACAAGAGCTTTCTAAGCCAACCCCCCTCGAAGTTGAACCACTAGCTTTATTGCAAAACTTTTTGCCACTTTGCGGCACTCGCGAAATTGCCCACTCATCTTGACTAATGCTCGAAACTCTTCCCTGGCATTGTCCATTTGTTTTCAGCCGACTCAGACGCCGAAACGGACGAGGACGAAGGCCACATCGAGGACGCCGAGAAGGCACAGCAACGCGACCGTGAGAAGCACGACGAGAGCGATGATTCAAGCAATAAGGATGTGACGGATAGTGACGACGACGTGGCCGTCTCCCTGCTGCGGGCCAAGAACCTATCCCTGCTCCAAAGCCAGTAAGAACTCCCCCCCACAATCTAACCGAAAATGAACACCTCACTTTTCCAGGGAAATATCATCTAGCCAACAGAACTTCTTCCGCATGCTGGACAAGAAGATTGATGAGGTGAGTTGATGTCTTGGTTTTCGGGAGGATTAATCCAATTGACGCCTTCTAAATAGAAGACTAATCAAAATAAATAAAAATACATCAAAAGGGGATTTCGGAATAATTATTTGATCATTATAATCTTCATCTCTGAATCTCTGATGGCATGTTTAAAAAAAAACAACCCATAAATAATGAATTTATTTTGACGCGCCAAAAACAAATTAAAGATACGACAGAATCGTAAAATTATATAGCAATGTTATGGCCTGAGTGATTTTTGGGGCCAGCGACACGTTTTTGTGCGTTTTGTGTTCTATAAAATCGTATTAAAATTGTTGCCATTTTCCAGGGCCCCGACTACGACTCGGCCAGCGAGACGGAGATCGCCCTGGAGGAGGCCCGACTGAACGCTCTGCGCCAGCACTGGGAATCCGCCAGCCTGACGGCCTCCATCTGCTCCTCGGCCAGCCGGTCGCTGCAGACCACGCCCATCCGACAAGTGCAGGTGCCTCTGAAGCAGCCGCCCCGTGGCGCTGGCCTGCTGCTCCAACCCTCCAGTGCCGCCGCCGTCTCAACCGCGATGGTCAGTATCCCCGCGACGGAGTATCTACCTCAGCATGTGATGGCGGGTCGTCAGCAACAGCAGGTGCAACAAGTGCAGCAGGTGCCGCAGCAACAGGCGGCGGTGCTCTACCAGCAGCAACAGCAGCAGCTAATCCTGCTGCCCCAGCTGGACGGGAGTGTCGTCAATACGTCCACGGCGGCCGCAGCCCAGCTCGCCCAGCTCCAGCAGCAGCAACTCAGCCAGCAACAGCAACTCTATCAGCAGCAACAGCAGTATCTGTTGACCCTACCCGCCGGTACCAAGCCGCAGAGCGTCAGCCCCAAACGCCTGCTGTACGGCAGTACCGTGGCCGGCGCCGTGCCGCCCGGCACATCCGCCTGTCCCCAGCCGGCGGCACCTCCTTCCGTTCAGTATATCGCCGCTGGATCGCAAATGATGCAGCCGGGGGCCAGCGGTGGCTTCCTCAATGGCGCCGGCGCCATTTCCGGAATCGCAGCAGGACGAGGGCCCCTGCAGCTGGCTTACTACGGCGCTGCACCCCCGAGCACTGCCCCCCCGCTGGCGACGTCCGCTCCGATTGCCCCCGAAACATATGAACCGCCAACCGCTCCACACAGCCAAAATCAGCAGCAGCAGCAGCAACAGCCGCCAACACAGCCGCCGCCGGGCGCCTACTACGGCGAGATGATGCACGGTGTCCAGGTGGGTTTTCTCTTTCAGTGGTGGAACATAAAAATAAATCAAATCCTTTGTTTCAGCCTGCCTCGGCTGTGGAATACAAGTTCCCGCCGGCCATCAGTGTGCAACGGTTGGCGCCGCAGGTGCAGCGGCAGCTGCGAGAGACGCAGGAACTCATAAAAGACTCGTGCCCGCAACTGTATGCGGCGGGCTATGGCAGCCCAGGACCACCGATACGCAACCCCAACAGGAACCCCACTAGAACTAGACCCACCCTGGAGACGCAGTTCTCGCAGGAACTCTCGTGATATCTATATATGTAAACAACAGCCCAGCCAGCAGACACATTCAAGCACACACTCACCCCATAGCCAGTTGGAGAAACTGCAGCCAAAGAACCCAAGCAGGAACTTAACCAAAATTAGAAGAAAAAAAAGATGAAATCCTTAAAGCAACTAAAAAAAAAAAAGCAACAAAAAAGCAACAAAAAAAAATTCAAATCGAAGAAAATCAATTATAAAAATTGTAAAACTGCACTCAATGTTTCAGAACCCACAAGAACCCCGCGGGCGAATTAGGCCCCAAAAAATATGCGTACTACTTACAAAGGCCAGAAGAAGGAGATGGAGAACAACAACTACTAACTAAACCTATGCGGAGCAACAAAAAAATGGTTAAAATAAATGAAATTATTACAACTAAAATAATTACTCAAGAGGCAGCCAAAGAAAAAAGGAGGATGACTCCTGGACAGGAGTGCAGAAGTGCAGAAGAGTAGGATAGGAAGGTAGAAAGCATGTTGGATCCGGATCCGAAAGCGCAAGGTACATAGTTTTAGGAATCGAGTATAACGTTATAAAGCGATATATATGCAAATGCCACAAATAGGAAGGATGCAGGAGCAGGATCAGTAGCAGATGGAGGTGCAGAGACAACCCGAACAAAGCAAACACAAATCATACAAAGTAAATAATAATTAAAAGTGTAACAAATACAAATGACTTCTACATTCTCACGCAATTTTGTTAGTCATAAATCTCGTGGTGTAATTTTTTAACAAATATTTTCCGTCAAATTCTCGAAAAATACAGTTGGTGTAATAACGTTTGAAGGACGATATGAGATGAGAGTTCGTTGGAGATGCAATTAAACGGATGACGCTGTCTAGTAATATTTGTATAATTTAGTTCTATTTATTATTATGATAATTTTGGATGTATAATAGTTTTTCTTATATGGATATATATATATATATATTTAAAATGAAAATAAAAGCAAATCAATTAAGTTTAGAAATGTGTTTCAAAATTTAATCTGTGAGGTGGGGTAATCTGGGAGGAAAAAAGAAAAGAAAAAAGAAAAGACCATTTAACGTCTAATTAATTCTTTTATTTATATCTTGTGATCAATTCATACTCATGGGTTGACATAAAATGGAATTGCATTTTAAATTTCTGAAAGTATTAAGTTCCTTTGTAGTAGTTTGTAGCATGTTTGATTTTGTTATTGTTTGAAAATATCCAGCTAAGCAATTCATTAGACTAGTCACATAATATGGTTTAAGATGACATAATAATACGCATTTGATTCTAAGAAATTGACATTGTTTCTTATGTGTACTGTACGTGTGTGTCCAATGGTGTGAAAGTTATTATATCATAGCTTTCCTTATAGTTATCCGATTTGTATCTAATCTCGTTTGGCTTTGGGGTGGTAGTTTTTTGTTTGTTGTTTGTTTTAGGAGCATTGCAAACACCTATTTTGCAACAATTATATGAATAGATAGGTACAATATTCGAGAATTGTATAAAGAAATCAAATACGCCCAGGGCCGTGGAAAGATAAATGCCAACAACATCGATGATCGGCACTCGAATGCCCTAACAATTTGACTAAACCAAATTCTTATTAACTAAATTGGGACGATAGTTCCTAAATTTCTGGGATTAGGGGGAGGGGCGCTTGGGGAAAACAAAGAGATTTATCAAATTAAAAGCGTATTTGATTCCAGATTAAACCATATTATATAGCTACGATGTGGGCGGAGGAGATCTACACAGAACGTACGAACGTTATCGACGACGCTCATTTAACATCTTCCCTATGAAGTCTGAAACTGTGATCGTGATTCGTGTACATGTGTAATATGCGTACTGGATGTGCGTGTAATGGATGTGGTGTTTGGTGTATGGTGTGTGGGGAAAGGAAATTACAGTAGAGTCAAATCTACGAATTTGGTATGCTAACGGAGCCTCTAGTTCTGCACGGGCAGCGGAGGCGGCGGGTAAGCGAAAATGTCACCGCCATTGGCCATCATGTAGGGAGCCGCCGTTGTCGGCACTGCATACTGGGCTCGGTAAGAATTAGGCACCGCCACTCCTCCGCCATTTAGCGACACGGTGGCCATGCTGGAGGACATTGACGAATACTGGCCGTACGGCAACGCTCCACCGGCCGCCAAAGCAGCCGCAGCCGCCGCCGCCGCAGGTTGAGCCTGATGCGCTTGATGAGCTGGATGGGCCTGATGGGCTTGGTGAGCTTGAGGAGTCGGATGCTGCTGGGGCTGGTTTAGTGCCGGCGCCGGCATATTGCCAAAGTTCATGTTGTACGGCGAGAACCGGGATCGCTTCTGATCAATACCGTAGGAAGCATCGGTGACAATATGCTGCTGGGCAGCCTGAGCCTGGGGCTGGGGTTGCTGATGAGGCTGGTGCTGGTGCTGGACCTGCGGCGAAACAACTCCCGGTGCGTTCTGTGTCTTCGGCTCGAAACAGGCGGCATTCGGATTGAAGCGCGAGAATTGCACTCCGCCATTCTGCTGCTGCTGCTGTTGCTGTTGCTGGCCCTGGTAGCCACCAGCTCCTTGACCACCCTGACCGCGATAGCCTCCGTTGCCGCCGTGATTCGGTGGCGAGGTGCGTGGCTTTTGGTCGAAACGTGGTGGACCGCCAGCTCCTCCTCCATTGAAACCGTTGCGATTGCCTCCGGCGCCGTTGTTGTTGTTGTTACGGTAGTCCCGGCCACCATTGTAGCCACCGCCCATCTGCTGGTTTCGTCCCTGGTAGCCGTTGCCGCCTCGGTAGCCGCCGCCCATGCCGCCTCCGCGCTTGTTATAACCCCCGCTCATGGCCATATTCATCAGTTTGGGATTGATGGTCTAAGTAATAGAACGAAATCAGTGTTTATGTTGGCGGGGAGATCAATCGATCGAGGGTCACTCACCTGGTTGGCCTCGCGCAGCACCTGGATCAGATCATTTGCCTTATTGGCGTTGGAATGCGTGAACAGGGTGTAGGCCGTGCCCCTGTTATTGGAGCGTCCGGTACGTCCAATGCGATGCACATAGTCCTCCGAGTTCGAAGGATAATCATAGTTGATCACAAACTTGACATCGTCAACGTCTGTTTCACATTTGATTTATATTTTTTGATTGTGAATTGGAAATTGGAGAAGTTTGAAAAGAAATGTTAAAAATATCGAATCGACTCAAATGCGAAAAGTCAAGAATAGGAATCTTTATCTCAAAAGTTACTCAAAAAACTATTTAACAAAAACGAAAACTTATTTTTGTGTGTGTGTATTGTGTGGTTATGTGGTCAGTTCTGTCTCAGTTGGTGCGATTGTTTGTTTGTTTAGTTAAGTTTGTTAATAGAACTTAAAAGTATACTTGATCGAATCGTTGAATGGAATTGTCGGTTTGTAATTCAGTTATTTTCTTTTCTCTTATTTTTGTTTGTTTTGTACTTTGAACAAAAATTTCGCCATCAATACTATTAGCGTATATTAATAACTATACATCTTTGGCAATTAGATATATGTTTTTTCTATACTGCAGAAATGTGGACCTCGACCTTTTCTTCTCATCATATCATACTTTCATTTCATCGTTTCATTTTTTTTTCTCAATACACAAATCGTAATATAAATGTTCTTAAAGCTTATTGCATACAAGAGACGGCTTGATTAAGATTACAACTAATTATGGTTAAAGTTATATGAGTTATGCGATGCATGATGTAAGCTAAATGGAATATGCTGGGTGCTGGGCGGGATTACGAGGAGAGGAACGGTTAATCAACTCGATGGGAGGGAGAGCTCGGGAAAGAGGGTGTGGGTGCGGGTGCGGATCGTATTACTAGGATAAGATATGGAAGAATTAAATTAGCCTAGTACTTACCCAGACTGTATTGTGTTAGAATAAATAACAGTTAGGCTTACGCTCAAGAGTCCCTGAAGATCCTGTCCTCGCAACAATCCCAGGGCTGTGGCGACAGAGATCCTTCGGATCTCCGCAATGCTATAAACTTATAACTCAACCCTCAACTTGTATATATAGCTTTTCTCTTTAACTGCTTTTGTGTATACAACTTTTAAACTTTAAAACTTTTAACTTATTTCATTTCATTTCTTATCTTTTGCCATTTTCGAAAAATCGAAGTCCATTTCATAAAGTGCTGATGATATTTTTGTTCACACACAAATTTAGGTTTTTATACATAATAGTAGAGTAAGGATCGACGTAATATAATATAGAATACTTTATGTTACATAAATAAGCTACGAAAATTAGCATCAGTCAAAAAATTCTTGGGCCGCAAAATGCTATAATTACTCAACATATTAGTTAGTTCACAAGATACATAATGAA
The DNA here is from genome assembly GCF_017639315.1 of Drosophila ananassae. NCBI lineage: Eukaryota > Metazoa > Arthropoda > Insecta > Diptera > Drosophilidae > Drosophila > Drosophila ananassae. Next base: position 7,102,917 of record NC_057928.1, read on the forward strand.
AAAAAAATAATTATAATAATATAAAAAAAAAGTATATATATTTTTAAGGTTTATTGAATCGCCTTGGTATTAAAGGGTTGTTATTTTAAGGTGCACCGAGATTATTTACTTTAATTTTTAGTATATTTTGCTTGGCCATCGACTCCTTGACTGACAGTAAGTGGCATTATATGGTAAGGTTACTCAAAATGTGATTGACGAGACACAACTAAAGGCTATGAGCAAGAGAGCAACAAACAAACTAAAAGTAAGTAACATTATATAACCAGCAATGCATGGAGAACAAACACATTCCCCTCATTATTATTTAGCCCACACCATTTCTTCGTATTTGGAGTATATTTTGGGAGAAACTAAAAGGGTCTAAGGGTGCCGAGTGGCCGACCTCGGGTCGTGCCACCTCAAAATCCGTAATACCCGAAATCAATCCCACAAAATGATAATAATAATGGGATATTTAAATAGCCTCTCTCTAACGGAGGCTGCAAAAAGATATTTGAACATGCAGAATTGAGATGATGGGGTCCTTTTCCGGCTTCCACTGCCCCTGTATTAGCTCTAGTTCACACAACAGAGCTTCCACTTTTCCCCAAAAATATTCCCCACTTAGCTGCTTTGCTAAAAAAAAAAAAAACAAGGATTTAGATGTTACAAGTTTAAGGACTTTGAATGACAAGCCCATGCAATCCAAAATTGTGACTAAAATATAAATTATTTCAAGATGCAGCCAGTCGCTTAGATTCTTACAAATAATTTACACTACGGTACCAATTGAATTTATGATTTATGGAAAAAAATAACAAATATGTTATATTCTTAGGAATATACTTAGACTAGCAGATTACCAAGCACTAATTTGGTAATATTGCAACACCCTTTCGAATATTAATTGCCAAGTGAAATCCGGAAGAGACCCGAACCAAACCAAAACGAAAAGCACCTACAAAAATCCGGAAATGACAGAGCGGAAGGAGGCGAAGAGGCTGGGCGGTGTTGGTCGATTCATCGCTGACGGGTCGCTGAGACCAGACGAACCAGGAGGCGTCGACCGCTGACCGTCGACGACGAATCACAAAATAATTAATGAAACCCCACGGGATGCTGATTGATCCACAGGCAAAAATTGCTTGGTTATGGAGAGAGAAACGTAGGGCGAACGTGTCGCCGATCCAAGACGGGGATACGTTTACTCACCCAGTCCGCGAGCAGCCACGTCCGTGGCCACCAAAATCGAGTGACGGCCGTTGCGGAAACTCGATAGAACAAAGTCGCGTTCCTGCTGCGACTTATCGCCGTGAATGGCGCAAGCGCGCCATCCCTGGCGGGAGATATTGCGCGTTATTTCATCGACACGCTTCTTCGTCTCCACAAAAATGATGGTCTTCGTCTCGTTCTCCGCCGAGATGTCCGTCAGCAGCTTCACCAGCTTCATCAGTTTCTCGTTCTCATCGCAGACGTCGACTATCTGCAGAATGTTGTGGTTGGCGCTCAGCGATAGCGACCCAATGTTCACCTGAATGTAATTGTTCAGGAATTCCTCGGCCAGCTGACGAACCTCCTTAGGCCAGGTGGCCGACCACATCAGAACTTGGCGATCAGGTCGGATCTGTTGCATAATCTTCCTGATTTGAGGTTCGAAGCCCATGTCCAGCATGCGATCGGCCTCGTCGAGCACCAGGTAGGTGCATCGCTTCAGCGAGGTGGTGCCTCGCTCGAGGAAGTCGATCAACCTGCCGGGCGTTGCAATGACGATCTCAACACCGCGCTCCAAATCTCTGGCCTGCTGGCCCTTGGGTGCTCCGCCGAAAATGCAGGTATTGCGCACATGTGTATTGCTACCAAACTCGATAGCCACTTGCTGGATCTGCTGCGCCAGCTCGCGTGTGGGTGCCAACACAAGAGCGATGGGTCCATCGCCGCGCTCCAGGCGCGGTTGGTTGTTAATGTGGACAACAGCCGGCAGAACATAGGCGAGGGTCTTGCCCGAGCCTGTCTGGGCCACACCCACTAGATCTCTGCCGCTCATTGCGATGGGCCATCCCTGCGCCTGGATAGCTGTGGGCTTGGCGAAGCCCTGTTTGCGGATCTCGTTCATCACGTAGTCTGGGAAGCCACCCTCCTCGAACTCAATACTCGGAGTTGGCACCTGATCGCCCTTGATGGTTATCTCATTGTTGGCGAGGAAGGTGTCAGTTTCGCCTTGGGTGCGGGCCAGCACCGAGTCGCAGGGCTTGTAGAAGTTTTTGCGGAAGGGGGTCAGATTCACCTCCGACCACACTATCTTTGGGAGGTGAGCCCCGTGGTTCGATGACCGCTGGCCACCAAATCCTCCGTCGTTGCGTGGGCCACCACCCCCTCCGCCGCCACCACCGTTCATGCGTCTTTGGCCGCCATTAGCTTGTCCATGTCCGTGTCCATTGAATCCCGGATACGGCGCTGAGCGATTACGCTGGAACATAGCTCCGCCGCCGGGAGCTCCGCCGCCCATGCGGGGATTAACATTGGCATTGGGATTGGGCAGCATACCGCCTCCACCGCCACCACCACCGTAGGCGTTCACCTGTCCGTTGTACCTGGAACGAGGAGCGGGGTTTAGTGCCATGAATTTGAATTTTGAGCGTTTTTAACGAAAAAGCCAAAATATTAAAATTTTCAGCGCAAGCGTTCGAATAAATTTATGTAATTTTCATTTTTTACTGTCACTACCTAAGTGCCAAAGTGCCATTTTGAATTTATTGATTTTCAACACTCGCCCCCCCCCCCCGGCAGCATGACCCACTGAAAATCGACCGAAAAACGCAAGGATATGTGACAAAACCATTTATACTTACATGTTCATTGTTGGGATGATGCAAGTGGTAAGATTGCTGGCCAAATTAACGTTGTGGGGGGCACTTTTTTAATTTTTTCACTTCACAATTTTCCAGCTCCTACGTCGTCAATAAAAGCAGTGTGACCGGGTGTGACCGCTACCTTTCCTACCTGTAAAGTGCTGGAAAGTTCTCAGTGTCGGTGAGTGCTGTAAAAGGGGTGTCTTTTCTGTCGCTGGTCACACTAAAAATCTTCTACAGTAAAAACCTGCCGTGAACAATAAGAAAATGTTACTAAAATTAATATTAAAAAATGTTCATCAATATGATTGGTGTGACTGACATCAAGTAGTAGTATAGTAGATTATTTAAAACAAGTGTTTCTAAAACTACCTTTTAAAAATTAAAACTAACAAAAGTTTTAAAATTTTCATACATTTACAGTTTTGTAATTTTGTTTCCACTGTACTTCATTGGTAAACAAACACGGTCTAATCATATTACACTTATCGACGTTATAATAAACAAAATATAAAACAATGCGCACCAGCTACAAAAAAAATCGGCCATTTGATTTTAAACTCATCGACCTAGTAGAACCGAATCCTGTGCTGTACCAGCGTTCAGGACTATCCAATTATGAGGCTATGAAGGCCAAAACAGATATCTGGGCCAGAATTGCTGAGAATATGGGCTGTGATGGTAAGTTTCTTCTAATATTCCCTTAAAAACTTGTAAAAAATGTATGTTTCGTAGTGGATTTCTGTTTAATGCGATGGAATAATCTTCACTATCAGTTTCGAAAAGAGTTCCGAAGAGCTGACAGCAGCGGTTCTACATGGCCATATTTGGAACGCCTTCGTTTCTTGGCCGATAATCCACAGCGACCGAGAAACAAGTACAAAAATAAGGGCAAGGATTCCCCAGATAAAGGGGAGCCGGTGAGTCATGAAGCAACGCTTTGGGAGGCCTACGAAGATGGGGAAACCATAGATCAGCCCGGCACTTACATAATCGAGGAAATCATCGAAGAGATTGATCAAATCATCCAGGAAGAGATCATCTACGAAGAAGTGGACTCAGAGTCAGCTGAGATACTATCTCCCAGTAGCAGCTTTCTCCAAGTAGACCAAATGCTCGCCCAGCTAGGGCAGCCCCAACGAAATAGAGCCGAACGAAGGATAACAGCCTTTCTGCTCAAGTGTCAGTTGCGTTCTCTGAGTAATCAGTCTGTGGAAGATCTGGCCATTTAGCTTTACACAATTTCAACTTTATTAAAAACAGAAAAAATAACTAATATTACACCTTGCACTTGTCCAAGTCCAGCCAGGCCACCTTGGGCTTGGTAATAAACTGATCGCGCGACAAACTGTCAAGCATGACGGCCTGCTGGCGAACATACTTAACCATTCTCTCGATTTGGGCATAGTCGTCGCAGTTCATCTCGAAGAAGCGACGCCACAGGGCGCCGGCTAAGACGCGATCGTCAGACATGATTCCTTCGTCGTAGGCAATCAACGCTGCTTGGAACTGCTCGGATAACGTCTCGATCTGTTGTCGCGTGCGAGACGGATTGTTAGCCTGCAAGGAAGAATGAGAATGAGCACAGGTTTTGGATAAAATTAACTATGAACTGACCCCCAACTTTTTGGCGCGAGTGTTGACGTCTCCCCACATAGCCTCCACGATGCAGTTGCGCAGGAAGCGACCATCCTCGCCTGTTTCCGAACCCTCGGCCATAGCTCGCATCAGCAGTAGCCATACATGCAGTTCTGTGACCAGGAACCAGGAGTTGAAGGTGTTGGGAAGTTTGAAGTCGTTGAAGAAGGTCACATAGTTGATCTTGTCGGCCACACTCTCATATAGCATATGACTGGTGACTTTAAGACGCTGTAAATGAATAAAAATAACTATATATTTTTACAATCTGTAGTATATATTTGCCATACCGCTTTTGTGTTTGGCGTAAAGCCCACTTTGGTCAATACTCTCTTCAAGATTCCGCCTTCTTTGGTGGCTGCGGGGCTGGGCTTTGCTTTATTTGGGGCATCTACGACGCCGGTGTTTGAACACAAGCGGCAGGATTGTTCAAAAACAACTGATAACGCCGCGGTCTGTTTAAAATTTTGTTGTGCTACCTGTCGAGTTAAAAAAAAAGTTATAGCCGCGTTTATGTAAGACTTTTGATGCACCGCAAGCGGTATGTTGAGTTAAACAGGAAATGTCAAATTTCCTAAGCTTACCCATGAGTTCCTCGCTATACCACAGGCCAGTCGTGCAGCTGACCGCGTGCAGAGCATTTTAAAAGTTCCTAAATTTACTAAAACAAAGTTATTTAAAAAAACTAATTGCACGCGACAACAGACCAAAACAGCGGTGTGACCAATATGTCGTGGCGAAAAATTCCAACTTGAACTAACAGTGCTCTGTTAAGTCACATTTTCCCTGTGTGACCGTATCTTGAGAGGTCTTCGTAATGAAATTGTAAATAAATATAAATAAATAGGAATTAAGTCAGGAACTCACAAAACATGCTACGTTTTGGGACACAATTGGGCCGGCAAGCCTCTTGCACTAAGCTGAGGGTGTCGGCAATGCCGGCCTTCGGAAAAACCCTGCAACTGGTGACGAGAAAGATGACACAACAGCGGCCACCGGTGGATTTTACGACAAGTATTCGGACAAAATCGGCCAAGGATAACGAGAAGATCACTGGTCTTGGATGGTTCCTGCTGGTATCCTAAAACTAAATCCCTTTCTTATTCTCTGGTCTAACTATTTTGTTTCCTAGCTTATTCCCGCCACCACTTTTGGTCTTGGTTGTTGGCAAGTGAAGCGCAAGATTTGGAAGGAGCAGCTGATAGAGGAACTGAATGGTCAATTAAGTCAACCACCAGCACCTCTTCCTGAAGAGTGAGTATAGAAGTCTCTACTAATTATATTAAAATGCACAACCGAATTTTTTTTTCAGCCTTAGTGACCTGTCTCATATGGAGTATCGTCTAGTCAAGATTCGTGGTCGTTTCCTTCACGATAAGGAAATGCGCATGGGTCCTCGATCCCTCATACGGCCCGATGGAGTAGAGACGCAGGGAGGCCTCATCTCCCAAAGGGACTCCGGCAATGGCTATCTAATAGTTACCCCCTTTCAGTTGTCGGATAGAAAGTGAGTCCGCGACCGTACAAAAATTGGGCTGAAAACTGAAAAGACTTATTTTTCTTAGCGATATCGTTCTGATCAACCGAGGATGGGTTTCCCGGAAACAAGTGGAGCCGGAAACGCGTGCTTTGGGTCAACCCAAAGGGGAGTTGGAACTGACTGCTGTTGTGCGCAAGGGAGAAGCTCGCCCCCAGTTTACTCCCGACCACAAGGATGGCAAAGTGTACCTCTATCGCGACCTGACTCGTATGTGCGCTGCGACGGGAGCAGCACCCGTCTTCTTAGATGCTACTTACGATGCGAAATCGGCTCAGCACGGTCCCGTCGGAGGGCAAACTCGCGTCACGCTGCGCAATGACCACCTCTCGTATCTCATCACCTGGTTTAGTTTGTCAGCTGCCACATCCTTCCTCTGGTACAGGCAGATAGTCAAAAGGATACCCTTTTAGGGGATAATTGAAACGCACTGTTGTTATTATTTTTATAAAATTTACATGCTCTCGTGTAAATGCTTGTTTTATTGAGCCCCGCAGGTGAGGATTGTCCTGCGGTGGGTTATATTGCCACACGGTAATAGAAATAGGAATACAAATACGGTTTCGGGGATTCCCCTCGGACTTGCCGAGCGGAATACTTTAACTATGTATATATGAACACACACACTTTAGAATGGCTCGATGTTAGAAAGATACAAAATTAATGGAAATGGAGAGAAATAATTGGATTATTCCATAAAACTTGTACGAAATGCGTCCTTGAAGTGGGTTAATTTTTTGTGGAAAGTAAACATGAATAATATGCAATTATAAATTTTAAGATTATTGACGAGTTAAAGATACAAAACTTCTAATTGTTTATGATTCAAAATTCCCAGAGAATTTAAACTACAAATTTGAGCCACTCTAACACACACTCAGATTACAGAATCAGATACGGATATTTACAATTTAGTCTCGCAAATACTGGAAATTTCGCCAACTTTAAGTGTAAATGCCACCACCGCCGCCCCCCTCTGTGCCTAAAGTTGCGGCACAATGCCCCAGGACCTCAGCAGTCCAGCGCGTTGGTACTTCTTTCCGATGGTCTGGACATGGAAACCGATCTGCTGCAGTCTCTCGTGATCGAGTATCTTCCGACCGTCGAAGATGTAGGCCGGCTTCATCATCGACTGGTAGATGCGTTTGAAGTCCAGATCCACAAACTCGTCCCACTCGGTGCAGATAACCAGAGCATGTGTGGCTCTGACCGCACTGTACGGATCACTGTGGATCTGGACGGCCTCCTTCACGTACTCTGGCGATTCCGTGACCGTAGGATGGGTTAGGTCGTCGATTATCTGTTCGGGCTCCACCTTGGGATCGTAGATGTCCAACTTGGCACCCTCCTCCAACAGAGTTTGGCACACAGTTATGGCAGCCGTTTCACGGGTATCGCCCGTGTTCTTCTTGAAAGCAAAGCCCAGGATGGCTATCCGCTTGTCGGACACCGTGTTGAACAAACTCTCAATGATCTTCTGCGAGAATCGTCGTTTTTGGTACTCGTTCATGTCGATCACCTGCTGCCAGTAGGCAGCCACCTCCGGCAGATTAAGGTTCTCGCAAATGTAAATCAGATTCAGGATATCCTTCTGGAAGCAACTGCCGCCAAAGCCAACCGAAGCCTGCAGGAACTTGGAACCGATACGAGAGTCCAAGCCCACTGCTCTCCCTACTTCGGAGACATCTGCTCCGGTTGCCTCGCAAACCGCCGACAGAGAATTAATGCTGGAAATGCGCTGGGCCAAGAAGGCATTCGCCGCCAGCTTGGACAGTTCACTGCTCCACGTGTTAGTGGTCAGAATGTGCTGCTTGGGTATCCAGTGCTCGTAGATCCACGACAGCTTCTCCACGGCCTTGTGTCCCTCGGGTGTCTCTTCGCCGCCGATTAGAACGCGATCGGCATTCAAGAGGTCGTTGATGGCGGTGCCCTCGGCCAGGAACTCCGGATTGGAGAGGATGTCGTAGTGGATGCCGGGCTTCTGGTTAGCCCGGAGTATGTGCATGATGCTCTCCGCCGCTCGTACGGGCACCGTGCTCTTCTCCACCACAATCTTATTGGACTGGGCAATCTCGGCAATCATTCGCGCTGCACTCTCCACATACTTGAGGTCCGCCGCTCGACCTGGAAGTGAAAAAAGCGGATTACTTAGGGTGTCTGACTGAATTATGGCAGAACACGATCGATGGGCCCATTATGCGGGGCTTCACTTTGCTCATTCAAGAGGGTATATAAGTAATGATTATAACTCCTATGTTGGTTAGCTTCTTGGCCTAAAATAGTCGTCAAATCAATTACAACTTGTCAACAAACATTTACCGTGTAGAAGCTAATAGATAAGTGACACAAAACAGCGTCATCTTGGGCGACATGGGATACTAACCCTTGCCATTGCCGCAGGTCTTGGTGGGCGTGTTGACGGAGATGAAGATGAGATCCGCCTCCTTGATGGCCGTCTCGATGTCCGTGGAGAAGAACAGGTTCACGTTGCGACACTTCTTCACCACATCATCTAGGCCGGGCTGGAAGCACAAAGACGAGCATTAAAATATCTTTCAACTTCTTACGAGTCACTGGCCCAGTTTTCTATTCTCTTGGCATGCCAATCACGACCCACTCCTCCAACCAGGGCGAGCTCTGGCTCTCCCAGATAAGATTATTCCACTCTAACTATTTTTGTACGTGGACCTTATCCGATTCCGTTTCCTAAGAAAAGTATCTTCCAATTACGTGCTTAACTGGCTCTCCGAGTGGTTTACTTTTAAAAGTTGTGATTAATAAAAAAGACTGTAGGACAGGTTCTTCCCATGACTCAAGAAGAGGTATCACTCGCTTATGCAATATTCGTACTGCATCTTCCAGACTCATTTCCGAGTTGGATCTGACTTGAACTCGATTGACTCGCGGATTAAATTTGCATACGGAGGAAGGTGTTAATCGGAGGCAGTCTGTTGTTTTCCAACGAAATCTCCAGATCCCATATATTTTTGAAGCCAATTTATTTGCGGGGAGAGAGAAAGAAAGTTTCAGAATGTCTGGAAGTGGCTGATATCGCCAAAGACATTTGTTTGCGAATGATAAGTTTTCGCGATCATTGCATAATGGGAACAAACACTAATGAGTTCTCTATAGGGGGGAAATGGTATCGCAGATATGACAACAAAGTCATTGGCCAATTGTGCAAATGCAAAAAAATAGTGGTGTTGACAAGGCCACTTTGATATTTCCAGCAAATTGCATCCGAGCACTCCAGCATACGATGATGCAATCTCTCTAAGTGACTTCCAATAATAAGAATTGAATGCCAAGACTTCCTCTCTGGGCCATGGCAATAGGAATAATTACTTTGTTTTATCTATTAGCTTAGAGAATACCTGGCCTGGCTAACAAAATAATCAATCATGTGGAAAACTGCCACCGATCTGAGTCATACTATATGGGTGTATTTATATTTTGCGTTTTTTCCCCTCAGAGATACGCCGGGGTGTACGCTTGTCGAAAATGTGGGTAATTGGACAATTTCCAACTAATGTGCCTGGCTAACCCCCGAGAACACCCGGGACCGACCCTGACGCGCTGCTTATCGGCTCCCCAGACGCTGATTTGGTGCAGACCCGATAAGAGAGCCACTACGACGCGGCATAGAATGGGGGCAGGCGGAAGCCAGGGCGGAAATGCGGCAGTAAAAATGGCACAGTGACGAGCCACAAAAATGTGTCGAAAATCGGATTATATTCTATATTGAGTTTACTTTCTGCAAGTGAAGTCGAGGCTGTAGCTCTATGGCCAGGCTGTCTGGAAAGTAAAATCGATTCCCACGCCTGTTTTCCCCCTCGAATAATTATTTTTCTGCAATCACCTGGCTATTGCGGAGAGTATGAGTGCCTTAATAGTTTGTTTGGCTGACAATTATGATTATGAATAATAAATAAGAAGAGGGCCGTAAGAAGAGGGCCGACTGACCACTGGCCTTGTTGTGAGCCAAGTTTGAAGCATCGAATAAGCACCTGAGAGTTTAGAAAAATGCGAGACACGCATGGATTTATAAAAACTACACTGAGAATAATTAGTTTTCACATTTATCTGACTAGTTTCTATTAAAAAATGCATCTAAACCTTAAAATAATTCTATTTATATCACATAAATATATAAAAATATATATATTAAAAAAGTTAAATTTAAATTTCTTTGGAAATATTTTTCCCTGTGTATGGAAACTGGTTTCTTTAGGACGGAGGGAGCGCGAGACCTGGCCACTTGAGCATGAGCGGTCAACGACGTTTCGAGTTCTTCTCGATGGATCTCCAGCTTGATTGATGTTCTGTTTGTTTAGGATTAGTGTGGAAATGGAAAACTGCAAGGCCAAGGCGTGAGTGAGTGCCTCCCACACACACTGGCACTCTCCTGCGCCAATGGAACACATACACCGAGTCATCCCTACACTGAGAACTTCCTATGTAGATACACATTGGCGAGACGAGGCCAATTTGAAAAAAAAAAAACCAACCTCGTAGATGGGCAATTTATCGGAATTCCACTGGGCTATGCGCTCGGAACTCTTGTCCACCAGGGTTATCACGATGTCCGGGCATTTAAGCGCCATAACCGCACAGGTCGGACCGCCGACATATCCAGCGCCAATGCAGCAGACCTTCATTGCACTTTATTTCCGATTCTGTTTGGTTTGTTTACGTTAGTAATGCCACTTTGGTCGTGTGGTTATTGGGCCTCTGGTTCCTGCGAGCCGTCGCGGTCTTTTCGTCTGTTTTTCGATTTGGATTTTCGCGGAGCGGTGCGAAGCGGCAGCGGTAACAGCGCGAGTAACAGTAACTACCACCCACAAGTAACAGTAACTCCCACCCGAGACCCGAACGCGGTAATTTGCTAGGGATGTTGAAAATATACATTTATATATCGATATTTTTCCCCAACTAAAAAATACACGGGCTTTGCAGCACTACTTACACTAATTTTTCGACTTTTGCAACACTAAGGTGGCAGAGCGGGAAGGACCAAAAGTTAATTTAAAACTTAAATAGAAAATGAATAAATCATTATCTAATATAATTTTATAATTTAATTTAAAGCTTCTAAATCTATCAAATCTATAAAGCTTCCGACTAATTTATTTTAAATAACGAAAAACTACCAAATTATTGCTGGAATTCTGGGGAATGAAAATGAAATCAAAATGAAATGAAGACAAAAATTCTTAATAAACAATTACGACTTAAAACAACTTTTCCTAAATTAATAGAACTATTAAAAATAGCATTTATTTCCGCAGGACTTAAGGATAATTTAAACAAATAAATCTTAACACTTCCTCACATCCGGCACAATTCCGCACTCGGCATACGGATCTTTCTTCTCCTCCTTTTTGGCGCAAGGAGGGCACTCCACGCAGCACAGATCGTCCTTAGGCGTGGCCTTTAGTAGTCCATCGATGTTTTCACCCTTGACCGTTTTAAGATTGGTGCCGGAATTGACTCTCGACGGCACCTCCCTGAACTTGTTCTTGGACGAGGTCTTGGGAAGCGAGTATCTGGGTCCTTCGGGAGGATTGGGTCGGCCCCAGAATTCTCGGGGCACATCCCAAATGATGAGGGATCCGTCGGTGCTTCCAGTGACGAACATACTCATGCAGGGACTGTAGGCACAGCTGATCACAGAGGAGGCGTGCTCGGAGCCCAGACCGACCACGGCTCCACTGTTGTAGTTCCAGAGCTTCACCTGCAGATCACTGCCCACGCTGATGAAGTAGTCTCCGGTATCATTGATGGCCAAGCAGTTCACAGACGATTTCTTGGAGGCGGTGAGCTCGCGGATCAGAGCTCCATTGTAAACCATCCAGTAGATGATCCTGCCGTCAGAGCCGCACGTAATCACCTGGACACCAGTGGGGAAAAATGCGGCAGTCATGAACTGTGTGTTGGCGGTCACCACTTGCTTACGGGTCATGCGCCTGCCGAGCATTTTCGAATGATTTTAATTCCTTAGAAAGTCTATTCTCTAACTTACTTGATATCCCATATCACACAGGAACCATCAGTGCAGGCGGATATTACTTCCGTGTCCAGGTAGTTAATGTCCAACGAGGTTATGGGTCCAGAGTGATCCTTAAGGACACCTAATAGGGCTTGTCGGTAGGGCTCAATCTTCCAAACACGCACCTGACCCTCGATTCCACCCGTAACAATGAGACGACCGGTGGAAGCCACGGCCAGGGCGCTACATCCTGGGAAAGGTTTACAGATTTATGAAGGACGCCGGATCAAGTGGTACCAAGAATACCCACCTTTGTTGTGAGCATTTGGAATGGCGTAAATCAGTCTTCCGGTGATTGGAGTAAACGCACGAATAATTCCATCATTCCAAACAGAGACGATGCTGGTTCCATCGTGAGTGAAGCGAACACAGGCGCAGTTAAAGTTGTAGACCATAATACGGAGCAGTTCCTGTTTCCTCCCCGAGGACCAAATGCGGATGCTCTCCTTTCCCGACGTGGCAAACACGGCGGAGTAATTTCTGTACAAAAATAAATTAAAATAATAAATGTTCTAAAAGTTTAAAAACTTCTACTTACTTGGGGAACGTAATACAAAAGACTGACTTGGTGTGGCAAGTTCGGAGCAGTTTCAGCACCCAGGAGTTAATTTTTAGGCCGTAGATTTCGTTGGTATCCGTGCATATGTAGAACATGTCCGTTGTGGAGCGCACGAACGAAGAGATCCTGCCGGACACATGTGTCTTTTTTAGCGTACGCAGATACGGCCAGGTGGGGCCTGGATACTCCCGGAAATTAATCAACGGAACGTCCGTTCGTTCCTCCACTAGCTCTATGTCCCCGTTGCCCGCTCCAATCAACAGTCGTCCTCCCTCCAGGATGTACAAGGCTCGTACTCCGTTGACGAAACGATTGCAATCCTTGCCAGTTGGCTTGCGAGGATTGTGCGTGCCAAAGGCACCCAGGATGCAGCTGGTTGAGCCTTCTCGGCTCACATGGTCGCGATCGCAGCAATTGAGCACGATCTTTACGATGTCGCCGGTGCCCGTGCCCAGGTAGGCAAACTCGTCCTTTTTGTCGATGCGGGCGCAGTAGAACACACGGGTCTTGCTGGCCATCAGCACGTCCTGGACGTACAGTTTCTTCTGTTCGCGCAGGATGCTCCATAGCCGCAAATGCCGATCCCCTGCTGTCACAAAAAAGTACGGATTATTGTGCAGCGGTCGGACAGTCAGAGCGTTTCCGGAAATGGCCCGCGAGGCGGGTGTTTGGCAAATGGGAGAGCTAAAGAGAGGGTTAAGATGTAGTTACGGCAGATGAAGCTCCTCGCATCATACTCACAAGGTTTCCATGTCAAAGACGATAACGGACCCGTCATCCACTCCACCAATGGACACCACGCACCGATCCTCGGCCGTGAAGCAGATGGCCTGGACCGATACCTTGTGGAGGTCATGACGGGCTATCTCCTTGCGGCTGTCGTAGTCCCAGATGATAACATATCCCCGAAATCCCATGTGATTTATCTGGCCGGAGGCCAAATACTTTCCGCTCTTGCTCAGATCCAGACATGATATGGTGTTGGTGTGTCCTGCCACAAACTCCTGGGTGTTCTTCTTGTAGTCGGCGATCCCAATCTTGTTCCCAAGGGCAAAGATGATCGACCCTGTGCGCGGATGCTGGCGCACTCCATTCTCCACCTTCCCGTTGATACCAAAGATTGCACGAGGAAGGAGCTGCCTGCAGGCATCCTGGGCTTCGGCCATTGTTATTGGACTATAGCAAAAAATATACGACTCGATGTTGTATCATAAGACGGGGTTTGTGTCGGGGCTGGATCGAATGCTTTGAAGGTTTCCAGCCGGCTTGTTTTCTGTTTAAAAACAATGCCTATTTGATGTCGGATAGCTACCGTTGCCCGGGTGCCGTTGCTAATAGTAATGTATTCCATTTCCTAATGGACTCTCAGTTTAAAGGCTAAGTCTAAAATGTTTCCCACCCCCTTCTATCCTCTGCATGCAGATTATATGTGCATATAAAAATTTGTTTGCATCATTAGTGTTTTTGGCAAGCATTCAATAGAAAACTTTCATAGTTGGGTTTGAATTTCCCGCCCAATTCAAAATCAGCTGATTGCCGCTGGTGCCGCGGTAGTTGGCAACGCGGTGCTTTTGTTTTGCTTATTTTGCAATTTTCATCGCCGTTCCTTTGACCGGCATACCGAAAAAGAGAGAACCCCATAATCTGAGTAAGAACGAAACATATAGCGGGGCCTATATATATGGAGCTCACTCTTGGTTGCAATATTTACAGTTCGGCAGCGAGCGGCGTATAACCTAATCAAATAATCAGAATTCGCCACTGACCAGACCAAACAAAGGAAAACTCCAGACAAATGTTTTCAATTGTGGGCGTTTTGCGGCCCCTGGGATTGGCGCTGGTTCTTCTGGGACTTGTGTCTCCTATCGCTGGAGTTGGATTCCGGCGTGGTCGGTTAAGCAATGGTTTCTTGGGAGAGCCCAGCAAAGTAGCCACGCTCCAGAGATCCCTGGAATCGGAGGATCTTTGGTTCGAGCAGCGTCTGGATCACTTCAAGCCCAGCGACACGCGCTCCTGGAAGCAGAGATACTACCTTAATGCGGATCACTACCGGAATGACAGCACTGCTCCCATATTCCTGATGATCGGCGGCGAAGGCGAAGCCACGGCGAAGTGGATGCGGGAGGGTGCCTGGGTGCACTACGCCGAGCACTTTGGAGCCCTGTGCTTCCAGCTGGAGCACCGCTTCTACGGCAAGAGTCATCCAACCGGAGATCTGTCCACTGCAAACCTGGCGTATCTGAGTTCCGAACAGGCACTGGCGGATCTGGCCAATTTTGTGTCTGCCATGAAGGTGAAGTTCAATCTGGCGGAGAGTCAGAAGTGGGTCGCCTTCGGTGGCTCATACCCTGGATCGCTGGCTGCCTGGGCTAGGGAGAAGTATCCACATCTCATCTACGGGTCCATCAGTTCCAGTGGCCCCTTGTTGGCCGAGGTGGACTTCAAAGAGTACTTCGAGGTGGTGAAGGCCTCTCTAGCTTCCTATAAGCCCGATTGTGTGGAGGCAGTTACCCGGAGCTTTGCTCAGGTGGAGATTCTACTGAAGCACATGATTGGTCAGCGCAATCTGGATGAAAAGTTCAAGTGGGTATACGAGAGAAACTGGGGCAACCACATTGTTTATTCAAAACTAAGGTTACATGAAGGAGACTCGGTCACTTACAAGTGTTTTCTAATCTCTTAGAACTTGCACTCCCATCAAGGACGCAATTGAGAACCCACTGGACATTGCCAACTTCTTTGAGAATCTGGCTGGCAACTTTGCAGGCGTGGTCCAGTACAACAAGGATAATAGTCCTCATGCCACCATAACCATTGATGACGTGAGTTGCGCTTCTGAAATTAATTCTTGTCCCAGAATAGAAGACTCCAATCCTTTTGAAACCCACAGATCTGCGATGTGATGCTCAACACCACCATTGGACCCCCAGTTACCCGGCTGGGAGTGGTGAATGGCATGTTGCTGAAGGAATCCAACACCACCTGCTTGGACTACAAGTACGACAAGATGGTGGCAGATATGAAGAATGTGTCCTGGGACTCTGAAACCGCCAAGGGAATGCGTCAGTGGACCTACCAGACCTGCAACGAGTTCGGCTTCTACCAGACATCCGAGAACAAGAGCGACACCTTCGGTGATCGTTTCGGCGTCGACTTCTTCATTCGCCAATGCATGGACGTGTTCTCCGAGAGCATGGACGCCAAGTACTTGCAGCAGGCGGTGGCACAGACGAACAAGCACTACGGTGCCCTCAAGCCGGAGACCACAAACGTGCTCTATGTGCACGGCTCCATAGATCCCTGGCACGCTCTGGGACTGGTGAAGTCGGCGAACTCAGCCACTCCCACAATCTACATAGATGGTATTAATGAAGATGAAATTTGGGGAAAATGACTAATCTCTTCTTCCCTTATAGGAACTGCGCATTGTGCCAATATGTACGAGCCAGCGAAATCTGATCCCCCGCAGCTGGTGGCAGCCCGGAATAAAATAACCAAATACCTCGCCAAGCTTTTGGAGGGCTACACCTCAACCCCGTACTGAAATGGAAACCCCAGACGAGTGGAGGAACCTAAAGATGACCCGTCAGCATGGTCAATCACGTGAACACACGAAATTCGTCAGCGAGTTTATTGGATTTCTTTTCGTAGTTGCAATGTCTTGCATTTTACATTAAAAGTACATCGCTGGAATAAAAAATCAATCCTTTTTGGCCTGTTCCATTTTCTCGTGGAATCGCTTCCAGTAGTGCTGGACCGATTGGTTTCGTATAATATTTTGTTCGACGAAGTGCAAGACCCAAGTACCGGTGAGATATGTTAGGTCGTATAGGAAGGCCACCACGCGAAAGAAGTACTTCTCGGTCTGCTGCTTGCTGGGCAAGTTGGCCACGATCTCAGACAATTGCTTGGCGGCCGCGTCCTTGGCGGCGGAAGCCTTCTTTTGGGCATCACTTTTATCACCGTCCTTCGACGACCCTGATCCTGCTCCTGCTCCTGATCCAGACTCATGACACGGCTTGCTGCGAAGTGTGGTCTCTTCCAGGGGCTCAGATCCATCTATCTTTCCGGACCCTGTTACAACCGCTCCGAATACATTTGGAGCCTTTTCATCCGTGGACGCAAGCCCCTTCAGTGTGTTACCCTCCTCGTCCTTACCAAAAGAGCGGCCGCTCCCCAAAATGGTGGATTGCATGGGTTTCAGAGCGGGGCTAGCGGGCTCACTGAAGCCACTCACATCGGAGGTGTTAAATCCGGGTGGCGTATTCTTCGGCTTGTCTCCTCCTGATGCTCCAAAGGATTTGTAGCAAGTGTGGGACGGAACCATAGCTGGTATCTTGCAATGCAACTTGGTGCAATCTTCCGAAGATTGGTATTTTATATTCAGAGATTAGGAAACAATGAGGCATGTGCTCACTTACCCCTGACATTAGCCACATTCCGGAACATTCTAAGCTGAGATCTGGCCACTAGGGAGGCGCGAATCATGGTCCAGGGCTGTTTTTAAGGAAGAACACACGCAAAACAAAAACTCGCACTTGAAAGTGTCAATTTGAGTGAACAAAAATATTCCAAAGACAGCTTCCGGAATGAGCCAGCAAGCGGAAACAGAAGGAGAAACGCCAACTTCGCTTGCAACACACAAGCAGTGTTGAAAGCGTTCTCTTAAAAAGAATACCAATACTTTTTTAATGGTTTTCTCTAAATTTCTAAAAGGTAAAAACTACCAAGAAATAGATTAAAATCAAAGAAAACTAAAACATGTTCTAATTAAAACGCAATTTAAAGTAAAAAGTAAAATTTCCCTCGTATGTAGGTGTCTTTTGATGTTCTTCTATGGATTGGCAGCACTGGCGAAGTAAAAAAGTGAAGCCCATAAAACTATTTATAAATTGTCTTTATTTAGTCTATTACTAAACATATTAGTAAGTTTACTAGTTACACATAAGGGCTTACAAGCGATCGCATATAATTCCAGGCCTAGGATTCAGGCTGTCAAGCTCTTGGCAAAAAATTAAAAGCTGCTGGCCAATGGCGATGCCCAAAAGGGCACCTCTACACGTTGCGAAACAACAAAATGCCCCTTTCCGGAAGCGCCATTAGCTCGCTGATAACGGCAATAAACTTAAATAAACTGCAGTAGCCAATGGTAAGGGAGGTTAGGATGTACACCCATGGCTGCTCTTTGCTGTCTTTACACTTTAGGCTACTTTTAAATTAGTTAACTTAATGATGCAATTTAACGGACTAAATTGCAGATTACTTGTTCCGCGACTACTGGCAAAAATCGGTTATTAAAATTACGTGTGTTAAGCATGTAAAGCATTTCAAAGAAACATGAATATGAGCATACAGTTCCGTATGTTATATAGATCGTACGTTGTATGGAATTCTTAGTGTTTAATGGAAATGTTGTTGCGCGCTTTCCTTTAATACTACGACGCAAGATAAATGAAGATGATCCCTTAAACGAACGCCCCTCTAGAATAAGCCGATTTGTTTAAGGTTGTTCTTGATGATCACATCGGTGACGGCATCGAAAACGAACTTGACGTTGTTCGTGTCCGTGGCACAGGTGAGATGCGTGTAGATCTCCTTTTGGTCTTTTCGCTTGTTGAGGTTTTCGAACTTCATGCGAATGTAGCTGGCCGCCTCCTCAAAGGTGTTGGTACCTAAAAAATGGATATATTTTTTAGAACTATAGGCACCAGAGGATGTAATGTCTTACCTGTGTACTCTGGGAAGCATATCGTCAGAGGAGATCGCTTGATTTTCTCCTCAAACAGATCCTTCTTGTTGAGGAAGAGTATGATGGAGGTTTCCACAAACCACTTGGAGTTGCAGATGGAGTCGAAGAGCTTCAGGGACTCGATCATTCGATTCATTTCCTCATCCTCAGCCAAGACCAAATCGTAGCCTAATGAATAATTTGTTTAGAGGGGAGTTATATGTTTGGTTTGGATATATCCTACCCGATAGCGCCACACAGAAGATAATTGCAGTAACGCCTTCGAAGCAATGGATCCACTTCTTGCGCTCCGATCTCTGGCCGCCAACGTCAAACAGTCTGAAATAAGAATTAATAGGATTAATTGTTCGGCAAAAGAATTCAGACTTACTTAAAGTGCAACTGCTTGCAGGAGAAGTGTGTCTCGATGATGCCAGTGGTCTTCACTCGAGTCCGGAGCACATCCTGCTGGGTGGGTATGTAGTTCGGCTGCGCGATGCGGTCCAGCGAGTTGAGGTAGTAGCCGGCCGAGTCGTTTAGCTGATATTCGCGGGAGCGGGCAAAGGACTGTTGCACGCCACCGTCCGCCCAGAGCTTCTTCATCAGCAGGACGATCTCCGGCAGCAGGATGCCCTCGTCGGCGGCGGAGGCGTGTGTGAAGAATTGGCGGGCGATGTCGGTCTTGCCGGGATCGGCGAATTCAATTTTTAGGCGTCCCATTGCCCGGATAATCACCATCAGGCTCTGCACTGTGTTGCTGTAGACGACGCGGCGGTACTCCTCGCACTCCTCCTGCGAGTAGCCCGCATCGTGGATGATTTTCATTTGTTTTACGATTGTCGACTTGCCCGACTCGCCGGCACCTTCAAGAAACAATAACAAACATCATTAATAATGGCGAAAAAAAAAGTATGTAGAAAGGCAAGAACAGTCGAGGGAGTGAGCTCATGCCTCAGAGTGGGCGTGACCTTTGCGCAAGCTTGTGAATGCCACGATCGGAGCGTAAAACTGAATGAATCAATAGGAAGAGTAGGAAGAACTCATGAATGAATATTCCAGATGTGCCTCACCCATCAGCTCAATTGGCTGGTTCAAGAGGCCAAAAAGCTGCCGGTTTACGCTTAATTGCGCTGGTCATGTTGCAAGTGAATGAATATTGTTTCGGATAACTATTTTTTTACTTCCATTCACAGTTTTAGATTAGGAATTGGTTAATTTTTCATTTAAATATAATGCCAAGTCAAGCCAAGCCTTCAAGTTCATTGAACCACCCTGAGGAATGTATAAAAGTTATCAAAAGCAGGGCCAGGCAAAAGCCACAGTACTCGACATAATTTAATATAAACTGTCCCATCCATACACTCCACATACTCGCAGGGAAAGCTCTCAATTGTAAAACGAGACCTGACCCATGAAACGACAATAAACAAACAGAAGTTGCTGAGTTTATCATCTGTCTGGTAGTGATATGACAAAAAATACTACCGATAATCATATTACGTGTCTACCAGTTTCCCTTTTCGATGAAGCCACTACCTACCTACCTCGGAGCAAAAACGGCGTACAAAATTGGCAACTCTTTGTCATTGAGCCTAGGTTTTAAGCTCCATAGGAGTGTTGCAACAATGGAGCATTAAGCCGACTTTTTGCTGCAGTTGGGTCCATTCCCAGAGATGGGACAGACCCCAGCCCCTAGCCCTCGGATCAGCCTCCGGATGATTAGGTAATTGCCGAAGCTCTCAGGCTTAACTTGCAGCTACTAGTAAGTAGCTAGTACTTTCACTTTTTTTCCCTCCCTACATGGCTTGGTACTTGAAACTATGCTTGTTTTTTGTATTTACTTAGTTAATTAAATACCAAGATTAAAGTTGTAAGAGACTTTAAATTAATAATAATTTTGTGTTCATTACAAGTCCATATCTATGAGATCCATATCTATTGATCTCTTTATTTAAGGAGTTTCTACTGTACTTTCTTATAACTAGAAACTGGGATATTATATTTTATTTCAAAACTGTCTATACATACACACATACTTTGCTTAATTAAATTATATTTTATTTAACATATAATTTCAAAAACAAGAGTTGTTCTTCAATTTCTATAAAAAAAATGTATAAAGAGATTTATTTTTTAAAGTTATTCTTAAACTTTTGTTTTAAAAATTGTCAAAAAACTCATATTTTAAGTAACAAAAAATTATTGAATGATGGAAATATAAAGATTATACATTAAAAAAAAAGTTATTCTTCAAATGATTTTTTTAAAAATTGACAATTCATATTTTCAATACAAAACAAATTTAAAAAATGATTTAGTTTTCAAATAAAGTAGTTATTTTACGTTACGTAAGTTATTTTTACATTCAATTTAATATTTATTATTTTATTCTTTATTATTTATTATTTATTATTTATTTTTTATTATTTATTTTTTATTATTTATTTTTTATTATTTATTATTTATTATTTATTATTTATTATTTATTATTTATTATTTATTATTTAATATGTGTTATGTATTATTATTTTCAACTTTTAACTCATAACTTTTATTGGCAGACCCTGCTAAAAACAACCATAAAAGTTTTAAATCTTAGACAATCCTAACAATGCGCACTAATTTTGCAATAAAAACTATCTTTTTTTAGAGAGAGAGAGAGATAATGGTGAAAAAAAAGAAGCAAAAAAATAACAAAAAACGTTAACCCCATAATGGTGAAGACGAGCGAGCGACAGGCCCTTGCCAATTTGAATAATCTGAATGGATATTAGGCGATTTTCAAAGCTGCCACCGTATTGTGAAAAGAGCAACAACAACAACAACAACAAAGAAAGCCACAAAAAGGTCAATTTAATAATAATAATAACGAACGATTGCGGCTGTGTGCGTGAGGGTCTGCCAATGCACCGTTAGCCGAAATGTCAGCGAACAAACAACAACAAGCGGGGCGGCAACAACAATGGCCAATTACTCAGCATCCCGGGTCGAGTCGGGGCGGGGCGGAGAGTGGCACTAAGAGAGAGAGAGAGAGAGAGCGCAGGCGCAAAGATCAGAGAAACAAGAGCTACTCACAACCCACAACAACAATGCAACTGCAACTGGTGCAAGGTGTTTTCTTGTCTACGGATACCTGAGACTCCTACACTGGCCAACAGGGTGGCAAGAAGCAGCAGCAGCAACAGCTGAGCAAATGTCTCCAAAGTCTCCACTGTTTAGGGATGAAAAGTCCCGAAGATTCTGGGACTTTTTTGAAAAACAGGTTTCTAGGAAATCTAATTCCCTAGTAGATCCATTTAAAAACAAACAATTTCAGCTCTCTACTGAGGCATTTCACCTGCCACTGGGGCTGTCTTAGTCATCATAGCTCGCTTCATTAGTAGTAGTCTCTGGAGAAAAACTTCACTGCATTGTTTTCGAAAATGAATGGCAATGAAAACGAAAAGTATTCCCATATCGTGCGCATCTAGCGGCGGAAAGTGTGGAAACTCGATTACAGAAGGTTAAGAAACATATCATTTCACTGCATTTGGCGCAGAGGTCGGGTCAAAAATGCGATGCGATACGATGGCATGCCATGGCGCCTCTGCGCTTCAATGGTTTTTCCAACTAAGCGAAAACCGCTGCAAGTGCAAGCACCACCACCACCACCACCGCCGCCACAGTCGCGCCACCAGCTATGTATGTGTGTAGTTCCAGTGCGGCGCCCCACAATCCAAACGATCGAAAAGATCCAAAAGTGCGTGCCAGAAGACGAGAAATGAGAAACAGAACCGAGGTCTGTGACTCGGCATTTGGTTTCAATTTACGTTCGATTCCCTTATCGCATTGTAATTATTGGACGCAGAGATTGCATAATGCATGCTCCCCGTACAGTGTGTATATGCTATGGCAGACTGCCAGATAATGGCTTTTTATTACGATTTGTGGAAGAAAAGACCATAAAATGTTATTACTTTTTAGGGTGTCTATGACGAAAGAAATAAAAAAAAAAACTTCCTTTGGGAATCACTGTTGTTTTCCTTTTTTACTCAAGCCTCACTGTACACTGAGGCTTCAAATTTCCCAAAGGGCCTGCCGGCAAAAGTCCTATGCCCGAAAAAGAAAAAAAAACTCACCACAACCGAAAGTAAAACCCACCCCACCCAGAATAATGAGGTCAGAGCGCGAATTTCAGCACATTTCCGCAGAAGGCCTTTAATAAATTCGCACGGGGGAATACCGGTTAAAAAAATAAAGAATATGAGGTAGAATAAGCTGAAAGAGACGCACCCAAGAGCAGCAGTTTCACCTCCGAGGCGGCCCTCTCGCCCTCCGCCCTCAGCGCCCGATCGATGTTCTTGGAGCGTTCGATGGCCTCTTTATCGCGTGCTGTACTCACGGCACAACCCATTTTTCTTCGCTTTTCTTTATCGCGTTGCTAAGTTAAGGGTCTTAAACCGGGAAGATTGGCACTTTCCCGGCAGTTTCCGCACTTTTCTTTTCGGATATTTCGAGATGCGTCTGCGCGTCGGCTGTACACTTTTTGGTTTCTGGTGTCTCGCTTCCACCTCTCCTCCTTTCACACGCACACACCACCACACAGGCGCACACGCGCAGGGTACGCTGACGCTGGTTTTTGGTTTTTATTTTTAAATAACTCGCGGCGTCTAGCTAATGCACCGCTAATTTTATTTAAATATTTCTCGCAGCGGCCGGAGGCGTTTAATTCTTTTGTCGTCGATCGTTTTTAGTGCGGAGTATTTGGTTGAATTCGCGATCTTCTTAGAGTTGTCGCATCCCGTTCCGTTAGAGGTGGAGAAACATCGATGCCAACATCGCTGTTATCGATGCCAACATCAATGTTATCGATGGTTGGGAAACATATCGATGTTTTTCCATCTCTAGTAGATATGTCGCCTATGCGACAACTCTATTGTGGTTAGAGTAGCTAACATTTAGCTGCTTAAACGAGTAGCATTTTTAACTAAATTCCATTACTAAGAATTCTAGTAGTATATATTCCAGAATTCATTTCATTTTTACTGATCATGGCAAATAAAGTTGCGCAACACTAAAATAAGGGGTCTGCCAACTTGTTTTGTTGGCGGCAAATTTAAAAATGTACAACAGTTTGTTGAAATGAGAATGTGTTGATTCTTTTTTTTTCTTTTTCATTTAAAGCTTCTTAGGGAACTCCAATATCCAATTATCCTGTGTGGTCAACCTCATTATTGCCATATTTCCAATATTCCCAACTTGCCCTTAGCCTGGCCTTGTTTGTTGTTGTAGCGCCTTAAGTATAAACAAACATGACCGAAAATATGTTTCTGTTCAGAAATGCAGGCAACCTCTTTCACCCCGCCTTTCTCCCTCTCAATGTGTATACAAGCCGGAAAAAAAAAGTTCTCAGGGCCCTGGCATAAATAATATTTTCTTTTGGGACAATACCATTTCGATTTGGATTCCAAATGTTTGCAGTTGCAGGCAGTGCAGGAATCTGAGGAAATATTCTACCATCTTAAATTTGTGGTTTTTAATTTATATTTCATACGAAAGGGCTGCAATTTGCCAACATTACATAGTACCACTTAACTGAATTTCAAAAATAATAGTTTGAGGAAAAGGGAAACATTTAAAATCCCTTTTCAAAAAGGATATTTCTTAAGATTTCCAAAAATTCTCTAAAGTAAGTAAGTCTCTAAAGTAAGTAATTAATTACTTGATTTTTTCTTGCCCTCATTTCTGTCGTTTTTTCTTTAGATTCTTAGCCGTATTCCTGAATCGATGATATTAAAATAAATTGGGGGGATGGAGGCACCAGCACCAGCACCAGCTTTCCTCGGCTAATTAATCTAAACAAAATGATCCGCTGGCACGAGCGGGAGCATCCGCAGAGGGAAGTATGGGGTCGCAGTGCAGAAGTTTCGCTGCCGCTGCCGCCGCCGTCGGAGGACGTCACATGCTGCCCCTGCCACCCGGCCGTCTGTAGGTGGAGGCCATCAACGGGTCATGATTTACACATGTTTACACGAAATGTACGGCATTTTCGAGAGGGGTGAAATGGGGGGAAACGGGGTCGTGACATCGCTGCCGTATGAATGAATGATTGCTTCTTCTTCCTCATCGCACTATATCTATATTGCTGTTGTAATTTATCGTAAAAAGGGCAGGCTAGAGAAATATGGATATCTGCGGTTATTCCAGGGTATTCCGGGAGATGTCAGGGGATGCGAAAGGCTGCGCTTTGGGTGGTCTCCACGCCTTGTGTCTCCTTCACTCCTCCGGCAACGGCGCATGCTGCCAGCCGTGTTATTGTTGTTGCTGCTGCTGTTGTAGCTGTAGCTGGAATCCCAAACTGTTTGCTGATGCCAACAAATTTGACGAACGACGTCGTCGGCATCTCATCCAAAACTTCAATCGGCGTGCGCACAAGAAGCTGGATGAAAAAACACAACAATATGCCAGGCAAACATCAGCTAGAACCAAGGAGAGCCAGGCAGCCGCAGGCCAGCGGATCAGCGGCAGCAATTACAAGGATGGGCAAGGCCTTGAAATAGATATACGCCAACTAACGGTAACCAGTACACAGCGAGAAAAAAGAGGAAATTCTTCGAGGAAATACAAAAAATGTGATGGAAATTATACATAAGTTAAAATTTGATTTGTCGTTTATTTAACTTTTACATTAATTTATTACTAGGTACTACTCACAAACTAGTTTAGTTAATCTAGTTAATCATAAACTAGTTAATCAAAGTCATAAACTATTAACTAAACTTTAAGTACCAAATCTTATAACTTTATTACTATGAAAATTTAATACTTAAATAAAACTATTAGTGCAAATTTGATTTTTTTTGTTAACATTTTTAATAAGCAATAAAGACTTTATAATAATACTTTTTAGGATGTACTACACATAAATTTAATAATGTACATTAATTATTAAATAATGTAATTTTCATTAGATATTTTAATTCAGATTTAATCAATTCTCCACCTCTTTAACACATAATAAAAAATTGAAATAATTTTAAACTAGTAAATCTTTATTAAATTATATTATTTACATATATTCATTTATTTATTTCTTTAACCCTTATTCGCGCGGCTCTCGCAGCTGAGGGGAGCTGCCGCATAACGTACGGCATCGTGGGGATAGACCGAGGGTAAAGGATAGAGTATAA
Organism: Drosophila ananassae; assembly: GCF_017639315.1. NCBI lineage: Eukaryota > Metazoa > Arthropoda > Insecta > Diptera > Drosophilidae > Drosophila > Drosophila ananassae. Next base: position 7,128,428 of record NC_057928.1, read on the forward strand.
TATTAAGAGGATAAACGAGAGTACGTATATAATGTACATATATTGTATATGTATTAAACTAAATCTTATTGTTAGTTTTTCTTTCCAGTGTATAGAGTTTGGCACATGTGTTATAGCACCAGGCCAACTACAGATGAGAAGATTAATTTCCTCGATAATTCGGGAAACGGGAAAACTCATTTTTGGCTGGGAACTTGTGCCGGCCGTTGAAAGGTGGAACAGACAGGCTGTAATGCCCGCCCTCCCCTCATGGGAGTCAAGTGAAGTTGCAGACACGGAGCGTTTAAAGAGCATTGATGGATTCTCTGGGCGTCGATCGTCTGAAGATCCGATTGATTTTCGGCACTTTTTCAAAAGGCGTCAAGAGCCGACAAGTAGAGAAAATAAAACGATGAAGGAAGTTTAAGATGCGGCGGCTGTTTAGTTTTTAAAGGGAACTGAACTTGAGAAGAAATTTAAGATAAAGCCTCCAACGGGGGGTCAATAAAAATGCAACATCTAAATAACCTCATTTACCATTTAATTTCCATCGATTCGCCAAACCAATTGAGGCCACAAGTCGTAAAAACAAAGCGAATAATCTCTTTAACTAAATTTAGCCGCTTTCGTTTGTTTACATTGCCATAAAGTAATAATTACCCAGAAGGAACAGAACCGCGTTCCCCATATATTACAACGATACATATTATTAATCGCAGCCCAAGAAACAAGACAGCAGAAGATATAAAAATAAAAGAATCTAGCTGGATAAAAAAGTATTTCAACTATTGGGTTATGGGCCGATAATAGCCTTCTGGGAAGGGGTACTCCACTTTTTTGTTAGTGCCGTTGTTTACGTCGGGCCGAAGGAAAACCCAAAAATATAGATCTTACACGGCCATACGGAGGCAACCTGCCCCCGGGAAACGAACCGATTGAAAGAGCCATATGTGGCAGGAAACAAAAATCGCTGGCAGTGCAATTGAATTGCCATAAAATCGGGAAGAACCGAAATATCGGGGGGAGAATCGAAGGAAGCAGTTAGTTAGCCGCCCACTCTAAAATATATGTATATTCAATTCCCCCGTGGTTAATCTTTGTCGTTTCTCTGCAGTTCAAAGATTGCAATTCGCATGTGGGGGCTCCTAAGCACCTGCCAGCTGATGGAGTGCAGTTTTCCCCCGAAATAATACCCAAAAGTAATAGTAATGCTTGTTATTTTTCCAGAACAGTTTTCTGCATTCCTTCGATATTTTTGCTTAAAATTTTGATACATCTCCCTGGTCAATATGGCCTTTCCTCATGCCTGTGGTGATACACGTTCCACGTCGCGACTGGAGGGTTTATTCATCGTAAACTGGCAATGGAAATTTTGTTTTATCACTCGCTCTTCTATAGCTATTTTTGCCGGATTTTAGTTGCTGCTTTATGGCTTTATAATGTCTGTACGCGTTCAGTTTTATGATCTGTCCGTAAAATGGACCCCATTCATGTTAGGTCCCCGGCAACAATATGGTGATTTTCATCCATTACGCAGTCTTTATCGGGTTCTATGGTTTTCTGGGAGAAAAGCAATTACCGGGAAACTTTTAGTTTTTTTTTAGAAATAATAAATCCTTACCTAAGAACGCTTCTGTTCTTCCTCCTCGGCCACCTCGGACTTTTCCTTTTTTACAAGAAATGTGCACTTGTTGAGGAGCTTACTAAATAGTCCGACTTCGTTCTCCACGGTTGTTTGGTGATGAAGGACCAACAATGTCCTGCGGCTCTGCAGCAAAAGTCGTGACATTTTCCAACTTTACTCGGACGCACGGTGTGGGATACTAAAATTTCTATTCGACTTCAAAGGGACTTCAATTGAAAGTATCTTTCAGGGCCTTCCTCGATTTAAAACTTTCCCTTTAACAATTTAAAAATTTCTTAAAATAATTCAACAAAAAAGGAAGACCTGTGCTATTTTTTATCCTTCGTTTTTTGAATTCACATTTGAGGGTATTACTCGCATTTGGGTCCCGTGGGTTCAGGGCCTTTGGGAAAGGAATAGGGTTTATTATATTTATAAGGTAAAAAATAACTTAGAACTTACTTCTTCCGCACTTGTCGGTGGAACTCTTTTGTATCTTTTTCTTTTTCGAGACAGACGACTTGCCTAATCGAAAAAAAACAAATAAAATTGGTCAGAAAATGAAGATATATTAGTAAAAATTACCGTCATTCCCATCACCCTCCTTTTTGCAGCGAGGTCCCGTCGGCTCGGTAGCTTAAGTATTATTCAGAAATAGAGGTTAAGAACACCTTTAGAGATGAAATAGATTTTACCTCTTCCACAAACATCTGTCTTAGCCTTTTTGGTTGAGTCTTTTTTGGTGGCATCACCCTTATTCACCGATCCTGACAGAAGACGAGGACTGACTAGCCCCAACTTGTTGCACAGTCTAAGAAAAGCATCGGCCCTGAGCTTGTTCATGGTGACACCTCACAAATTCTCCAAGACCAAACCTAGGAATTTTGTTTGTGGGTATTGGGATACCCGTGTTCAATAATACGTTCAAAAAAAAAAAAAAACTAAATAAATGTTAAACTCAAAAGTTGCTGAGATTCGAAGTTATCTGGCCACTATGATTTGAAAAAAGAAACTCTAAAAAAGGCAGAGCAAAAATTATAAAATCAAATTCAAATTGTAATAGACATATTGGATAAAAAATACTGTTTATTGAATTGCAATTTAGATTTTATTAATGGGCAAATATATGCATGTATTTAGAATGAGTTAGAAAAACCAACCAAGCCAGCTCTTTTTTCTTTGACACTTGCATTGATCGCATTGACAAAATATCGATTTACTGCGTTTTGTATCTTTTTTGTGATGTCTGGGATTTTGGCAGGCTTCGGTATTGCGCGGATTCCAACAGCTCCTCGGATGGCAGAACTCCTGTTTATCGACTGGCTCGACGAAGCAGCTCGACTGACAGGAGTCCTGCTGGCAGAAGTTCATCTGGCAGGAATCATGGCACTGATTTTGATTGGAATTGGTCCTCTGAGTCGATATCAGGAAACCGTTCAACTTCACGAACTTCATGGCGGTTGTCAATCGATTCATCCTGATCTCGAACAACCAAACAACTACTTTTCGTCCAAAGGATTTGTAACCTCAATTTCAACCAGAAAGATGTAAAAATGTAAAATATTTTCTAAGGCTCATAAGTCATAGGACGATTTTCAATTGCTCTGCTGCTTTGTTTGCATTTCCCGCCGCCCCCTCTTTTTCTCGTTTTCTGGGTTTGGGTTTCGGTTTCAATTACAAGCCGAGTTTCCAGTTCCCCGTGGCTACCGCTTCCAAAATCAGTCTCAAGTACCGACCACACATTAGCCCCGGCTGGGAATGGAAGGGGGACTGGCAGTACGTCGAGGCGGCGCCACGTCAAAATATTTGTCACCAGCGGCTCAATTGGTTCAATTTATGGTGTGGATAATTAGACGACTGCTGCGTCAGGATGTCGCCGTCGATTAAACCAAAAAAAAGGAAGGAGAATATTACAATTTTCCTTCGGGGTTTGCCTTTTTCAGCTACCGAGGAAAACCACTTGAACACAGATTTTCCCTGACTTTTAACTAATTATCTGGTGTTGATGGGATGTCAAAAAATCTTGAAATGATTTCTAGGGGGTCAATATAGTTCTGAGTTTTTTTTAAGATTTATTTTAAACATTAAAATTATTATTTTGGTACGGGTTTATAAAAATATTCCATTTGGTAAATTTGTATTTTGCATAAAAATTTAATATAGAAGTATATCATTTTTTTCAAATTGTTTTACTGATAGAATCTTTATTAAAAAACTGTAAACTAAAACTTAAATATAAATCGAATGAAGCTAATGGTGGTAAAGCTGGAAAAGCAAAATCGCTTTCGTCTCGAAACTAATGATCATATTTGTACCTTAAAAGATAGATCATTAATTTTTTTACCTCGGCAAAGGTTATTGGTCTTTAGTTACTATGAAGGGAATATTTTTATAAATTTTTAATTTTCGCTTGTTTTTATTTATTGAAAGGCTTTAATAAGCTTTCTATTTCATCCATGAAACCCAAATCAATACACTTTCTCGGCATTCGAATGTCGAACTGTGTATCTTTGGACCAGAACCCATGACATTTCAATGTTGAGCAAGCATTTTCACCCCATCTGGGGTATTTTTAGGCCCCACAGGTGCGCTGCCCTCGAAGGCCAAAGACCAAGACCCGTAAAAAACCGATCAGGCAGGCGGAGGGCCACAAAAGCCAGGGAAGAACAAAGCAAACGACACGATGGCATTTGGTGGCAAAGGGGCACGTGGCACAGGGGCAATCGTGCCACAACCAATGACGACAATGAGCGTCAATTGAAATGAAACAGATGCCATCCCGTGGAGGCAATTGGATGAAGATAAAAGATACAAGATCGCAGATTGCAGGAGAGTAGAATCGAACTGACTGGACTGGACTGGGGATCGTACATCGTAGATCGTTATGTGTGTGATCAGCCATTTTGGCAAAAGTGCTTAAACCGAGAGATTAATTAGTGCCTACGTTGCGGAACCGTTCAGTTGATGAAAAGCAAGTAAATCTTCCCCAATCAGAATTTCCTGTTCTTTGGTTCAAGCACAGGAAAAAATAAAATCCTTTCTTAAATAGTAATAAAATGTAAAAAGTATCTGTAGTAATCTTTAAACTAGTTCTAGAATCTAGAGTATATCATATTATTCTTTGTAGTTAAATATGTAAAATCTCCATTTAATTTTTTCTTAGTGCATCGTTTCGGCCAGTTTTGTGTGAGTCAACGCATTTTTAAGTACCAGCTATTAAACTAAAAGCTAAACAACAAAAGCCCAAGTGGAAATCGCATCGAACAAATCGGATGCGATCGGGAATTTGTGGATCCCGAAGTCTTGGGTCTTTTTCAAAGTATTTTGTACATCGCCGCCTCCGTTCTCTGTGCCCCGGTTTTTTGTTCGGTCTTTTTTCTTAATTTTTGTACATTTGGCGCAATTATTGCGCACCAAATGGATCGCAAGTCTATAAATTGTTCGATTTTATTGCGCCAGCTTCGACAGTTGAATGGCGCAAAGCGGCGCTGGGTGAAGGCGGATGGAGGGCGAGATTGGGGGCGCCTCTGCTGCCTGGCCATAGTTTGCATAGTTTGGCAATGGCACCGACGAACTAACGGCATATTCTTGGCCATCTTGCGCAAGGCGGCCATCTTGAAAAAAAACATGGCTGTGTGCAAAGGTGTTTATGGCCAAATAAAGTGCCAAAGTGTGGCAATCGTTGGCAACAGCAGGCGGTCGGGTAACAAAATTGAGGCACTTTACAAATTTTCGTTTTCAAGTTCAAAAACTGGTCAAATATCTTTTTCCTATTCTCAAAAATTAAATCAAGAGATTATCCATTTCCGTTGCGAAATTCCAGAAACAGTTTACCAATAAGCATCTGTTTAATTTTTAAGCATATTCATTAAATGTCTGCCAGTAGCTCCTTTGGAAGTACCCCCGATTCCCAAAATGTTTACCTTTTGAACTTTTATCCCGTGTTTATACTACCGTAAGTTTGTCAACCGCATTAGTCCAAACAAGATCGAATCCACTTAACCAGAAATACTGGCATTTAATGGGAAATAAAGCGCGGAAATTCATAAATATTTACAAACACATAATTAAAGTCGTGGGAAAAAACAATAACAACTTAACCAGCCACGCCGGGTTAAGAATCAGAACACAATTATATTCTGTTTGTGTATTTCATTTCGGTTTTTGGCCACAACACGTGATCCTAATCAAAACTGTGATAAACAAAACCAGGCCATGTCGAATGGGATCAGATCGGATAGTGTTTAGTGTGGGATCTAAGCAACAAATTGCACACACCAGAAGGTAAATATTTAAACAAAGTCTTGGCCAGAACGGGTCCGGAGGTCAGGGGATCAGGGGATCGGGGGATCGCCGGAGGGGCAGTGAAGTTTAACTAGACGGCATAATTTTCGGGTCGAAAACTCTGTGTAAATATTTTGAAATTTTTGGTTTTTTTTTCCGTCTTTGGGACGGGTAGGTTGGGGTCTATTTGATTATTTATTGTCCGCAATCGGGAGAGGCGGGAAGCTGTTTAATAAGCGGGGGGCGTGGCTGGCTGAGGATAGCTGGTTTAGGTGCAATTGTTTGCTTTTACCAGTTGTTGTAGGTCAGTGTGCAAAAACAAATCCGAATGCGGCTTCTTCTTGTATACAATGAGGGAAAAAGTGGGGAAAAAAAAGTCAGTGGCCGGTGGTTCGTGTGTTTAGAGTACCGCGTTTAATTGTTAAATGTTTATTAAAACTACAGTTTAAACAATGGTCGGAGGAGACGCCTGCTCCACGCCTCTCCAGGAGCAGAGAGTGGCCATCAATGGGATCAGTTGGGATAGAATCGTACCGGCTGAGTGCGGCTCAACGCGGCGTATACATAATTTTGTTTACAAACATGCATAATAGTAAACAATTTTCGGCCATTTAATAACATTAACATTAAAATTAAAAGCAAAGCCAAAAGCAAAACAAAAACGTTCGTGCCACCACCTCCGTCTATGCCAACCTATCTTTATTATGATTATCTGAACTTGAAAGTGGGAACAACAATGCGGAATGATGGAACGATGATGACGGCTTTTGTTTGGGAATTCCCTTAGCTATGTATGTTTATTATGGCTATGGATGGGTATGGTTATGTCTATAAGAGCAGCTCACTCGAGTATCACCGCAAACATGGGCAGAGTTTTCTGCGAAAATGGCCGGCATCTGGGGGCGGAACTTCTGACCCAGTTGGGATGACTCACATCGGGCTACGCGGTGTGTGGCCACTGGACACTGGCCGGTGCATCTCGGTCGGACACTGGTCTATAAATAGTCCCCGAAAGCGACAAGATGTCATACCGGGAAATGCAAAAATAAAACCTCTCTGAACTGCCGAGGAAAATTCAAAAATTCAAAAAGTCTTCTCGCCAAACATTTTCGATGAAACGGAAACTGTCAAAATGTGGCCTGGAAGTCTTTGATCCATTTTCCAATAAATATTCCGTTTTCATTTGGTGGTAAGCCTACATAAATCACACTGAGGGAAGGAAATGTTTGTCGTTTATGTAGGAAATTTTTTACAATGATTTATCGCAAATGAAATAGTGATAAATTGTTAAAAAAAAAAAAATTTTAACATCTACACATTAGAGAATAATCTTCCACCATTTATTATTTTTTTTTTATTGGACCCATCTTTAAGTATTTAATAAAATCCTCAATATCTCAGGGTCTGTGAGCTATTGGTCGGGTCTGTTTAATTTATTCCTCACTCGCAGAAAAATTCCTGAATGTGCAGAAAACAGAAACAAAAGCAAAACCAGCAGGCAACACAAAAAAAAAAGCCAAGAAACCAATAAGAAGAAGTAATAATAATCAAAAGTAAAATTAATTTATGGCCTCCAAGCCGCAGAAGCCACAAGAAAAATGGCCAAAAGTGAAAAATATCTGAATGCCCCAATGAAATTACTAAAGAGCGTGGAATTTTGGCAATTTGGAAAACCCGAATGGCTTTGGGAAATTCGCTGGAAAATGGCGAGAGGCTTGATATATGGATAACAACAAAAAGGCAGCGAATAAAATTAAAATATCTTTCGGATCGCGTCCGCAAGACAGCCTAGCCAGCCACCCAGCGGAATTTTCTGTTCTTCTTCGATTTTCTCAATCATTGCCCCGACGGCGTCGACAAATAGAATTTCGTGAAATGTAAACAAAACTCCGCCTCCGTGTGTCGCTCCCACCGCCTGCACCACAAAATGTATCTGTATCTTTGTGCGTGCCCGTGTGTATCTTGTTTCGCTTTTGGGGGAAACGGATTGAAACGTTGCCCAGCGGCGTCGCCATCGTCTCCATTCAGGGACGTAGTTGAAAACTTTTTCAAAAAATAATTATTTTTTTTTAAATTTTTTTAATAAAGTACGGTTCATAGTTTTGAATTTACTTCGTAAATAATAAGAACAATAATAAGAATAGGGTTTAAATTTTAATTAAATTATAGTTTTGTCAATTACTTTTGATTAATATTCTTAATAAAATTGAAAACTTTCTTTAAAATGTTGATTAAAAAAATTATAAGAACGCAGTATAAGAAATATTAAATCATGAAAAATTCAATAATGATTCATTTTGTTGGTTATTATTTTCTGTTCTTTTAAACTTTTTGGAAGATAAATTTTCAAAAATGAATTAGGGATTCTGAAAATGCTTCGTATTCAAAAACAACAAAGAAAAAAATAAAAAAAATTTAAAATATTCATTAAAAATAAAATACTTATAAAATGGGTATTTTTACCACCTCTTCTTTCTTACCCCTCTTAACTAAGCCCATGATGACGACGTCGTTGCCGTCACGGTCGCCTTGCTGCCAACAACTCGGTGGATTTCTGACAGCAATGGCGGCACTCAGGGCTGCTGCTCCATGGCTCTCTCTCCGACCTGGTCCCGTACCCGTCTCCGGGGTAACTTGGTCCGGATCCGTGCCAGGCAACGGCTAAATCAATTAACAGCTCATTTCGAAAATCGAATGCCGCCTCCAGCAACGGCAGCTTCCTTTTTCCACAGAAACGGTAATTCATTCCCGCTAATTGCGGGGATCGCTTCTCGAGAGGATCTCTTTCGGATTTTTGACTATTTATTAACTGTTGACTGGCCAGGGGCAGTTTTGTTCTCCCCCCCTGGCCGGTGTTCGGGGCGGACTTAAGTTAATTTAATTTTTGGAACGAAAACAATAATCCCAATGAGTCACTGAATCTAAACACGATTTCGAATCATCATTCTACCAATATGTTTACAAATAAAATATTCAAATAAGATAACAATTTCTAAACTATATTAAAGTGTTTAAAGCACCTGAGTTGGGTATGGATATAATGTGGTTTTATTTGTTTTCCAATTTTTAAGTTTTCTGATTGGTTTTCTAGTTCTACATTTTCCGATTTATCAATTTATTAATTTGACAGATTGATAGAAATAAATAATTTCCCAGATCAGACTAGAAAAAATGTGAATCTTATTCAATGTTTAATAAATTATCCAACAAATTAGATGGATTCATATTGTTGCCCGACTTCTAAAAGCTCCATAAAGAATATCTTTAATAAAAGAATTATATTCCCAACTTGGTTATCTTGTCGCCTTATCCCCTGGGCTTTCCCTTAACTAATATCAATTGAAACCAGGCTCAATTTTCCGCCGTTCTCCAGATACCTTGCATACCTCAGATCCGTTCCTCAACCTAGACACACTCCAATTGCCAAAGTCCAAGTCGCAGGCCGAAGGCATCGGGAATTCTATTTCATTTGCATTCCCTGGGAGTGGAGAGGAAAGGAAAACTCAGTGAGGAGCCAATTGGAGGGGAGAAAACCCGGAGAAGACCCGAGAGAAAGAGAGAGATTTGCGTAAGGCGTGGGCGTACTAAAAAAAGAATTCTCGGCCGATGGCAACTCAAGTGGATCGTGGTGGCATCGGTTGGGATCGTGGCTTGCTCCAGAAATGATCTGCGATCAGTTGAGCGAGAATAACCAAGCGGTGCGGTCATCCAACGGATAGAAAAAATATTATTTTCCGCCGGATAAAACGCGCGTGCCAAGGAAATAAAATCTTTAGAAAATAAATTGAAACTTTTGGGGGAAAACTGTGCTTTAAAAAATAACTCAAGTGAAGATGATCAAGAGTGAAGAGGTATCGGATCGGTCGGCCATGTCTGTGGATCACCTGGGGGGTGGTGGTAGCTACTATCACCACGCCCACCCGCCTTTCAGCCACCCCATTTCACATCCCTCGCACACACACACCCACCCGCACACTGGTCACTTGTACCGATCGGGGAATTTGTTATCCGGTGGCAATTACCAGACCATGGGTGGCGGAGAATCGCCCACGGAGATGGTGGACGAGAAGCCGAACATCGGCTACATGGACCTGAAGCACTACATGGAAGGTCCACCCTCCGCCACGCCCGTTTCCGCCGCTCAGCACTATAGCCTGAGTGCGCTGCACAGCATGGGCACTCCGCCGGCGTCTTCGAGTCCGATTCCGGCCTACGGTTCCCTCATGACACACGCCCACTCGGCGGGGTCCGCCTCGCCGCAGTCCAACTCGAAGACCCCGACGGATCTGCCCCAGGACATGCAGTACGTGACCTCCACCTCCAAGCCACTTCAAGTGCAGCTTCAGCCCATGAATCACCAGTACGCCTCGACCATCATGTACTGCTCCAATAACACCATCCTCAAGGCCAATGACTATCAGTTGCTGACCAGCCACGAAGTGGAGCAGCAGTCGCCGCAGCAGCAGCAGCAGCACACGCAGCAACAGGCACAGCAGCATACGCAGCAGCTGCAACACTCCCCGGGGGGCGCCTACCTGCCGCGGATATCCGAGTCCCCCACCCAGGTGATCAGCAATGCCCACGGGATGTCCTCGGTGCTCAACTACTCCAGCTCCAACTCCTCGCCCGCCAAATCACTCAACGGATCCGACTGTTCCCCTCCCAGCCAGAGCGCCCAGACGCCCAAGACCCCAAGTGGCGGGGGATCTGGCAACCAGGACGCTGTCAGTACTCCGGACACCACCAAGAAGTCGGGTACTCGGCGTCCTGAAAAACCCGCTCTCAGCTACATCAATATGATCGGGCATGCGATCAAGGAGTCACCTTCCGGAAAACTTACTCTCTCCGAGATCTACGCACATCTGCAAAAGAGGTAAGTGTCTTTCAAAAAAATAAATAGCTCAAACTGGAGACCTCTTAAGAGCCCCTTAATATGTCTATAGTTCCATTAAATTAAATATCATCATAGAAACAGTTCTGTTATGGCTCTTATTTTTTAAAATATTGCCACTTTGTTTCCTTCTGGACTTTTTTAAAGTCCACTTTCGCCCAAAACCCAATACGGAGGATTAGTTATTTTTATTATTTAGATGAAAAGTTTTTAGAAAGGTCTGACATTGTTTATTTAGCCTTATTTATAAAACCTTTTTCTTTATTAATTTTTTTGCTAAAGTTAAACTTTTGTAATCTGATTTAATATATATATTTAATAAGATCGCTTACACAAGACCAACCATTTCCTTCAACTCCACTCCCCCCTCGAATCCGATCTTAAAAGTTTCGGAGGCATCTTGGCGTGGAACGGGACAGACGGAGCCAATTGGCGATATCGACACCCGGACACGACTTGAGGTCCAAGGGGTTTATTTACTTGCATCCGATTTTATTTAGCCAACTCGACTCCCACAACCCCTACCCCTTTCGAAAGGGCAGGCGCATCCTTCAGATAGCTCATATTTCGCGACGTTTGTTTGGATTTCGATTTCGGCGACGAGACGGAAATCCACTTGAGCTTTGGAAGAAGGCTCTAGGGGCGCACCAGGGTCCGGGGATGCGTGAGAGGCTTTTAAGCTGACATGGTTTGTTATTTGTCGCCGGGCACTTAGATCCCCCGAAAAATACCAAATTTAATTTCATTTCGCAAGCGCAGCCAAAAAAAATAAAAGATGGACTGCCAGTTTTCTGCTTTCGATTAATGAAATTAGGGAACTAAAATGAATAAATTTAATTTTATTAATTTAAATAAGTTATAGATCAACCTTGTATTTTAGAGATCCTATACCTAATAAAACTTAATAATAATTGATTTGTTTTTAAACAGCTATGAATTCTTTCGAGGACCCTATGTGGGCTGGAAAAACTCGGTTCGGCATAATCTCAGTCTGAACGAGTGCTTCAAGAAGCTGCCCAAGGGAATGGGCGTGGGCAAGCCGGGAAAGGGTAACTACTGGACCATCGACGAGAACTCGGCGCATCTCTTCGAGGACGAGGGCAGCCTGAGGCGTCGACCCAGAGGATATCGATCCAAGATCAAGGGGAAGACATACGGAGGTCATAGCACAGGGTTCTACACGGGTAGTTACGGCGATGCGGGAATGGTGAGTTACGAGTTTTCTCCAAAAAAAACTTATTAATAATAGTATTATCTTTATCAGGACAATGCCAACTTCTATGCCTCGCCTGCTTATGCCAGTTACGATTATGCTGGATCCGGACCAAGCGGGGTCAGCACGGCTGGACCACAGGGATTCGGAGATGCTTGGAATGTCCATGCCGCCCACAGTGGCGCCCCCTCGGGTGGTGTAGGAGTGGGCGTGGGTGTTGCGTCCCTGCCCCAGTACTCGAATATATCCTGCCTGACAGCAGGCGGTGGCAGCCTCAACGGCACCGCATCCACACCCCCTCTGGCCCACGCCACCCTGGGAATGGCCCCCAGTGGAGTGGGCTCCTCGGGTTCTCCGCTCGGCTCCGCGGCGGCGCTTCAAAGCGATTATGCGCCAACCGCCAGCCTCGTGGCCGCGGGCTACTCCTATGCAACAAGTGGCGGCAGTCTGGACAACGGTAAGTGAGCGGCTCTGGGAAAGGGATGAGGCATACTGCTGCACAGAGAAAAAAGATAATTGGCAACTGGCACTGAAAATTGGGAAATGTTCACATTATTTATTCAGAAGAATGGTTTTTAAAAACAAAAAGTTATGAGTTATATTATTATTGGAGATTTTTAAATATATAATCTTAAATAATTTATTAATTACAAATTAGATTTTAACAAATAAGAGAATTAGGAACAGCGAATTTAGAGATTAGGGATAGTTTAGGGATAATTTTTAATTAAATATTTTTAATCAAATTTAATTAAAAATACGTAGTTTCAGAACACTGGCATATCTTAAAAAAATCTTTTTTAATGTAGAAAAAGTAATTTTTTTGTGCAGTCTACAACACCACTTGAAGGGTGCAGGCAGATCTTTGAAGGGGGATCGGAATGTTCTTGGGTGTTCGCGTCAATCAGGGTAATTTAATTGCTGACGGCTCACAGCTCGGATTACCGAGAGCAGTGATGGGGGTTGGGGGTAGGAGAACATATGGTAATCTATGCCGCACTCGATCGACTCGACTCGACTCCCTTTTTTATAGTTGCCGCCACAAAGGCGGCGCGCAGTGTGACTTTTAACGCTTTGGCCATAAAACGAGAACTGCAACTTTAATCGGTTTTTCATCTCGCAGGTCTTCGCTCGATCTCGCTGCAGCAACTGCCCGGGCTGTCCACCATTCAGCAGCACCACCACCTCCATCATCAGCACCACCAGCAGCAGCACCAGCACCAGCACCACCATCAAAACCACACCTCCATGACACCACCGCCATCGCAGTCGGGCGGAAACCATGTGATCGACCATTCGCCCATTGACCGGAAACCGGTTTACCTGCCGCCCATCACCCCGCCACCTCCCTCCACAGTGGTGGCTCTCAATGGCGGCGGTGGCGGCTACTACGAGCCACTGAAATTCTCCAATTAGACGCCGCGGCGATCCGATTGGTTCGGTCGTTTATACCTCAAAGGATAATCAAGTTGAATTAGTCTTAATTAGTGGAAAACTAATATAATCTCTTAGTGATAAGCGGGGAATCGAACCATAAACATATTGTATACATAGCAATAAAAAGAAAGTATTTATAAACAAGACAAGCACTGCTCCGAAATTTCAAGCAAGATAATTAAACAAATTTTTAAAACTTAAACTTAAACCATAACCTAGTGTCTCTCAGTGTAGACTTGCCAAAAGAGCCGCAAACAGAAGAGGCTGATAAGCGATCAGCTCCTAGCTCCTTCCATTGGGAACATTCTCATCCATTGAACAAAGTTGTGCGAAAAGAATGAAAAACAAGAAAGGAAAGCTCACTTCGGGCGGAGCCGAAGTGGATCTCTTGCAGTTAAGGTTGTGCCATTTGCGATCGTTCAGTTATATGACGGCTATAGGATATAGTCCGCCGATCCTTATGAAATTTTAGATAAGATACTTTGGCAAAATATAACATGTGTGGAAAGTCCCAAACTTCTAACTTAAAAAACACCAAAGTTATGACATTTCCGATCAATCAGTTATATGGCAGCTATAGGATATAGTCGACCGATCCCGGCCGTTCCGACTTATATACTGCCTGCAAAGGAAAGAAGGGTGTGTGCAAAGTTTCAACTCGATAGCTTCAAAACTGAGAGACTAGTTTGCGTAGAAACAGACAGACGGACAGACGGACCGACGGACAGACGGACAGACGGACAGACGGACATGCTCATATCGACTCAGGAGGTGATCCTGATCAGGAATATATATACTTTATAGGGTCGGAGATGTCTCCTTCACTGCGTTGCACACTTTTGACCAAAATTATAATACCCTCTGCAAGGGTATAACAAGAAAGGAAAGCTAATTTCGGGCGGAGCCGAAGTGGATCTCTTGCAGTTAAGATTGTGCCATTTCCGATCGTTCAGTTATATGGCGGCTATCGGGTATAGTCCGCCGATCCTTATAAAATTTGGCAGATCGGATTATTTTTCCCAAAGTCGACCGATCCCAGCCGCTCCGACTTATATACTTCCTGCAAGGAAAAGAAGGATGTGTGCAAAGTTTCAACTCGATAGCTTTAAAACTGGGAGACTTGCGTAGTTTGCGTCGACTCAGGAGGTGATCCTGATCAAGAATAAGTATTATATACTTTATACGGTCGAATACATACTTAACGAAAGTGCGCCCTAGTGGCGCGTAATTCAAACTGACTGACAATCGATATTCTGGCACGTTTATCTTCGTAAACACATGAAACTAGACATGACTTTCTACATCATTCGACATAGTGTACCGGTAGGTGGCGCATGTAAAATTCAATTTTTCCTAAGCAGGATTGGCAGCACTGGCGAAGGGGCATGTAAACATGTTTATTAATTTCATTCTTATCTGCCATTTGCAACACGATTTTTTCAAATTTCCAACACTTTTTTTTTTTCAAATTTCCATTTTGCAACGTGAAAAATGCCGGGAAATCTCTGGTCAAGCGGCGCCAGATGAGAACGATGCCTCCGAAAGATGATAATCACCGTGGAAAGTAACGGTCCCTGCCGGGCCTCCGCGGTTATATGAGACAACGGGGACGGGCGGTACGCGAGTCAAGCAAGGAGCAAGGGGAAAGGATCAAGGATCCGAGGCAAAACTGAGGCCCAATGGTAAACGAGTCGGGTTGAGTTATTCCCGGGCACAACAGGTATCCTGCGCCCACAAGTAAAACCACGCAGGGACACCCCGGGAAAGTCAGTAGATTCCTGATCCAGGCGCTGGAGCGTATGCACAGCGTATCACCTGGAGTTAAAGGAGACTCGACGCCAAAACTCCTGAGAAATTCAATCATAACATCAACAGCCTAATCAGCTTAAGGGATGACCATCATGCCTCAAATTTGTGGCACAAGCACAGCCTCATTGTCCGCAAGATCAACAATCCAATTATTCTGTTAATTGTCTCACCTTTATGAGCAAATTAAAATCCTGGTCAGAGTCAAATGCAGGAAAATCTTTTGGCTGCCAACAGAAACCGAAAAGACCACTGGCCATTGTCCTGCGAGGCCAAAAAGGCAGCAGCAATCGCATCAAGAAGTCGTCGCCGCCTGATCATTATCTCGCAGAACGAGGCTCCGGACAATCCAGGGATATACTCGGCGAGGATACAGGGACGGGACAAAGCTGGCAAAAGGGATGCGGCGAATGCGGCGGGTCTCTGGTCTCGGCCGAAAAGCCAAAGACAAACACAAGGCGCAAATCGAAATCTCTGGCTGGAAACGAAGTTCTGAGTGAAAAATTTTACAGTCAAAGGATAATCGGGATTAAATCTTCTTGAAAAGTTAATGTTTACACACGCACCTACCGTTGGCGATGAGCGAAAAAAAGATGCAAAAATTATGAAAATATTGTCACAAGTGCACAGCAGCAACTGGAAACTGGTAACCGCAAGGATCGCAAGGACGAGAATGGTCCGAGGCAATGCGATGCGCTGCCGAACAGGACAATTGCAGGCGGCAATCAAAACAACCAATTGTCCGTTTCGTTCCGCCTCACATCGAACTGTAAGCGAAACGAAAACCGAAAAAAGGATGAAGGACACTGGACACTGGACAGAGGCTCTGAGGCCGAACCGTCGTAAGAGGATTTGCGCGTCAAGTAAACACACGGACTGTTCTACAGAAGCCTGAATCTGAATCCTGGCGATAGAGACAGGACACAGTCATATCTAGAGCCAGAGCCAGAGCCACTGCCACTGCCTGCAGGACGAAATGAAAAACGAATGAAAAACCAAATCGAAGATGCACAGCCTGCATAAATAAATAAATAAATAAATAAAATGATTTGAACAATTTTATTTTCGCACTGCAAAAACGAAATACAGACACACATTTTTCTTTGAGTTAAAATAAACAATTTTTTAAAAACCGTTTGTTGCACTTTTATTTACTTTAAATTTATGCGAAAATTAAAAACGTTTTTCGCAAGGATTTCCAGCTGCCGAATGTTTTCATAGACGAGCCATACAAAATTGTTCGGACACCGAAGCGGAGCGAACAAAAATATAGATTTCCCCATAAACATTAGTCGTTGCCATTCAAAGGAGTTTTCCATTTTCCGCTTGCGAATGCTCCGCTCCCTCCAACCTCCCACAGTACTTTCAAATTTCATACCAACACAAAAAAAAGGAAGAATGATGAGAAAACCCCTTTTCGCCCCACCATGGCGATCCCTTGAACGTCTCGAGTATGTCGCGCGTATTTCCCATACAAATAAACAAAAGTCTTGTTGCAATAACATGGCATGGAATATTTATTAAATAAACATTAGACCAGCAGCCGGAGCAACAGATACGAGCCAAGTTACAACCCGGGATCTGAATGGAGGAGGCGGCCTGGAAGGTGTTTTATGAATGAATTTAACCGCTGCCCGGGGAGGGAAATGCCAGGCTAAGTGTTTTCCCAGCTCGTTATGTTATTTTCGCGGCGAATCAGGTACCGAAATGTAGGCTGCGATTTCTGGCCAGACTCGGAGCTCGTGGGTGTTTCCAAACAGTGATGACTTTATTTCGATTCAATTCAGTACAATTTATGTCTATATCAGATTAAATTTAAGGAAATTTTTGGATGCGTTCATATCAACGTGAGACAGGACATATTTAATAAAAATTAAATAAATATTTAGCCTTAAATTATAAAATGTAATTAATTGTTTGTTAATTTGCAAAAGAATTTTAGAAAAATTTAGAAAAGCTATTTTAGGACCATAGAATACTATTATTTCTAAAAATGATTCTTATCAATATCAACATTTACAAAAACAGCTTTTATTTAAATAGTTTTAAAATAATTTTTAAAAAAGTCTTGGCAAAATTAAAGTCAAAAAATGGTAAAACGAAGTTTCGTAGGAGAATCAAAATACTCTTATAATTTTTATTATTTTTAATATATATCTTATTCTTATTTACAAAGGATTATCTTATTTTTAGTTTATTATTAATTATTTATTTATTAGTAATTTCTTCAAACTTTCTCCAAAATAGTCCATATTTTGAGCACTTAATTGAGAAACAATTAATCAACTAACTAACTAAGAACATCTAAAATGAAACACCCATCGCAGCTGGAAGTCCTCCTTTTTTAACTTTTCCCCTTAGGTCACTTCCCGGAAAACTCCATGGTAGCTCATCACTTAGCAAAAGGTCCACACCTTGGGCACGCTCCCAACTCATCTCGATCCGTCCCATCCCATCCAGACTTTAGGGAAGCAGTGGTAGCCAGAAACACCCACTTCCCAGCGGGTCGGCGGTCTCTCTCTTGAGTCTAGTCCCTGTCATAAAAACTGTAAACCGCAAATAAGCCACAGAAACCGCACGCGTGGAATCATCATCATCATCATCATAATCATCATTACGGGAACTGATGGGGGAAACCCGGACACATTGAGAAGAGAAGCGGAAGCCAGGTAGTCGATGGACGACGGACGAGCTAAATCTGAAGCATCTGAAATGTAGGGGGAAAACCCGGTTGAAACTCGAGATTTCATTAAGAATTCCCGCGGCGCGCATTAAAGTCTAAACATGCCTAAAAAGTTTTCCGTTCCGGCTTGCCGCTGATCGATCCGGCTAAGCATCGATGATTAGCATCCGGGGGCCGATGGCCGATGGCCACTGGACGCGGCTGGATGGGAATCCAGGTAGGAATCCGGACTTAGCGCCGTCTCCAGAATTTCCGCTGCTTATGACCGGAAGATTTTCACCATGATTACGATTATGATTAAGCTAATGGCGGATATTTCCCAACCCCTTGCCCCTTGCTTGCTAAACCAGAAATGCTCATGTATGTGTAAGTGTGTGTGTCTGCAACTAATCTGCTAAATTGTCTGGCCCAAAAAGAGAAGCAGAAAAAGTATAGAATATACATGCATAATAAGCTCCGAACCATATACAAATCATAAATTTTAATGAGTGGCCCAATAGAGTCCTTACCCCAGCCCCCATGACGCACCCTCCTACTCCACCTCTTCACCCTCACCCCCAATTTAGGTGAAACCCCCGAAAACCACCCCGAAAGCTAAACCCAAACCAGAAAGTATCTACGAAACTATGGAACTGCAGCGAGCGAGAGGAGGCTATTGAGTGCGCCATCGCTGCATCTCGCTCGGCTCTTGGCGTGGCCACGCCCCCCTCTCATAGCTGCGCAGTCGTTCTGTGTGTGTGTGTGCGAGTCCCCGCGTCATATTGGCAGAGAACGATGCATATTCATGAGAGAGCCGTCGAGGATGTGAGTGTGTGTGTCTGAAAGATTGCCAGGTTGTATCTATGTGCGGCTGTGTGTGTGTGTGCTCGTGCGCATATTTCGAAGATTTAAAACCGCTTTATCAGCATTTTTACGATTCCAGCAGCAGCTACGGCAGAGGCAGCATATTTTCTTGCGCATTTCCTTTCCTTTTTCGCCTTTTCAGCGCTAGGAAAAAAAAACTGTATTTTTGTTGCCGCTTAAATCCTTGGTTCAAGTGTCTGATTAGGTGCACTCCCCTGCACTTTAAAATCAATATTATTCTTAGATTATTCTCCTCCGGAAAAAGGAGACAACGAAAAGTCTGCCCAAAAAAGGGACTTGCTAAAATTTAATAAAGGGCAATGAGTTGCCACATGTTCAGGATCAGCCTGAATGCGGCATGTGGTCTCTGGGTCTGGGTTCCTCTTCTGGGTTTTATATTTTAAATTCCAGACCCCACTTTTTGGTTTAAAGCCCCGTCAACGTTCCGCCGACTGCCTCAAATTGAGCGTGGCAAATGGGCGAGACAGCCCCCGAGTTCCCGAGTTCCCTACTTCCCACTTTCAAATTTGATTGCGGCATGTCATTTGAATATTTTCGCCAAATTGACATGTTTTTTGCGTTAAGGAAGCATGTCCAAAATTGGCATTTATCAAGGTCTCGAGTTCGTAGAACTCTACATTATTTTGGAGTAATTTAAAGAAATTATTTTGTGATTGAAGGAAAGATAAACCAACAAGATGGTTGGATAAAAAATGTGAAATTATTACACTCCTTTCTTTCTCCTTTGTTTGGACTAACAAAATGGTATCTAAGCCAGGAAAAAGACTTTAAATTATTTAATAAACTGCATTTATTCTATGGTGTATGATTCTATAATGGAATTAACAAGGATTTTCAAAAGGATTCTATTACAGATATATTAAAGATTCTAAAAAGGATTTTTTTAACCTCCTACTATCTTTAACTGCCTTAAAAATGTAAATAAATTGCATAATAAAACAAAACCTTAAAAAAGGCATCACATACAAAGATTTGCAACTTTTTCCATTCGGAATTTTGAGAGAAAATGTTAAGATGCAGTTTTGGGAAACTAAAACAATATTTTGATAGGTCAACTGCAGTGGAATGGCTGCAGATACAGATACAGATACGAGTTGGAATGGACGGTATCCGTTGGATGCGACATCTGTGAGTGGGAAGGGTAGCAAGGGGGCAAGGAAATCGGGAATCGGAACGGGAATGGTGACGGGACAGACAGGCAATGGCAACTCCGTAAAAATAACATGAACTGTGCAAAAATGCACAGAGATCTGTATATCCAGACAGTTACTCACAAAAAACCGTTCACACCCACACTCACACACTCGAACAATCGCAATCACGGCGCCGATGTCGAAGACAAAAATTTGTTAAA
Organism: Drosophila ananassae; assembly: GCF_017639315.1. NCBI lineage: Eukaryota > Metazoa > Arthropoda > Insecta > Diptera > Drosophilidae > Drosophila > Drosophila ananassae. The sequence continues at coordinate 7,148,563 of NC_057928.1, forward strand.
TCAGCAGCTTCGATGGCGACATCCTGAAATGCACAAAAAAAAAAAAAGAAGGGAGAGAGTGGGGAGACGAAATGAAATGCGCAAAATGGAGCACTTGGAGCCGGAGTCAGCTCATTCGAATTTCAAATGCAGGACTCGCTTCACATTCGTGGAAGGACGTGGGATAACTGGACACACGCATGGCGATGATTCATTTCGCATCTCGTTCAGACGGATCGCATACGAAAAATTATGTTAAAACAATAAAAATATTTGTCAAAATAATGCGATTGCGTTAATAGAGCCAAATATTATTCTTGAATCAATTACCCAGACAGCGTGGGCAGCTGAAAGGAGGAGCGGCTTATTTGTGGCAGGGCAGTGGGAGTTCATTTGAATTGCATGCTAAGTGATTGGCTCTCCATTGGAAATTGGCAATAAAAAATAGTATGTTTGTTTCTAAATTATACAATTTTAAAAATGCATTTGTTTGCTTTTCGAGTATCTAATAACCAGACAAACACGCCGAGTATCTCATTCTGGCCGAGTATTTCACGCACTCGCTCGCACGCACACCCTTGCCCTTGCCCAAATAAACATATAAAATTTACTTTAAAGCTGACAAAGTCAATAAAAAATATTGTTTCAATAAGCAAGGAAAAAAGAGAGGCGAAATGAAGTTGGCAAAAAAACGAGGGAATAAAAAACAAGGAAAGGATAAGGGCAGCAGAAGAGGTGTTTGAGAAGAGGATTTTTTAAACATATATTTTTGATACAAATATGTGAGCTAATGTCTGGGAGAAAGGATTATATTCAATGAAATTAAATGCAATTTTGGGTTGAGTGTAAGGATAATAATATTAGGATAATTGAATACCAGCTGAAATCAGCTTCAAATATTAGCTTTGCGAAAGTTTAAAGTTAGTTAAATAATGTATTTTTCCCTTATTTTTTCCTTTTTTTCATAGCCAATTAGTGGTAATATTATTTAAAATGTTATAAATCTTAAAAACTTAGTTAGTTCATAGTGAAACTTCTAACTTAATACCTTGTTCCTAATAAAATAAATCCCTATACAAGTCCCCCTTGGTCCAAACGCAACTATCTTTGCTTAGAACCCACCAATTTAAAAATTAATGAAAAACTTTATTAAACGGACTTTATTTCCTTCCAGACTGTGAACTTTAAGCTGAAATGGAAAAAAGTTTGCTCACTAATTTATGCCAACACAAAAGTAAGATGGATGAAAGCTTGCAGCCTGCCGGAGAAGCCACCAGAGCGGCGAACCATCAAGCCACAGAGCCACCCACCGCACAACCACCCACTTGTACTGTTAGCTTTCCCAGGTGCCCCAACTATGTATGTGTGTGCCGTGCGCCGTCTCTGTCCCGCCAGCGCCTGGTGCGGCGGGTTGGAGCGAGAGAGCCGACTGCCTAGGCCGCATTTTAAGCATTAGTTTTAACAACAAAAACACACAGGTTGAAGGGGGGGAGGTGATGGAAGGTGGAGGATGAAGGATGGAGGTTGGAGGACGAACGAAAGGACAACGGGGCAACTATTTGCACAGTGCAGAGTTTCCCAGCAGAAGGCGGGAGAGCAAGAGAAAAAATCATGAATGGCGTCCGGTGCTGTGGGTTTCTCTGCTCTCTCTCCCTCCCGAAGATACTTTCCACGCCTGTATGTGTGTATCTGTATCTGTGAGGTGGTGTATCTGTGGCCGTGTGTGCGGGGTTCTTCACTTACTGACTGCGAGTGGCAGCCATCGTTGGTTGGCCACCGCATCTGCACCGTCACAGCTGCACGTTCAGATACAGATACACGCACACACAGATACAGATACATTTTGGTGCGGGTGTTGGCGCTGCCAGCGTCGCTGCCTCAGCGGGCGCTGCTGCCTCGGCCGCCGTGTGCGTCGCTTCGATCCGAGCTGTGTGTTATTTCAGTTACACAGATTCAGTATCCGACGTGTTACTATACCGAACGGTTCTGCGTTCTCCGCTCGCTCTGCGGTGTGATTTTTGCTCTAAACAAAAAAAACCAAAAAGAAAGCTACAAAAACACATACACGTACATATATAGGTGCATCGACACAAGTGCAGATACATATGTACAGATATAGTTGTACTTCAAAAGCAAATATTATCAGAGGAAATAATAAGAAGCGAGGTGTTGTGATTGAACCAAAGCAGAAATAAAATCAAGGCCCGAATCAAGTAAGAAGCCTGCCGGCGGCATCAGTGGAATTTCGAAGCGTTCCAGAAATCCGCCGGATTCGCCGCCATGCACACGCTCTTCAGCGACCAGAACTCCTTCACCCGCCACTACGCCCAGACGGCCGCCGGCTACGGATCCGCCTCGGCAGTGGCGGCGGCCAGTTCGGCCTCCGCAGCAGCGGCGGCACATTACGCATACGACCAGTACTCCCGCTACCCGTACTCGGCCAGTGCCTACGGTCTCGGCGCCCCCCACCAGAACAAGGAGATCGTCAAGCCGCCGTACTCCTACATAGCCCTCATCGCCATGGCCATCCAAAACGCGGCGGACAAGAAGGTGACGCTCAACGGGATCTACCAGTACATCATGGAGCGGTTCCCCTACTACCGGGACAACAAGCAAGGGTGGCAGAACTCCATCCGGCACAACCTCAGCCTGAACGAGTGCTTCGTGAAGGTGGCCCGCGACGACAAGAAGCCCGGCAAGGGCTCCTACTGGACCCTCGACCCGGACTCCTACAACATGTTCGACAACGGCTCGTTCCTGCGGCGGCGCCGTCGCTTTAAGAAGAAGGACGTGATGCGAGAGAAGGAGGAGGCCATTAAGCGGCAGGCCATGATGAACGAGAAGCTGGCCGAGATGAAGCCCCTCAAGCTGATGACCAACGGAATTCTGGAGGCCAAGCACATGGCCGCCCACGCGGCACACTTTAAGAAGGAGCCGCTGATGGATCTGGGGTGCCTGAGTGGCAAGGACGTGTCGCACGCCGCCATGCTCAACTCCTGCCACGACAGCCTGGCCCAGATGAACCACCTGGCCGCCGGTGGGGGAGTGGAGCACGCCGGCTTCACGGTCGACTCGCTGATGAACGTTTACAACCCGCGGATCCACCACAGCGCCTATCCCTACCACTTGAATGACGACAACTTGGCCAGCGTGGCCAGCAGTCAGATGCATCATGCCCATCATGCGGCCGCCGCCCACCATGCCCAGCAGCTGCAGCGCCATGTGGCGCACGTTGCCCACCCCCTGACCCCCGGTAGCCACGGAGGTGGTGGTGGCGGAGCCGGAGCGGGTGGCATTCAGTCGTCGGGACACTCGCCCACCACGATCTCAACGCCCCACGGACCAGCGCACGGCGGATGGTACACCCCGGAAACACCGCCCTCGGAGCCCATACCCAACAATGGGCAGCAGGGCACGCCTACGCATCCGGGCAACAACAACAATGGAACTATTTTGAACAACAACGGGGGCGGAGGCGGCGGAGGAGCTGGCAGCTCGGTGCTGACCAGCAGTCCCACCTCGGCCCTGGGCTTCCGGGACATGATCTTCGAGCAGAACCAGTCCTGCCAACTGGACACGGGCAGTCCAACCGGCAGCCTCCAGAGCGCCAGTCCCCCTGCCCCCGCCAGCGTGGCCGCGGCCTCGGCGGCGGCAGCGGCGGCGGTTATCAGCAGCCACCACCACCACCACCATCACCATGCGGCGCTGAGCGGGAACCTGGGGCAACTGGGCCAGCTGAGCAACCTGAGTCACTACCGGCCGCACGTGGGCCACTACCAGGAGTATGGAATCAAGTACGGGGTTTAAGTGGCACACCGCCATGCACCATGCAGCATCGCCAATCCCGCCAATCAAAGCTGGGCTCTCTTGTATATTCCTGTAAATATATGGCCAAGAACGAACCGCAGCACGGAAGAATCTTTAGAATACGCATCTTGCATCTCTTTTATCTCAAACCGAACTTGTGCAGTCCTGTTTTTGATTCTATCTCGTTTTACGATTGTTTTCCACGCCCCCTCCCGAATGGTATACGAAGCGAAAGAGTTTAGTTGTTAAGGAACTCAGCCTAATTGTATTATTATTATTATTATTATTATTGTATTGTATTAACTGTATCTGGTAATTGTAGTCCGTAATTGTTATCAACTTTAGGCTTAGTCCCAATTGTCTGCTATGCAATTTGTGATGAGAGATTTTGCTACACAGAATATAAAATTAAAATTAATGATTAGCGCATTTTGTCAATAACTAAAACACTATTGAACACGGATTTATCGCTTAGTACTCTAGCCTAGCCTACGTAAGCAATAATAAATTATACAACTAAATCATAACTCTAAATATAACTATCGAAACAAAAAAATGCAAAAAACTAGCCTACAACACAACCAATATGAACCGAACAAAAAAGTGTATTGAAAAAAGTATGTTAAAATATCTCAAATTCTGTCTTTTATTTCATTTCTTCCCATTTCCATTTCGAATTCGATTTTCATTTCGATTTCCAGTGCATTAGCCTGGCCCGAAGCAAACTTGCCATACCATATGGCCATATTGGGGCTTTGGCAAAACAGATTTTTTCCCCAGAAACTGGATAGCGCACACGCCAAATTCCTAGATAAATAATTATTCAAGCCGTTTCCATTTCGAGCTCTGATCGAATGAGTCATGCGAGGAATAGCCTCTGCGAGATGGCTTTCCTGGTAACAGTATCATATCATTTGCAATTGGACGATCAGGTGGTAACAGAGATTTTGAATCTTGAAGATAAACTGATATTCATCAGAATCAATGACTGTCGTTCTCTGTCTAAAGATAAAATCAGACGGAGGAGCTTCACCAAATGAGGTTACTTTGAAAGGGGTAAACTCCATTATAAAAACCCTAAAATGGCTTAGTCGCAAGACATAAATAATAAAAAAGTTTTAATTTTTTGTAACACCTGTTTTTTAAAGAAAACGCCAGCTTTCCCTGAGACTACCAACGAACAATGGTCAACAAATTATAAATCTTTAGTTAAGCAAACTAAAGTTGCAGTCTTTTTGGCCTGCTCCTAATTGCCAAACAATTGCAGCAAATTGGTAGAAAGTAAAACGGCCAAACTGGTAGCCAAATTCAACCTGCGCAACATCAATAATGAGTGCCAAAAAATATATCTATACCAAGTACTGGAAGCTTATTAGCCCGCAATCGAATCAGTTACCCAACCAACCAAAAAACGAAAATCGAAACCCGATCGATGGAGGAATCGGCGTTGATTAATTGCCGAAAATTCGGCTGCCGGGGCTGCTGCTGATTTGTGTGACGATTGAGGTTGAAAATAGAGTCGGAGATGGAGATGAGGAGCTTGTCATGGTCTTGTCTTGGGGCTTTTGTGAAGTCTGTCAGACGCCATTGTCACTTGAGCTTAGTGAGCTCGGCTTGGCGCCACCGCGGCATTGAGATCGCTCTTGCACCTCGACGGGGAGTACGTATTTCTGGGTATCCAGTGCCTCAGTCCCAGCTCAGGTGTTTCGGGGCAGGGGCGGACTTACAGCAGATGTTGTTTTCAATGGCGGACACGACTTGAAATATATGTATGAGCTGGCCATAGTCACAACAAAGAAGTACCTATCTGGGTGGCATGTGAATGGCGCTCAAGTACCAGCGAAAAGTGTGCCAAAGTCTGTAGGCCTGAAAGTAAACTTGGATTGATCAGCTACACTGGACAACACATATTTATTTTAAGCCGGTTCCTTCTATACAATTTAGATAGTTTGAATAGCTTAATAGTTAAAGAAATACTTAAAGTGTTAGTCTTATAGATCAGTCAGAAATGCTGTCGAATATAAAACTGTAAAAAGCAGAATTTTTTAATTTCAGTCTTGTCTTAAGCCTTTCAAGGATAGGTTTTAATGATATATTCAAAATGGGATTATCAATAAAGACATTAAAGATGTTCATTTATACGTAAAATACGTGAAAAATAGTTTAATTTCTTGTATTGTTTTTCAATGTTAAATTTCTTGTGGTTATTTAATACTTTTGAACTATTTAAAAGTTTTTATTTTAACCTTTATTTTTTTTTAACATTCCTGATACATTCCATATTTATACTAGTATACTTCTTACCTATTTATTATTATAATTTTAAGATTATTAAGTATTAAAGAATAGTAATTTCCAATTTTTTATTTAAGAAAGTTTTAAGTATGCCATACACAATCCTAAAGAAATCAAAATATATTGGATCCATACTTGTTAAGAACCATAGTTTCTTAATTCTTTTAAAATCAGATGTTATATGACCATAAGAAATAAAAACCAATATCGAAAAAAATCCTAAAATATAATAATTAAATTTCTAATCATTAATCACTTTAGTATAAAACAGTGAAAAATTCAAATCGTATTTAATACTATTAATTTCAAAGTCTACCATCACCTGATTAGCTTAGAATCTAAGCCTTACATAAACAGAAAACGTTAGAGAGGCTGCCCAGTGTCCCAAAGTACATATCTTTTGGACGTGTTTTTGGAATGCAAATTCAGCACATTTGGCACCAAAAATTCCGGCTGCCGTTGTGTTGACAGCAAATATGCCAGGCCATCCCGACTCCATTCGGTGTCAAAAGCAACAAAATTAAATGCGAAAACAACAAAGACGGATGGCGGATGGCGGACGCCGACGAGGGGTTTCCATGTTTGCTTGGAGTGAAGCCTCTGTTGATGGCGCGGGTGGTCCGGACTCCGGAATTTAAAAACCAGAATCCAGAATCCAGAAATTCAAAATTCCAAATTCGTATCCAGAGTCCAGAATATTCAGAGTTCCACAAGCGGAGGACAAGAAAAACAAATGCAATGGCGACAAAATGTTGCAGTGTTTGCTTAGCGATAAGGACGCGCCCACACACACACAAACACACACCATCAGCACTCTGGGACAAAAACCCGGCCAGGACAATAATCAAATCGAGAGCAGGGGTAGACGGGGGAGGGGCACACGGCTCACAAATATTGACAGCTGTCCTGTGCCCATATAACATATACATAGATATAGATTGTGCAACCAGCGCCCGATTTACATAAATATTATTGCAAGCCTAATTAAATGCAAGTATTAGCCGGCCAGCTGCCAAACAGTTGGGCAAGGATTGTATCTGCTGGATACGCTGTATCTATGACTATGACTTGGCCCCCGGGAGATCCTTTGTAATTAAAGCTGCTTATTTTTCGCCCGTTTCCCTGCTACCACTAGCCCCTTATCCCCCCTTTCCGGCCTTCTCCGTTGACCCCGCCACCCCATCCCACCCATATTTATTTACCTGGCCAGTTGTGTTGATGACCTGTTATCATTGCTCCGTTATAACAATAAATTCAACGGACAACGCTCAGCCACGGTGACAACAACTACGACGCGGATTGTTGTTGTTCTTTCACGGTTTGCCGTTGTTTTGGCAGCTGTCGTTGCAATTAACCAGGCCATAATAGACAATGGCTCTAAAGTAAATTTATAAACCCATGGGATGTTACCATTACCATACATTATGCCATGACATTTATACATTTTTGTGGGAAAATGCAGCCACGAAAATTTGTCATTAAATGGAAAAGCTCAGAGAGCGTTCACATAAGGAACATATCGCTTAAAATTTGTTGCTTAAGAATTACAAAATTTATGTAAAATAAAAGATATTATGACATAAAATATTGGAAAGTTTAAGGTCGAAAAGGCTAAGTTCAAGAGAGAGGCATATTACGTTCTTGAATACATACGAGATACCCGGTACTTCTACTGTTTTTTCCCCTCTTATCGCAATCATTAATTTATTAAAGGTTTTATTCTGGAGACACACAATTTAAGGCCTGTATATTAATTTTCTGACTGCATGATACCCAATACTTCTTCTTGATACGACATTTTTTGTAATATATTGTCAAAATTTGTAGAATTTTATTTTATAGTGACCCGGAAAGAAGGTTCAAATTTTTAACGACTTTATAATTTCGTTTCTGGGAAATCCGACTCCAATCTTTTCGATCAACTTCAGATTGATTGTTTTCACTCCGGCTGGGCCATTTAATTTTGTACTTGTAGAAGCTCCTTTTACGCTGCAAGTCTCTTGAGTAGAGTAAACTTCCGCTTCCCTTTTTGTCCGCCAGCTTCACCCTATGGGCCATATAAAGCCATAGCCGGGTTTTAGTGCTCGGCCAATGTCTGCTAATACACAATAACAACTACAAAAGCAGCACAAAGCAAGGCAACTGCATTTTTATGGCATTAAACAAACTTTGAGAGCGTATGTTTTCGAACACTTTTGAAGTTTTATTGAGTTATAAATACGCAGAAATGACTTTGGAGTTGCCTGCTGGCTGGCCTTTGGCAGCAATTTTCAAATTAAATTTATGATCGATTTATGCAAAAACGAAAAATACAAAATAGCAAAAAAAAATCAAAACAAAACAAAAAAAGAATTATGCAGCCAGCGCCAGGCGTCGACGTTTGAGGGAGTGAGGAGTGCAGAATTTATTGGCCGTCTAGGTTGCACCACAGATTCTGCAACATGCAACAATATCAACAACAACAACTAGAACTGAGGGGGAAATTTTGATTGACTGTTGCGCTTGAAACGCTTTGATCTGCGATCCCTGATGGGCGGAATAGATGGATCCGTCAGTGGTGATCGGCGACGCCAGCAGATGGCGCTCAATGAGCGATTATATGCGATTTCCGATCTGTATATGTATGATCTGGAGTTTTCAGCAGAGATGCCAATAAAATTAAGGGTCGAATGGGGAGAGCATCTAAAGGACTTTTTCAGGATTACAATGTATGAGATGATACTAACAATATTTATATTTATAAGCCAGTTAACTGTTATTAATAGGGACTTAAAACTATAATATATTTTATAATACAAGCAACAATTTTTATTTTTTAAATCTGCAAAATCTGCTTTTAATTTTTTTTACAAAAGGGGAAAAAGTTTTAATTATTTATCAATTATCATTAATGATTAATCATTTTCCTGCCACAAAATGGCTAAGGCAACAGGCCTGGTACTTTCGCCCTTCTTCAATGGAGCTATCGGCCAACTAAATTGATTATCTAAGCTGATGTTTGGTTTATTTGCCTTATCAAACGTATCTTTTTTTCGACTTTGATGTCACTTGAAATACATCGTCATCAGCAGGAGCCAACATATTCGGATTCGGATTCAGATTCAGAATCAAGGCGATTGGGGGCAATGTTTATGCGTCAGTCAGGCTTCAGGCTTCAAATGTTCATCTTTTCTTTATTACATTTTTTTTATTGGTTCGCCTGATTTTTTGGGCCATTTGATGCTGCCGCCGAAGTTGCCAACCAGTTGACGCGACATAAGAAAATAAATAAAATGTGAAATAACGAGAATTGCGAATAGTTTATTATCAGCCCCCGCCCATACCTCTAGCCCCCTCGTTTTTTTGCGCACATTCAGCAGTAGTATCAAAGTGCCGGGCCGACATCGTCTTAGGCCGAAAGTTAAATAATCAAATTCTGCATCAAATCCGGACCAAAATCCGCATCACGCGTCCCAGCCAGAAATACTAAAATCCATTGTTTATTTTCTAATTTCGTTGGCGTGTAAATCACGGAAACGACTTCTTCCCAACAACTCGTTGGCATTCCTTAGAGGCCCGAGGGAAAAAAATACCCCCATCGCCCAACGCCCAAAAGATATACATACATACATATATTCTCCCGATATGATTCAATCTGCTGCCTGGCCAGACATTTTGTCGACAATTTCCAGGGAAGTGGCCATAAATCAATTGCAAAAGCTTTCCAATGGGTTTTGCTGGAAATGCCTGTAATTATGTTTTTTTTTTTTGGATATGCGGAGTGAAAACATGGAGGAGGCCGAATACCATAAGTGACTGCAATGAGGTTATATAATTGGGAAAAATGCAAGGCAAACACATACACATTTTATTCTGCCCGTCGATGGACTATTTTCCATGAATCGAATGCCCAGTCGTCGGGAATCATTCACACTCGTTCCCCCACACGCTCCCCCATGGATGATGATACCTACACCTACGCCCTTCTCCAAATGCATGAATGAACAGAAACCATTCAACGAATCGCCGGACGATTGGGTTGAAATTTCCAATTCCGTTTCGTAACTGATCCATCTATGTTCGACGTCGAAACCCCTCGCCATCCTCCACCTCCAATCGCCGAAAAAAAAATAAAATAAAATATACCCCGCACAGAGGCCAGTGCAGTGCACGTTGAACAATCGAACTGGAAGAGGTGTATTGTTTAAACAATTAACAATAACATAAATGCATGCATAATTACCGCCCGATATCGTGTGTAATTTCAAGAGCTTTCGACGGAAGCCCGCACCCCACGACAGCCGCCAGAGCGTCGTCACCGAAGCCAAGTGATTCTCCGGACGCTGGACAGGATCAGTGATGCTCAATTTATTTGTTTTCCCAAAAAGAAATCTGATTATTTTTGGGTAACTAATTTACTTGGAAAAAACTCTTTATTTTGTTTAACTATGAAAATGGATATACGAAATTGTTGGAATTTTAGGAATCAGTTTTTTGTAAAGGAAACATCTACCAAATAATTTCAGATAATTGAAAACAATTATTTATTTTTACTAGTAAGGCAACAGCTTCTAATATTATTATTCTTTCTTTCAATTTTATGATAATTTATTTTTTCATTTCACACAGTATTTTGTATGAGAACTTAAGATAATTTTATTAAAAACTTATAAAAAAATATTTTAAGAAACTGATAAATATAAAACAACTCCACTTGATCTTCACTGAATGAAACCGCGATAGCTTTCGAATTGTGCAATAGGTGTACTGAATATTCGGCCATGGATCACCTAGTCCACTTGACCAGCTGAAAGGCTTAATGAGCCCATTCTCAAGTGGAACCATGGAACATTGTCAAATGGATTCCAGGAGCAGCTGGAGCGGGTAAATCCTCTTGCTATTTTCCGCTGGCGCCAAGGTGTTTATCGTCGCCAGTAAACCAAACAAAACCCAGCGACTGCCAGCAAGGAGTAACAGTGCGGGAAGAGTGGGTGGAACTGGTGGCCAGAGTGGTCGGACTTGGAGTGGGAGTTGCCGGAGGGCGAGGCGAGTTCATTGCGCCACAGGCGCACTGCAGATTTATCGCCCACGGAGGTGGTAAATGTGCCGAACAACGGAGATCTCCGGCTATAAAACAGACACCCGAACTGGGCTACCTAGCGCCAGCTCATGCTGCGACCACAACCTGGTCCCGGTCCGGGTCCGGGTCCAGACTCCGTCTAATCCGTAATCCCTCACATATGGCAGTTCGAGCAATTGGTTGCCAGACCAGAATCACCTCGAGTCAGCAATATAGTTTTATAGAGGTCTTATAAAATTTAAAAATTTTAAATACAAATTTGGAAAAATATAAGTATTTTATTTTAAATTTAAACAAAGTTCTTGGAAATTTAAAGAAAACAAAGATAAATGGTGTTACTTTCAAGATTAAACTTAAAATAAAACTATTAAAATTAGATTTCTAAGAAATCAGTTGGATAAATAAAATTTTCTAATATTCACTTAGGTTTAAAACCTCCCCTTAGCCCCCTAAATCTCGATTTGAAAACTGAATGATACACCCCCATTAAAACTTTGTAACACTTCCATTCCTGTTCCAAATCGATCATCGTCAAGGGCATATTTGCGGCTAATTGTTTACGGAAGCCATTCCAGCCGACCATTTGTAAATATATTGGAATAATAAATGCAAGTGGAAGAGGGCCAGCGATAAACTTGGCCAAAGCAACTCATTTAGAAATGAATTGGAAGATAAATCTTTCGGACGCAGAATGCAGTTTACATGGAAACCATATGGTGGAGTCCCAAGGAGGTGCTAATTTATGGTTACGACAGCTTTTTGGCGTTCGGATGTCTGGCCAGGCCGGTCTGGCCCAATGGTAAATGCTATATTGTAGACGATAAACAAACAAGATTTCCAGGAGTGGCCCTGGAGTGGATCGCGAAAATGCCAAAAACCACCTATCCAAGTTTTGTGTTGCAAATTCCAAATCGGATATACCCATATGTATGTACGTGTGTACCTACGATATCCCATATAGACATATTTTGCCTTGTTTGTGTAACCCAAATTATAAAAACAGAAGCCTAAGCGGTACGATCATTGATCATTTGGCAGATTCTGTGGTGGGCAGCTCTGTCTAGCATTCGGGCAGATTCGGATTCAGATTCAGATTCCGATTCAGATCGATTGTTATTAATTTGTTTGCAAACATATTTCATGCGCTTTGCCCAATTTCATTCAGCGGGATATCTGCCCGTGCCCTCTGCTCCTTGCCCCTTGCCACTGCCACTGCCACTGCCCCAGAAGATACGCCAGCAGATGTATCTGTATCTGCGTCTGACGCTGCTGTTGCTGTTGCACTCATGCTGCGCGTCGAAAAGTCTACGATTTCCGTTCCTCGTATAAATCAACTGAGAAAAAAAGAATTGGTAGCCTCAACCACATTTTTTCTTCATTTTTATCTGCGATGGGGAATATTGTTGTACTTTCTGGTATTTATTTGTGCATAATAAGTTTTTTAGAATGCTGTCAGAGAGAAGGTGCCAAGATGGTAGGGAGGAGGCGAAAGCTTTGAAAGGCCACCCCCTCCAGAGGACGCCCCTGCCTTGGGATCGGGGATCTGTGGATATCAAAATACTGAACAAATCGTCAGCTCGTCATTTTTCAGACAGTTTTCTCCTCGATTTATTATGGGGCAGGGTAAGGGCGTGGGTGTGTTAGTGTGTGAGGAAGTAAAAGTTAAATAGTGCTCCCCAACAGTTTGCGGACAATATGCTCTTTATTGTAACATTATTTTGATACATTAAAAATATTTTTAAGCAATCAATAAAATTATTTTAAAAATATAACATACATTTTTAAATAAAACTACTTTATATTGAAAGTGCAGCACCATTGGCTCAGGCAGTCGTAGCAATCGTGGCACTGCTGAGGAGTCGCTTGTGAGATATCACTTAGCCAGTCCTCGAAGCAGTCCCGGTTCTTCTTCATCAGAAGGAACATGCCCAAGACCGTGCTGGCCTTGTCGAATCCCGCCTCCGCCAGCTTGAGGCCCACTTTGTCCTCAATTCCCGGCAACTCTGTCACATCCTTCTGCCCCATCGGTTCGTTGATGAACATTTCCAATTTCAGTAGGTTTTTTGACATCTTCAGGCTTTCTATTTCACAACTGATAGCTGACAAGGTTTTAGGTTCTAAGCAAAAATTTCATGGCTTACTGTTTTTCTATGAATTTTCTCCATCGATACTAGAGTCCATGAGCTTAAAGCTCGAACTATTGTTTGTTATGGTTTTTAATTTTTGAAGCCAACTATTTAGTTGGTATGATAAGTAAAGTATTATATATATTTATTTCCTTATCTTAACATCTTAAGAATCTTTGTAAATTTTTAATATAGAATCTTAAAATTGTTTGCGGCTTATTATTTTTAAATTAATATGATAAAGTTCAAATTAAAAATAATATTTACATGTAAGTGCGTAAAAAAAAAATTGTTTTACTTATAAGTATAAAATTTAATAAAAAAAATAAAACTTCCTTGATATGTTAGAACTAATATCCAATTTTTTTGTTGGTTCTCCTGGGCAAACTTCTTTTGGCAGGCAGTGTGCCTAGCTGCCTCGGTAGACCTGCTCCCTCCCAGATCCCATATAAATATATCTATTCGTGGAGCTGGGGGCGCATTTGAGGATTGCTTATTTATGTACATAGTTGTTGGGTGCGTGGTGTACGTGGTGTGTGTTTGAGAAGCAATTCATTAATGAATTTTAAAATGTTGCTAATCGATCGTTTGCGCCACAATTAATGTCAGCCGAGGCTATTGGAATGTGTTATGTGAAATTTCAGCCGCAATTTGATTCATTTGGCCCGGAAAACAGGAAAAAGAGTGGACCGCCTGCCAGGACCGCCTTTTGACTTTGACCTCTTAAATAGCAAAGTGCCAAATTTCAACTCGACTAGAGCCCACCCAAAATATATTTCCACATTGTTCCATATTCGATTCTATTCTTCGACTTGCCTTTTTCCATTTTTTTTTTTGTTGTGTTTTTTTGGCTTATGGGATGTGAAACACTTGGTGCCGCGCTGTCTGCGCTTTCTCTGGAAATTATAACAACACAACAACTACAACATCGCCGGGAATCGACCACAATAATTGCAACAATAACAAACACAGAACCGCCACTGCATATTTATGCATAAAGCCCACCACCACTCCACCACCAGATGCAAAATGGATTCAATTCACAAAAAAACAAAAATTGGAGAACAAAAATTAAAACTGGCGATTTCTTGTACGAGCTTATGGCCTGTTCCTTGTTTTTCCACGCCTAGCAGGAAAAGTGTTGAGAAAATTAATAAAACAAATGCCAAAGTCAGCGGCAGACCCCAAGTCGGCTACGGCGACTGCGACACGAGACGTGAATTGTTGTAATTTTTAACCAGTTTGCTGAGCAAATATTTTATCAACATATTTTCAGAGACAACACGCCGGTGTTTGTCTTGAAAATATTTAAATATTTACACTGGGAAAACAACTGCAACGGTTGGGAAGAACGAGAAAAGTCTACCACGGCGAAGACGTTGACAAATATTAAAAAAAAAAAGAAACAAGTTGCTACAAGGTGGTGTTTGGATCAACTGGGCGTGGCTTTCTGGTTTAAAGGGTTGCAAGAAGGCCCAAAGTCGTGTTAAATTAAGGATTATTCTGTCAAGCCATGAGATATTTTAATGGAGCTTCTATATCTTTCTTAAAAATCTATAAGCCTTTTCAAATCATATTACTTTTTCATTACTTATGTTACTCAAATGTCAACCACTTGAGCTTGATGCCTATCTGCACCCACAAGTATCTGCTCAAGAGTTTATTAGAAAAGTATCTGTCAGATACTCGCTCTCCCATTGGCAGCTCGGCCATTAATTAAGCAGCTGATAAGCAACGAAAACACAATGACAGATTAACCAAAATTAGTCGAGCAGCTGGGAAACGTGTCTTCAATGGCGCGCGGCTAAGAAAACAAGGTATGTGGCTCGAAAGAAAAAAAAAAACCGTAGCTGCTGCGATAAAAAGCGACGTAGCGGAAAGATGCACTCAAGGCTGATCTAAAGGGAGGGGAACTGGAGTATGTGGAAAATACTGAAGAGAAGCCCCCAGCTACCTCAAGGCAAGCACATGTCAAAAGTTTGAAAGATTTTGCAGTCAATTTGACGAGTAACGCCCATGAAAGTGATTATTGTGCGGGCGATTCATATTAATTGGTAAGCCATTTTGCGGTTTGGCCGCAGTTTTAACAAGGTATGCAGACACATAACCCTCGACCGCCCTGCAATGAGCAATTTCCTGCTGCCTACACTCATCCAAGCCAAGCCAAGACAATTTGTCCTAAATAAACATTTCATCTCTCTTGAACAGCCTCAGCAACCACAGCAGCATCACCATCAGCGGCAGCACCAACATTTTATGAAAGTGCTGGGCAACCGAGTCAGCGGCACTGAGAAAAAACTTTTATTATATGGAAGAAAAATGTACTTGGATGGACACTACTTTGATGAACAATTGTTTAAATGATTGTTTAAAAATTAGATTGAATTTTTGTTGTTAAACTTTCTAGAAACTAAAGAGTTTGACAGTTTGAAAAATTTGAATTAGGCCAAAAATACATAAGTTTTCGTAATATTATTAAGTTAATTGATTATTGATATAATTTCTTTAAATTCTATAGATTGTAGAATCTATTTTCTATATTAAGAATTCATTGGATTTTTAAAACATTATTATAAGAAATTAATAATATTCGAAGCTTTGTCAAACCTTCATAGTACCCATTTATTTTAAAAGAATCTGTAATACGCATAGACATTAATATTTTAATAATAAATTTTATGATTTTCTTACATATATAATAGTTATATGTGTATATACATGTATCTATTTAGTTAAATATATTTTGTCCAGTGTTTCTTTTGATGATGATGATGGTGATGGGACGAGTAAATTGTCTGCCTGAAATATACCACCGTTTAAAGGCAGACGTAGAGCACTCTCCCAATATCCCAGGCCATGCCCCTTCTCCCACTTCCGCAGCAGCAATGTCTCCTTCCCGTGGCGACTTCCCCGGATCCGTGTCCCTTGGCCCTAGTCCTTTCCCTCTACGGTCCGCCCGACTCCATCCCTTTTTCCCGAGTTTCCTTCGCAGTCGAGCGTCGCTCATTCGCCCGTCGCTATATGCTAAATAAACATTTGGGCACGTCATGGCTTATTGAATTGTCACTTATGCCCGAATTCGAATTTCGAGTTTTGGTTTTTGTTGCCACTGGGGTGCCCGCGCCGCGCCGCACCGCGTCCTTCCTCCCGTCCTCGTCCTGGCATCCCACTTTTCCAGCCATTCACTCTTGGCTGCGTTTTGTCGCCTTTTCGATTGGCATTCGAAATGGCGACTATCTGCCTCGATGCCGTCTAAATCCTCCATTTCCCCTGCCTCAGTGGCCACTAAAGTGCTTCCATTTAATTAGTTTTGCTCCCTTGGATTTCAATTTGAGCAATCCGCAGTTGGCCTTTTGAAATGCATTCGAAAACAGAAAGGAGACCTCGCATCGACCAATCAATAATCGATTTATGATGTTTATTTTTGCAGCAACGAGGACTTCAATAAAGGATGATACAGTGCCATGTGTGAAGTCTCAGAGGCTCACATATCATAAGTTCATAAAAAGGGCCTTAGTATTTTAAAATTATTTATGATTAACAGACAATACAAAGTTTTAAGACCGAAAGTAAATTTAATTTTCTTGGACATGAAGTCTATTTTAGTGGCACTTTTAACCACATATTTTCATATCAAATTAGCAGCAAAATAGAGTCACTAAAAAATGTAAATCCATCTATCCAAACATTTTCATTTCATAAAAGTTAATTAACCTGAGAGCAAACATGCTGCCCACGCATATGTATTTATCCGTATGATTCCATTGACTATTTAATTGAAATATTACACAAATCTATGCATCATAAAGTTTTAGAACAAATCATTCAATAACAAACAAAAATTTGCTATCAAATCCGAATGTAAATGAAAATTGAAATTGAAATTGAAATGTTTCAGGCATCATTAAAAAATATCACAATGCATTGCATGCCGAGCATGTGCTGGTTTTGTGCACAATTTATCCGCCGGATACATTTCAAATAAATAACAACAATAGATACAGACGGACAAGCGGACAGATGGACAGATGGACAGACGGACAGTGCGAAAACAATAATACAAAATTGGTAAATTACAATCGAAATTACAATTTTCAATTTCATGACTTCCGTTTAATAACAAATAAATCGCATAATCCAAAGCATAATATTTTCTCAATTAAAATTTCCAAAGGAAAAAAAACATTTTTTAGACAAAGCACAAGCAAAGGCAAAATCAAAAATCAAAGCAATTACAAAACTCGTGTGCAGTGCAATAAAATAAATTAGCACAATCGCTGGAAAAAATAAATAGAAGAGCGAATCACAAAATCAGATGAAAAAAAAGGCCAACAAAAACGATTATTGACACAAACACAAAGCCAATAAATGCCGCCCGGTGGATGGATGGATGGCGGATGGGCGGTGTGCAGGCAAATCGATTGCAAAAATAAACAATGAAAATTAGCAAAATTATGCAAAATAGATCAATTCGAGGCCCAGAAGCTGAAACCCGAGGGGGCGCCGTAGCGACTGAAGCGAGTGAAGAGTGAAAACCGAAGTATGAAGACCAGAGACCGAAGACCGAAGAAAAAACTGACCAGGTTGTTGTGGCTTGTAAAAAATCAGAAATCGCTAAGCAAATAAATAAAAGGCGAGAATCAAATAAAAATTTCATCTACATCTCATCTCGGCTGCAGAGAAATTTCCACGGTTCGGCCATTTTCGAAATTCGCATTTTGCATTTCT
This sequence comes from Drosophila ananassae, assembly GCF_017639315.1. NCBI lineage: Eukaryota > Metazoa > Arthropoda > Insecta > Diptera > Drosophilidae > Drosophila > Drosophila ananassae. The sequence goes on from NC_057928.1 coordinate 7,166,557, forward strand.
ATCGTTTTTATTGCCATTGTCTGTTGTTTTTGTTGCTTTGTGGCTTCCGTCGTTTAGCAAAATTTTTTCATAATCTGCCACTGCCACTGCCCCTGCTCCTGCTCCTGCCGCAGTCCCTGCCACTGCCCCCTACCGTATTTTGCACCTTTGCCGCTCGCTGTCTCTATCTCCGTCTCCCTCTTTAGTTCACACCTTGGCTGCAAAACCTTAGCGAAAAGTATCTAAAGTTTATAAATATTTATGTATCTAACTGGGGCGTGCCGCTACAGCAGCGCCAACAACAATGGCAGGGGCAAAAATTCAAATTGAGCGACAAAAAGTATTTTGGCCAAATTTCGTGCCAGCTAGACCACGCCCACCAGCGTTACTTGCGCACCAGATACAAATGTATCTCACAGATACTCCGGCCAAAGCGAGAGAGCCCGACCAGGGGAGAGCATCTCTCGCTTAGAGAATTCAAATAAAAATACAGTCGACGTCGCCGCCGCTGTCGCAGCTCAGTCACCGCCACCGTCACTGTCGCTGCTCTGCCGCTGCCGCCGCCGCCGCAGGAGGTTGAGATACAGTATCTGAGGGGTAAGAGCAACTACAACAATTGGCAATTGAACAATTCAACTCGTTCGGGCCGCGCAGTCTGCCTCTCGGTGCCCAGTCAGTGGTTCCCTCCAGATCGTCTCCTTCTGCGGCTGCCACATCCACCCAACACCCCTTCTTCCTCCTGCCTCCCCTTGACAGCCACCTCTGGACTTGTTTTGGCCAGTTGGTCAACGATGTGGCCTTTTCGCCTCTCCTCCACAACCACATCCACATCCACATCCGCACCATCGATGGCCGCCACCACAGCCCGCACATAAATTACTGGCAACAAGACCGCACTCCTCCCGCTCCCTAAACCGACCTGTCCATCTTGGTTGGTTTTACCTGTCGGCCCACATAGATACAAATACCTGTGCCTGTGTGAGTGGCCAAGAGCGTGTGTGCTCTTTGAGTGTGAGTGGACAATGCACTGTATCTTTGCGGTTTGCCGTCGCTTCTCGGTAAGTTGGTTTGCCAAAGCCGCCGTAAAACTTAAAAGTTTAAATATTATATACATATTAGACTTAGTGGGTTCAGATGTAAAATTCTTCAAGGCGTAGAAATTCTGAATATTAGCAAAACAAAAATATATAACATTCTAAAGTTAATTTACTTCCAATATTCAATAAAAATTTTAAAACAATTTGCTAGTACACAATATAATATTATAATAATAATAATAATTATAATTTTTTCCATTATGGAACATTAATTTCTATGATATAAAAATTAGACTATTTTTTTCCATAAATTTTTTTGCAAAATCAAGTCTAAAAAATTATGATTTATGATGATGATAATGTTTTTTATTACTTACATTATGTTATGTACATACAGATAATAAAATCATTTATTTTCTTAAACCATCTATATCCTATACACATATATCCTAACAATTATTATTGTAAACATACTTCACTCTTATACTCTTATTGTTTAAAGTCCTAACTTACTAATCCAGCTTAATTTCTTTTTGATTAAACTACTAAAAATACTTAAATTTGACTTTTTAAACTCTTGTTTAACTCTATAACTTTTAAACTCAATGATCTAATTAATTCTTCTAAGCGAAGCTCGAACAAAAGCTTAAATACAATACAATCTTTTAAAACATCAACCATTACAATTTAATATATATTATTTTCTATTACTTTCTAAAGATATACTATATGATGCTATACTACTATATATACTATAAAATCCCCTTAGAACTCACTATTAATATCTGGCGATATGAGAGCAATGGGCCTGCAATTAAAAGGGGGAAAAACGCAGAAATCAATTCCGTCATGATGGATGGCACCCAAGTGGACATTAAAACCCATTCGGCCCGTCCAGGAGACATGACTTGCTACTGCAGACAAGTGTCTTTCCGTATGCAAATCGAACTGACGAACAACTGTGGCCCATTAAACCTCAGACCACTGCAGGCTAAATGGCCGGGCCCAATTGAGTTGCATTGGAAATTTTAAACCAATTAAAACAGCTGCTGTCAACGCTGCGTATGCGTAATGAAAAGAAAATATTAATAAATCATACGTGACCAATCAATTTTATGCCGCATGCCGCCCGCTCGTCTGTCCACTCGAAAGAGCAGTTCATAAAAAAATGCACAAGGGAAATGTAAAGTAAAAATGGAAAAATTGCAAATTGGAAAATGAAACAACAAAACAGCTGGCGTGTCCTGCAGACCTGAGTGCCTGCCACAACACGTTGCACGCACAGAATCAATATTTAATTTATAATTAACTTGACAACATGAAAAACAAGCGACAAGCTGCAAGCAAACAACAAGGAGTCCAGATCAGTTCGCTTTATCTTTTCCGCACACAAGCGAGGCAACTCGAAACGTTTATGCCACCAAAGTCGGAAGGTGAAATTTGTGGCAGGCAGGACGGGGCACGTGGCGGCAGGCCGAGGGGCGACATCTCGTCGTTTTCGTTTTCTGTGGGGATTTGTGGCGGCTTTAAACGCTCGCCACTATGGGCAATTAACGCGGCCATAAGCAAACAGAGGCCTGATCCTTTAGACAAACACTCCCTCCCGTCCGCCGTCCGCCGTTCGTCGTATATGGCGAGTGCAAGAAAGAGAGGGCACTCGCCCAAAGAAAAAGAGAGGGCGAATTGCCCGTATTTTGAAGCCAACTTCCACTGAGGGTAAGTTTTCCCAGAGCATTTGCCACAAGGGAGAGACAACTTTTCGGGGTGCTAATTGAAAAACCCAATATTTGTCTAGTCTGGGCTTTCCGGGGTGGCTCAGTACAACGTTTCCCCTTTTTTTTCCTCCAATAATGGTTACCAGAGCGGCCACGGCAGCCATTTTGTCCGTAGATCGCTCTCCCTATGAGAAAACTTTGTGGGAAAGGTGGCCAAAAAGACATGGCACCGCCGCACAGAGGAAAGAAATCAGTTAAATAAACAGGAAACGCTCAAAGCCAGGGAACGGAGAAAGGTAAAAGGCAAATGTCAAGGGCACTTTCTACAAAAGCAGGCTTTGCCAAGTAGATTGTATTTTTGAGGTCTTATAAGAGGTAGATATTTTAAGACATTTTTTTGTGATGTTGATTTTTAGCTAAAGTTCCAAGCTAAGGTTTTCGAGACCAATCCTCAAAATCCAATGCAATCTTAATTTTTTAAAAATTATGAAAACAAGAAAGGTAAATTTTTATTAAGTATCTGGTATTATAGATAAATAAATAAATATTTTAAAAGAGAAGTGGAATTTTTCAGAACAATGGAATTGTTTCCTAAAGTTATTTTATTAGCTTCATTATGAACCATTTTATATAATTCATATTATAATACAAAAATTCATAGTTCAAGTAATCTTTTCTTAATAACTTTTCTTAATAAATATGGGAACTATTTATATTAACTATATATTACCATTTCTATAATATAATGATGAAAATATGTGTGGAAGATCTTAAAACTCCCATAGAGACACCACAAATGTCTCCATCGGCTGGCGCATGCACGGCAATTGGAACTATAGTTAGCACCGATTTGGGGCAATATATTTGAATGATGTGGCCATAAACATCAACAGCGTTCTGCACCTTTTTTAATGGGCATTACCATTGCATTGCCATTATGCGCTCGCCTGCTTTTTATGGACTTGCTGCTGCACCGTAGACGTTGCGTCGACAGTTTTTTCCCAGAAAAAAACACAATCGGTCCGTTTCCCATTTGGGGGCATGTGCCCAACCGGATTCCCGCCATCCTCCCACCTACACCGCCCCCTCCCGGCACTCAGCACTTATTACAGTTTTGATATACATCCTCCGGAATGGGTGGATGGGTGGACGGAGGAAGCCCTACGACAACGGAGTTTCGGAATGGTTAGGGCGTTAAATGTTTGTATTATTGTTGGAAATAAACTCTGATTTTATATTGTTGAGGATTAATGATATTGTTTCCCCTAAATTTGTTAATTACTAGCAAACAAATTTGTTGTATACAAACCGTTCTTGAGATTTAATGCATTTTCTATAGAATTTTTGAGTGATTGCAGCGACTGAGCGACTGAGCGGGTTACATATGCCCCTAGGGCGTGTGGAAGCTGCATCTTGTCAGTAAACTTGGCTGTCAATTGGATGGTAGTTTTATTTAAATATTTTCTGAAGAAATTAATTAATTATGTATATCAATTCAGAATGAGTGCTTGCAAAATAAAACCACACACTTACTCTTATTTGTAAAGAAAATATAATTGATTAATTATTTTACCTGCCGGTATCGGTTCCATCTGTTTTATCAACCCGCAAACAGTTGAGTAGTATATAATAAATTTATTAGGCATTTTAGTTAGACCACTTAGTTTTGCCATGTGAAACATTATCCATTAATTGAAACCTACACCTTTCCCCTCATATCCCCTCCATTAATGGCTATCCAATATTCAGTATCCAACCAATTAAGCACTCCCCCTTGAGTGAACAAATGGAAGCCACAGCGGATCGGCTGAGATGCAAACTCCGACAATCCCAGACCGAAGCATCAGCATTAGTTTAAAAACATTACAAAGTAAACAAACATTAGCATGCAAAACATCTGTTAGGAGGGGGAGTCTAGGGATCGGTGTCGGAAACCGGGATGGGAAATGGAGAGTGGGTCGGTGGATCGCTGGATCGGTGGAGAAGCGCCTGCAGCCAATATATCAATTACATGTCGATGCCGATGTCTAACATAATGCAACATGGCAAACGAAAACCGGAAAGCCCCAAAGTTGCACGCGGCAACTCAGAATCTGGAACTGAAACTCGCTGACTGTCTGTCAGTCCAAGTCAATCAAAATCGAGTCCCGGACCCCAACTCAGCGCTGAAAAGCTACAAATGCCTTATTGTCAAAACATTGCGGGGGAAGGAGCAACAATTAGTTTACCAAATTACATGAAAATATTTCTTAAATGCTCCACAAACATTTAACGCGCTGATTTGACACATGTCCGGGTCGCCTCAGACTTCAGCCGGGGAGTTTGGGGTCGTCTCCTGTCAGTATTTATCAGGGGATGGATGGATCGGTTGGATTACAGTGCGGTGAGACTCAAGGGGAGGTCACAGTCCATTTGTGGCATGTCGCTGGCATCTGTGGATGCCCCAAAGCGGGAGCTGCGGAGTGCTTGGCGTTATTCCACGCGACTTTCTCAGCTGACACAGCACATGGATGTGGGTTTATGGGAGAAAAATTAATAGTTTTGAAATATTCTTAATAATATTTCAAATATATAAAGTATAAATAGAATTTATATTTATATATATTTTAATTTGTTGGAAAATGTTGAACATATTTTCGGAATTCGTTTTCTAAGCTTAAATAGAAAAATAATGCTCTATGTTGGCTAAATTTTCTGCACAATTTTGTCTTATTTTGTAAAAGTTTATAGAAATAGAAAATAATATTCGCAATAAGTAATCGTTTTTTGTAAGGTTATCTATTAAGTAAAGTAAAGTATTAATTAAAAAAATGTTATACAATATGTTTGCTCCCCGTGTCACGCCTCTGGGCTCTTTCCAGCCCCTCTCCACCAGCACAGTACTGGATACAGTGTGTTTTATTTCAAATTCAGACAAATGGAAGTCCCGGATCTGCTGCACGATCTCTGCACACGCTGCCCGGTTTGTATACATAAATTGGACCAGATAGAACCGAAGAACCATGGGGAGTATATCTCGTAAATTAACGGCGTTCCAATCCGCCGGTAGTTCCACTATTTTCCTCCTTTTCACTCACTGCTCGTTTTCGTTTTGGCCTTTGTTGGCACAGCCATAAAATAAAGTTTCGAGAAGCGTATAAAATTTATAGCGATTCTTTTTTGGAGAAAATCTGACAGCGAACACCTTACCCCTTACCCTACCCCGAACCCAGGGCGATCTATTTTGATTGACAGGACTGCCGGGGCGTCTATCTCTTCTGGTTGCTGTTCATGTTGCAATATTGCTACTGTTTTGCTACTCGGGACTAATGCAATTCGCATTCAATGCAATTTCACAGGCAATTGCAGGCACACTGCACAATGGCCTAAGCAGCTCAGCCGAAGGACGATCCTCGGGAATGGAGGTCCTTGCTTTTACTCACGCACGATTAGGCTCCTGTGAGAATGAGAGAAATCGTACTTGCTGCCCGATCTTCCCACACTGAGGGAAATTTTAATATGATACTTAATTTTTATTTACTAGAAACTTGGAAGTTCTTAGATCTTTCAAACTACAAGGGCTGTACTTATCAATATCTTACTTAATAAATTATAATCAAACTGATATATATTAGTTTGGTAATATTTAAAACTAAAAAGTTAATGAAAAGTTTATAAAGATACAAAGTTTATTGGGTAGAAAATAAGATATTTTTTTTTTAATTTAATTTTTTTCTGTGTGTATTTTTTTTGCAAGTATTTCAATTGAGTACATTTTATTTTATTTTGTTAAAGACATACATATGTTAGATCGCAGGTTCCTAGGGGCGCTACAGCCCCTACAATATAGGGCCTACATTTAAGGTGCTTACACGGGTTGCTCTTTTTTCCTATTGTGTGCCTCTACGGCTTTGGTCGGTATTCGGGGAAATACGTTTGTGCAACAATTTGGTTTGGTGGTGAGCTTATCCGAGCCCCAGGGCCTTTGAGTAGCGAAAATTGTTAGCGGATTCCCAGTCGAGCCCGGTGGTCTGGTGGTCTGGCGGTCTGCTGCCCCAGCAAGCAACAGCAACTTGCAACCCCTTTCGATGTGGCTCGCCGATGGAACTTTAGCATAACAATGGCGTTGCGACTTCTTTCTCGAGATATATAGAAGGGGGGTTTATGGAAATTAGCCCAGTACACAATGCCTGCAGCCTGCAGAAAGGGATGCCAGCCTGCTGATACGGAAGACAGGACAACGACAACCACAAGCACAGACACAGACACGGTAGGATAAAGCCTGAGTCAGAGCCGGAGACCGAGTCCGATGCGTTGTCGGAAAATTAATTCATTTATATGCAGAAAATTCAATGTTACAATGTTATCAATTCTGGCCCAGAGGCAATTCAGCTGGCACCTTGGCCAGGAGGATGGGTGGGTTTAAAGGTGAAAGATGGGGTTGTGGTGACTGAGACGGTGGCAGTCAGTTAATTGATTGTGGGAAGGATTGACTCCCAGCATACGGCCCAGATGACAGATTAGAGGCCTCAAGGGGAGACTGTTTGTTTGCTCAAGCGTCGAGGATTGTGTTGGAAAACTTTATGCCATCCGTTTATAATTGGGTTACATGCCGATTCGTAATTTTTCAAACGGTCGGAAAACCGATCCAAGGGCCTCACCCACTTCCTTTTTGGTTTTGGATTTTGAGGACCGCATCCGAAGCGAGACCCAAAACAAATATACCCGAATGACCCATTCAAATCCGATATTACCGCCGCCAAGTACGGTCATTTCCGACCGGAATAAGTGTTAAGTCAAACGCGACAAATAATTTCCATGCAATTTGAAGTGCATATTCAAATTACACACAATATACAATATTTTACGAACTCTTGCCTTCGATTGGGCAAGGAAGCCAGCCCGTTAATGAAATGTGACACGTATTTCCCCTGACCCAGGGTCCCAGGGCCCAGGGACCTCTGGATCTGGGGTTCTGTGGATGACTCTGCCCGTGCCGTCTCCGCGTCTGCTCGTCTGCAAGTCCGCTTTGTAATAAATATGAGACTCATTAAGAAAACCATAAATAAATGCAGCGTCAGTGCATGACCAACAATTAAGTGCGAGGAGCAGGCCCAAGATCATTCAAACTCGTCTGGAGCTCGAGCCTGGGCCATAAAAGAAGCGACCACAGCCCGACCCATCTACAGTGGTTCATAGCCTGATGTTCTAGATTAAGAGCTACAAATTTTTGGATTTTAACGAAATTAAAACATTTATAATTTTATTTATCTAGTTTTAGTCTTTAAATATAACGATTTTTATACATTTAAATAGAAGATTTTTAATCAAATTTAATTTTCGCCCTTTTTATAATTTTTTTTTTAGAGATGTATCTATTAATAGATATGTTTGTTATAAAAAACTGGAAACTCGTCTTAAGAATTTTACGAATACGAGTTTTGTGTTTAAATGATAGGTTTAAACATAAACAATAGTGTTATGTAATTTTATTGAATTTCTTATGTTAATTCTATTTTTTAAAATAAAAGTTATAATAGTAATTCTATGTATATTATAATATTCGTAAGATTTAAGGAAACAAACTAGGTAACTAATTATTTTCAATATATGTTAGAATTAGAAGGTATAACCTTTTATATTTTATTAAGATTTGAATATTATTTATTAATAAACCTTGACAATAACTTTTCGCCTTCTTCTTTGTGGGTCTCAAACCACTGTACTTGGTAGGCAAGACAATGTTAGGGCATGGATCTTGGCCCGATCGAACTGCAGAAGATGTAACATGAGCAAATAGTTTGATGAGGGCCAGGCATGACGTCCACAGAAAGTGTCGCCCGGCAGTCTGGTCCGACTTGGGCTGGGTTTTCGATTCGAATCGAAATGGAACTGGGTCTGGGACGTGGTCTTGGTCCGATGGCCACTTGAGGCAACCCTGCGACAAATTTTGGTGTGCAAGTGTGTGCCGGAAAATAGCATGACACTTGAATTTGAATCGGTCTCTAAGTACGGAATGGGACAGGTTTTATGGTTACGCATTCATGGTGCACTATAATTTACTGTATGCAGATGGTGGTGGCACAATGCATTGTCGATGGAGCAGCACAATATCTGGGGAATGCCCAGGCCGAAATTCCACTGAATTTCCACAGAATTTCCAAAGACTTGGCTTGTGAACTCCGGCACCTGTGCCATTGATACAAAATACATACACTCTCGTATGTATGTATTTGTGTGTATCTGAGCTGGGGAGTCTATTATAAATTGTGACCCCAGGCTTGTTATGGAAAAAAAACAATCAGGATGAATATACACACGCACTCTAACACCCACTACGGATTTCTTCTTTGATTTAACATATGGCCAGGATCCAATCTGTCGTCGCCTTTTCTCCTGACCCCCCCATATGTGGTAGATTTTTTGTGCTCCACCCTTCCGGTTACGGCCTGGCTCCCTCCAATCGATTGCACAATTTTTCGCATTGTCGCCCTTTTTGGCCAAGCAACCGGCGGCTACTTGGCCGCGCCCATATCGTGTCCAAGCTGCGCCCACGGCTTGCATGCGAAATGATGTGCGACACAGATACTCACCTACACACAGATACTTGCAGATACACAGATACAAAATCCGGCAGAAACCCACCCCCGAACATTCCCGCCCAGGCAATATTTACTCTCAAAATATTATTCGCGCATATGGACTTGAGGACGTAATCCATAATTGGTTTGACCGGCTGCCATTTCACTCAATAAGCGAAATATATTCCAAGGATTGTGCCAGACCCAAATTCGATTAATCAAAAAGAGTGGGATTTTATTTAATGCACATATATATTTTTTATTGGTTCGTGAAAAGTCGATAAGGATTGGGACATGCGCGTATTTATTAAATATTCATGGCTGACATCATACCTGAATGTCAGGTGTGAAAAGAACAGATACAATATACGTACATATGGATGGGAAAGAATTTCCCAATAATGAGCAGCTATTTCTGATTTATTCATTGTTGATTCAATTAAAGATCATAAATTACTCTAATCGAAGTAATGCCCAGCTAAGCACCATCCAGGCATATTATTGATGGGACTCTGATGGGTCTAACCGCCAGTCGAGGCCCTAAATCACTTGGTCTAATGCTCCTCAAATTAGTCTGCCATTTGTCAGATCGGTTTCCTCCGCACCCGCCCACTTCCACGATACCCCCTCTCAAGTATCCGAATATGAATCATTCCGCCTAATGAATGTGTCTGTCACTTGCTGTCAACACGCTGCTGAAGAAGATTGCCCCCCAGACCACCGATCCATCCTTGTGGTCCCCCCATAAGTCGGGGGCCCTTACTCCCGAATATGAAATGGAGCAGGCACCAGGAGAAGTCGGCCTCGAGAAATCGGTGCTGGGCGCGCTATATTTAATACAGAGTGACATTAATGTCAGGCATAATTAGTCGGGGAGGAAAACGCCAGCGGAAAAGCAAAAAAAAAAATGGAAAAGAAAAAAATAAAAACAACAAAAAAATTTGGGAAAAAGAAACAATCAAAAAACGATAAACGGGGCGAGCAGAATGGGCAACCAGAAATAATTTGACAGCCATCGGGTCTGGAGAATTAAGATATGTCGAGGATGAGGCCCGATCATCCGATGATGATCATTTTGTTATTGCAGCTTTCGATCCGCTTCCATTCCTTTCCATTCGATTTGATTCATTTTTTTGGTACGTGTGTGAACCCGAAGAACTGCTTGCCCTTTTGTTGCCAAATCGTAAACAAACAATTACCCAACAAAGCATCGTCAAATGGGCCAACAAAAAATATAGATACACCATCTCCATCCACATAAAAAAGAGATTGAAGGCAGGAGTCGCATTAGACACCTTCCCAAAGAATAGAGAGCTCAAACAATAGAAGGATGGCTACCGAAAAACAAAAATCTTACACGGTGGCATCCACATCCATCCAACCATCCGTGCATCCAATTGTCTGCCCGATTTTTAATCCCGTCCTGCGGCTTCGGATATATCTCAATACTCCGTTACAGTTGCGATTGCGATTCGGATGCGCTCGGATTGATCTCTGATCTCTTTGTAGTCGTAATCCCGCCCGAGGTCTACATGGTATATATATGGTATTTGGGGGTTCTGTTCTCGGTCCCCGCCAGCTAATTTATAAAAAACAGCCACAACGCCCCAGGCTCGCAAAAAGTATCTTTTTTTCTATCTTTCTCGCTGTGTTGACGCTTTTTCACACAGTAGAGCGGGCGCGTGGTAAATGTATATAGGGAGAATCGGATAAAAGATATAGCCGAGTATGTTTATATTGAGGAAAGAGCAGTAGTCGAGATACGAGTTTACAGTGGGTTATCACTGGCAATGGACTCGCCAATTTTTCTTTCAGGCACTTCATCAAATGAAAAATGTAAGAAATTAATGTAAAATATAGATTAAATTTAATTTTATTTAAATGATAATTACTTAATTATTTTAAAATAATGAAAACCTTTATTTTTACATAAAACATCACAACATTTTCAATGTTTCTTATTTGTAGAATTATTTTGAGACTAAATTGTAAATATTTGTGACAATATATGAGGTCAATGAGAACGATCAGCTTTATTTATCCTTATTTAAAATAGATTCAAGAATTTATATTTATTTTTAACAAATAGTGTTAAATTTACTACATCCAGTTCGAAATTCAGTTTTTAAATGATAATAATTCTTGGCCAACTTCATAAAGTTTATAAGCTGGTACATATTTGTAGTTTTATTTTGAGACTAAATTATAAATATTTGTGACAATATATGAGGTCAATGAGAACGATCAGCTTTATTTAGCTTTATTTAAAAAAAAGATTAAAGAAGTTATATGTATGTTTAATAAATAGTGTTAAATTTACAACATCCAGTTCTTAATCCAGTTTGTAAGTGATAATTATTCTTTGCCAACTTCATAAAGTTTATAGGATAAAAAAAATGTTTCTACCGCGAGGAAAAATCAGATTTTGTATTTGAAAGTTCTACAAGGTGTAAAATCAATATAGATAACACCATAAACTCAAACACTTATCTTTATTATACACATACCCCGCGATGACTACTATAATTTTATTGCCATCCAATAAAAATGTCTGATATTGGAACAACTAACAATTTTTTTTGAAGTTCGCACCCATTGTGCTTTGAGTGGGGCACTTGCACCGCAGCAGCAGGCTCCACTGTGATGCCACAGTGGCAACCGCATAAACGGGCACCGGCGGCGGCGTCTGCCGTTTGGGGGCGGCGAAGATCAAAGACTAGCTAGCGGTGCCTGCAAAACGGTTAAATCTTTTGAAATGTGCGCACTTTTTGACACCCAATTTGTTTAGAAGTGTGCGCGAGAAGAAGGATGAATGGGGGCGGCACGGTGGCTGGGAATGGGGGGCGTCTCAGGCAGTTCATAAAATCGCACGTACAGATAGCAAAAATATCTTCGATTAAATAGATATAAATTTATTGATAACCTATATCATATTAATAAATATTGATTGAAAAAAACTAATCTCATTATGACTTAATAGTCGCTATATTTCAATTAAATTTTCCAGCTTAGAGTATTTTTTCGTGTGTACGATTGGATATCAGTTTTCGTGAGTAGGAGAGAGCACATCAGTGGGAATTTCTGCGAATTTCATTAATAAAACTGTCGAAAGTGTTGCGCATCAAGCACTTGGTGCCCCTCCAATTTTCCCCCTCAACAGGTGAAAACGGAACAATCAAACGAAACTTTTGATTTGGCATTTTTGTTTTAAATAAAAATTCAAAAGATTTACAGTTCTTCGAGTCAAGTAATTCCACTTAAAATTCTGTAAAGGCAAAGGCCCCATCCATCCCATCCCCAGCTCCGTGGAGGTGTTCCTTGGGCGTAGTGGTAGGAGAACGCGTGGGCAAACATATTATTCCACTACGTCTTCATTCATAAAAATGGAAAGCAAAGCAAACGCTTAATTAAGAATTTTTCCAAATAAAAACGCAAGCCTTGTGGAAAACGGGATAATAATAAGTTTATTGATTTGGGAAATGCCACAAACCGGATGTTTATACGCTGCAAACATCATCATCGTTATGGAGGCGAATTGAATTGCTCGATGGCTCGATGGGTCGTCGTAAGCAACGTGTGAAATGTACAGGGATTAGGAAAGGGCTCAGGAACCGGAAGGTATTGCTATCCCAGGTCTTCCGAGTTTTCCCATCAGCGAAATCCTTCTGGCCAGCCAGCAAGTTGGTAAGTCAATCCAGTGCTTAGCAAGTTATGGAATTTCCAGTGGCCAATTCTCCGCCAAAGTCAAAACATGCGTCCTGTGTTCCTGCATTAAGTCGGGGAAAAGTCCCAAAAACAACGGAGACCGAGGGCTGGATTTATTTAGACAAAATGACTTTGCAAATGAGATTCGGTTGCAGCCCGTTTCTGACCACCTACCACCACCTAAACTGTCAATATTATCATGGGCCAGGGATATTCGGACTCCTCCTGGCCTATGCAAACACCCGAGAGACTACCTGCCGGGTATAGATGGTATGGGTAAGTGTGCATAGTTTCTGTTAATTTTCAACACCTCCGCCACTCGAATTTCCCTGGCTTCGCGACGTGACCTGTGGCCTCGGGGCTGGATTTGGACTGCGGCTTCAGATTCGGATGCGGATTTGTCTTCTGGTCCAGCTCTGGTGAATGTGTGAATGGGTGTCCAACCTGCCAAGTGCCGCATGTAGCTGTAATCGATGTGATTAGGCCGTGCCGTGTGGAACACTCGGTGCCTAACCCTTGGCCCCCATGGACGAGTAATCAATAATTCAAAATCGGCTGGCCGGGCACCTCGGTGACGTATTTGGACAGCTATTGACAGCCCAAGCAGGCCAAAAAGAAACTGGCCAAGTTGGGAATGGCAATGCGAGTTTCAGATACTCTTCATTTTCATACTCATTAAGTTAATTTTGATAATTTATAAAAAAAAAATAAAATATAAATATAAAAATTATAAAATTCTACTTACATTAATCAATTTTTAAAGTTAGTTCTAGTTTTAGTTTTTAAAGAAGTATAGTTTAAAAATTTAATGAAAAAAAGTTTGAGAAAAGTTACACAGAATCAAGCAAATCATTTAGAAATAAAGCCTAAGAAAATTAAATAAATGAATATAAAATGTCAGTATTTTTCAAAAGAAACCTTATTAAATTTCAAAATATATTTTAATTGTATTAATTATCGGCTATATAAGACGACATTATTTAATTACCACAAATCATATTAATTTCAACTATCCATCATTAAAAGACCCTTTACAAGTTAAATAGAACCTAATCTGGAAGTAACACAATTAAATCAATATACCCGTCTTTTAAAGGCAGGGTACCGACTCGTCTTGGGCCAGAAATAACTGCATGACTGGGCGGAAAATGATTGTTGGACAGGCCCGGAGCGAGTTAGAGAAGGAAATGAGCTGCACTTAAATGCATGCGAGAAAACCACTCGATGCCAACAAGTGGATAAGAAGCCACCACACAAATGATGCCCAAACGAACTATCAATGTCAGTGAATTGGCAAAAAATTTAAACTCAATTTGTATGCAGGCCAGCGAAGACTCGGGCTGCGAGCTCCGAGCTCCGATCTCCCAACTAGAGTCTGGCCACGAGGAAACCCTTTCAGAGCTGTGGCCAGAGCTGACACACCTCATCGAGTGCAGCTCAAGTGGGTCCACCGCATCCAGGTCTGCCGTAGCATTAATGTGCGAGTGTGTGCTCTGAACACCCAGTCAGATTGAAATTGGGATTCCGATTCGGATTGAAATCAGAGTTGGGGAGGAGGGCGGAGATACCTGGAGGGTCAGCCCCTAAGCCGCTAAAGCATGCGTAACAAAGGCCAACACGAAATCTTAATGATCGCCAAGGCAAGGAGGAGTCGATGACCAGGCACATTTTCGAATACCCAAAAGAGCTGGCGAGAGTTCCATTCATTGATTCATTCAGCCTGGGCCCTAAATGAAGTGCTCTGCTCCAAGTGTTTTCAACGCACGCAGGATCGATGCGATATCGGTTTTCTTGTTTATTATTCCATTTTTCGTACATGTGTGAATGCTTTTCGTTCATGCCTTCCTCTGCCTCTTAAGCCTAAATACAATACAAAGCGCTGGCGAATGAGTTTCGAAACATAATTAGAATTTGCAGCCAACAGTTATCAATATATCAATATACAGGGTGCGTAATAATTAAATTAGTAAGTAAATACATATAAAATATAAGGTAAGATAATTATAAAGCGAATATAACATGTGCACGAGTTGGTGAATACGTCCGGATACACGCATCAAACTTTGCCGAGTTGCTCGATTTTTCGCCAATAGTGGAATTAGATTTCGGAATTAAAGCCACAAATACGCCTACGGTCCGAAGGAGGGTGGGGAGTTAGATTTTTTATTTTCGGTTCCTGCATGCGGCAACTCTTGTCTTTTCACAACAATTTACTATTTTGGTTTAAATTTGGATCGCGCCTTAATTCTTGAATTGAAAGACGAGTATCAAGATGACCACCAACAACACGGCACTCAGAATTCCCACTAGGATAAGCTTCTTCTTGCGCACTTTGTTCTGTAATATATAATTATTATTACCTAAGCTTTTGAGAGTTCTTTAAATTAGTTTTTACTTACCCTATAGGAGCTCGCCTTACGAAGATTTTCCGTGCCCTGTGAGACGAAAATGCTTGTCTGCTCCACCTGCGACTCAATGGAATCTACCGTCAGACCCTGCTCGTAAACCAGGGCTCCCAGTTTCTTATAGATCTCGTTAACACCCACAATATTGTTTTCCAGTTCCCGAATAACCTGCTCCTGTTCCTCTAGCGCCTGCAGATCGACCTGCTCCTGCATTTGTGTCTGCATCTGCTGCTGCTGCTGGTTTGATTTTCTATTAAAGAAATTGTCCTCGAAGAAGGAGCCATTCTCCTGTTGGCTGGCGCTGCTATTAGAGCTGCCAGTGCGCGAGGAACCCGGCGGGCGGGCAATATTGTAGCTATCGCCCCGCGCCTGCCGCAAGGCACTCTTCTCTATGTCCGCAGTTTTGCGCTGGACGGCCTAAAAATAACGACCGATAAACATTCGGGGGCGGATGAGTCAGAGTGGTTTGCTTATCTTCGGAAAGTTCACAAAAACAAACCTGGAACGCGGTCAGCGCCGCTGTAAACTCGTCGACCAATCGGTCCCGCTGGATCTTCAGGTGGCGCTCCTTGCACTTGTCCACCTCGTTGATTTGATTGTTTGTGTCGGTCACCAGTTGATTAGTGTAGGTCATTAGTTGGTGGCTGTTTGAGTAGAGGATTTTCATTATTATTAGCTTTTGGGGTGGACGGGTGTATCTAAAGTTAATTCACGGTTAATTGATTAATACGGATGAATGTAAAATCTAATATTTTAAATGATAAATCAAACGTAGAGATAGCCGCCTACATAGTCATGGGATTGCTACAAATCAGTGTCTTACATAATTAATCCTATTATAATGTGGACTCAAGAATAAGGTTGAAAAGTTTTATTTCTTTAAGACAAAACTAAATATTTCTCGTATTATTTCAAAAATTGACTTGAAATTGTATTCGCCAATGAAAAAATGTTTCTTTTGTCTTTGTCCTCAATTACGCATTTTAAGTGTTTATAAATGACAGAAATTAAACAAGTAACAAAGAAAAAGCAATAAACGAGCGCAAAGAAAGTGTTTACCTCTACAACCTCAGTGCATACCATAAAACATAAAATTTGATACATAAATAATTTGAAATGCAGATATGGCGTTTTGAGTTCAGTAATGCGTAATAAAATAATAAAGGGACTGTGTTGTATTGATTTAAGCAATTGCCCTTCATTAAGTATCTTACAGCTGCTTTTTGAGCTCCGGAGAATCCTGGGGTGTGTTTAGTTGATTGACCATGCGCTGCATAGTAGAAACTGCAAAAAACCAACTGCGATTAGTCATAGGGGAAAGTAGTGTTTGGAAGCCACTTACCATTCTGCTGGACCTTTTGGATACTGGTGGCTATGATTTGTGCCAGCCTTTGGAATTCTATTTCACTGATGCTACCCCCACCGCCTCCGCCCCCTCCGCTGAGGCCGTTCTCCATATGCTGCAAGTCCATGCTTTCGTAGGCAGACACCTTGCTGACCTTGAGGTGTTCCCTGGTAGAAGAAACCGCTTTTTGTTTCCTGAAAAAGTGTGTGTTCGCAATTTAATTAGCTGTAGTCCCTGTGTTCACTTATATCACTTAAATATGCGCCTCAGAAGGTTCTGTTTGTGGGTTTGTGTGTGCGTCAGATGTTTGCCTTGTCTCACTGTTTGTCTTTGTTTGGCTCCACCACCCACCTTTCGCTTTCCCTTGCGCCCGTGGGTGACCTTCGCTGACTATCTTCTTAGAGCATCTCACATGCACATTTTTGCAAAACACTTTTTGGAATTTGTTAATTGATCGCCAACAAAATTTGCAATTCCAATTGGATCACTATTTTTTTTTTTATAATATTTGAAACAGTGTGACCGGGTAGCAGTATGTAGAGAATCCTCAATGCGCATCGCCATCAACGGCCAAAAGTGGAACCTGTCGACTCAATGTCTGATTTGCTTTACAACACTGTTTTCGACTAGACTGGTCGCACTGATTTATCCTTTTTCCCATTTCTAAAAATAATTCAAAAATTTCAAATTCTGAAATTCGAAAATGATTATTGGCATTCAGGAGTTCTTCTTAAAATCGTGTCAAATAATAAGGAAATATGTAAATGGCATCTAAAAGAAAACGAGGGACAAAAGTTGATGTCAGTGTCAGTTCTCCTAAATTCTCCAAAATCTTACAAATCGAAAGCTCATAAAACATACCCAAAGACCTTTCATTTGTATTTTGACCATATTGTCAGTGCCATACGACAGTGTCGTGCCCATCGGATGAGGTTCTAACGGGTTGGGACCCGTAATTAGTCATTAAATGAAGGGGGTCCTACGAACAGATTAATAGAGAAGCGTCAGTCGCAAAAAAACATAATTCCTCACATAATTTAACACCAGATGATGAGTCGATCAATCTTCCTGATAGCTTATGAATTCGAATTGATCCACCAGACAGGAACCAAGATAAGTAACGGAGATTTTCTTAGGTGCTGCCGAACTTAAAAAATGCATAAATAGTCGCACTAAAAGGCAGTTCTAATGATCAAATAGATAACTAATCCCACTGTAACCGCGCAAGAACTACATCTAAGGATTGAAGCCTTAAATTAAACCGATGCAAAATATCGTATGGTGAATCCAAACACAATAGTCTTTCGTAAAAAAATAACCAATCAGTTGTTAACCAATGCAATCACTATTATTATTATTTCCCTGTACTACACTTTGAAATAAATTTAATATTCTCATGCGCTTACACTTACTGGTAAACTTAAGTCCAGAAACATTTTGCTCCACAAAATGAAACAAAAATTATTTGAATCCAGTTTTTTAGACAACAAATGACACTCTGGGTTTAACTTTTAAATAATTCAATAACCAAAACAATACATAAAAAAAATCGTAAAATCCTGAAATCAAAAGTAAATGCAGTTTGTGGCAGATCAGTATCCGGTATTTGTATTAGAAAGTTATTGAGGGTCATTGAACTCCATTAACTTGAATTGAACGAGATAACAGAAATGTTTGGGAATATTTTTCTATTTTTCCCAGCATAATCTAATTATATCATCTTAGGGATTTAAGATATTCACTTATGCAAATGACCGTTGCAACAAACCTGATTTGAAAAGAAAGAACTTCGAATAACCTGAAACTTATAATATGCATTTCATTTAAATAAGGGCAGTAAAACAAGCCTTCCCAGTTCATTTAGAAGCTTTCTAATGCAGGGACAAGTTTTTGTTTATTATCTCGGCAATTTGGTAATGTGTCTGGAGTCTTGGGGCAAATATTCGGCGATCGTATAAATAAGCATCCATTACCCAAGTGCGACTTAGTCGGTCCGTAGACCTCGTAACGGATCCCTCGACCGAGCACTCCAGAAGTTAAATTTTTTGTCATCAACTTCATCGGCATTCTGCCCGCACTCGCTCCTAACAATGGATACTCTCCGGTTCTGGCTGGCTCTTGCCCTCCAGCTTACGGTGTCCCGCAGCCAGTACAGATATGGGCCAGGTGCGTGACGACATCAAGATCGAGCTAAAGATCGGGCCCGAACAGTGAGAGTGCGGCCGAAAGCAAACACAAAACATATGCAGAATTGATTAATCAAGTGCTAAACGGAATTTAAACGAAATAAATTTAATTAAATATTTGACACGCGGCGTGTTTTCTACCAAACAACTTAACTTGAGCCAATTCAAAATTTAAATTACCGAATTGGAACAAAAAGAATCATTGATGTTATCTTCGAGAAAAGCGAGAAAATACTATTTAAAATTCACATTGGGTTCCAACTTTTGTTGATAAAACTAAAGCCTATTGTTGAAAGGCTTTCTTAATGAAATTTCACCTTTAAACAATTAAATCGAAAGTGCAAACAAAATAAGACAGATGTGCTCAGAATTGATTAATTCTCGAGGTTGTATTTTAAAGGTCTTTTAGTTAAGAGTCTAAATAAAAAATCATTTGAGTATCGGGAATTCAGGTTATTAAACGAAATTAATATTTTAGCAAAATCCTGGGACCTCCACTCCATCTCGGAACTTAAAAGCAAGGAGTTTTGGTTTCACGACGCCCAACGCACCCTCTATGAAAAGTTGTCCACACCTCCAAACCAATATCGGGCTAAAAATGTTATATTCTTCCTGGGCGATGGAATGTCCGTTCCCACGGTTACAGCCGGAAGAATTTTTGATGGCCAATTAAGGGGAGTGGTCGGCGAACGGAATCGTCTGGAGTTTGAAAAGTTCAACTATGTGGGTCTGTCCAAGGTGGGTACTGAAATTTACAAAAAATTCGAAAAAATCAATATCTAATATTCATAACTTTTTTATTTAATCTTTATGATTGAAAATTAATTATGTGTTGAATAATAAATTAAGATGCTAATTTTTTATTATTTTTAATTATTTTACGAACTTGTTAATTATGAAAAAAACCCTCTTTTAGACCTATTGCGTCAACAAGCAAGTGGCTGATTCTGCGTGCACCGCCTCCGCCTACTTATCCGGAATCAAGGCGAATTATCTGACTATAGGTGTCACTCCTGATGTGGAACTGAACGATTGTGCTGGCGCTAGGTTGGCGAAAAATCGACTCTCCTCGATCGCAGCTTGGGCGTTGAAAGGTGGCAAGTCCGCAGGTTTGGTAACCACCACTCGAGTGACCCATGCAAGTCCGGCCGGGGTCTATGCCCACACCTCCAATCGCGACTTTGAGAGTGACTACGATGTGAGCAAACTAGGCCAGAATCCTGGCGGTTGCCCCGACATTGCCACACAGTTGATCGACGGAGAGGTGGGTCAGCGACTTCGGGTGGTCATGGGTGGTGGGACCATTAAATTCCTACCCAACACCACGACGGATGTGTACGGAAATAAGGGTCAGCGGCTGGATGGCAGGAACTTGATTGACGAGTGGCAGCAAAGCAAGCCGGGGAATGCCAGAGTGATTTTTAATCGGACGGACCTCCTCAGCAATGATCCCCAGACCACAGATTTCCTTTTCGGTCTCTTCAATGCCTCCCATTTGGCCTATCACCTGGACGATAGCCTGGACACACCCACTTTGGCCGAAATGACAGAGGCGGCCCTTAACGTTCTTTCCCGAGATCCTGCTGGCTATTTTCTGTTTGTGGAAGGCGGTCGTATCGACCACGCCCACCACGAAACGAAAGCCAAAAAAGCGCTGGACGAAACCGTACAGTTTTCAGAGGCAATTCGCAAAGCCCGCGAGCTAACAAATCCCTGGGAGACTCTCATAGTGGTCAGCGCTGACCATGGACATACGGTGTCCATTAGCGGGTACCCGGACGTGAACAACAGTATTGTGGGCCTGAACACGGAACTGAGCAATGTGGACCAACTGCCATACACGGCAATCTCATATGCGAATGGGCCCAACTACCAGAAGTTCTACCAGGTGAATGATGGTGAAGTGGAGCGGGTGGATCTCCGGACTCTGGACTTTGCAGATCGAAATGCCATTTATCCGCATGGAGTGCCCATGACCGAGGAGACGCATGGAGGTGGCGATGTAGCTGTTTATGCGCACGGTAAGGCCGAGTTGAAATTAAATTTTCCACTCCATTATTATTTATTTTCACAATTCAAGGACCCTGGTCACATCTGTTTACCGGAGTTTACGAACAGAGCTCTTTGCCATATATGATGGGCTTTGCTTCCTGTCTGGGCCCCGGCATTACCTACTGTGATCTGAAACCCAAGGCACATTACACTCCATAGTTAGTTATCATACAAATTAAAATAATTTATATTAAATAAATTAACTGAAATGGAATAAATAAATATCTTATAAATCTAGTATAATATTTTTAAAGCTGTACACAATATATTTAAAAAAAATTGTAAACATAAGGGAGCTCAAATGCACGATTTTTAAATTATGATACCGTTAAATTATGATACCGTGACGGCTGACCAGGTAGGTGACGAATCTATAGTTGGCCACGGAAAATCGAAACAAAAATATTTTTGAATTACAGAAAAATTTAAATTTACGGAAGTTTCAACTTTTAGCTTGCCAATTTTTAACTTTAACTTCCCGGCGTTGCTTTGCAAAATATTTTTTTTCAATTTTGATCCTATATCCTATAGCTATCATATAACTGAACGATCCGTAATGACACAACATTAAAGTTTTTGAAAATATTTTTTTAATTTTAAACCTTTTTTTTTTATAATGAAATTCTCATAATGGCTGGCCAAAGATGTATATCTTTTTATATCGCTCGAAGTTAGCCTTTTCATTTTGATTTTTCCTCTTTTCGATGGCCTTGCCAGACAACGAAAAAAAAATACCAAAAACGATGATTCGGGAAAAAATTGTGTTTTCGACGTCCCTGACAACCCTGAACTCCTGCGCCATTTTAGCTGAAAATTTTTTTTCGCAAGATTGGTTTAAAGTTGTTTGCGCGGATTAAGAATGTAAATAATTGAATATTGTGCATACGGACGAGGCAAACCGATAGCAATTAATCTGTTAATTGCAGTGGACGAGTGCCTAAATTGGTAGATTTGGAGAAGCGCGCCGGTTGTCGGCAACTGTACGAGGCGCGTGTGAGAGTGCGACAGAGACGGAGCGATTGCCAGAGTATCTGTGTGTGTGCGAAAGTGGAGAAGCGGCTAAAATATAATATTTGCTTGAAAGAGTCATAAGTTTTCGCGGCTCATCATGGCCGACGTGGTCTTGGACTTGTACGCCGAGGACCTGGACAAGGACTTTGCCGGCCAGGCTCAGGTAAGAGCGTGGAAGGACTCGCTCCTCAGCGGCCAGCTTGCCCTTGTGTATGTATACACCGGGGTGGGCCGGTGTGTGGGCCAATAATTTTAGGGGGTAGGAACTCCAAGGAGCATTTTCGGATGATTTCCATTAAGACTTAGCATCGCCGGCATCTAGAAATTTATGTTGGCGGCATAAGGAGTCCGCTTACGTAAAATATTGGTGTAACTAAGTACCGAGTTCCTAAACTCCACGTGTAAGTTAATAACGCTTACTAACTGTATACATTTTCATGTGTTTCGGCAGGACGAATTTGGCGGCGATGGTGTGGACTTGTACGATGACATAGGCGGGCCCACGGAGGCGGCCGCATCAGGAGGTGGGGGTGGCGGTACGCCTTCAGCGGACGGAGCTGCCGGTCCCGGCTCGGGGGAATCGGCTTCAAGCGGAACAGGCGGTCCTAATGGAGTTTACCACCAGAGCGGCGGTAGCCTCACTCCGACCATGAACCGCCGCTACCAGTTGTACGTGGGAAACCTCACCTGGTGGACCACAGATCAGGATATAGCGAATGCCCTGCGTGACATCGGTGTTAATGACCTACAGGAGGTGAAGTTCTTCGAGAACCGGGCCAATGGTCAATCGAAGGGATTTAGTGTCATCTCGCTGGGATCGGAATCAAGTCTTCGATCTGTGCTGGACCAACTGCCCAAGGTGGAAATGCACGGCCAGGCGCCAGTGGTCACGTATCCGAGCAAGCAGGCGTTAACCCAGTTCGAGAGTCTGCAGAAGACGCGTCCAGTGCCGCCGCCCCAGCAGAATGGACCTCCAAGAGGTCCTGCTCCGCCTAACATGAGCGGGGGTCCAATGTCGTCGCATCCGGGAGGACCTCAAGGCGGTGGTCCGCCGGGACATCCGCCACGAAGCATGCAACCCATCATGCAGCCGGGCCAGTACCGGCCCCAGCACATGTCGCAAGTGCCCCAGGTGGGTGGTCCCAATTC
Source organism: Drosophila ananassae (assembly GCF_017639315.1). Classification (NCBI taxonomy): domain Eukaryota; kingdom Metazoa; phylum Arthropoda; class Insecta; order Diptera; family Drosophilidae; genus Drosophila; species Drosophila ananassae. The sequence continues at coordinate 7,189,701 of NC_057928.1, forward strand.
GGGGCCGCCGCGCATGCAGGTGTGTATCCGCTCAATCATTATAATAGAAATCGTTCCTTTTCGACCCTCAGTTTCTTATCTTAATCGTCACACCCACACATTTTATTATTTTCCTTATTCCATTAAAATTGTTCTGAATGCAAAAATTGATTTTGTAAAGGCACGTTTCTTTTTTAAGCTGGCCTTAAGTATGTAACTTAAGAAAACCTTATATTTTTTATTCACATACCTCTAAATTGCATTGTTTCATAAACTAAGTCGCTAAGGTTGTTGTTGTTTATGATTTTAAGTACTACTCTTAATGATTTTTTTGGCTTATTTACGAGTAATTTCAGAGCAATTTTCGTAGTTCCCCCCAGCCTAAGACATTGTGTATTTCTTATACTTCTTGTTATTACACCTGTTAGTACACTCATAGTTATAGAGCTTGAAACACGGCAGTGTAGTAGGGGCCAAGAAGGAGCCCGCTCCTTCCTGGTTCCCAGGATATATTAGTCCATAGTTTTATTCTACTTATGTAATTGTATCTGTTACCGCGATATTGTTATTGTATAATGATTGTTATATAAAAATGTTTATGTATTACGCTTTATATTTATGTTCTATTCCATGTCTATGACAACGCTTACGCACACTTCTACCCCACAACAACAACAACAACAAATCAACTACTGATACATCATAATCGTAATACGTATTAATATAGCCGCCGATGCATCCGCAAGGCGGGCTAATGGGCAACCAACAGCCGCCACCTCGGTATCCGTCAGGACAAGGCCAATGGCCGGGTCAGCGGCCAGGTGGACCGCGACCTGGTCCGCCCAATGGACCGCCGCAGCGCCCAATGGTAACAAACCCCTAAGTGGCCTTTACTTTATACTGCATACTGTCTACTGTCTGTAATGAAAACTTAACGAACGAGAAGAAAAAAAAAGAGAGAGAAGTCAAGACTAACCAAACTTAAGTTAACCCTAGTTAACTTAGCATTAAGCGATGTATTCAGAACATTTAAATTAAAATCAACCCATGAAAACACCTACTCATCCTAGACCTCAAGTGTAAGCTATGCAAGGAAGGAAGTTGCTAATCCACAGTGTTTTTACATTTCAGTTCCAAGGAGCACCCATGGGTATGCCTGTTAGGGGTCCACCGGGACCCGACTGGCGCCGTCCCCCCATGCACGGCGGTTTCCCGCCGCAGGGTCCACCACGAGGTCTTCCACCAGCACCTGGTCCCGGAGGACCGCACGGTGCCCCTGCCCCACATGTGAATCCGGCCTTCTTTAACCAACCTGGCGGACCCGCTCAGCATCCGGGTATGGGCGGACCGCCTCATGGCGCACCCGGCCCGCAACCCGGTATGGCCATGCCCCCCCAACAAGGCATGAACATGCCACCCCAGCACGGGCCACCACCGCAGTTTGCCCAGCATGGACCGCGTGGTCCATGGCCACCACCGCAGGGTAAGCCTCCGGGCCCCTTTCCCGATCCGCAACAAATGGGTCCTCAACTAACCGAGGTTGAGTTTGAGGAGGTGATGAGTAGAAATCGCACAGTTAGCAGTTCGGCGATTGCCAGGTGAGCTCTTTTAAGATTTCTATATCATTTTGGTTCATAAATATAACTATAATCCAGTCCACATCAACTATTTTGCCCAAGTTCTATGCTTATATTTATATGTGTATGTCCATTGCAATTACAGAGCTGTTTCCGACGCTGCTGCCGGTGAATATTCGAGCGCCATCGAGACACTGGTCACAGCCATTTCGTTAATTAAACAGTCCAAGGTGGCACATGATGAGCGTTGCAAGATACTAATCAGCTCGCTCCAGGACACTCTGCATGGTATCGAAGCCAAGAGTTACAATAGGCGCGAAAGGTCGCGGTCTAGGGAGCGGTCTCATCGCAGCCGTCAGCGACGAGAACGCTCTACCTCCCGATACCGAGAACGATCTCGCGACCGGGAGCGCGAACGCGAACGTGAGCGTGAGCGGGACGGCGGGTAAGCCCATACATTAGATTCCTCACATCAATAAATAAATACAAAAATTATATTTTCTCAGATATCGTGAGCGTTCACGCAGTAGAGAACGAGAGCGCCAGGCTCAAGATCACTACAGGGATGACAGGTAAGCGTAATACCTATAACATTTTTCCTTTCATAATGTCGAATTTGATTAAAACGGACTATTAAAAAATTAACCCCCAACAGTCGCTCTGCACGTCCTCGAAAATCACCGGAGCCCGTAGTAGCAGAGGGCGCTGAGCCACCGTCATCAAAGCGCTATTATGAGGACCGGGAGCGCTACCGATCGTCGGACCGGGAACGGCGTGATCGTGATCGGGACCGTGAACGCGAGCGTGAACGGGACCGTGATAGGCGTGAGGAGCACCGCTCTCGGCATTGACTGCCATTAGGAGGAGGAGAAGGTGTAGAAGCGCCACTGGACCGGTAATCGAAACAGAAACGGAAATGAAAGTAAAGATGCAACACAGATATACTAAACACACTTTATAAACAAATAAGCCACAGCTTGATGGGGTCGCGAATTATCCCCAGATTAACAAATTTTCGATTTGTATCTAACATTACCAATACGTAGGATATGAATATGGCTACAGCATAGTTCTCCTAGACATACTAAAATAAGCCGAAATGCTGACAAGTCTACAGTCGACGGATACACGGTTGCTGCTCCAACTCCAATACCAACTCCTTGACTTATCATCCCAGCAGCTTAACCATAAGAAGACCAAAACCATCCAGAGAAATCGATTAAGGTCGACTAGTGTAGAGGAGGAGGCGATGAAAGTCGACGTGGGACATTTTGGACACAGATGGGCACTGGATCATCGAACAATAGATAACTACTAATCCTGCACCGCCGTCTTCGCAGCAGAATTTCAATATTATTGTACTTTAATATTTCGGTTTATTTAATAAAAAATAACGTATGAAAAAGAATTGTTCGAAAAAAAAAACAAAAGAAAAAACCAATTCTACCAAAACTGTCTTGTATTGTGTGTCTTATTGTACGCTTACTATATAAAAACAAACAAAATCTTATTAGTTAATGAATTTATAATTGTACAAAAAATTGTATGTAAAAATTTAAAAATCGAATTCACTGCAGTGTGCAGTAAATATTGAAATTGTTATATTAACAAAATCACTACGCCGACTGAGGCCGAAAAACCGATAGCCCTAATGTATTTTTCGAAGATAGAGATTCTTTTGTTGTAAACATTCTTCATGCATTTGTTTAAACTTGTTTTTATTTACCATTTATAATTAAGCCAATCATATTGTGTGTCTGTGTCTGCGTGTGAGTGAATTGTAGAATTAAATGCCGACTGATCCCATCCAAATGGAGGGAAAATAATTATATAGAATAAGTGGAATGTGTGAGTTTTTGCCCGAACATTACCAATTTTAGACCTAATTAAAAAAGAAACAAGTCTTAATCGCATTTTAGCGTAGAATACTCAACTAATGCTCACATTTTTATGTAGTTTCTAATCTAGGCTTGAAAAAAAAATAGCAATCCAGTTTGTCTCGAGATGCTGTACTTCTCGGGGAATCATTTTACATGAAGCTTTCTGCTAATTATTCTATTGTATCATCTACATTTTAATTTTTAAAATTCTAGCTTTACTTTTTATTTGTACATACTTGTAAACAAAATTCGACTAAGATCTTGTCGCACTAACCCAGTATTTCAATTACACCTTTGTAAAAGCAATCTCCGATTTGAAAGTACCTGTAACTCTCTCGAAAATGAGATTCTAGGGGTTTAACGAGTAATGTGAGCTAATTTCTAGAAACTGTGATCTTGACGAAAGCAACCACAATTGTATTTATACAAATGAAACAGTCTGTTAAGCCAAACTAAAACAGGTAATGTTATCGTAACCAATGAGACTTAATAATAGTTGATACTTTTTTGAGGCAACTGGATCTCAACAGCAGCTCATAAAGCCTCTAATATCTTACGTTTAACAAATAAATTCTTTGCACCATGTCCTTAGAAAGTAAATCCATTTAGTTTTATGGATTAGCCACAAAAGGCAATGCAAATAAAAATTAATACTTTTGTTAGCTGGTTTTGAACTTCGTTCCTTTTCAAACTAATGAAAGCGCGCGCAAGTCATACCCGTTCGACGAATATCTGGAAGATTCCATTCGATTTCGAAGTTATGCAACACTGGTTAAATTTCTTATCAGGAAATATCGCTTATCAGCAGTGCTGACGGATAAAAATATTTGTTTATAATAAAATAAAATATAATTTATCAAAAAGAGATCCAGATCCAAAAAAATGAATAGAGTTTAATTAAATTGGGATAAAATTATCATTATTTATTTGCTGACACTGAATACATATATATTTTTTTTAAATTGGTTGTGCCGAAAAAGTGCTAGGGCGACTGCACTGGTCCAAAAAATAAAACCGTCGCTACCCAACACCGAGAACTGACTTTTTTTGTAAGAAAAATCGTGAAATACACAAAAGAAAACAGCAAAGTCGAGAATAGAGCACAAAGCTCAAGTAGGCGCTACAAAGTAAACAGTCAGTTACTAAACATCCCAAAAGCAGTCGCATTCACTCCTCCGTTTGAATAACAAAATTAAATAGCACCAGGGAGAAAAATATTAAAAGCAAGTGTGAAAAAAAGAATAACCAAAAATGGCAGAGACGGCCCAAAACATTCAGGATCGATTCAATAACTTTATGAATGGGCTAGGCGACCGCTAGTGAGTATGGAAACTTTGCGACGCGAATGCGTCACATAACTTGAACCACTGACGTGTTGTTTTGGTGGTGAACCACATCAACAGTTGGTTACGGATCGATAGTCCTTGAACCTAATGGATTTCTACTCCCCACCCCTCCTATTTCCAGTGAGCCTTATGTGCGAGAGCACCTGTCCAAGGTGTACATGGTCCTTGGTAGCACTGCCGCTGCCACGGCGGTGGGAGCCCTACTCCAGATGCGCGAACTACTCGATCTCGGTGTGCTAGCGGCAGTGGCCACACTGATCCTAGTCCTGGGACTACATTTCTACAAGGATGACGGCAAGAACTATACCACACGCTTAAGCATGCTTTATGCCTTTGGGTTCTGCTCTGGTCAGACGCTAGGGCCGCTCCTAGGCTACATTTGCAGCATTAACCCGGCCATCATCCTCACGGCCCTCACCGGCACATTCGTCACCTTCATATCGCTCTCCCTTGCTGCACTTCTGGCTGAGCAGGGAAAATACCTCTACCTGGGCGGGATGCTGGTCAGCGTTATAAACACCATGGCCCTTTTGAGTCTATTTAACATGATCTTCAAGTCGTACTTTGTTCAAGTGGTGAGTGATTTAGTCACGCCCAATAAAAATTGCGCGTTTTAAGCAGTTAATTGGGTTTAGGTAATTCTAAATTTAACGTTTATTTTTGTTTAACATAATATACATATGTATATAGAAACGAACTATAATTTACCTGCTTGATTTGAGCATTTTTTAATATATCCTTTGTTTATTGCAAATATTACAAGTAGTTAGATTACAACTGTTTTAGACATAGTTTAAAAACAAGATTTAATCAAAGCTTACCGAAACAAACACTATCAATATGCAAAGATTTGTTTCTCTTATTTTAATGGCTAATCTAATCGCTTTTGCCTTATCTGCAGACTCAACTCTATGTGGGAGTTTTCGTGATGGCCGCCTTTATTGTTTACGACACCCAAAATATTGTGCAGAAGTGCCGAAATGGTAATCGCGATGTAGTCCAGCACGCTCTTGATCTTTTCTTCGATGTTCTCAGCATGTTCCGTCGATTGCTGATTATCCTGACTCAAAAGGTAAGTTCCCCGGTTCCTTAAACCCGATCGATCGGTTTCTATAGCGTGCCAGTCACAGCTCAAGTCCTTCATGGTTTGAAACGATCTTTGGCGAGGCGAGATCAGATAATCTCCGAACAGTCACTGAACACTTTGCAAATGTTTTCCAAATCTAGCTAAATAAGTTCAAACGGTAGTGTTACGGCCAAGGCAATAAGTATACTTTCACAATTTCCAGTTAGTATCCTTTTTCTTACTTATAAACCACTTGTGGCAAGTATATTTATTTCCGGTAGTAACTCTGAAAAATAAAAACGTTGTGCAAAGTTTTCTGGCAACTTGTGAAACTATATTTGTGACCTTTGCTAGTTTTGAGTGGAAAATGTATTCATCAATTATCCTAATTACTTTCAGGAGGAGCGAAAACAGTCTGAACGTCGCAAGAGGAACTAAGCCAAGCTTTCAAAATTTCCATACAGTAAAGACACTTTAATGGAACCATAGAGGACTTTGGAAGCTGGCCATTTCTCTTTTTACAAATTTATTCGAATGAAGAATAAAACATAGCCGTGTATATTTGGCTTTAAATTTCTAAAAACCAACGTTCGCTGTAAAACCACTTAGAAATTCCCTATTTAATAAAACCCTCCACTAAAAAAAAAACCAACTCATCCGCGTTATTGTTGTAAATGAAGTTGGGTCCGTAGATTAACCATGTTGATTATATCGATTGGGCGAACCGGGCAATTTAATTAAGACTAAGTGCACTCTGCAGGTGGAGCTGATTACCGTAAGGTGGTACCATTCGCAGTTTTGGTTTCTCTCGAACAACATGCCATCATCGGAGCCGGAAGTTCAACCCTTATTGCAGCAGTTCCAGCAGTTGTTTTTTATATCAAAGATAGCCGGAATCTTGCCGCAGGACTTGGAGAAGTTTCGCTCACGAAATGTACTAGAGAAGTCTCGAAGTGGGATGGTCTATATGATGGTGACTTTAGTGGTTTATGTGATGTTCTACAACCTATTGATTTACTCCTTCGGGGAGGAGGACCGCTCACTCAAGGCCACACAAAGTCAGTAGAGCATTAATAATAATATTGTAGATATCCAATTAACCTTGATGTTCTTCTTACCTGGCAGGCACCTTGACCTTTGTGATTGGTTTATTTTTAACCTACATTGGCTTGATAATGATGGGCACCGACCAACTGACAGCTCTCCGAAATCAGGGCAAACTGGGAGAGCTCTACGAGCGCATTCGGCTGGCGGACGAACGACTGTTTAAGGAAAAGTGCGTTCTGGATAACAGCTGCATTGGCCGGCGCATCCGGATTATGCTGATCATGACGGTCCTCTTTGAGCTATCTATTTTAGTTGCCACTTACATCAAGCTTGTGGACTACACCCAGTGGATGTCGGTGCTTTGGGTGATGTCGGCCGTTCCCACTTTCATCAATACTCTGGATAAGATCTGGTTTGCTGTTTCATTATACGCGCTTAAAGAGCGCTTTGAAGCAATTAATGCCACACTCGAGGAGTTGGTGATGACTCATGAGAAGTTTAAAATATGGCTTAGGGGAGAATCGGATAACACAACGTCGCTGGATAGTTCGCAGCCACCACAATACGACAGCAATTTGGAATATTTGTACAAAGAACTCGGAGGATTGGACTTGGGCTCCATGGGAAAGGGATCTGTAGCAGGGTCTGGTAAAAACAAGGTGGCCCCCGTGGCCCATTCAATGAACTCCTTTGGGGAGTCTATAGAGACAGCATCGGATAAATTCCCAAGAAACCAAATGTCATCCAACTTGGTTTACGAAAGTGAGTTGGCAAATGTTTCAAAGGTAGAGGAGAAGCTGAACAACCTATGCCAGGTGCACGATGAGATCTGCGAAATAGGCAAGGCTATGAATGAGCTCTGGAGCTATCCCATCCTATCGCTGATGGCCTACGGTTTTCTTATCTTTACGGCGCAATTATATTTCCTTTATTGCGCTACCCAAACCCAACCAATTCCTTCGTTATTCCGATCGGCAAAGAATCCTTTAATTACTGTTATCGTCTTGAGTTATACATCCGGAAAGTGTGTTTACCTCATATATTTAAGCTGGAAAACCTCGTTGGCCTCAAAACGAACTGGCATCACCTTGCATAAATGCGGCGTAGTTGCTGATGATAATCTTCTTTATGAAATTGTAAATCATCTTTCGCTGAAGTTGCTAAATCATTCGGTGGACTTCTCAGCTTGTGGCTTTTTTACCCTGGATATGGAGACCCTATATGGTGTTAGTGGCGGTATCACTAGCTACCTAATTATCCTGATTCAGTTTAATTTGGCAGCGCAGCAGGCTAAGGAGGCCATCCAGACGTTCAGCTCGCTGAACGACACCGCTGGTTTGGTGGGCTCAGTCACTGAAATGGACAATGGTAGCTCAACGCTGCACGATCTAGTCTCCACCACCATGCTCACACCAACAACTGGATAGGCATAAAGCCTTTTAACAGTTTTTGTTTTTCTTTCATAGCACCACCTGCACATTTATCTCGTATCTGCCACTTAATAAAGTCATCACAAAGCAGTAAGTCGTTTGTATTCTTTACGAGCATCCTCCAATTCATGAAGAACATCTGCGAAGACAGCATTGGCTCCATCATAATCTAACACAGCCACACAGGCAATATGGGCCCTCTTTTGTAGAGCATAGGCGAATTCCCGTCTCACCAAGGAAAAACAGTAGGGGACGTTGTGCTGCTGGCATTGGAATTTAAGACCCTCTATTAACTCGTCTATGCCATCTACAATAATTATATTATAAGTACGCCTTGGCAATGATACTAAAGAAAAAACATACTTTCTCCAGGACACTTTTCGCAATCAGTTGCCAGAAGTAACAACTTTACTTTTTTTATCCTTAGGTTTGCAAGAGCTTCATTAAAACCCAGAACCAGCCTAGGATGGGCTCGCGCCTTAATTTCATTTTTGACAAAGGCGCGTTTTTGGAAACGGTCCAATTCTTTTAGCAACTGGATAGTCAGATCCTTAAGTCGGGGTCGAGTACAGTTGTCACAATAGCTGAAAGATAAATTTTGAAATTTGGCATGATAAACAACAGGCCTACAATGTACAACTGACCTTCTGAAGCGCCGGGAATGTATGGAATGGATAGTTTTGATTTGCGGAGTAATATCTAAAGTTCCTTTATCAATAAATTCTTTAAGAGAAAGGTTTTGTAATTGATTCTCCACCAGCTCTTTGAAGTCTTGTTTAGAGTTTTGAGTCGCTGGAGCCAAATCCTCTGACGGCATTTCCTGGGTTTCCTCAGCTTTCTTTTCCTTTTTTAAGGTACGATAATTCCGAATCGACTTCTTCAACTTGGTAACCTTTTTTTTTGGATTGAGACGCGTCTTTCCCTTGCGTTGGGGCTTAGTTAGAATGAAGCTTCTTTTGGCAATAGTTAAATGTGGTCCTCGGAGTTTCGTGGCCTTAATTTGTCTTTGCGGCTGACGAGGTTGGATCACAAAATCCAGCAGTGTGGGCCGCTCCATATTCTTGTGTTTTTTCCTGTACTTTGAGCTGGTTGGAGTCCTTTTGCTTGATGTAACATTTTCCTTATTCAGGATGTTCTCGTAGGTTTTCTGGTCGATAATATTTATTTTTTCAGATTGGCGAGGCATCCTGATGCCTCAGTGAGAACAATAATAAAACAATAATAACGAGTGTAAACAAATCTTTAATTGCAAGAGTGACCATTCTTGTACAATAAAATTATGAAAATTTCCTAATTTTGCAACAATTGTCCTTTCAGGATCAACTGATTTAATGATGGCATAAAAATAAAATATTTTATGGAAAAGAAACCACTTAATTTAATCCAGTTTATATAAATGGTATGAGTTACTTTATAGTTTTCAAAAATCAAATTTCAATTAGAGGCTCTCATATTTCCATAAAAAATAGACATTTTAAAGGGGAAGTCCCTAAATTTCACCGAAGTTGTTTTTTCATAATCATGAGTTTCACGAGTAATCACATACGATTTTTAAGAAATTAAACATATCTACTAATGATCGTAGCGCTTAAATTGATAGAGCTGGCAAACCATCGATATTGACACTATCGATGTTCTCGCGGTTTGACAGTCTTGAACTGAGATCGAAAACGCACACTTTCCAGTGTGACCGAGTTCAGTCATATTTTTATAAGCGATATCATCTGAGCCTAAAAGTTCATTGCTGTTAATGTTAACATAATGTTAAACGATCATACAACCAGCAAATTTTGATGTTTTCCCCCTTTTTCGGACGACTGGGCTATTTTGTAACTGTTAGTTAACAGCCACTATAAAACGAGCGTTTACTGCATTTTGGCGACGCATTTTAGTGAGAAGTTTACGTCGAGCGGTCACAAAAAGTTGCATAGAATCATGAGTTTTGCCGGAAATTTACAAAAGATTTTGGAGAAATTCCTCATTTCTGGAAAATTACGTTGCGTTTATACAGAGGATGCGATTGAAATCCAGAATTTTGTAATGAAACAGCTTAAAGAAAATGACCAAACTTTTCGCGAGGTTTTCGAGGGACTTAGTCTTGGGGGTGAGTATTTTGCGCCTTATTCAAAACTAACCATAAATTTTTATCATTAACAAAAATCATAAATTTAGTTAATGCATTATAATAAGTTCGATTATGCAAGATACAGAATATTATAACATGACTAATAATTACGAAAGCTTAAATGACTTACGATCCCTAATCGAACAACACATGATATGATTAGATAGACCTGTTACTAAATTAGTAATATTACCTATTTTTTCAGGAAGCTATCTTGATGGAGTGAAATTGGTGACTCCCGATGAATTTGATATGCATATGAAACTGAAATTCCCATACGAAATTACACCAGAACTATACGGTGATGGATTTGTCTGCCTCGATAAAGGATTTGAGAAAATCAATCGATGTAAATTACAAAACTGGTTGCGAAGCATTTTCGAAAAAGTGGGCAGTCGTGTAACCACCTCCAGAGGAGAAGTCTATACACTCAAATATGTTAGAGAAGGTTACGGATGTGCCCATACTATCAAAGCTGTTGGAAATACTCGAACGATTTCATTTGATTTTGTCCCAGCATTAGAGTTTCCGGGAAGCCAATGGCCTTTGGCCACCCCCCCAATCCCGGCTGAGATCCGTAATAAGTGGCCGTGGTTTGCCATACCACAGAGGTATCCAGGAGAAAAAAATAAATTCACTTTTAAGGTTTGTGCACCCACCTGGGAGCGTGAGCGGATTAAGGACTTGGATAATTTTAAGAATGTACTGCGCCTGATGAAAGGATTACGCGACGCTAAAAAAAAGGGACTGCCCAAACTATCTAGTTATATGTTGAAAACTGTTTTGCTTCACCAACTGGATCTTGTCGACTGGCAACAAGATTTGGGTACACTTTTGGTGGCGATGTGGGCCCACTTGGTTGATCATCTTCATAAGGGGAGGCTTGCATTTTTTTTGGCAGATGGACACAATTTATTTAGTCGTATGTCCCCAGCAGAAGTAGTCAAATGTTACGTAACTGCTAATGAAATTTTAACCAAGCTAAGAGAAGCCCAGAAAACAGGGTCATCATTGCTACTGGAACAACTTTTCAATGTAAAAATTCAAGAGTTCAAGAGTTCAGAAGTTCAAGAATTGAAAGCTCTGCTAAAACAATTTCATGACGCAAGAAAAACATTTTTTTTTATCAGTTTTTTATTCCTTTCAAAGAAGCGATAAATATAAACAAACTATTCCTTTGTCAGCGAATATTATTTTCGTTTTTCTTTTTTGTTTGATATGTAAACATATGGGTTTTTAAATAAAAAAATTCAGTAAATGTATGTACATTATTCTTTATTTATAATCCACTTATCATTTTCTAGATTTACAGCTATGAGTGTTAAATACCTTAAGAAGAGACAACTTTGGACTTATGGTTACAGATGCTACTGTGCATCTGATTTTCAAGTGTAATCAACGAATTAAAAGTTTAAAAGGCCGATGGGGGTGGGGGACAGTGTTATAACCGGATACTGCTCTCGATGGTCATGTGTAGGTCGTTAAACTCCCTTAGATGGGATAATATCGAGTCCCTCTCTTGCTTGTAAATTTCCCAGAACTTGAGGTACTGGCTTACGTGCTGGAGCACCAAATTACGAGCAAAGTCGAGGCAGCTCCTTACGTTTCGCATTCGCCTTCTGCAGCTTGTTAGGATCGACCTTAACTGCTGCTCGGGGTCGAGCTGGGCAATAACAAATGCAAACACACTCTGTACGTCGATCCGCACATCTCTCGGAAACACAACAGATTCTGTGGGCTTGGTTCTAGGAAAGACAATCAGCGAGGGTGATATTGGCATGGCTAGTTCCCAGGGCAGATCGTTGGCTTGACTGTCGAATCGGATGAAGTGGACTTCGGGGCTGCTGAGCAAAGCGGTAACCTGCAAGAACGCTTGCGACAGAACAGCAGATAAGGCACAATCCGGCCGTTGTAGAAAGACCACATTGGTTGCATTTGACTGCTGGAGCGCCTGTAGTAACAACTGCCTGTTATAGACCCTTGCTAGTTCGGAATTATTCGATGATGGTACATTCCGGTGAATCCTTGGCAAGCTTCTGGCATAAAATTGCCGAATAAAGTCTTTTAGGACCACGTATGAAAACTGATGTTGCTGAGGCATAACATAAAGAGACTCTTCAGCGACGTCCACGATGAAAACCTGAACCTGTTGATTCTGTTGATGAATACCCAGTTTCAGGAGGTAATCTCTATATCGTACAGAGTCGAAAATCACTACGCCGAGGGAGCGATTGTGGGCAGCGCGGTCCGATGAATATTGCCAGATTAGTTGGCCATACTTAGTGACCATTTTGGCAATCCCAATCTTCATTGCCGGTGTCCCGTGTTGCGTGTGCGCAAGGCAAAGATTCCTCGAGTGCAGTGCCAGCAAATGCGGCACATTCGTTTTTCCCAGCTCGTTTTTGTGGCTGTAGTGGTCCCACAGATGGCCAATGTACTTATTAATCCGGTAGTAGTTAGCTAAGGTGGCCAGGTTTCTTTTCCAAACGGGATAGCAACTATCCGCTCTGTTCCCTTCCCTATACAGTTCTTTAGGCATCTTCATTATAGAAATCGTATCGTCAGTCTGATGTTCCTGCCTGCTCCAGTACTCTTCGCATCCGTCCGTTTGCTTTTTTTGAGCCGAGGCCATCTCTTCGCCCATTACCAATGGCATGGCACTCAAATGATGTGGGTGGTTCATCCGTACACCCATGGCCAGCACTGGAACGTGTCTGGCTTTCATGGCAATAGTCATTGGGTTTCCATAGCCATTTGAGAACAGGGAGGTGTTCTTGAGGGTGTGCCGCACCCATCGCAAAATGTCCAGGGTTTTCCACTCTGCCGAAGTGCTGTTAAAGGTGTGGATTCCGTTCAGGCTATCGATCACTACTAATTGGGGGAGTGTCGCCTCTGAGGCCTTGAGCATTCTCTTTGCACTGTCTCCGAAATTGACTGTAAAACGGATATTCCTTTCCGGATCCAGTTCCAGCCAGCGCACCGCTGCCGCCAGGTATCGTTGATATTCCCTATCCTCGGGAGAGTTCAGCAAGCCTAGCACCACTGCATCCGAATGCTTCCTAATGACTGCCAGCTCCTGGCTGCTATGAGCCCGATCTATCGGCTGAATGATGTAGTTCATAAAGCGGGCTAGGTCCTCGAAGTTCCAGGCGCCCTGGTACTGCAGCATCTGTCGTTGGCCAAAGCGCACCACCAATGTGGGCCACTTATCCGGATATCCGCCAGCGCCCACCACTCCCGGTGCCGGCATCAAGGTCCGGCTGCAGTTGCATAGCAGGTGCCAGCAGTCGATGGCCCCAAAGTAGGCGTACTCCTGGTAGTAGTGGGATAGACCATTGAAGACAAGGCGCGCGCTTCGTGCATCGCTGGCCCACGACACGTAGTAAAAAACCAGCGAGATGTCAAACTGCGCCGCCTCCGCGCGAATCTGTGGTACGCTGCGGCTGGGGCATTCGCTGATTTTTGTCTGGTCGGGGGTTGCGTCCAGGAGCCTAATACCGCAAAAGAACAAAATCACCAGGTAAGCAATTAATTTCATTGCACCGGCTAATTAAATTTCCAAAACAGATGACGGCGCAAGGCTGGTCCCACTACAACAGAGATGCCTTATATCAGCGACTATCGTCAATACAATATTCGATAACAAACAAAAAATTTGAAATCGATTCATCGATGAGCAAATCGATGCTTCTCCACCTCTATTAATTAATCACTTTTACTGTTTACTTTTTAATTAAAACTGCCTTAATTAAATTAGCAGTAACGGCAACAGCAGAAGGGCAATGTAACGCAAAGAAGCAGCGCCCCCCAGACTCATCCAGGAATAGAAACCAGAGCAATTTACTGCCTCCAAGAAGTTGCCAGTCTCTTAAAGCTCCATTTGGCAATTAAACAACAACAATAGCGAGTGCGAGTGTGCTTATGTTAGTTGGTGTGTGTGGAATGCATATTTAAATGAACAAATCCAAAATCTGTTCAAAGCTGAGTGTATAATTTACCGTTTGGCCTTCCCTCGGCCGCGAGCAAAACCAGCAACAACAAAACCTCGCGCTCACTCACTCCCACACGCATACAGACGCACAGCGATAACCTGCGTATGAAGCAATCTCCTCAAATCAGAAACAAAAACAAAAACCGAAACACCCATTACGCTCCAATAAGTCAATCAAAAATTTAAATATGGGCCTGCTACTCTCCCGGCTGTGGCGGATGTTCGGTAACGAGGAGCACAAGCTGGTGATGGTGGGGCTGGACAATGCCGGAAAGACCACGATTCTGTACCAGTTCCTGATGAACGAGGTGGTGCACACGAGTCCCACGATCGGCTCAAATGTAGAGGAGGTGGTCTGGCGGAACATCCACTTTCTGGTGTGGGACCTCGGCGGACAGCAGAGCTTACGGGCCGCTTGGAGCACCTATTATACGAACACAGAACTGGTGATTATGGTCATTGACTCCACGGACAGGGAACGGCTGGCGGTGACACGGGAAGAGCTCTATCGTATGCTGCAGCATGAAGATCTGGCCAAGGCCAGTCTGCTAGTTTATGCCAACAAGCAGGATCTAAAGGGCTCCATGTCCGCCGCGGAGATATCACGGCAGCTGGATCTCACCTCAATCAAGAAGCACCAATGGCACATCCAGGCCTGTTGCGCGCTCACGGGCGAAGGTCTTTACCAAGGTCTGGAGTGGATTGTGCAGCGCATCAAAAATAAATGACACGCCTCGCTAGGTAGTAGCTAATAAATAAATCTAGCTGTCTAGAAACCAATTTTGATATAAAAAATTTTTAAGCGTTTCCAAATTGTTTGAAAAGTTGTTGCCAAGCCAATTTTATTTAGTGTAAAATAACGACTACGACTAACGAGAAGTACCCCTCAATGATAAAAATAAATAATTAAAAATTACGTGTACGGATAATGTTTAGGAGCTAAGCCGATTAACTACGATACTTCCAATAAAATTACAAAATAGACGTGTTTATTTCGATCATCATTGACATTATTGAGCCGAATTGGACGTATTTTCCACCTTGTTAATTGACATTGTTGGCTCGATTCGTTTGCTGTTTATGTGTGAGATTGTTTTATACTCTATCGTCTAAAATAAATACATGGTCGTGTAAAAGTTAGTATATAAATAAGAGGCATCGCCTAAAACGGTCTAAGATTAGGTAAAAACATTAGCGTACTAAAATATAGCCACAAGAACAATTTGATCACAAAAAATAAAAGCAAAATAAATGAATTGTGATGGATATAGCATGGCCTAGGTGAGATTGCACGAGCTACTACAGCTCTTTAGAGGTTTGCCCTGGCCCAAGGTAATCGTATTTTCAGGCACATCCTCCACGGTGTTGGCGTCGTGTTGGCGCTGTAATAGATATAATACAGAATATGGGCTATGAATAAAGTTGTAGGCACTCACTTTAAGTTCAGTGGCCAGGCATCGAAAGGCGTCCTCTACGTTCATGTTTTCCTTGGCCGAGGTTTCCATCACGAACAGGATCTCAGGTATATATTGGCACATTTGACGCGCCTCTTCGAAGTCCACCTCACGCTCCTCCTCCAGATCACACTTGTTGCCCACCAAGATAATCAGTACGTTGGAAGCCGTGTACCTGCGCACTTCCTCGATCCATTTTTGCAGGTTGGCGAAGGAAGACCGCTTTGTGATGTCATAAACTGGGGGCAAACATTTTTAGATATCAGTAAACGCAACTGCACACCTTCAGCGGCACCTGGGCACCTGGGCCTAGTAGATAAGGTGCTCCGCTAATGAAATCACTGCTGGGCAATGATTTTAAAGCGTGGTGTACTGATAGCGCCTCTTGCCATGACAAATGGATGGGCGTATGCTCCGGATACGGACTCACCAATTAAGACCCCGTTGGCCGAGCGATAGTAGCTTTGTGTGATGGTGCGAAACCTCTCCTGACCAGCAGTGTCCCAGATTTGCAACTGTCGAATAGTAGCCCATATAGTATAGTCGAATAGTAGGAAGCATGAAAGTGTCAATAATACCTTTATCTGTTTTCCCTCCACGGCGATGGTTTTCATTGAGAAGTCCACTCCAATAGTATTCCCATGGCGCTCTATGTAGTTCCCAGTCTTGAATCTGTCAACGATGCAGGTCTTCCCCGTTCCGCAGTCGCCAATTAGGACAATCTTAAACAGGAAATCAAAGTTCTCCTCGCTGGGAAGCGCCATCAGCGTCTGTGGGTTACGCGCCGTCATATTTTGACCGCCGTTCTGGGCACAAACTCGTCTGTTTTGCCTTTGACCGTTTTGCCTACCAATGACAACAAAGAAAGTATAAATAAATTTAATTGATAAGCGTCAGTGATGACCAAATGGCATTATTCCCACCAAAACAGACAAACTATGTGGCTTGCTTTTATGACCTTTCAACTAAAGATTCGTGTTTTTTTGGGGATTTGACATTATTAGTTGGACGAAATTTTGTTTTACAAATGTTTTGTTGTACAATTTTAAGTTTTTATATTTTTAAGTTTAAATAGCTAATCAATTGTAGTTTTTTATTTTGTTTTTTTATTTAACTTTAGCGTTTTATTACAATTAATAAATTTTCACGAATGAAATTGTATTTTTGAACATATATGCTTACTTATTTTTCAAAAAATGTATATTTTATATTTATTTAAAACGGAAATACAAATAAAAAAAGAAGCAAATGTTTGTATAAGAGAATTGGCTGCACTAGACGAATAAACAGCTGTTTATGAATCGATAGATCTTGTCACCTATCGATATGTCGTTATTCAAATTTAAATTTTTAGCAGCGCTTTGATAAAGAATCAAAAATTCGTTAAACACTGACTATTTAAATCGTAAGTTAGAATTGTAGCTCTTTAGACGATTAGAAAATAAAATTCCTTTTTATTTATTTTTTTTTATTAGATTATTTCCCAGGCATATATAAGTTTAGTTTGAATTTGTTTGAATATTGTATAAAATTTCAAATATTTTTCAACGTTAAAATTCCAACACACCATAGACATGAGAAAATGCGAATTTAGTTGGTCGATTTTCTCGTTATGCAATAAAGCTCTGAATGTGTTAACTGTTTATTTAATTACTCGCAAATGGAAAGCCCTAGTGCGTGCAAATCCATGTGAATCGGTGTATATAGCCCGATTAAGTCGGCTATCACGTAGGTCAGGCTTTCTGATAACGCCTGGGACTCCAATAAATTTTCACCACGTACAAATGATGATGGCGCCATTTGACGCTAAAGAGCTACCTTTATGGGGTTGTAAATATTTATGTGGGGAATTTCGAAAAATTCCTCAACTTTTTCTTTAAAAAATTTCTAACTTCTTACCAAATAAGAAGAGGCCTTGGCCCACCTACAGAGTTCTGTTTCTGAAAAGCGAAACGAGACTCACTTTCAAACCGCAGCGGAAGCGGCTGAGAAACATGTTCTATGTATCTCAAATAAGTTGTATGCAAATAAGTTGACCAACTGCTTCGATTGCCAAGTGAATTGGAAACCGCACAGCATCCCAGATGTGCCTGCGCACACGCACTGTCGCATTCATTTCACGAGGAAAGTTTAATTGCGCCCGGCCTAAGACGATCTCGGGGCCAGAGTCTGGCCTGAGAACTTGTCCGACGATTAGGCGGGTTGATGATCAACATTTTCTACACTAAGAAAATTTAAAAGCCATCCCTCGCCTCTCTCTAAGTTTCTAACTCGATCTGAACTTGCAAAACTAAACCATTAAAAACTCCTCCAAACATATTTCCTTTTCTATTGAGTAAATTCAATTATTAAAACTACTAAACAGTTAAATGGTTAGCTGGTAACAATACAGCGAGTTTATGACCAATTTGATGTCAAATTATTTGCTTAAACATTTGTGCCGTATACTTAATTACTTGTCTAAGATGACCCAACTGTGACCCATTTTCCAGCAAGGAAAGCCCTCACGATGAGTCACTGGAAAAGTAGGAGATCTAGCTCTAGCTAGACCCGCCCCCACCTTCGCCACATTCTGCCAGCAACCAGCTGGATAACAGGCAAAAGGAAATCAAACGCCAAATTGGCAACTTCTCACAGAGCCTAAAACACACACAATCATGACCAACACCAAACGAATATTTGCCAGGCCTGCCTGGCATACTGGTTTGGCTGTCCGTTTTGGCTGGCGGGTAGCTTCTGCCCCGGTGCCTCGATATCTATATGCCCCCCGAATCCACCGATTTCCCCGGATTCTCGACTTCACTTATGCATTGTAGTCGCTGCTTTTTATCGCTTGCCCGGACCGTTGGACGCTTCAGTTGGATTTCAAACGTTAGCGCGCGCGGTTGTTGGAACGTGTCCCAAAAAAAAAAGTCGAAAAAACAAAACATAAAATCCATTGAGGCTTTGACAACCGATTTCCTTCACAATATTCGAAGGACAGCAGCATCGCGCAGTTGTGAAAAGTGAAAAGCGTGTTAAGCGTTTGCGTTAAAGCATTCGCTTGATCTCCGGCTGAATTCCAACAAAAAAAGGAAAACAAATTTAGAAGCGGAAAATAGGCCAAGTCATATCCCAGGCAGACCAAGTTCAACCAGGAAGATCATTCCCAGGCGATCGAGATTATGTAAGGCCAAGACTCCTCCGAGTGGAGAATTCGCAGAAAAACCCCAATTACCTAATTGTCATGCATCCGGCGTTAACGCTTGTCAACTTTCTACCCCCGCTCATTTTGATTGATTTTTTCGCTCATTCGAGGCACGCACATCCACATCAAATTTGAATCGAAATCCGCCGGACACTTGGCCACCACCACTTGCACTTTCCTCCGGCAAAATTGCCTTTCGCAACAATTGTTTTGTATTTTTTTTTTTTGGTTGCCGCATCTCAAATTAATTATTCAGCACCATTACTCAAAAGTGCGGGTGCAACGTGCCCGTTAACGAAACGAAACGAAAGACTTAAGCAACGAACTTTTCGGCGTGTGCCGATTCGGCTGCCATCGGGAATGAAATAATCAATTTTATTATTCGATATGTAGTGCCAGCACTCACCTGCTGACCCAGTTTTCTGTTTCATTTTATTTACAAAAATTAAGTAAATTTCTTTATGTCGCCCGGTACACGAATGCCACTGAAATCGTCCGAAACTCTCTTGATTCTGGCAGTTGGACGGAAGAGACGGACATCGAATCGTCCATACTTAGCAGCCGCCAATTAAAGCTCAGCTGCACTAATTCGCCATAAGTTGCGAAGGCTTTTCTCCGCCTACCACTGCCACTGTCTTTTTCTCCATCACTGTCCCTGTCTCAGCTCACTTTTCTCACCTGGCATTCCGATCTGACATTTGTTGCGTGTTTGTTACTTGCTTGTGTCTGCCATGTTTTGTGCCAAAGGGTAAATCGCCTGGAATAGAAGGCAGGCTTTAACAATTAAATATAAAAAACAAATGTGGACTGAAAGCTATATGATTCGAAAAACATATTTTTGAAGAGAATTTTATTAAATTATATTTACGAATCAATATAGATTTTTGAATATTTTATGTAAATTTAGAATAAAAAGCATCTAAGCTTCGACTAGAAGTGGTTTGCTTTTGATCCTTGGCCAATTCGTTGGACAACATGTGTTAGTCCATTCATTGCCATAAGCGAGAGTCGCCGGCGAGGCGTCACTGTCAACTCCATTTGGATTGGTTAGGAGTGGACTCTTGGAGTGGATGCTCGGAGTGGGGTGGGGCATGCGGACTGGACGTGCCAGTTGCGGCGCTTCCTCAACGCACATGCCCAGTTGGTAGCAGCCACTTCTCGTCCCCTTGTGGTTTTTAGCCTAGTTAGTGACCTCATTTCTATTTCACGTCTATCATAGCACTGCAATTAATCTCATCTGCATTTTGGTTTTATTTGCCGATCATGCCCACCGGCTGTACGCCTGTCGGCCCAAAGTGATATCTAGAAATCGAGTTTATTTTTGCCAAACTGTTGTAGAGAAATTTTGGCTACTTTTGGTAATAAAATTTGTGTGTTTTTTTGCGATGAGAAATCGGTAAAGGTCAGCATTAAAAGCTTACAATTCAATTAATTTCAACCACGATTGATTCCCCGGAATCTGTTATTCCCCCGGAAACTCCCGGAATTAAAATCCTAGTTGGTTATGATAACGTCTTCCAACTTCCCAAGACTACGTCTTTCTTACTCCCTGCTGTCCTGAATTAGTGTCAAATTTGTGTCAAAAAAACATAGGCCAACCTTCCTTCAATTAATGCGCTGTGTTGGAGGCGGTGTGTGCAGAGAAGCCTGGAATGCTTCGGTCTAGATACCTGGAAAACCTGCACCTCCCAGTTGGCCGTCAAATTGCAGCCTTTGGGAAAGTGATCAGCCCCTGGCCTCGGCCATGGCCGGTCTCTAATGATCGGTGCCTTGGATGGCTAACGGATCGCCAACGCCAGAAACACTCCTGTATCTGTATACACTGGCAACCGGCTGTGGCAAGTTCTCCTCTTAGTTGCATCATTGATGGTGCCGTAAAAGTGCGTCGTGCAGGCGATGGAGAGAGCAATTGATATCGCTCCATTTAGATTCTATTCGGGGTGAAATCTCCGACAGCCTCAACAGGTTTCCTTAAGAATTATAAATCAATTTGTTAACATGCTTTCACTGAATACACACACGCATATTGCCAATTCTCTTTCCGACTCTTATTGATGTTTGTGCATTTTTAAGACCGAACTGGCAAGTCGTAATCAGAATCCAAACTGCCAAGGCTAACGGTTCCAGCCAGTGCAGTGGCTACAACAATACCAGTAAAGAGCTTTCCCAAAAACTAAGAAAACAAAACAAAAAACGGAGTATCGTTCGGCAGGCGCCAAAACAAAGTGCTCAAAGCATCGAAACCAGTTGAAAAGATGAGATACAGAGGGGATATTTGATGGGGGATTGCAATTGCTGGACGAGAATGCAGAATGGGGTGTGGAGTACAGTCCATGGCGAGTCCATGTGCGCTCCACAATTACTGTTATACAACTGTTGAATAATGAAGGCCATTAGATTGGGGTTTCTGCAGCTTAATCGGGAGCTAAACGTAGTTGTGGTCCAAGTCTAGACTAGTTTGTTTCCTAAGTCTTTTGTTTTTGGGGCGAACTGGAGGGGAGACCAACTTCAACGGTTTGGCGGGTGTCCTCTATTGTCATAATATTAATTTTATTAAAGTTAATATAAGGAAGTTTAATAATGTGTTAAATATATGTTTTTAGAGATCTAGAGCACTTAATTCACTAGAAAAATGGATCGATCAATTTTTTAATAATTGCATAACAAGTGTGCAACAATTTTGTGAAAGTTTAATAGGAAAATAGCTAGGTGGGTACACCACCATCCATTTTATCATTTAGGATACATTTTTCTAATCACCTCAGTAACGAGGGGAGTTACAAACTCGCTTCTCCATTAAATATTACGATAGAACTAACAGCTATATTAAAAATGACAATTTGATTGAATTTGAAGAGTTGCAACTCTTCTTTATTAAGTAGTTTTTGGGTAAATACTGCTCTCTCTACATTAATCATAATTACTTCCATTTTAGCACCTGGTCTCACGTGAAGATGGATTCGGATACGTTAAGGAGCCACCTCCTCCTTCTGGTTTGGCTTCTATCATTTGTCACCTTATGTCGAAACACATTGGCGGTTAATCGACAGGCGGATTTGGATTTGGCAGCGCAGCTAGCGGATGCGGAGGCCGAGGCGAGACCAGACTACGCTGGAGACTCCCCAGACACGCCGCACATACGCAGAAAACGTTTGATTTGGATTACGGACGATGGAAGATTGGCCCTGCCCCCGGGCACCGCCCTGACTTTTACTCCAACGATCTCCATGCCCCTAGTGCGGCATCCGCCTGAGGGTTTCTTCTCCAACCTGACCATCAGCTTCCCCGTTACCAGTGAGTCAATGTGATTATTCAATTAACTCCATTGGCATATTTTCCTTTTTTTTGTAGTTGACTTTGACAAGCTGGGACTGACGGATAATCAGAATCCTCTGGGGGATCTGCCGCCATTATTTGCCCGCTCCTTTGGACACGAGGCGGGTCACATGGTGGGCGAGTACGTGGCTAGATATCTGCATGTACAGCGGCGCAAGAGGGATCTCAGCGAGCAGCGGAGTAGAAGCGACGAGGATCATCCCTTCAAAGTCCAGGACGAGGGTCCTAAGTTTCCGGAACTGCCCGCCGGACTGCAGCACATATTCCACGGCGGGGAACGGGTCCTGCTGTACGGTGTGGTGGAGGACTTTCTGTCCACGTTCGGGATGGATGGCAAAGCCTGTTTGCTGCGAACAATCTGCGAGATGCACTCCCGGAGTCTCGAGAAGTTTGGCGTCTTTGGTGAAATTTCGAAGTTGTTTCTAACGTAAGTTGATCCATATTTAAAAAGTATTTAATTTTATTTTATAAATCATATTTTTTTTAGGGTGACCAAATCACCTTTCGCTGATCTCGTTCCCGACTATGTTCAAGCCCAGGAAGTCGGTGAAGGGAAGCAGGCTCCAGGCGAGTGTTTCCCTTACTACAAGGCCTGCCCGAAGAGCATATTCAAAGCCCTGGCCAGCAAATACAGCAAACCGGCACCTGCAACAAAGACGAAAAATACGAAAACCACTGAAAGACCCAAGGGAGAGTATTACGAGCAGCAGGTGATACAGTTGCCCGCCACGCGGGATCGGGAAAATGATGTGTTCATGTAGAAGAAACCTCCTCCCCCAGCGACAGCGACTCCCATTGTTGACCTCGTCTAGCTTTTAGGATTAAAGTCACTTGTTTTTAATTAACGCGTACTAATTAATTTATTATTATTTATTTGATTTATTTATCGTATTTATTGTTAGCTTTAGGCGTTGTTAACTGCTTAGATGAGCAGCTCTGTCTGCGATATGGCCTGTAAATAATTGCAATTGTGGCATATTTCTTTGCTCCCCCAATACACGAAAGCCCAGACAAACAAATAGAGAATTAGTTCCGATTAACAAATGTTTGGACGCAGCCGTTTTTCCTTAATAAAAATTTGAAATCCATATCCGCGGACTTTGATGCGTATACGTAATATGAGAATGCTCCCACCCTACATTATACCAAATAAGTTTTTCAGGTGGTCTACGTGGATGCAGTTCAAATAGTAGAACGTGGACACGTTTCTGGCAATGCTGTCCAACTGGAGGGCACCCCGCATCCAATGCTGCTCCTGGCCACCAAAGGTCATGTACTTTTGCATGGCCTCGTTGTATGTTATCTCCTTGTGGATAGTAAGAAACTAAAATAGCACACATTATGATTTTAGTGTTTAAATCGAACAAATTATGATCAAAGAAAATCACCTCAATAAAAAGCATAGCCAGGGAAAGACTGCAATCGCAGGTGGCGTTGTATCGCAACCTATAAAAATGCAAGCCTTTTAGGACGAATATATCCGAAAGATCAGGGATATTGTTGCCCGTGCCGATCCGAAGCAGGAGCCGGAGAACATTTCGGTACTTGACCATCCGCTCGTCCTGGATTCCCTGCATCCTGGGCACATAGGGACAGAAGCTGCGTCGGTCGTACTGCGGATAGACCTGGAAAAGAGCCAGCCAGTAGATGGTACTGCTGCAGCAATGAAGCCATACCGGACCCGATGGCACGAATGGGGGGAGGGGATGCTCCGTAAATTCGAATTGCAGAGCTGGCAGAAAAACGAAGGATACCATGCTGGGCATACCGCCGGCCTCACGTTTTTCGCAGGCCAGGATTTCATGAACGAATCCCTGATCCCCAATCTCATGTGTTCGGTAACTGAGTTTGTATTGCACTCCGCTGGGACAGTAGATCACGTCCAGTTGGGCGATCGTGTCCCGTAGATTGCCCCTCAACAGAAGCTGGATGCTTTCCGGGTTCACATAGCCATTGCTAACCATGGGATGTGAAGTGGGTGTTAGTAGATTGATGTATCCTGGCTTGGTGGAATTGAAAACCGGAGTGACTGGAAAGGGCATCTGGAAGCGCAGATACTGCTCAAAGTCCAACGGAAAATCTATTTTGGAACCTCGGTAGAAGGTAGCCGTGGTCAAGAGGTTCTGAAGTATGTACTTGTACACCATGTCCTTTTCAGCCATCGCCTCTGTCAAGATCTGGCTTATGGCCTCCGCATCCATTAGCCAGTCCGCGTCACTTGCATCAATCTCGCCGTAATCCGAGATTATCTTGATTCCATCGTGAAAGTAAGAGTGTCCTTCCGGCAGGTACATTGCTATTTCTCCTTTATATTTACTCTGCTCCATTATGGAAGTATCCCCGGCGACTGTGCAATGGCAACTGCTCAAGTCAGCAAATGCGATTTTCCAGTGGGTAACTTAATATGCTGCTTGTTTATGTTTTGAAAACAATTGCCGGTACCAGTTGTTCTAGTCGTTAGAGCCAACGGTTTTCATAATTTTCCATCGAAATAATTATATGTACTTCGACATTTAATAAGTTTTCTGCCGGAATTATACATAATATAAATGATAAATAAACTTTTATTTAGGGATTTTACGAGTTGATCATTTTTATACACATAAATCTTTTGTAAAATTTTTGGCCAAAACTCATGATTCTATGGAACTTTTTTTGACCGCTAGACGTAAACGTCTAATTTAATTTTAAAAGGAATCGAATGATAATAATTTATATAACACTTTATAATTGCTATATAAATTGTTTTTATATATATTATATTATATATATTACAAGTAACAGACTAAATGTTCCGCCATTTTTATAATTCAAACTTAACAATTTTATTTCAGTGGGACCAGGCTTTCGAGGTCCCTGTTGAGAAAGTGAGACCACATGTATATTTAAATTATGTAGCGTTGTGGTGAGAATATTGCATTATCACGATTAGCCGATAGGACCTCGAAAGTATATCGAATATCGATGTTTTCACAGCTGTTCGATTTTGTTCCGACATCGATGGTGGCCACAAAGCATCGATGTTTCAAAAAATGTTTAAACATCGATACATTGATGTTTCCATCGATGTTGTTCCACCTCTAGAAAACAAGTTAAATACACTTTATAACATGGATCCAGCCGTCCTAATACTCTCTTATGGGGCCATGACTCCTTTGGAAATAGCCGAGGGTAAGTAATTTCATGAGGATCATCAATTCCAATTCTTTTAAATATGAATCATGCTAACTGGGCTTATGGTTTCCGCGCTGGTAAAGGCATTTTATCAGAAATGGATCAACCGAAGGAACCGACTTTATCAGAGTGTTCACTGAATTGTTACAAATGCACAATTAAAAATAAGTACTACAATACCACAATAAATCTTGTTCCTGCCGCTGGCAAATTGGAAAACGTTCCGGAGGACATTCTTAAAGCGACTGAAGCCCTTATCATTTACTTTGTTCCAACCGAGGTACGTTAAGCTTATTTTTAAATCGGATTTTTGAAATTTATTAAATATTCTTACATTGCAGACCTCCTTTATCGACTCCATTTCAAAAACTTTATCCGAAAACCATCAAATCCAGCTTGGTTTTCTGTTAACGTCCTCGAATCTATCGGAATCCAGCGGAGTGTCTATCTCGGACTTGAAGGAGAGTACGAACTTCTTTTTTGACGTGATAACCTTGAAGGACGATGATGAAAGTGATCCAGATGACTCGGAAAACGGATACGAAGAAGTGGTGGAAGGCCTTCAAAATACAGTTTGGTCGAACGTTAATTATGGATCCAAAGGTATAACCCAATGATCAAAATGTTTATGGAAAAATGCTCTAAAAGTTTTGCAATTTTAGATTCCAAACCAGAAATGAGTACGGACGAGCTGGATAGCCAATTGAGGGACTTTGAAAACCTGCTCCTGACTGCTCAGAGTCTTCGAAATGATACTAGCCTAAGTCGAGAACAGTTTCTCGATCGGGCCGAGCAGTTCGCTGGAATAGTTTCGTCCATTTTAAACGACAATGATAGTGACTAGCCATATCTACCCGAGCAGCCCCCTATGTTATACTTGTTTGTTGCTTGTAATATAGCATAAAGCAAAGCCTCTCAATCAAATATTTTCCATAAATATATGTGTAGTACGATTAAATTATATAAAATTCTGTTAAATATATTTGGTTTATTATTAAAAGCGGTACATAATTTTGACAAAATAACAATGTATAAAACGTTGTTCATTTGCTAATGTAATGCTTGCGAGCTTATGTATATTAAGGAATGAATAAATAAATTGTTTTTGTTGTTAACTTTCAATTATAAACATAAAGATTCCGTTGAGGGCGATGAACAAATCAAATTTTCACGGTTTGGCATTTTTCTGAAACATTCAAAAGACAAAAGATTAATAAATTTACATTTTTTGAAGTTAATATGGAAATTACCTCCTCGGAGAAATCCATATCTTCCTTAATTTGCTTGGATCGTCGCTTTTCATTAGATGTTAGCAGTTGTGAGACCTTGGTTTGTTTAGCTAAATCGTAAGCTTCCTTTTTACTTCGCATTGCACAGTCTTCCAGGGTTTCGGCAGCTTCGAACATGCCTTGCCTCCGGTACAGGGCGCCCAGATTTTTTAGAGTGGTCGTGACAGTTGGGGAATCCACTTTAGCAGCCTTATGCCAACCACCGTATTCGCCATAAGGGGTGTTCTCTCTGTTATCATATTTGTGCTCCTCTCGTTCCTCGGCCACCTGTTTAAATAGAAACTAGTTAAATCATTCTCAACACTAGTATTGATGTAGTAACCCACCTGCCAAATGGGCTTATTTTTGCTGTCGATGGCTCCAAACTCGCGCTCGTGGGCTCGGGTCAGGACCTGCTTGTACAGAATTTCAGCTTCGGTGTATCTGCCCTGTTTCAGGTAGCATCCGGCCAGATTATTCTTCGTCTTGGCCACGTTCGGATCATCGGGTCCAAGCTTCGATTCGTAGATGTCGAGGGCGCGCTGATAGTACTTCTCAACCTCATCGTATTTTCCCTGATTTTGGCAGAGCAGAGCGAGATTGTTCAGTTGCTTGGCAACATCGGGGTGATCCTTTCCCAGGACCTTCTCGCGGATCTCCAAGGCACGTTTGCAAAGGGGTTCGGCATCCTTGTACTTGCCGCGCTTGCCATAAAGCACAGCCAAGTTGTTCAGGGTTGCCGCTACGGCTGGATGGTTCTCTCCCAAAGTCTTTCCGCGAATTGACAGAGCATCGTTGAGTAAATTGGCGGCCTCTTTGTACTTATTCTAAATGGAATCAAGTGTTACAAATCAGGAGAACAAATAAATTTATCCAAATAGCCAGTACGAACCTGATCGCGGTAAACAAGAGCCAAAATATTCAGCATTGTTGCCACATCCGGGTGATCGTGGCCACTAGTCTTTTCGAGATCTTCCAATGCCTGCTTGCAAAGGGGAACGGCTACTTCGTATCTGCAAGGGAAGATATTGTTTGTATTAATATGAGAAGTGGTGTTTTCTCTGACCTGTTGGCATTACAGACCAATTGCAGTTCGATTTTTATTACAAGATAAAGCAAAACAGGCTAATTCAAGTTAAGAACTCTCAAATGGCATCTGATTCTTTGCACGCTTACCGGCCCTGTGAAGCATATTGAATAACCAGGTTGTGCAGAGTACGCAGACGGGCTGGAATTTCATAGCCCGACGTCTGGTTGGCAAACTGGCTGGGCGGAGTGGGAGACATATTGTTTCTGTCGTCGTTTTCCTCATCGGGGAAGAGCTCTACCACGGGATCTGTGCGGGACTTCTCGCAGGTGTCGTCCTGCTCCTGATTGTCGTCGTACTTCTTCACAGAGGCCATGAACTCCAAGTGCTTCTTCTCCTCCTCCAGCTGGGCGACCAGTTGTTCGGAGGCCTGGAACTTTTGCTGCGTGTTGGCGAGTTCGTCGCGGAGCCAGGCGTTTTCCTGGTGCAGGCGGCGCACTTGTGTCTTCAGCTTCTGCTTCTCGGCCTCAATGTTCTGCAGATGGGAGGTGAGGGCCATCATCACCTGGGCCTCGCTCAGACCCAGTTCGATGTTTTCAATGTTCTTCCGCAGCATGTCCGACTTCTCGTTGTCCTTCTGCACCTCAGAAATGCCGTTCATAATCGAGACATGCTCCACTCGCAGGGCTTCCAGGCCCTGGAGCACTGTCTTCGTATTGGATATTATTTCGTCCTGCGACATTTGCGTCATTTTTCCGATTTTTTCGATTTTCTGTCTGCAAATAGAAAACAACAAAATCGAATGAAAAACCGCTCCAAACCTTTGACTCGGCGAAGGGGGTATGATCTCGAGGATAAAAATGGAAAATGTAATTAAGAAGTGTGTGTTTACAGCCTGTATGATTTTAGAGTTTTGGACACAATCATTTTAACCGTATCGCAATGATTCAATCTCCGTCAATCAATAAGAAGTAAAAGAAAATTGTACTGCGCATGCCGCAGTTTTGGAAATAAGGGTTGCAACTCCAACATCCCGGCGATACTAACACTAATGTAGAATTTGTGGTGATAGGTTCCATTTTATTAATTTTATATTTTTATTTTATTTTGTATGTTAAACTTCTAAACTTGAAAAGTAATAATGACAAGAGAGTTTGAGGCTCCTATTGGGTTTAGGGTTTTGGTTAAAAGGTTAGGCCACAATTTCCCTAGGTAGGAGCAAGCTTTTCGTACAAGGATATTTATCGATTACAAATCGATTATTTATTTTTATTTTTACTCCCCGTTAGCCGGTTAGTCTTCCAAAAGCTTGCTTTTGTGGGGCGCGCCTTGCAACATTATGCGAAGAAAGCAATTAAAGAGAAGCGATTTGAAAAATTAATTGCTTACATTAGCATTAAATGAAAACGGCGAGCTCCGAAGGTTCTAATACCCTATGAAATATCCACATCTTTAAAATATTCATAAACCCACTAACGCCATAAAGTAATTATTGTTGCGTTTTATAATTATCTTTGTACGCCTCTTGTTTCGTCACGCCTTTCTAATTGGAAATATGAGTTCAGTTTGCGCCAGCAGAGATCAGTCCGCTGCACTTGTCTGTATTTTTGGGATCGTGGAAGTGGAAACTGTAGTCGACCGGAAAAGATTGGGGCAGCGCGTAACAGAAATATACAGAATTTCGAAACACCCATTGCATAGGGTATTACTCGAATGAGTCACTCAGTGATGATGTATGTACATAAAACTCATTAATACGCAGGCATTATGATTTATTTTGTGGAAATCTGAGCGTAGTTGCAGTCTCAGCAGTTTCGGGGATAGATTTAAGAGCACTTTTGAGATCAATCTAAGCCAAATAAATCATATTTTCCAGCAAAAACTTTTTTCGAGCACCAGCCGTGGTTATATTTACTTGCAACACACAAACACACGCATGTGTGGGGGAATGTGTGTGAACCGAATTTAAGTAATACGAACCGAGTTGCACTATCTTATATAAGTTATGTTATTGTTGCAAGCGTTTAAATTTCAATAATATGATATTTAAAAACTGAAAGCACTTTCACAAACCTGGCTAGGTTCTGCCCTTTGGGGGTCTCCTTGGATGCTATCTTATGGTACAAAAAAGTTTTGGTTTTCACTGCTTTGCGCCGTTTTTGCACAAATTTCGTTCAAAATCCTTTGGCCGCGGGTGTCCTGCACATGCTAATCGCTTCCCTAGACTTTAAATTAGAATTTTGTTGTGGAAATTCTCAATTTTTTATTGTCCATTTGCAATTAAAAAAATTAATCGATTGTGCAATTTAAATCGATTGTTCAATGTCTATCGATTTTTGGGGCATCTTTTCTGAAAAATACCATTTATACCAAAAAATACCAGCTTCATTTTAGTCCCATCTCTATGGATTGTGGGACATTTATAAAATTAAAAACCAAGTTTTTGTTATCAATTTTAGTTTTTCCCGTTTACAAGTGAACAAAAAGAGTATGCCACCCCCAAGACCGAAGGGGATAGCGTTTAATTCAGGAGTTACCCAGGCCAGATCGACCCCAGCAAATACCCCCATGTCGGAAAGGCAGCAGATGGCTCTGCTTATCCAAATGACGGCCACCTCCTCGACAGGTAAACATCTAAGGTGTTTCTCGCCGCAAAATAAAATTAGTTTTACATGTGCGGTAGTCATTATATGGCTAAAAATGTGGCTCTTTATCTCGTGAACAATTAACAACTATTGAAATGCGGGCGTCGCAGTATTATTGTAATAAAAAAAATCGCAACCAGTTACATACATACAATGTACACACATTGTTACATACATTTTACACACAATGTATCTGTTACTCAAGCGCATGTAGACAAAAAGTAGAAGGAAAAAGGTATCCCTCAGATTGAAATTATGGAAAACTGGTTTCGGCATTGCTTTAAAATTAAAAAATTAAGCTGTTAGTCCTTGTTAATAACAATACTCTACTGTCGTATCTCCTCGCACTTTCCAACTGCAATTACTCAGCCGTCAAATGTATTGTATAAGGTTCTCGTCCTTCCAGATTCGTCCCGAACCAATTTAAAGAAGAATGAGTGCAAGAAGGGAGATGTTGAAAGCGACGAAAGCAACCTGAACGAAAAGCAAGAGACCCTGGATACTAAGGACAAGTCCTCCGCGGAGGAAAGCAGCAGTGATGGCAAGAACTCGGACTCAGCTCACCAGGGCACATCGGCGGCGAAGCGCTGCTACTCGGACATAGAGGAGGACTTCGAGGAGTCGGGTGAGGACGTTAAGAAAAAGAAGCGAAAGGACTCGGAACATGGAAAGGACTTGAAGGGGGCCTCGCTGAAGCTCTCCTCCCGAGTGGAGAAAGGCTCCAAGCTATCGACCAATAAGGGGTCACCGTCCGCCAACAAAATCACCGCCTCAAGTGTCGAGAAGGAGCAGGCTGAGATTAACAAAAATGCGGACATTGAAAACGAAGGCAGTGACGACTACAAGAGCAACGATAGCTTGTACAATGGTGGCCTCAAGGTAGGAATCTTTAGGAGTCCTTTCTATCAATATCGTCCCTAATAATAATTTAAAATGTTTCCAAAAGGTTCCCCCGCTTAAGATAGTCATACCCCAACAGAATTGCTCCATCGACACCGAGGGAAATGTGCTGAGGACAGGCAAGGTAACTGCATCGCGGAATGCAGCTCTCCCGTATGTGGTCAGCTCGAACAGCGACTCCATCGACACCGTAATCACCAGTCAGTCGGTCAGCCCCCATGAAAGTCCGCAGAAGAGCAACATCGTGTGCGCCACTGTGCTGGACGACAAGAACATAAAGCTCTTCAATGACGAGAAGAATTTGAGGGTCCTGCGAAGCTCTCATCGAAATGTAGAGCGCAGCTCCAACAATTCTTCTCCGCAGATGCAAAGCAACTCCCCCTCACCGGCATCGTCGAATCATGCCAACGATGCGACGGACGTAAAGCTGTCCTACAGCAACATGACCTCCAGTCCCATTCCACAGGGTCACCAGTTTGACCAGGAGTCAATCACCAATGTCCCCAGCCCTTCCACATCATCGACGTCCTCCTCGAAGGAGATAAACCCCTCCTCGAACGTTGACCTCCATCCCCGAAAGCGAAAAATAAGGCCGAAAAACACTGACGACAGTTCGAAGAACTCCAATGCGAATAACATAGATGCGGCTGTGAATTCCGAGGAATCTCATCCCCACGATCATCCCTTCACCAATGGTTTCCAGATGTTCTTGAACATCCGCCGACAAATCGAAAAGAAGTGGAAGAGCTTGTACCCGGTGAAGCCGAGACCTCCCCAGGGCTACAACGATTATTTATTGACGAAAAAGTCGTATCTGCTCAGCCGAAACTCACAGAACCCAGCCGTGGATATTCCCAGCACAGTGCCTCAGGCAATGACCAGAATTTACCAGGACCAGGAGAAGGCAAGACGAGACTTAATCCAAGCCCACACCGTGGAGCGAGAGAAGCTCTGTCTGAATGTGGAGCAGGAGATAATACGGGTCCATTCAAAGGCGGCCAGAAGTATATCTGGCCAATCGGCGCCTTACTCCGTGTGTACATACTTGAAGGACGACGAGGTCTACAACTTGATAACTCCCGAGCAGGACGAGAAGGAGAAGAGTGCCCGCTGCCGATTCAATGGACGATTGCTGCTCAGTTGGCTGCAGGATGTTGATGACAAATGGGAGAAAATCAAGGTGGGTTTGAAATCAATCTACTTTAATTATATATTAATTTAAATAACTTATTTTAGGAATCTATGGTGTTGCGACATCATAACGAAGCCGAAAGTCTGCACGCCGTTCAAGTTATGGACTGGAATATATGCGCAAAGCGAAACCGACTGTGTGACAACCCAATAGAAGTCAATCTGGAGCACGTGCCCATAGTTTCTGTTGGAGATGACTTTGACACACTGCCCACATAACCGGAAAAGATGGAAATAAATTTAATTTGTTATAAAATCCAAAACAACTTCTCCATAGTTTAACTTTTATTTAAGACACTTGGTATGTTATCGTCCATTAAGGTTGTCTACAATACTCCTTGCGTAGCTAACCATATCCTGTAAAAAGAGATGATTAATTTGTTGTCCTTAAAATTCAAACTTAATCTTGACTTACTTCACAATCTTGAGACTGTTTGTTTTTAGAAATAATCTGTTCAAGAGTAGCCAGAGCTTCCTTGCGCTTCTCCGTAGATAATTTCAGATCCGTTTCCAACGAAAGGGAGGAAAGTGCAAAAAGAGTGGTCTCTTGCTTAACATCAAACTCCTTTACCGGCTTCAGATTGTCCAAGAGCACTGGAAACACTTCTGCCTTGACAAAGTCCTCTGAAAGGATGTAAATTTAATATATTTTATATTAAAACCAATTTAAAGTGTTAGTACCTCGCACAGACTTGTCCTTAGACGTCAGGGATGCTATTAGAAATGCCGCCTTTATGTAAAGATTCGTGTTCGAGGACTTCAGACAAGGCACCAATGCTTTGATACCCTTAACCCGTTTAAACTCCTTATAGCCCGGTTCAAAGTTTCGAATGAGTGATGATATCGCGTAAATGGAGCTCCGTACTATGTTCTCATTGTTGTTACTCAAATTCTTTACAAGTTCCGGCAGAAATTTATCGTTTATGAGGGCGTTTTGGCAAAATATATTATTTTGAGCCATTTCAGCCACCGTCTCGATGGCCGATATTCTCAATTCACTATCCGCCTCATCCTTTATACATCGAAGTACGGCTTTGTTGCCGCCAAGCTTGACCAGCGAGTTGGCATTGTCGAGGTCATCAATGTGGCTCCTTATCACTTCAAAGCTGTCCTTTTTCTCATCCAAACTGGATTCACCGTCTTCCAAAACAATTAGGGCGGCCTTCAGTTCCTTTGAGGCATCTGTGGTCATGGCAGTCAGTGCTTCTTCTAAGAACTTGCTTTTCTAAAAGGAGAAATTGAAAATTAATGTCCTTTTCTGATAATCATTGGCAACATTAACATAAAATATAGGAACTCTCTTGAGTGTTAAAACGCTGTCTCCCGGAAGGTTGAATTTTGATTAGGGATTTTTGAATATAGTAGGAAAAGAAAGGGAATCGAAATGTATTTGAAAGGTTTAGCTTAAAGCTTGAGTTTTGATGGAAGGAACCATTCCATTAAGCACATGGGCATAAATAATTCCAGATGGTTCGATTGAATCCCTGCAGTTGAATCACCCAAAGTATTCTCTTGTTAAATAATGATAAACAGGAAAAAGACTGCCAATGAAGATTGGCACTTCTAACACCTTCATTTAGGCAATTTTAAATTAATTCGTTGTGTTTTCGTACCTCAACATCTGGCGTTTCATTTTCCTTGGGTTCTGTGCCGTTTTTGTCATGATGTTGAACGGTGTATTTCAGCACATTCTGAAACAAAAAAGGAATTAATCATTTTCCACATATTTGTAGATCAATACAACTTACTTGTAAGCTTAGGGCTCCTCTGGGTGTGTTAGAATCAGACATTTTGTTCAATAAACAGATTTAGAAAAATTTTTGTTTTTAATTTTAGTTAGTGATGGGGCTAGATTGAGTTATCGATAAATGTAGATCAAAAAGTAATGGAAAACACAAAACAGGTGCGGCACAGCTGATTACCAGTCTGGGAAAACGCTAGAATTGAACCAAAACATTTGTAAATCAACAATAAATATTAAAAAATAGCATAAGGGTCGGTGGTAACTAAACGAGAATGTTACGGGACCTCATAACGTGGGTGTTGAACACGTATCTGGGAAAATATCTGGAGAACTTGAACTCTGCTCAATTGTCTGTGGCCCTGCTGTCGGGTAAATTTTGAAAGTGATATAAGTTTTGGGTTTTATCTTTCCGTCTCCATCGAATATACATTTAATTACGCTTTATTAATTTCCAGGCGAAGTCGAGCTTGAGAACATACCCATACGCAAAGATGCCCTCCGCTCGTTTAACTTGCCGGTGGAAGTCACCGCCGGAAGCATACGGAAAATCAAGCTCCAGATCCCCGTCCGCCAGTTCAGAACATCGCCGTGGTGCATATCCATCGAGGGACTGTTCTGCATCATCTGCCCAAAGAACCTGGACAACTGGGACCATGAAAAGGAGAAGCTGCAGGACCTGGAGTACAAGCTGTCGGTGCTGGACGCTGCAGAGGCTGGCTGGCGGTCCGAGAAGGGCCAGCAAATGGAGTCCTACTACTTCTCGTCCTACAATAATTGGCTGAAATACGGCACCAACATGGCCACCAACATTATCGACAATATCGAGCTGAAGATCTCCGACGTCCACTTCCGGTACGAGGATATTGTGGACACCGGCAAGAGCCGGATATGTACGGGCATCAAGATTGGCTCCTTGACCGCCCAGAGCTGTGACTGTGATTGGACCAATGGTTCCTACAAAATGACTAACAGCGAAATGAACTACAAACTGGTGGAGCTCAAAGAGCTCTCCGTATATTGGGATCTGCTGCACGAGGACATCAAATGTCAGTCGTACACGAATCAGGAAATCCTCGAAAAACTACACTCCACCTGCGAGCAGAGGCCGCACAATTTTATCATCAAGCCGATTTGTGCAACAGCGCGATGGAAGCGCGACAAGTGCCAGCAGGTGATCCGTACCAAAGACAAACCCAGGGTCTCATGCGAGCTCCTGGTGCCCGAGGTGGTCATAGACATATCCAAGGTGAGTTTCAAAATATTCAGCAACTAGGTGCGGAATAAAATGGGCAAGTCTTCTAATTAAAAATATGTGTAGATAGGTTCAAGGTTTGCCTTGAAAAAGATAAGAATTTTTAATTATGATTCACTTTTATCAAGCTACTTACTTATATTTCAGGTCCAGCGATTGCAGATGTTAGATAAGCTTTCGGAAATCCGGCAAGTCAAGGAAGTTCGGCAATACAGACTAAAGCGACCAAACTGTAGTATAGAAAGTAATCCCCGCCTATGGTGGAAATATGCCCTCAACTGTCACGGCTTCTCCATGAAGCAAAATGAAGAAAGTTGGCTGGTACTTACGGAGAACCTCCGATATATGAAGCTCTACAAAGCGATTATTTTGAATCCAAATGAAAATTTATCCACCGAAGACAAAGAGTTTAAAGCTTACTTTGAGAGCGACCGAAATATATTGGACTTGAAGATAATGAGGCGAATTTCCTTTGAAAAAGTTTTTACAACTGGCTTTGCTTTCGAGTCCCCGAACGTTAAGGGATCCAATATGCTCTTCCATTGGTTCCCAAACTGGATGGGCTGGTACGCGAATAATCCCAACACCCCCAACAACGAGCAGGACGAATCGCTGAAGCATTTAGAAGACGACATTTTGGTCGCTTTAGAAAACACTCTGCAAAATAACTCGGATCTGAAGAGCGATGCTGTCTTCGGATACTTTTCAATGAAGCTCCTCAAGGGCCTGGTTATTCTGCAGACCGAGGAACTGCTAAGTGACGGCCGGAGGAAATCAATGGAAATGCAATTCAACAACTTTTCGGCATACCTTCAGCTGAGTCCACAACTTACGTCCTATACTGTGGGCGTATCACTGCAAGAAGTCTATTTGATGGACAAAACCAGCTGCGACACAATGCACAACTATTTAATTAAGCCGCAGACGGGCAACGTAGCTTCAACAAACCAAATAGCCAAAGGGACGCTCGAGGAGGACATTCTATTCCAGTTACAATACGAAAATTGTAACCAATTGCGGTTTCAACTGAACATTAAATCGAAAGGCCTGGATCTTATTTACAACAAGGATGCGATTCAGTGGCTACTAGACTTTCTGGCAGTTCAAAATTCGAAAATACCCTCTCCTCGCGATCGAATCGAGAAAAAAACGGATTTTATGGAAAATTGGAATCAGATATTCAGTGGGAATGAGGTTACTATATATTTTTCATATCTTTAAAAGCGTATTTAATAATATTTGTGTATCGCAGGTGAATCGAAAGATGTGGATGTTTGAGATTGAAATCTTTGCACCCCGGATAATATTCTTGGAAAACTACAAAGTCAGCAATTCGTTAATGGTTCTGTTGGATTTCGGAAAACTGGAGATGAGAAAAATGGAGGTGAAGAAGTGCATTCCTGTGATAGAATCGGCGGCATCGGAAAACAACAGCGACGATGAGGAAACGTATCTGACTCCTTGTTCGACTCCGCCTGCCTCGGAAAAAAGTGGCTCGGACTCTCCGACACTTCTTGAGAATTCGAAAATCGAGAATTTCCTGAACAAGAACGTTCAGCTGGAGTACGTTCTGCACAACAAGATATACGACAAGTATCTGATAAACTTTACAAACCTGCAAGTGTTGGTCTGCAAGTACGAGGAAAGGTGGCAAGCGTGCTTGAAGACATCGTCCAACTTTCACCTGATTGATAAGTTCAACATAAACCTCACATTCGAGCAAAGGAACATCTTCACAGTCGACCCCGATTATCCTTCGTTTGTACTCTTCGGCACATGTCCTACGATACTGATCCACGGGAATGAGGAACTCATAAACAACTGCTACACCATCATGACTCCGATTGTGAAAGCTTCAAGGGAAATGGATAATATCTATCGAGGGGGCAACACAATCTACGCCAGTGAACGGATCAAAAACCTTGCCGAGGACGACAAGAGCAGAATTGTGATTGAGTTTGTGATGGATCAACTGGTGATTGAGATGCAGTCGACGGACAGAAGCATTGCCGAACTTCAGGTTATTGGGGCACGAGCTGGATTAACCAAAGAATCAAGTGAAACAAAAATTTCGATGTCGGTGCATGGTTTGCTTCTGGTGGATGCCATACAATCATTTGGGCCTGATTTTGAACTTCTGGTGGCCAGTCATCGTCACGTGGGGTAATTTTGGAAACACATTTCTTATTAGCAACAATCGTTATGAGAGGAAAAACAATATTTGTTCATTTTTAGTATGGATAGCTTGTCTGGAAGTCTTAAACACAGTGCAGTAGTTTC
This sequence comes from Drosophila ananassae, assembly GCF_017639315.1. NCBI lineage: Eukaryota > Metazoa > Arthropoda > Insecta > Diptera > Drosophilidae > Drosophila > Drosophila ananassae. The sequence goes on from NC_057928.1 coordinate 7,227,600, forward strand.
TCCAACTTCGCCTGGATCACCTCACTTCTTCGACAGGGCCACCAGTCCTCATATGATAACGAAGGCAGTGCAAAACATTAAAATGGGTATGCCATTTATCAAGATATAGTTCTTATAGTTTGTAATCATGTCTTGATTTCTAGGGGATAAGCAAACAGAGTTCTGCCAGGATGAAGACTCAACAGCACTTATTTCTGTTGACATCACAATTGTTCCACCAGGTCCTACGAATCCCGTAAAGCTTCACACGACCAACATTACCTTCAACAGTTTGGATATAATAGGTAGGTTTCATCCAATATTTTAAATTTAAAAAAAATATAATTATTCATTTGATTTGGCATTTTTAGCAAACCAGGACACTATTATTGAAATACTCAACTTTGCCAAAAGGACTCTTCTGACCCAAAACATATTCCAAAGCGATAGCCCGGCACCAGCAGAAGAATCGCCTGATGAGCCAATCGAAATAGAGGATCAAGTGAATCAAACAAGTCACAATAAGATAACCTTTGACTTCTTCCGACTGAATATCCTGTTGCTTTACACCATAAAGAGGGAAAAAATAAGTATCGGCCGGAAAGTGGGAACTGTAACGCTTACAGAAGCTAAGATAAATGCCTCATTTCAATCGGACTTGTCCATATTCGGTTCGCTCGGTGGAATTCAAGTCATTGACATTACTCCAGAGGCCTTTTGTCATCCGAGAATTCTCTCTGTTGGCCGAGATCAGATCCTAAGGGCTTCGGACACAAACAAGCAAACTGTTCTGAGTCAACTTTCCAACGAGATTTATTCTAATAATTACAACGAAGAGAAGAGCGACGAAAGTGATGCTATTAGTTTCCAAAGTCACTGGAGCGACAAGACGACATGTACTTTTCAAATGCGAATGGCCTCGGCTTCTTATACCCATTGTCCGCGGTTTCTGAGGGACGTCAATGCCTGCATCACATATTTTAAACGCAGTTTGCGGTAGGATTACATAAAAATGATGGAGATCAATTATTAATTTTAATTTATTTCTATAGAGAGTTTGCTACTTCCATTGGCAACAAAGCTACAGACATGGCCAAGGAGTTTGTGCAACAAATAAGAGCGACCGAACAAACAGGACCCATATCTCCACAACGAATTCGTCAGGAAAATTGGTAGACTCTTATCATTTGAAATAAACTATAAACCATTCTATAAACTCCTTTTTATAGGCTTGATATTATTATAAGCAGTCCCATCATAATTCTGCCCATTTCCAACATGAGCACCAATGTTCTGATTGCTAATTTAGGAAAAATTAGTTGTTCCAATTGCCCGAAATCCGATGGCGATGATCTAGAAGAGTCCTATACTATAGATATTACAAACACCTACGTATACTCCTTGAACATGGATGAAAGTGACTATAGTTTCAGTGTTCATCCAGCTAAGAACAAGGATGCAATACCAATACTGCATGACACTGCAATCACTTTGCACCTTTACGTGGGCTACAATGAATACAATGGTCCGGAGAAGGAGCTAAATAGTGTATCTGTGAGTTTAAACAATATTCCATATTTCAATTGATTTACATTTATGAATTTCCAGATAAAAGGAAGCATGGTAGAAGCTTTAAAAGTGTCCCTTAATCGGAAGCAATATGAGTTACTTCTGGAGTGCCTTCGGTTCGCAACAAATTTCTCGAATGGATCATTAAATGAGTACGAGGACTATGATCAGAATGGAGACAGTGAACCCTCTTCAAGCAGCGAAGAGGTTCACATTATCAGCACGATTATTCAGTTTTCCATGCCCGTGTTTCAAATCAACCTGCAGAACGAGTACCACAACGATCTCATCAATCTTACCTTCAAGGACTTCAATGTAAAGCACATCGCAAAGGGATACGACAAGGATATGGAAGTGATTTTAAAGTCTGTTCTGATGGAGGACCTAAAATCGGACATCAGCTCACCATTCAGGAACATGGTGACATCCGTAGATCTCGAAAGGAATGTGAGGAAAAATGAGCTGTCCTCTTCCTCGTGCCCGAATTTGCCCAGCTTCCTGAACTCTCAAAAGCATCGCTGCAACTCCGTTCCATCCGGCTTCTACGATTACATGCAGCTGAAAAATTTCAGTGGCGAGAAGAAATCTACCTTCAGCAACAACAATGACTTTGGACGGAAAAAAGAGAGCCAGACATTGGTAATCTATAAGTCGCATACTGGTCGCTCGGCCCAGAACGGGAAGCTGGAGCAATTGAGTTCGATACAATTCAACTGCCTAAACCTGGCCATTTGCGTGGAACGCTGGTATACAATATTCGACTTTTTCGGACTAGTTTCTGTCGACAACTTTAACGAAAAGGTTACAGAGGAGAAAATACAAGTCCAACAGAGTAATGAGTATAATTTCTAGAAGAATAGTATCAGTTTGCTAACACATTATTTCATTTTTCAGATAAGACCGAGTTTGGCAGTAGGCTTAAAGTGTCCATAAGGAGCTTGAACTTCACGTTGATTCGGAACGAGTCTCTCCTGTCCAGAGTGAATGTGTCCAACGCTGTCTTTGTGATTCTTCAAGACCACTTTTGTAAGATAGTTGAGGGCTGCTTGGGATCGGTTTCCGTCAATGATCTCTCAAAGTATGGAAGCATTTATAAGCAAAAGTTCCTGACAAGCGGAACGGAGGCCTTAAACTTTGTTTATAAAAAGTAAGTGCCTAACTAAATCTTTAGTTTCTAAAATAATACTTACCATGGCACTTTTTTTTTGCGATTTTAGAAAGCTTGTCGATTTGGAAGCACTAAAGGCTTTAGACAGCGACTCCACATTGCGTATTAATATGGCTGCTGTGCATTATATTCACACCAAGCGATTTGCTACAGAGCTGCATGTTTTTGTCAAAGACTTGCTTCAATTGCAGACGGTAATGTTGATTTAAAAATATACTTTTAATGTTGATTCTCATGCAAACATATGTCTTCCCTCAGCCTGTGATAAGAAAACTCAAAAAGCAGAATGTGGAGAATGTGCGGCCTTCGAAAATGAAGCTGGTTATTCAAGCGGACTCACCAGTCATTGTACTTCCGGCTTCCTACAATAGGAACGAGGTGATCATCGCATACCTGGGGCAGTTCACTCTGAAGAATAGCTTTCATTTTGCCAGCGACGAGGGCATCATCAGCAAACAGGCCACCAAGCCAAATGAGAATGAAATCTTGGACGTCATGCGCATCAATCTGGTGAACATAAACCTATACTCTGGAGAGAAGAGTACGGTGAAAACCAAAAAGGATCAGGAAAACGATACGATTTTGATTGCCGATTTGAATTTTCTGCGATTGGGCCAACCGTTCTTCAACGACGCCACTTTTTTGCACTTGCAATTGGAGCGAAATCTGTCTGCTGAAAATAATCGCGTGTGTCCCGACATTAGTGTGCAAGGCACCTTCTCAAAACTGAACGGAATGATCAATATTCAACAGTATAAGCTCATTCGGAGCTTCCTCAACAACAACATTGGCGAGCACACGGATGATATTTATTGGAACTACTCCAACAACAGTTGTACGTCCATCGAAAGACTTTCGACTGTCAGTCTGCTGCCGAAGATCGAGGCTTCCAGAACGGTTTCTATTCTGATTTCTATACGAATTTTGCTGGAGGATGTTTCGCTGTTACTGGCCCTGAACACAAGCCATAGGACTGTTGTAGAACCCCTGTCCTGCATCCACTTCCTGAAGTCCACTCTGGAAATCGACTTGTTCAGCGATGGTTCCCAGGATATTGACCTGATATCGAGTAACATCCTGATTGAGGATGAAAGAAAGGACACCGGCATGGGTAATGAGAACATGTTCAAGAACATATTGGAGCCCTCCAAGAAGGAGGTCAGACCGGAGAACTCTGTACAGGTTGAGGTTCATTGTCGTAAGAAGGGCAATTTCTGCAAGTACACCATAATGCTCAACAACATGCGGGTGTTTGCACTCCTCAGTTTTCTGGATCAGTTGAAGTCGTACCTGCAGGAGGATTCGCCGGCTCCGGTGGTCAGTAATGTGACGAATCCGAGCTCCCAGAAGCCTCAAGTCGACAATAGCGTTGCCACGGAATTCGTGGTGAATATTACGGACTCGGAAATAATATTTGCGGAGGAATGCAGCCGGCTGGACTCAAATGCCATCATTTTGAAGAGCACCACGGTTATCTCGTACAAGCCCAATAGCAACTCCGTGCCACTCTCCTTGAACATCAATCACTTGGAGATATTTTCGTGCACCTTGGATGCCGAGGAGGAGAGTGCTCTGTCCATAATTGATCCATTCACGTTGAACATTGAACTGCGGAGTAATTGTTTGAATATACTCATTCAGAAGCCCTTGAACATTCGATTGTCCTACGTGGATGTGAAACTGTTCTCAAGAATGGCCCGACTTCTGCCAACGCAGACATCCCGTTCGAAAAATGTGATCTCTAAGGCGGATTCGGATCTGGAAAAGGTGGCTCCCCTGGTTGCGATGGGCTTTGAACTTTCCGACTGCCTGTATGCCATGCAAGTCAATGATTGGAGATTGAACGACGCGGCCCTGTGGCTAACGCACCAGAAGCAGAACTCCTACAAGAATCCCTCCCTGGAGCTGAAGACTGCAGTCGTGGACGCGAATTTAATATCGGTCTTCATAATTGATGACTGCATGGATGCGGACGTGCCGCTACTGGAGATTTCGCTCTCCAAGTTCCTGCTCAATTTTACCTTCAAAACGCAGGATCCCAACCCCAAGGAGACGAATGTGCGACACTTCAGTTTGGGCAACATTGACACGGAAGCCGCAGTGAACTATTACAATCGCCGGCTCAGTGGCTGGGAGCCTGTCGCCGAGTCCTGGGAGTCAAATATAAAGTGGAAGTTCGCCAAGGGGCACTTTGACAATAAGAAGCGCTTCGAGATCGGCATCTCCAGCAAGCAGATGCTCAAGCTGAATGTCACTTCCACGTTTATAGAACTTTTTAACATGGTTCTGAAAAACTGGACAAACGACTTCAATGACAATGCCACCAAAAACAAGCAGCGCTCCCCATTTATTCCCTTTGCCCTTCAGAACCTCACCGGAACCCCGCTGCTATTCAAACCAATCTACGCCCCTTTGGGGGACCTGAGCTGCTCCGACATGCACCAGTTCGAGCTGATCAAGCACTGGTCCTCCGTGCAGCCCAACGAGACAAAGACATTCGACTTCAGCCAGAAGAGCAAGCTCCGCCACGTGCACTCCCACCAACTGAACCTGCATCAGATCTTCGTACAGATCCACGGCTGGACCCTGATCGGGCCCATCTCCATTGACAAGGTGGGCATGTTCTTCCGCACCACCACCATGGACAACCAGTACTCCACCAAGACTCGGATAGTGTTCGACATATCGCTAATTGGATCGGCGCAGAAACTGATCAAAGTGAAGTCTTCCTTGGAGGTCCTGAACAAGATGGACCGTAATGTTTTCCTGAAAATGTCCTTGAAGAGCAGCCACAGCGACGGCCTGACAGCAATCAGTGTCATAAAGCCCAACGATGAGTTGTCATTGCCACTGAAGTTCATCGATGCATCCCTGCACATAGCACATAATACGAATGAAAGCGAAGCCTACGAGGACACTGGCTTCACGCACAGCGAAATCGCATGGAATCTCGGGGGCAAGGAGAACTTGCCAAAGCTGTATGTCAGTTATGACAAAAGCAAGAGCCTTCTGTACACGCTGGTCTATATAAACCGGGAAATCTTTCACACCAAGGAGCAGAACCTGCCGGGACACAGGATAACGCTGCTGCCGCCGTTGAAGATAAACAACATGCTCTGCTGCGACCTGATGTTCAAGATCCACGAGACAGCCACCGGCAGGATAAATGCATCCGAGAGTATAAATATCTATAATGTGAACATCTGCGAGCCCTTCAACTTGAGCATCACCCTGGACAACTTCCAACTCTCTGGCCAACTGAAGATCCCCATGAGCCATAGCGGCGTTGTGGAACCAAAACTAAAGTTGTACGATATCAAGAAGCGGGAGCTCCACCTGCGAATCTCAATCCAGTCGTGCAAGGGCAAAGGCATGGAGATCCACATAAGTGCTCCCGTTTGGATTATTAATAAGACGGGGCTGCCTTTGATCTGCAAGCAGGAGGGAACCAACAACACTGCGGCAGGACAATTCGAGGAGCACGAAACAGCCAGGCAGGTGGCGCCGCTTATGTTCTCCTTCTCCGACCAGGAAGGATCCCCGGCTCTGGAAGTTCGACTGGGCAATGCTCTGGGCGCAAAGAATATGGTAGGCTCTCAAGAGTATTTTAAATATGGAAATAAAATAACTATATCACATTTCTCAGTGGTGCAAGAGCTTCAGTACTACCAGTAAGGAACTGACTTACCGGGAACTGCGAGCGGAGAACACAAAAGGAAGCTATGCGATCGGAATAAGCGTTAGGAGGGGCAGAGGTCTTTATGCCTGCACCACATTCGTCATCTTATCGCCTCGCTATCATTTGCACAACAGAAGTGGCTACAAATTGGAGTTCATTCAGCTGTGCGATGTTGCCAACAATGTGAGTTATTAGGTCTTCACTTAAATCTTTTATTAATAATATTCTATTTCAGGACCGTCCGGATCCTCGTAAAATAATCTCGGCACCCATCGACTGCAACTTCGCATTCCACTGGCCCAACTGGGACCAAGATCAATTTATTTGTGTACGGATTCCGGAAATAGAGTGCTGCTGCTGGTCGAAGGGAATCCCAATCACTGGCCTCAACAATCAGAGTTTGTACATCAATGTTCGGAATGACTGGGGCGAGATGTTCTTCCTTCGGCTGGAGATCATATCCAAGGATGCCACATATATACTTTTGTTCACGGACGCTCGAACCCTACCGCCACCGATTCGCATCGACAACTGCTCGGAGGTTGTCATTAATTTTTCCCAGACCCGCACGAAACCTGTCTGGATAACGCCGGTTCGTCCACAGTCCTCCCTGTCCTATGTGCTGGACGATCCCTTGGGAATGAAGGCCCTTCTGATGGAGGCGCCCGGAGGCAACATGATTGAGTTTCCGGTTAGAAAAGACTTTAAGAAGACGCTGACATACACGAATTTCATTTACATCGCATTTCACGGCACCTTCGAGCGCTCCGGCGACGAGGAAGTGCATCATAGGAATTTGGTTTTGGGAGTGCACGGAAAGAAAGTTGTGATAGTGGAAAAGAATTCGGGGGATCGGTCGCAGCTTTGGCTTATGAACTCGAGTGGTCAACTCGAACACGAGGGTTCCACACCACCGATTCAGTCGAATGACGGCAACGCAGTGCGCTTGGTCTTGGATCTGGAGAGGCCGCCGAACCCCACGGAGTTCACCACTCTGGTGGTTCGAACCCCCAACAAGCAGAGGGTAACCACCCAGACCTGGCGGTTTGAAAATGGCCGGCTAATGTGTCATGCCAACATGTGCGTTCAGGTGGGAACTAAATACTATTTTTATTATTTTCTTGTAATTTGAACTCTTAATTGCAACCTGTTTCAGTCTCGGTACGGAGAGATCGGCTTGAAGCCATACTGCGATGCTGTTGTGGGACGGATCGAGAATAATTCGACAAAGAAGTACTCCATACCGCTTGCTCAACACATTGTGGCTCAGAAGTTGAGGCCTGGATCCGGACAACTGGAAATATCCACGAGAATGGATGGCCCGATCTTGACGATCGAAATATGTGATATTAAAATTAAAAAGAACTCAGTATTCCTAACGCCCGACTCCATGTGGATGCACGCTTCCCTCAACAATCGCCAAATAACGGATACGGGAAAGATAGCTTCTACTCATGAGTATCTGGTAAGAGTAAAAATTACTCTTTAAAATATATATGACATACTTAAACTATTATATTTATAGATCAATGTGGAACTCGTTAAGGGCATTGGCATCTCAATAATAGCGCGAAAACCCTGCGAGGAGATCATGTTCATTAGCCTGGATTGCATTCACTGCGACATGGTGCAAAGTGCTTTGGAGAACTCTCTAGATTTGAACGTATCTTACATACAAATAGATAATCAGTTGCTGGACGCGGTCAGTCCAATCGCAATGTACACCCAAAACTCGAACGAGGACGAGAAAAACAAAAACGCCGTAGTGCTCAAGCTCAAAATGTTACCCTGCCCCAACAAGAATGCAATAATATTTAAATATCTGTCACTGGACGTGAAACCATCGACGGCGAACCTGGATGAGAAGCTAATATTGAAGTTGGCCTCGTTCCTGGGCTATGGAAAAATCAACCCACAAAATTTAAGTGTACAATACGAATTCGAAAACTACGAAGAACGATCCATTCTACAGGATATGAAGAGGTACTACTTTGAGAACCTAAACATTGGAGCAACGCAGGTAATTCCCTTATTTCGAAATATTTGAAACACTTTTTTATCATTTCTGTTTTTTAAGGTGCGGCTCTCCGCGTTCACTTCTTCGAAGTTGCCGGTGGAACTGCATGAAACGAAAAAGGCTCTGGGACTGACCCTCATCAAGTTTGAGGATGCACTGATTGAGCTCGACAGGTATTCGGATAAATCGCACTTCGAAACCCTGGACGTCTATCTGAAGGGCATGAAGACGCACTACATCCAGCAAATCAAGTGGCATGCTGCCGCTATTTTGGGCAGTGTCGACTTCCTCGGCAATCCCCTGGGATTCGCAAACGACTTGTCTGAAGGTGTGTCCGGTTTGATCTTCGAGGGCTCGGTCAAGAGTCTGGTGAAGAACGTGACACATGGCATATCCAATTCCACGGCGAAGTTAACCGAAACACTGTCGGATAGCTTGGGCAAAGTCGTGCTGGACGATCACGACAACGAGACCCGGCAACGAATTTTGGAGCTGCAGTCGAATACGTCCGGTGGTCACCTTGCAGCGGGTCTGAAAGGTCTAGGATTTGGGCTGTTGGGTGGAGTAACTAGTATAGTTCGGCACACATACGATGGCGCCGCATCGGACGGCGTTCCCGGCTTTCTAAGTGGGCTGGGAAAGGGTCTGGTGGGCACTGTGACAAAACCGATTATCGGAGTCCTGGACTTGGCATCTGAGACGGCCAGTGCGGTGCGGGAAACCAGTCGGGATACTCACAGAAATACGCCGGAAAGAAAGAGGCTGCCCAGATGCGTAACCGGCGCTCCTGGGGGCTTGCTGCCCCTCTATTCCAATCGCCAGAGCAAAGGCCAGCAATACTTGTACCTAATCAATCATAAAAACTATGCGGAGAAAATAATTTCCTACGAAACGAATCTATGGAGCGATAAGGAGGCCAGGTTACGACTGCTAGTTTCCACCGAATACGTGCGAATATTTTCAATAGTTGACGGCAATCCAACCGTCATGTTCGAGACGCACCTGAGTGAGATACTCTCGTGCCATCCGCTGGTAACGAATGCTGGAACAGCGTCGTCGTCATCGAGCAGTAGGGCTTCGCCGAGTTACTACATTGAGATTTCAACTAATCTTCCGAAGGTCACGAGGCCCAGGATACGGTGTCGCTCTGAAGAGTGTGCGGAGGCGGCATCGAGATGTGTGAGTACAATTTTATAAGAATTTCATTTATAATCCGAAACACGTAGTTGCATTGAAACAATTTATGTTTATAACTTTATTTTTATACAAACTTGAAATGACTATCACATACATTTATTTTTATTTGATTTCTTTTTAGATAAATTACGCTAAAAGTGTCTATGATGAACGTGAACATGCCGTTTTATAAAATGCATTACGCCGGTTCGTGATAATAAAAATAAACCTTTTGACAAAAATGTAACATTTTGTTTTCTTTGGCAAAAGTTAGTAGGATTTTTAGTGTCATAAACTAATAATATTTAAGCCCATCAACCATTAATAAGCGAATGGAATTACGAATCAAAAATGGTTCAATAAAACCAAAGATCCAAAGGCGATCAAAATGGAATCAGAAAACAAAATCATCCTTCGGAGGAAATTGTTAAACATACAATAAGCAATAGTGTAAATATTGTAACATATATGTGTGTATATTTTTGTTTGTCATGAAGTGCATTTATAAAAAAAGAATGTTTAGTAATTTAAGGTTTTAGTAACAATAGTATTTAATACTCGGCGTTTTTGTAATGCTCTCTCCTAAACGAAGACAGCTTCTGTCGCTGCGTCTGAAGCGCTTGTTCGATTTCGAGTACTTTGACGTGAATTTCCATCTCCATCGTCTTGATCTGCGACGGCGTTAGTTTCGCAAGTTCAAGCTCGCTCTGCTGCTCCAGCTGCGAGTTGCAGTCCTTGACCGTGGCCACCAACGTACCTGTTGCCTGGGTCACACTGCGCGATGCCTTGGTCAGGTCCGTCAACTTTTGGCTGTTGCGATCGGCCTTGACCTTGCTGGCTATAACCATTTGGGTCGTGCAAGCGGCTATTTCCTGGGCCGCCACAATAAGCTCAAAGTTTTTGCCAGACTCACTTTCAATGGCTTTGTTGGCCGCCTCAACGAGGTAATTGGCCGCCTTGGCTACACTTTTAGAAGCGGATATCAGGCCATCCGACCACTGACTGTTTCTCCTGTAGAACTCGTTGGCACTTGCATTACCTGAACGGTCAATTAAGTTATATTCAGTTTCCTTTTGGTTTGTGTAAACTCACCCTTTTGTGACGCCACTATTTCGTGCTGCAGAAGACGCGATTTTTGTATTAAAATCTTGACACACTCCATTAGCGTCGTACAGGCGTCCACAATTTTGCCATTCACCTCTAGATTGGTTTGGTTGTCCTTCGCGCGAGCCTTTGCCAGCAGTTCGGTGATTTTCGAGGCAGCATCATCGATGGCAGCATCCATCTCCCGCAGTTCTATCTCAAGAAGCTTGTCCAGATCGATCTTCTGCTCGATGGTAGCCCTAATCTTTTCGATTAGTTTTCCAATATCCGTCAACTTTGCTTGTATATTGGAAGAAATTGTCTGCCTTTCACTGTCCTTCGTCTCATTGTTTATCAAATACTGGAACAACTGGCAAACATCAGAGCAGAGCAGAGATGTTTTTGTGAAGATTTCTGAAACAGAAAACATATTAAATGTTTGCTTTTTTTAATAAATTATTTACTTACCTTGCCCCGTTTCAATAGCAGTTGTGGTTTTGTAAACAATGTCGCACTGATCGTACAGTTTTATAAACACATATCCCAAATACATGACATCGTGCATCCCCTCCCTGGAAGTAAAGTGACTTATAGCAGCAGAGTTGTTGAATTTGTTCAACAGCGGCTCCATTTCCTTAATAATATTTGGTATAGCTTCCAGGGGTTGTTGCTCCGATCCACTCAGCTTCGAATTACAGATCTCCTTTACAGTTTTTATAACCAACTTTCTAAGTTCGTTTAAATCTGTATTACAAGTCTGGTAGGAATTTGTTATGGAATCGATTTGTTGTGTGGCCTGGGATAGTTGGCTTTCAGCTGCCAAAAGTTTGCTTTGCAAATCATCCTTTTGTTGCCCTATTGTCACATTTTCCTGCTCCAGTTTCTTGATAGCTTCCACCGATTCCTGGAAATTAATATGGCATTTAATAAAATAATATACAATAAAGTATGTATGTATTCCATTACCTGGAGTGCTGTTTCCTTCTCTTGTAAATTATTTATTGTCTGCTGCAACTGGGCATTTTGTGAATCGTTAATACTCTTGTGCTCCGAATTTAAATTCTCTATTTTTGTCAAGAGCAGGCCCTTTTCCGCTTCAAAAGCTTTGAAGTTTTTGTCAATTTCGCTGATTTTCAAACTAATCTCACTCTCCGCACTCGACAATTTCTCCTTAATTTCGTTGAACTCTATATCCTTCTGCTTCAAGTCATTGATGCTCTGCAGCAGTTGGGCACTTTGAGCGTCGTTGCTGCTTTTATGTTGGACGTTTAGTTCCTCTATCTTTGATAGAAGAAGCGCCTTCTCTCCTTCGTGGGCCTTGATAGTGTTCTCGATTTCTGTACATTTTGCATTTATTTGGCTTTCGGCACTTGATAGTTTTTCCTTTGTGTCATTTAAGGCGGCGTTGAGCTCCTCGATTTTAATATAATTTAGCCTCAAGTTTTCAGAGGTGGAATTAATGTCTAGTTGCTGCATTTGTTTTTCCTTAACTACATCATCGTACTTTTCCTTAATTTCACTCTTGATTGCCTCGAGTTGTGACATTTTTTCGACTTGCTCGTCGAGTTGCTTTTGCAAAGCCAAGTTGGCTTTATCTTTCTCTTCAAAGTTCCCTTTAATCTTGGAGATTTCGTTGGTAAGTGCCTTTGTTTCCAGCAGCAACTGGGAGTTGGTTTGCTTTTCTTTGTTTAACGATTTATTGGACTCACTTTGCTGAAATTAAAATTGGTATTAGTATCTGGATGATTGTCCAAATTTTAATCTCACCTCTCTTAATAACTGAATGTGTTCATCTCGAATTTTGGTGTACAATGTTTTCAGTTTATTGAATTTCTCCGAAGACTGCTTGTGTTTTTCCTCCTCTTCAATGGCCTTTTCTGTAAAATAAAATGGTTTGTCTTTTAATGTGTTTTAGGGAATAAAGGAGAGTATCCTACGCATAAGAATTGGATTTTGGTTGATTTGAAGTTCCAGTTCATCGTTTTGCATGCGCATGTTGGCGCACATTTCCCTAGAAAGTGCGAGGTCATTGGCCAAGATGGTATTGTTTTTCTGCAAGTCCTCCACATCGTGTCTGTAGCTTTCTTCCAGTTCGTCAAAGTTCTTTTGTAGGGCTACCAGTTTAAAGGAAAGCTCCTCAATGCCAGCCTCTTTCTCACTAATTATTCCTTCCAAAACACTGAGCTGTTGCTGCGCTTGACTATATGCCTCAGCCTCCACATTATTCGTATCAACGAGGTCCTCCACAACTGGATCGGGTTCTTGGGGCACGTGGACAACTGGCGGTACGTAACTGGTGAAATCATTCTGGGATTTGAAATTCGGACTTGACTCTGGCAGCTCGGGAACAACTATTAAGTCCTTAAAATACTGAAGAGGACGAACGTTGTTGTAGAAATCTTTCAACTTCAAAAACAGGCCACTAAACCGCTCTCTATGGCCGGACAGAACATCGTAAGGTAAACCATCATGAAGCTTGAACATAAGACGCACGCTCATATCATACAGGGCATTGGAATCCTGAATAAGGCAGACTATGGGTGCCAATCGACACTGTCCTTGCGGAGTCATCGACGACATTCGGTAGTGGTTCATTGACGAGAAAATGGTCTGCTGCAGGGCAATGATGTCCTCTAGATAGTCAAAGATTTCGACGCACAATTGAAAACTGCAAGAGAAACATATTCATTAAGTTATAGTTGGAAACAGGTAACATTTTTTTTGGATAGTCTTACCAGTAGTTCAAGTCCCTGTCCACAGCAACAAAGAGTTCGGTAAAGGAAATGTTCAAGCTACCGGGAAACAATCGGTTTTTGTCGTGGAAGTTCAGTTTGGAGGCCAGGAGGTTGCTGTACGACTGTATACAGCAACCAATGTCATCCTGCAGGAGTCCCCACATTTTCCCAACCTCCAGGATCATTTTCTTGTGGCTCTGCGAGTGCCTAATCGCACTGTCGTGGCCCTCCCTCATGACCTTGTGCAGGAGGTGGAAGAACTTCCAGGCTGTGAACCGGCTCTGCATCAATGGCTGGCGGGTGGCCATCATCCAGAAGCTCTTGGCCTCCTTGGTCTTGTGAATCATGATGATTATGGATCGAGCATGTTTTGTTTTGAGTGGTGCCTCCAAGCCATTCAAAGCTTTATTTACACTTATGTTCTGAAATGAAAAACCGCAAAGCGATAAGAGGATTTCATTCTTTTTAGAGGAAATGATATAGCTTGAGCCTGTTTATGGTTAATTTTTTACACACTTTAGCATACTTGGAAGCTTCTGATAACGTGAACCTTTTAAGGACTTATTTTTTATCATTCTTTAATTTTTGTAATTTTTGTTAAAAATATATTTTTGCTTAAAACGAGTCAATCATCATACAACTAGCATGAGTTATCCAATACGTTTGTCATTCACTTTTTTCAAAGCACCTGGAAGTTATTATCGCAATTTTTTCATCACTCCTCATTAACTGCATTCTCAAGATTAATGAAACCCGGCAATCTTATCTTGCCGATAATGTAACTCTCTATCCCCAACCGCCATGAGAGCTAGAGGGCCTGCTGTTTGCAGATATAAAGATAGGTTTCCATGTTGACATAGCCACCTTCACAGTTTCTGGTTCAGTGGGTCATCGACATCTCGGAGGAGAAATTTGCTATTAGCATTTTTCACAGTGCATTTGTGCACACATTCACATGGCTTGGCAGGGCGGGACTGCTCCATAAAATCTGGTTCAAGGCTGACTTGAGTTTCAACATAAATGTTTATGAGAATTCTCGTGTTTATACAAATGTTTATAAACTGTTGATTGGCAAAAGGTTTGCGTGAAAAAAGGCACAGGAGGAATAAGGTAACCAAACGAGCACTGCACCACAAATTATCCTAAATTAGAAGGTCTTTGCGGCTTTATGCGGGTGAGCCAGGTGCACGGATTACATACCAATTGGTAGAACTCTTTCTCGGCGTGAGTTGCCATTGTTTTGACAATACTTGGCGTACTCCTTGGACAAACTGGAATTCATTCGCGACGCGATATGTGTGTTCAATTTCTTATCTTATCTTATCAACAATGTTGCCCATTGTTTGTGCGGGTGTGAATCATATAAACAAAAATTTGTTTTCATTTGTTATTTTGGAGGGTTGCATTTCAGCACCAGCGGTGTCCGATTAATTTTGGAATGCTGGAATTGAACTGGAACCTAGAGACGGCCAAAATATCGATAGGCAACTGTTTTAAATTAAATAAAATTTAAAAAAAAACATGAAATTAAAGATATATTGGTATTTTATTATTATTTCAAGAGATAGAAAATTGATTTACAAATGGTTGAAGATATGCAGCTTGAGAATCAAATGTATGGCCTGTGGGCCACATAGTGGGTCCATGACATTTTCAAAATTTTCAAAGGGAATCCCCCAGAAAATTTTATGAAAAGTCTAAAAAATAATTTCTGCATCTCAAATTTTGATGCATATTAATGGAGAATCAATATACGAATCGTTTAAGGTATTCCGCTTAATAATCGGATGATAATTGCCAAAGATATAGCCATCGCTGGGGGCCAAATAGCGGCTCCAAGCACAATCGAGAATTTTTGAAAATTTAAACCTAGAAAATTTAAGAAAATATGTAAAAAATATTTTGTTCTGAGATTTTTATGCAGAATGATGGAGAATCGATCCACAAATCGTTTAATGTATTCCGCTCAAGAATTGTATGGAAATTGGCTAAGATATAGCCATCGCTGGGGGCCAAAAAGCGGCTGCAAGCACATTCGAGAATTTTTGAAGGGGACCCCCTAGAAAATTTAAGAAAAAATCTAAAAAATATTTTGTTTGGAGATTTTGATGTAGAATGGTGGAAAATCGATCCATAAATCGTTTAAGGTATTCCGCTCAAGAATTGTTTGGAAATTGGCTAAGATATAGCCATCGCTGGGGGCCAAAAAGCGGCTCCAAGCACATTCGAGAATTTTTGAAAATTTGAACCTAGAAAATTTAAGAAAAAATCTAAAAAATATTTTGTTCTGAAATTTTGATGCAGAATGATGGAGAATCGATCTACAAATCGTTTAAGGTATTCCGCTCAAGAATTGTATGGAAATTGGCTAAGATATAGCCATCGCTGGGGGCCAAAAAGCGGCTCCAAGCACATTCGAGAATTTTTGAAGGGGACCCCCTAGAAAATTTAAGAAAAAATTTAAAAAATATTTTGTTCTGAGATTTTGATGCAGAATGATGGAGAATCGATCCACTATTCCGCTAAAGAATCTGATGATTATTGACCAAGATATAACTACCGCTGGGGCTAGTTTGTACTTTAGTACAATTTTTGCCTAAAAAAGTTGAACCTCTTAAAAAATAGACCACAAATCGAAATATTGAATTAATTTTTAAGTTCATTAAATTTGATATTCGCAAAAGTCGAAGCCATCCAATTTCATATTTTTCTGTGAGCCAAACGTTGAGTGCGAAGTTTGAGCCTGAAATGGGTTTAGAGGTGGTTGATTGTACCTCGAGGGCGGGATCCGGGAATTCACCATCATTGGCCGATTTGAGTGATTCGAAAACTGGCGATCTGGTGATCCAGTTGGCTGTAACATTACCTGTGGGTTTACCTGTAAGGGTGGATGAATATCCGACCGCAAAGACGGCGGCTGAAAGTCCGAATCCATCTTGGTTATATTGTATTTCTGCAAGGTATGCTCGTAAAACCCTTTGGGCATTAATCTTATATTGTTTTTTAAAATTTCAGGACAGGAGTAAAGTTCTCTGCACGGAGCTCCGTGAAGATTTGCCGAAGGATATGGACCACCTGCATGGTGGATGGTGTTCATCATGGGCATTGGATACGAATTGCCCATAATTGGCGCCGAAGCTGGAGCCGGCAAATGATCTCGAGGATCAATCAGATAATTTCCATCATTAGGTGGTCTTCTTCGAGGATCAAATTGGGGAATCGGTGGTCTCATGTACATATTCCTTTGCTCCACTGCCGGTGGAACCCCGGAGTATTGCAGACGGTGGAAGTTGCAGGGTGGTCGTCCACATGTCTGCATTAGGTTTTCCCGGTCACAAGGAATCCTAGTCTCCATCAGTACTGTATTCGTAGTGTCCAAGTTCTCCTGGCTTCCAACCGCATCTCTATCCCTTCTGGTGCTGTCTGTGCTACGAAAACGACGTGGTTGCATTAAGGTAACCGTTTCCAGAGCTTCATCATCGTCCGATCGAGTATTAGCCTTCGCTTGGTGCGGCCTTCTTTTGAAGCCGTCTTTGGAACCCGTACAATTGGGTAAACAGGGAGCTATAACTCGAGAGTGGTGACTGGTTTCGGCTTGGGATGAATTTCCAAGCTGTCTATATTCTGAACTGGAATGATATTCTCTTGTCGGCTGTCGTTCCTGTGCCTTTCGATTACACGTATAAGTGTCATGGCATCCTGACTTGTAGTAGTCCTCATCAGCTCTTCTGCGCTGCGTCCTTTCGTTGGTTTTTTTTTCATCTTCATCGGGAGACTGATAGTTGGGATCACATAAGCAATCCGGTTCGCTCCGGTGCGATGCACAAGACGGCACCTTTGGTATTTTAGATGGCTTTTTAGTTAGCCGAGATGGCTTCTTGGCAACTGATGCTTCGCTTCCAGGAGCATCTCCTCGCCTATACTCTTCAACTCTGAGGGTGTATGAGAGACTTCTTTGTTTCGTAACAAATTCATCCGATTCTTTCTTGGGTTCCTCGATTCTTGTATAGGAGGGATATGCCTCGGCCACAACTTCTTCTTCGCTATCCGGATCTCTATATTTTCGATACCGGGCACTAACTTTACTTTCAACAGAAGTGGAAGTTTTGGAGCTCAGGTTCTTTGGTGGGCAGTAGTATTCGCTTTTTTTACTTTTGAGGGATGCATTTGAATATGCCTTGCCATATCCGACAGATGAATTCGAACTCTGAGCCTTTGCTGAATATTTTTCCCGATTGGTTTCGCGTTTTGTACTTTGAGCAGATGCAGTTGAATACTGGGACCTCGAAGAACAACCACTGGTTAAGGAGATATTATCGTCACTGGATCGTTTTCCATTGGGAAAACGATCTTTCTGTGTGGCACTATCAGTTTTAGTTGGTCTAACCCCACTTTTGATGGAAGCAATTGACCTCTGATCATGTGGAGTGCAATTACAGACCATCGGAGAGGACTTCTCCAGGGCTTCATGGCTTAGTGATTTGCAATTACAGACCATCGGAGAGGACTTCTCCACGGCTTCCCTGCTTAAAGCTTTCACCAGATAGTAAGGTGGTTTTTTAACTTGGGGCTTCTTCTTTTTCCCAACAGAATTATTGACTTTGGACTGGCCAATCGAAGACACACTTGATCGTTTACTTTGCTTTTTCATTTTTTTTTCAGGAGGAGTCGAAGGTCCAGAACGAGGCACTCCAGATTTCGATGATGCTGGAAGAACTCTACTACTCTTTTGACTAACCGAAGACCTTGATTTGCTTTTTAAAGAGGAATAACTATTTTTGCAATCCTGTTGTTGGGAGGATTTCTTTGATTTGTTCAAAGATTTGATGGGTTTCAATTCAGGTGAACTATTATACGATGATTTCGGTGTTGGCCTTTTGTTGTTTCTTGAACCGGAAGGTTCGCCCTGAAAAGTATTTCCATACGAAGGGTTCCGGGTTGGATCATTACAACCTCGTTGACAAGATTGCCTCTTAGTGCAAGTATCACAAGTGATGATTTCACACTGCCGGAAATCCGGATTTGTGACATTTCTATTTAAATTAGTATTATCTTCTTGTTTAAATTCTTCCCCAGAGGCAGATCGATGAGGAATATATCGTACAGGGTTTCTCTGGATTAGTCTGCGGTGGCAAATCCTAGGATTTTTCGGGGGCTTAACTACAGCTAATTGTAGTTGAATATTGTTCCTAAAAATATAGTTATTTTAGAAATTATATGAGCCTTGATGTTACAACTTACCAGTGATCAGGTTTCCCATTTAACAATTCACTTCTTTCCACACGGAAGGGCACCAACACCATAGGGGGATCTGATTTTTTATGGCATGAAGCAAGATTACTAGGGTGCCTTGGAATGAAAGAAGACTTTTTCTTTGTTTTAAGATCAAGAGCTCCAAACACACTGAGTTCAGATTGATCCATTTCATATTTTGTAATTTTAGTAGTGGTTAATGGATTCTGAAGAAGATAAATCTTTGCTCCCCGTCCTGGACTTTTACGTCCTCTTCGATGTTCCTTAAAATACTTGGGCGACTTTTCCCGAAAATATTGCTGCCTTAGAAACTGAGCCTGGGAATTATGTCTTCCGGTTGCTGGAGCCGATAGTGATCGTCTGTGTGGAATATAAAGTTTACTGATGGCCTCGCTAAATTTTGAATATTGTCTAACAGTCCTTTCAAGCTTATCCATTCCGCTCGCTGCTCTTTGATGCACATTTTCTGAATCATTGATGTTGGAATCAATATTATTACTTGTACCTGGCATATCATTCTTATCAAATGATTGTCTTTCATCAATGGGGGACTCCTTCATATCTTCATCTACTTCAGCCGCACTAGATTCTGCCCCAGAACTCATGCGGTCAGAATGCTTAGCTTCCCTTTTATCTGACTGATAGCGTTTCTTTTTTCTTGATCCATTTGAGGAGTCTGATGAATAAGATGTTCGAAGGTATATCTTCGTTGTGTTCGACTCTGACAAATCTGAACGATCTGTGCTACTTTTATCTCTTCTAGGTACTGCAGATTTTGAGTATTTATTATTTAACTCACGGTAGTTTCTGTTTCTTCGGGAACTTTTATGTCTATATGATCCTGAAGCTTCTTTTTGCGGTTCATTGTCCTTAAAGCTAATAAATTTGCTTGAAGATTTCTTATGTGTTGATGAAAGTTTTGCACCCAGATACGATGGTCTTTTCATAATAGATCTTTGGGATATTTTTGCATTTGAAAGATTATTGCCGGGGCATGTATGACATTTATAATGTTGGCCTTTAGAACTTGAATAAATGGATTCCTCGGATGCTTCTCTATTTTTTACGAAATCAGACTCCATCTGACCTCTGTGTGCTTGCCAATAATCCACCGAATGGCCACTCAATGATCGATTCGGACTTTCCGGACCTTGATCTTGTGGAAATGGTAAGAAGCTCTCAGGGGATTCCAAATAGGGGTTCCCTAGAGGTTGTTTGGGGTATGCCATATGATTTATGCAGTTTACTTTCTCTTCCTCGCCTTTAATCAAGGATCTGTAGGAGACGCAAGTTCCAAGAGGATGGGCCTGCCAGTTTGGTGGAGGCTGGCCTGCTCTTGGATATCGTGGGGTGTACATGGGGTAGTTCCACATGGGAAATGGATGGTAATGCATTTGGGTGGGGAATACCTGTGGCTGACTCATGTAATTGGGAGCCGCTTGCGAAGAATTATAGTATCCCCCATTCGAGGCACGCATTGAATTTTCTGTCTGTGGAACTTTAGCAGGCGCCGACTCGGATGCAGTTAGTACAAATGGCACGGCAGGATCTTCCGGTATTGCATCCTTTGATTTTTTATTTTTCCCATGCGAACTTTCACTCCTTTCTGGACTATCAAACGCCGCGTTACAACATTTCTCTGATCTCTCCCGCACATTAGTGCCCTTCTCAGCCATGCAGCAACCACATGATTTAGTCTGTCCTTGGGCTTGTGGCGATAAATTTTCCAGTTTATCTTTAATTTGTTCCAGACAGGATAGCAGGGGATCACTTTCCTCTTGACCGGTTTGGGTGGCTGTTTCGCAGGGACAAGTTTTATTGACGCGTCTACCCAGTTTCCTTTTCGGGCAGGTGTAGTTGTTGCAGCTAGATGGTGCTTCTGATTGAAATCCTGATGCCAGAAGAGCAGGTTGCATATTCGAGAGTCCTCCGGTTGGGGTGTTGTAACCACTTCCCTTACCATTTGTGGCCGGCATTATGGCCTTTTGGTTGCTATTCTTAGGGTCGGGCTTATTAAGGCTGATTCCCGGGATCCCAAAGAAGTTCTGCATGCATAAGGGAAATGGAACGTTCACACGAAAGGGCAAATTGCACTCGAACCTAAGTGATAAATGGTTAGTTTTTAAAATTATAGTTTTTTGAATAATCTTACCAAATACCATCATCGTCGGTGGATACCTTAGGCGAACCATTAACTCCTGGTGAAAGTTCTTTCGTCTTACTAACTGGCTTGGCTATGGGGATTTTCTTGCGTTTCGGGCTAGCCTTGACAAGAGCCTTTTCGTCCCCAGAATCCCTCGGTGATTTTTTACCTTTGTTCGACCTCACCATTTGTTTAGACGATTGTTTCGGCAGTTGTTTAGGCATTTGTTTTGGCATTTGTTTTGGCGATTCCTTTTCCTTTCCCAGTTGTGCATTGTTTGGTTTCCCATTTTTTGAATAAAGAACCTCACAGCATTTGCAGCACAAGTTGGTCTCGGAAACAAGACTTTTTTCCGGCACCACCTTACAATTGCAGCTCCTGAAGGGCTCCTAAATATCTCAATTGAAATAATTTACATTTATTGAGAAGGTTTTTGGACACATACCTTAGGTTTGTCATTCTCCTTTCCGTTGGAACCATTTGGCTTCTTTGGACTGCTCATTCCTTCAAGCAGACTTTCTTGGGCGGATATCGACTGGTTTTTGACCAAACTGGTTTGTGTCGGTTCTGCTATAGGGAAATAATATAACAATTTAAATAAATATAACAATTAATAATTATTTCTACACTTACCTCCTATAGATTTAGCTTTGGGACTCACTCCCTTTTTCAGATTTTTTTCCTTTAAATTACTAGTTTTCGAAGCTTTACCGAGTTTGGTCAGTGAAGGCGTTGCCGAAACTACAGGACTCTTAGTGGCTTTGCTGAGCTTTATGAGTGAAGGCGTTTTGGAAACAGCAGGACTCTTATTAGCCTTTCTGATATGTGTCTGTGAATTTCTTCTTGAAACTGAAGGACTTTTACCGAGCTTGCTAATGTTTGTCTTTGAAGTTCTTCTCGAAACTGAAGGACTCTTACCGAGCTTGCCAATGTTTGTCTTTGAAGTTCTTCTCGAAACTGAAGGACTCTTACAACCCTTGCAAATAATCGTTTGTGAATTTCTTCTTGAAGCTGAAACACTGAGATTTGTCTGCGAATTTCTCCTCGAAGCTCCAGGACTCTTACTGGGCTTGCTGATATTTGTCTGTGAATTTCTTCTTGAAGCTGAAACACTGAGATTTGTTTGCGAATTTCTTCTCGAGGCTGAAGGACTTTTGCTGGGCTTGCTGATATTTGTCTGTGAATTTCTTCTCGAGACTGAAGGACTCTTACTAGGCTTGCTGATATTTGTCTGAGAATTTCTTCTTGAGACTGCAGGACTCTTGCTGGGCTGACCGCTATTTGATTTTGAATTTCTTCTTGAAGCTGAAGGATTCTTTTTGGCAATGCTAATTTTTGTCGGTGAATTTCTTCTGGAAGCTGAAGGACTCTTATCTGGCTCAATGCTTTTTGCCTTTTTAGTTCTTGGTGCCATTGGGCATTTTTGACCAGACGCCTTTAAGGACTCTTTACATTTGGACTCATCTGGATTCATTTCGGTGTTTGAGGTCCTTTGATCGCCTTTTTGAGTTTCTATTGCCTCTTTAGTTTTAGACGCCTTTGAGGACTGACTACATCTGGACTCATTAGCTTTGCAGCTTGTGGTAGGACCTATATTCTCTGATCCAATCGGGTGACCATCTTCCGGACAGTCTTGGAGTTTCCTGGAGCACAAGCCACATATTTCCATAATATCGGGTGATTTTCCACTGTTTCCATCCATTGTATCCCAAGATATGGGTGGGTTGGTGGAGGGTACGAGTTTCGGATCATTTTCCGCTGGTTCTAGGACATCCGGAAAGACCGGGAAATCCAATCCAGGAATAAGGTTTGGGGCTAGCGGGATTTTATTATCATTCATATTGGTTCCACCCGAACCGGGAGAACACTTCATCATGTGCGGACACCCAGCATTCTTAGATCGCAGAATTTGTACAGACTTGTCCACGCAGAGTAGCATCTTCTTGGGCTTCCCCTTGCCATCCTTTACACAAACACAGGGAGCTGCTAGAACCTGGTGGAATTTCTGACGACAGCACGAGTACTGATATCCACGCACGCCCTTCACTTTATCCAAATTACACATTTTTCGATTAAAAACACAATACAAGATTGGTTGGTTTGCCGTCTACGATTATTTCTTTAATAAAAAATCTGTAATTTGATACAAAATGTAGCTGCAAGCTTCGGTTTCAGCTTCTCGCTTCGACTGTCTGAGAAATGGAAAAATTTTGAATTTACAATTTATAATTCGAAAGCAAAATGATATTATTAACCTTACCAATTGACAAGAATCTCAAATTGCACAGATCATAGATAAAATTTAAATCAATAATTTATTAGTTTCTTTGGTCTTTTCAATTCTCCGATTGACTTTAATTTTAAACGGAAGAATTGCACAATTCAGTGCATCATGGCTTACATTATTTAATTGGTAAAGTATCTTATCTGGCACTAAACACAATCTTTTGGATTTTGTGCAAGGTAAGATACATTACGGGCTTAGGGATACTAGCGAGGCCAACAGCGCGGCATCATGAATCGCATCTGGGCGTATCGCTGGCAATAGCAACTCGGACAAAAGTGACACATACTCGACTGCGATTGCTGGCCCGGATTCTGTTGCTGGGAACAGGTCGATCCATTTGGTTGCTGCTGGCTAGGACAGCCCGGCATTGGCTGCTGTTGCTGCTGCATCAGAGAGAATTCCGTAGGATAGGCATTCGGTTGCCGGCCAGGACCAGGACAGGGCCGTTGCTGGAACATTTGACTTTGATCGGGAGCCGAAATGGGCACCGGATAGATGCCCAATTGCATGGGTTGTTGTTGGTTCTGCTGGCCAGGATAGCAATAGGGAAAGGACATTCCCGATTGAGAGGGCATACCGATGCCCGGACAACTGCCAGGCATAACCTGCTGTTGGGATGGCTGCAATTGCTGCCCATAATTCCCCTGCGAACATGGTGCGAAGCAGCTATTCATGTCATCATCGACGCCATCCTCATCACGACCCAGATTTCCGTCTTCTAGGTCAATAGAATCCTTGCCGACGGAAGAAAAGAATTGAGTGGTTGGTGACCAGGAAGGATCCTCGGTGCCGTTCTGGGTCAGGACATGCATCTTCCGCACCCTCGTCGCCCCACAAGCGCTATTCAGTTGCAGTTGCACCTGAGCAATCTGGGCCTGGGCATCCTGCATCTGCTGCTTCAGCTCCTGGGCCAGCAGTTCGGTCAAGCAGTTCTGATCCTGCTGTTGGTATTGCATTTTCTGCAGCATTTGCTGTTTCTCCTGCGGCATTTGCGAGCTGCAAGAGTACTGGTTGCTCATCTGATTCTCAGTATCGCAGCTCCGAATGGACGGCTGCATGTTGCCCTGTCCACATCCTGGACGTGGCATATAATTCATCTGTTGCTGCTGCTGTTGCATGTATGGGTGTTGCTGCTGCATGCATGGGTGCTGTTGCATGTTGTTCTGCATGCGGCCCTGTTTCTTTTGCATAAAGGGCTGCTGTTGCAGCTGCTGCATGGAGTTCTGTTGCATGTACGGATTTCCTTGTTGACTGTTGGATCCGAACCAACTCAGAGTTTGCTGCTGCTGCGGCATCTGCTGCTGTCGCTGCTGCGGCATCTGTTGCTGTTGTTGCTGCGCGAACATGGTTGGAGCTTGGCTCGTCCACATGGTAGACTCTTGGCATTTGGTGCAAGGTGGTCCGGTCGTGTTGTCCCCATCATCGTCGCAATCGATGCTCAGGAAATGGGCCTCGGTCACCTCGCAGGACGTCATAATTTCCGTCTCACCCATGAGCTGCTGGTCCTCGTCGCATATGGTCATGATGTTACCGCAACTCGGTCCCGCGGCCTGAAACCATTGATACGAGTCGGGCCGATGGCGGGTCGGGTAATCGCCACGAAAGCAGGGAAAGATCTTCATGTTGGAGGCACCAGCCGATTCCTTAGACTCCTTCTCTATCGAGCCGCCTTCCAACGACTCACTGGCCTTCTTGGCCTCTTCGCAAAAATTGGCCTTCTTGGCATCTTCGCAAAAATTGGCCTTCTTGACATCTTCGCAAAAGTTGGACTGCGGTTCCTTATCTTGGCTCTCCCGCCTTGACGGAAAGTTACTGATATTCCTAGAGTTCAACTGGCTAGTTGGGATGGAACTCTTTTGGCTAGCTGTCTTGGATGCAGTCTCAGGATTGGCGGCATTCGCCCGCTTTTCCAATAGAGGGCCCAATGGAGGGCTCTTTTCGCTTTCCCCAGTTTCTGGGCTCTCGGCCACCGGTGATGCTACGGCTGATCTGGCCGGCGGAATCCGTTCGAACTCCTCCTCCCTGGCCTTGGCCTTCACCGCCGGATTCTCCTGGCGCCGCTTTATTATAGTATCAATGGATTTCTGGGCATATTGAGAGTCCGATGCGCCAGCTGCTTTTCGGTCCTTACCGGCCACTGGCCGGACAGATACTCCGGTAGTTAGCTTGACGTTGGGCTTCGTTTGGTACGGCCCTGTGGTGGGCAGGGGTGCGATAGCCGATTCCGGGGTGCGAAGGGATCTGCAGCTAGCCGGGCGCATGCGACGACGGAAGCTGTGCGTGCAGTTCGATCTGGAGCGGATGTTCTGCGTGGCCGAGGGCAGACTCTGGACGAGAGTGCGCAGCAATTGCTGGCCTATCCGGTTGTTGAACTGGGCCTGCGATATCCCCGATCTGGGCGGCACCGTGGCCGACTGGAAGGACGGCACCGATTTCTTTGGACCGCTGACAGTGCGCCAATAGGGACTGGTTTTGACCACTCGAGTAGTACTGCTGGTTGGCATTTCGTTTTTTGTTTTTGGGAAAGCGCTTCGAAAAGTCAACTAATTATACAATGCTTCCGTTTAAATTTGTTTTCCGGCATGACATGAAATTTTGAATTGTTTTCAGTTTGAAAGTTTAAAAAAAGGATGGTGGGTCCTTCGGCGGGGTTATAGATTGAAAGTCAATATAAAGATATTTTTTAATGACAATTTTGAAAATTAAATGGTGTATACAGATAATTCTTATCTCATATTAAAAAAATGGTATAAATATAAAATTGTTATAATATTAGGTGCCAACATAAAAATAATAATAAAAGAGGTATAAGTCTCAGGAACTTTTCTTCAGAGTATGGAGTTTTTAAGGAAAGCTATTAAAAACGCGTTCAACATTTCTGAGTTTAATCAAACACTGTAATCCATAAACTTTTCCCAATACATCAAAATGTTTTTGACTCTTTCCTACAATTTTCTATAGATGTTATTTTGTAAATCCTTTTTTATACCATTGGTCATGATAAGAAATTTTTGACGGGCGAAAGAGATCCGGAAGATGTATGAGACGAGTTGCTGGCTGGGAAATTACAACGGCTGCCGATCAGAGTATGTTAAAGGACACTTAAATCGGGAACTTTAGGACTCTCTTGCAGGTGCCCATGCTGTTCTACAAACGGTTTCGGTTGTCGTTCTCGCTCCTTGGATTCCTGTCAGGGTCGCATGGTATTTCCAGAATTTCAAAAGTTCTCGGACACGATGGTGCCTAGTTTTCTTCAAACACCACCACAAGGAAGGACTTCATCAAAGGCACCACAAAAGACCCAAGGCAGGCTACGATCAAGCAGTTGTCCGCCTTGTCTTAATCCTTGTCCTTTTGAAGACCAACCTCAACCATGTTGTGGAGGTAATGGACAAGGCTACGGACAATGTTGCGGTTATAATTCACTGCAAAATGTTCCTAGCTATTGCCAAGGAAGTATTTTTTTTGAGAGAGGCTTACAGAATGGATATTGCCCATGTAATGCCTGCCCATTTGGACCTTCAAGGTGTAACAACTTGAGAAGACCCGAAACTCTACCACCGGCAGGCTTACCCTCCACACGAGTTCCCCAGTTCGATCCTTGTACGGGAGAAAGCATTTACGATTCGTACCCCTATTGTATGGGTTTCACGCCGAATCGGGTCTGTTCTTATGGAGGAGATACGGGTCCCCAATGTGTCCCACATCCGTGTCAAGCCCCGGTAGGAAGATCATGCCCACAAATCAACTGCGGTGCTCGACAAAGTCCCAATTTCGGAGTCAACAATCTAAAAAGTGTGCCGAGTAATTGCTCAGAAGATGCAGATCCCCAAAAGGAAAAGGAACCAAAAACTCCACAAAAACAATCATCCTCTCGATTGGGACCCAACAATCGAAATAATAATCATTCTGCTGGTAGAGTGCCCCAGATTGGAAATGGATCAAAAGCCTCTGAAAAACAACTGACCCGTAAAGGGGCTTCCACCGATAATAGAATCCCTTATTGTGAGAACCCCGCAGACTCTAACACTTATCAGAATCGGAATTATCCTTATGCTAGAGAGGGGGCTCAAAATACACAACAATCATCAAGGTGTTGTCCTCCCTCATGTCCTGCTCGGGAAAATCAAAGTCAAGCCAATTCTAGACAAGTATCAAGATGTCGGCCAACAGCCAGTCAAGTAGACCCGGATAAAAGTAGTGGAAGGGCTGCAAGAAATAGAAATGATCCTCCTCCTAAAGGGACTTCAACCGATAATAGAATCCCTTATTGTGAGAACCCCGCAGACTCTAACACTTATCAGAATCGGAATTATCCTTATGCTAGAGAGGGGGCTCAAAACACACAACAAGCATCAAGGTGTTGTCCTCCCTCATGTCCTGCTCGGGAAAATCAAAGTCAAGCCAATTCCAGACAAGTATCAAGATGTCGGCCAACAGCCAGTCAAGTAGACCCGGATAAAAGTAGTGGAAGGGCTGCAAGAAATAGAAATGATCCTCCTCCTAAAGGGACTTCAACCGATAATAGAATCCCTTATTGTGAGAACCCCGCAGACTCTAACACTTATCAGAATCGGAATTATCCTTATGCTAGAGAGGGGGCTCAAAACACACAACAAGCATCAAGGTGTTGTCCTCCCTCATGTCCTGCTCGGGAAAATCAAAGTCAAGCCAATTCCAGACAAGTATCAAGATGTCGGCCAACAGCAAGTCAAGTAGACCCGGATAAAAGTAGTGGAAGGGCTGCAAGAAATAGAAATGATCCTCCTCCTAAAGGGACTTCAACCGATAATAGAATCCCTTATTGTGAGAACCCCGGAGACTCAAACTCACAAAGACAGAATGTGGGAAACAGAACCACTTATCAGAATCGGAATTATCCTTATGCTAGAGAGGGAGCTCAAAATACACAAAAAGCATCAAGGGGTTGTCTTCCCTCATGTCCTGCTCGGGAAAATCAAAGTCAAGCCAATTCCAGACAAGTATCAAGATGTCGTCCAACAGCAAGTAAAGAAGACCCGGGTAGGAGTAGTGGAAGGTCTGCCAGAAATAGAAATGATCCTCGGGGGGGTAATGCGATTCAAAAGCCCTCGAGACCACAAAACACCATCAGAGGTAGGAATCAAGAGGCACATCCAACACGACAAGGGAATCCAAATGGAGTAATGTACGGGAATGAGTGCCCGGATGATTGTCAAGACTATTTTAACAATCCAATCGAATTCGATTCGGAGCCTTGCAACCGGTGGGTTTCATGTCATATTCAGTTTGAATTACACCCAACAACAAAGGCATGGACACCACAGGAACACACACACAGTACACTATTCCACACACATATTTGTTTGCAAAATGAAATAGCCAGCACACACCCACATTGGTTCTGTAATGTTCATCGTGTGTCTTGTAGGACCTGGGCATCGGACTGGGCATCAGGACAACAGGCGTTTTGTTGCTGTTTAAATTCAAAAAACATGCCTAAAAAGGCTGCTGCCAAAGGATCAGTTGCCAAGAAAAAGAAAGCAGCTTCACCCAAAGAAGCTTCCCCCAAAGGTGCTGCCGGCAAAGGAGGTTCCCCCAAAGGTGCCGCCAAAGGAGCTGGAAAATCAAAGAAGGGCGGCAAAAAAAACATGCAAGAATCCAACGACAAAATGGCACTTTCTGCCACCGGCTCCCCCATAAGAACGCCACGGGCTCTGGAGGGCCCTGATCAGCCATCAGAAAAGAAGGTCGAAGTGAGTGACTGTGCCTGCGGCTGTGATGGATATTGTGCGAAACAGAAGCCGGAGATGCGAAGTTGCAGCTGTTATGCCAATTTTGCGGAGAAGTATGTTGACACCTAAACATATTACATTATTTAAGACACATTTATCCTCTCAGGAACGCCGAAAAATCCAAGGACGAGGCCAACCAGGCCAATGATTCAAGTTCCAAATGCTGTGCGAGTATTGGCCCAGCTTGTTGTAGTGTAGGAGGTGGAGCGCCTTCTACCGACGGATGTCCTAGTCCTAATGCAACTCCTGATTGTGGCGGGGGAAATGCCAGTGCTGCGGAATGCGGTGGATGCGGGGGCTGTGGTGGATGCGGCGGCTGCACCAGCTGCTGTAATCCATGCTCCTGGGTTTGGTGCTACAATCCCTGCACAGGATGTTATTACTACTACCCTTCAAGTTGTTACAGTTGTTGCTATAGTTGCTGCTATCCCGGCTGTTGTGGCAGTTGTTGCATCCCCAAGCTGCCACCGCCAGATGCCGATGTCACCATACCACCAAAAAAATCCAAAGATAAAGATAAAGACTCCCCCCTCAAGAAAGATAAAGCTGCCAACAAAAACGGCAAAATCAGCAGCCCCCGCAATCCTGGCGGAACGGACGGCAGCCTTGGAGTTAAGATTTCATTGGCAGGATCAACCGTATATCCTTCCTATACCTCGAGCAACAAACATTCGATGGACGGATATCCCGTCGTTCCCCCGAAAAATAAATATTCGGTGGACGAGGTGGATAGCATACTTTCGCGACAGAGTGCCCGGAAGCTGGCAGAATACTCATCTTCGAGCCACGGCTCTAGCTCCCAATAGGTCCCTAAATGTCCGAAATTGAACGTTGAAATTTTATTTTACATTTTTACACAAGTCTATGCCTGATTGAAGTAAAATGTTCCTCTAAAACCATACTAGTCTCTCTTATTAGTTTTTTTATTAGTTTAAATCTTTATTTTGTTTCTCCTTTTATACACTGTTGGATGTGTTTCTCTCTTTTTGTATACCATATACATATATATAGATTTTTTGTCGAAATTTTTGTGGGCTGTTGTAGAAAAACTTAAAAACGTCTCATTAAAATATATAAATTTGTTGTCATTTAAATGAAATACCATTCTTCAAGTTTTAATTATTTGTTTTTTTTTAGAAAAAGACCTAACTAAAAACTATGAACATAGCACATTGTAAACATGTTTGTGTAGTGCAGCCATAAATATTTTATGTATGTACGCATAGAATATAATAATAATAATAGGGGGAATATTAGATTGTTAAATAAGAAAATAGACATTACAGCTACGGGGAATTTCTAGCACATGATATATGTATCGGTTCTCGGGGTAATGGGTAATGGGTTCTGACGTTGTTCCATTAAACATAGCTTTAAACTGAGTTTGGCTTGCATATTGCCCTTTATGTTACTCTAATCCATATGGTTGCTTGGTTAGCTTTCGTGTTGCACATATATATGTAAACATATATATTTATATATTATGGTTATCTTAGATCTACATGGACTCCTTATCTGCCCTTATTCATGTTGCATCTGCACTCGATATATAAGCTTTAACAATTATGGTCGCCGCGAGGGCTGAAAATTATATAGAAAAATCAAAAACTACATACAACTGTATACCTCAAACTATTTACATTGGACAATTTTGGGACTGGGTGGACTCTGAGGAGGCGAGAAATAATGAAGATGTGTTTGATCGTATGTTGGGGGGATGGATGTTGTTTAAATTATTTTTCGGTATGTCTATGTACGGATAGTGTAGTTTTTGTTTCAATCACATATTTGCACTCCCAACGAAAACGGTAATAACTTAAGGAAATGTGTGTTTGCTGTCGTGAAGATTGCCGCTGGAATAAAGCTCATCCCGTAGCCTGTAAATACTTTAGGCATTCTCATCCGTCATATAGATGTATCCATGCTGCTGCAATATGCTCAAGCGCTTCTCCACAGCATCGCGATCTAAAAGTAAACCTACTCATTAGTCTTTTTCCATTTACTAAAGGATTCTACGTACATTTATTCAACAGCATTTTGTCCTGGGGATGATTGCATTTTTGCACCAAAGAATGCAGCAGAATGTGTGCTGTGTTGTAGCGCTCGAAGCAGTTCTTGGTGTTCTTCAACAGCTCGTCCAAGGCAGCCGCTTGACACTTAAATCATAAAATTCAATATTTATATTTAAAGAATAAGAATCAGTAGAGCCTCCACTTACCATATCTAAAGCATAATCGTATAGAATCTTGTCCGCCGTAATATTAAATGCATTTGCCTTCTGCAACAGGCCACTGCCATTCAGGCGCTTGGATTCGAAGAGCATGCTCCGGTATTTGGTGTTCATGGTGAGCAGAGCTGAGGATAACAAGAGTTCAATTATAAGAATTCAATTGGAAGTGGATAAGGTGCCTTCTCACCATTCTTCACATTGGACGATGGCTTCAGGTGGCCATTGCGCAGCTGCTGGGAGGCCAGATTCAAGCCGGAAGACAGAAGCTGAAGTCCCCGAACGAGCAGCACCAGCCGCTCTGCCCGCTTGCAGTGCTCCGGAGCATGCGGTGGAATCTGCTGGGCATCTGCGGTCGCCCCACCTGCCGCCGACTGACTGCCGGCCACCATCAATGTGGAGAGCGGAGCGCACCGCGAGTCGGCCACCTCCTGGATGCAGTCGGTGAGGGCCAGCACAAAGTTGAGCTTGGACAGCGTCTCGTTGTGCTCGCGATCCATCAGCGTCTCCTCCGATAGCTCCGGTGCTTGGAATGCATGTGGCTCACCGCCGCCCCCAGCTCCCGTGTCCAACAAACTGTGCAGCCCACCCGTGGCCCCAAGTTCGGGTAGCGTAAAGGCCCGCGGTCCCAGCATATGATGCTGATTATTGTTCTCCGAACCGCTTCCTGCTGAACCGATCGATCCCAGGGATCCGGGCGCCACCAGCATGGTTGGGCTGCCCAAGGTGGGCAACTTGGTGAGAGCAGCGGACGGTAGGACCGGGGAACTGTTGCCGCTACGGCGCAGTGGCGATTGCGAGTGGCCCGGCGACACCTGCCAGGTGCAGGGGGCATGCGGCGGTGGAGTCTCCGACAGCGAGCCCCCGGAGGCAGATCGCATCCTAGTCGGTGGCGTTCCAATGGCAAACTGCACCGCCGGCGGTGAAATGGAATTAATTTCGCTGCTCACACTGCTCTTGCGCTGATCCGGCCTCGGCTGCTTTACGCTAATGGGCTGGGATCGGGGTATCTGCTGTCCGGCAGCCGCAAGAGTGGCCACTGTCAGTGGGCCAGACCTAGCTGGAGAGCCAGCCGCATTGCTGGCCACATGACGTCGAGCCGGTGCCGGCACTGGTTTGGGCTCCGAAATGGGTAGACTGCTGGGGCGTGGCGGACTGGATTGATTCTGCTGTTGGGGGCGCTGGCCGCCGATAGCGGGCTGGGCTTGAGCAGTGGCCTGGGGCTGGGGCGGGGTCTGGGCGTGGCGCTGATCCTCTGGCAGATTCTTGGGCACCAGCACAAAGTCATCAGAATCCTCGTGGGAGCTACAAGAGCCGCTGTTGTTCTCGCTGTCGCACAGAACACCCACATTGGTGATGGTGGCACAAATGGCCGGGTTGGCCACCACGGAGACTATTTAAGAATCATAATATAATTAGCATTAAAGTCTCGGATAGCTTTTAATATGTGTTTACCCGTGTTCTCCTCCTCTTGGAGGGCCTCCTGCTCCTCGCGCTCCTTTTGCTGCTGCTCGGCCATCTTGACCAGCTGCAGTTCCTGCTCCATCTGCTGCTGCAGGGGGCTCTTGCCCTTGATGGGTGGTGTTCCGCCCAAGGGTGGCATGTCAACTGCAAGAACAGCTGGCTTAGAAACTCGCCGCCGCAAGTTGGCTGCATGGCTAGGACTGGGGCTTGGCTCACCTGGTGAAGCGGCCGCCTTCTTGCCCTGGAGGAAGCGATGCACAAAGAAGGCCTCATGCGAGATCCGATCCTTGGCGTTGCGCCGTAACAAGCACAGCAGCAGATCCCTCAAGTCCGGCGAAACTCCATTTGGAATCCTTTAAAAAGATTATGGTTAGTACGGTCTTAGAGATGAGAGTCCTGAGAGTCATACTTGGGCGCCAGATTGGCATTCTGCTCGTAGTAGAACTTCAACTCATTGGGCGTTTGTGCGTAGAAGGGCGCCTTGCCAGTCAGGCACTGGTAGACGATCGTGCCCAGCGACCAGAGATCTGCCTTGGAGTCGTATTGCAGCGACATGATGACCTCGGGTGCCTATTTAAGTGCAAACTACTATGAGAATCGTGTATTTTTGTGAGGTTTCAATCAACTTACCATATACATTGGAGAACCGCAAAGAGTGGCTGCCATGGCACCGTCGTTAAGAAATCGCGCAAACCCGAAATCGGCTATAAAAGTTAACAAAATAATAGTTAATATTAGACAGAAAATAATTCATTTTTAATTCGTACTAAAATAGAAAACATAAGCCCCTAAAATTAATATTACTAATTGGAAGTTAGACATTTATTAGAATGCATTTGTTATTTTTCTGACAACTATTTAGTTAACAGTCTTAGATGATTTACTTACCAATTTTCAGAGTTATTTTCGATGGAGCTGGCAAGGTTTTGCCATAATTGTGCGATAGCAAAATATTTTGTGGCTTGAGATCACGATGCACAATTCCTTTGGTATAAAGTGCCTTCATAGCACCAGCTGGAAAAGTTATTAGATGGTTTAGTATAAGACTGAAGTAGGTTCCAATTGATAGTATGATCTTACCTAGTTGGACGAGGAAGAGCCTGACGGTGTCCTCGCTAAGCGTCCCCTTCACACTCAGATAGTCCGCCAAGTCCCCTCCATTACAGTACTGAAAATGGAAAAAATAGGAAGATATAGTAATGGGAAAATTAGTAATCGCTTCAATCAACTGTACTCGAGATCTTAAAGCAATCCCCACAAAGCAAAAAGCGTTCTAGGCAAATGAATTAAGTTCAATCAGTGCGAAAATGCCAGACCCCGGGTCTTTCTTTTGTCTGACCGCCAAGCAATTATATAGTACATTGGTATATATACATCTTCTATAGCAGGACAAGGTCAAAGCGAATTTGATTTATAGCAATTTTCTGAATCAAGAACTGGAATTAGGAAATTATGCTTCTGGGACAGGCGCAGCTGCTTCAGAGGCTTTTGTCACGAATTCAGTTCCGGTTTCTTTTGTGAATTTTATGAAAAGGAGCAGAGCCTGCAGGAATAGACTTTCAATGGAGTTGAAATATATTTTAAGATGGTATGACACTGGAATAATGATGGAAACACTACCAAGTTTAAAAGCTAACCCACAAAACATGATTCTTATGGCCAGAACCAGCTGCCAAAAAGGATTTGACCTTGAGGCTGCCAATCGAAGGCATGACTACTCAGCTGCCCAATAAAAAGCCACTCCGACATGGCACTGAGAGTATTTCAGACCAGAATGGTCTGTTTTTTTGCATTGTTTCTCATTGGAGAACCGAAAACATGAGAAAATATATGGACCACTTACAGTTTAATGAGCAAACAAAGCAGCCACGGCTACATTAGACAATTAAATGGCCAAATTGGAATGACAAAAGATTTCACTCGCCATTTGTGAAAACAAAAACTGGTGGAGTGGAGTGGAGGGCTTGGGGCTGGGGGGAGAAAAAGAACATCAAGAGTCACACAAACAAGTCATTGACATGTAAAGTAACATCATCAGGCCATTACAATAAACATAAAAGTAAAAGTTGAAAATGTGGAAAGAAATGGTGGGATTCAATGGGAAAAGAGAGCCACTTGGAGGGTTATTACTTCCCGGGTTACAAGTATTCCTCGAAAACCAGAACGCATGTGTCATACGATTTATTGGAAACTGCACTGGGTTAATTAAAAAACATTTGGGATTTTCTATTCCATAACAATAAAAAAAAAGGGAGAGTTTTAAACGAAATGCGAAAAAATCAAGAGTACATAGCGCCAGCCATAACGCTCTCTGGATCGGCCAACCCTGTCGTCATAGCTTCTGCGATAGCGCTCGGAGCTCATTGTGTCTCCACCGCTCGTGCCAGCCGCACACGCCATTCCGCCATCCCGCCGCTCCAAAATCAGTCCAAAAGATATACCTAAAACAAGACCCAAAAACATAATCATAACTTTGCGTTTGTTTGCCTTGAAGAGGGCGAAAAAGCCGAAAAAAATTGTGAAAAATCTGTGCGCTGCTAAAAGTTATTATTACGGGCATTACGTCCCAAATACCAAATACAACACAGCGCGAATCACTCATGGACTAAAGGTCAAGCATTTCTAGGCGATAAAAATAAAAGCATGCAGCTGTACATATACACAATCTACCTCGAAACTGAATTAAAACAAGTGTTTACCCAAGTACAAAGTGAATAAAGTGAATAAAGTGCTTCTCATTCAAATATTTCAACAAAATCATAAAGAAATATATTTATATATTTAATCTGATGATCCGGCTTAGTCACTTAGTCACTTAGTGTTTGTTGTGTGCCATCTAAATTATGTAAATAAGCGAGTTAAAAGGCTGTACTAATCGATCGAGTCTCCCCCCAGACAAAGTTCAGTTTCTGAAACAGTGATTGATTTTTTATTAAAAACGGTCTTTTTTTTAAAATCTAAACAGTTGGCTGCTTTTATTAAAGAAATTAAAAACGAGCAATTAGTTAATAATTATTAAAAAATACTAAAATATTTGTGTCACTAAAAAAAACAGAGAACTGTAATCAAGAGAGAGAGGAATAAGAAATACTGATAAGATTAGCAGCTCTTGCTAAACACGAACTAAACACTGGAAGATTAAAGGAGAGCCAGCGATAAAAGGCTCTCCGACTTGAGGAGAGCGAGTCGGCGTTCTCTCTTCTCACCTGGCCATCTTACGCTCTGAGACACCTGTCAGTGGCTGGCGAAATTTTTCGCTCACTTGAGAGCCGACAAGCGAGTGGTAGAGTCAGTGCCAGCGGGAGAACTTTTCACGAAATCTTTTTTGGAAAATCTTAAAATCCAAAATCCAATATAATATATCAATATATATATAATATATAGTGTTTAGTGAAAAAAGAAAACAAACCAAAAATAAATAAAAAAATCTATTTTCAGCGGAAAAATGAAATGAAATTCAGTAAATAAACACAAACATTAGCAGGCCCAGTGAATAAATAAAATAAAAGAAAAATAATAATAGAAATAAAAATAAACAAATAATCATGCACGTGTATTACAAATTCGGATTACTTTTAATATTTTTACTCAGCGTAAGGTAAATTGCAAATAATTTGGGGAAATGATTTAAAATTCTTATTAGTTGGTGGTCTGTGATGTAGTAGGATGGACAGAAAAGGGGAAAATAATAATTTATTTATAGAAAAGAAAAAGAAAAGAAGCACTTGCCATGGCAAAGTACAAAGTTTTTATTGAGCAACATTCGTAAGTGAATAATTCGTTCCAACGAACCTGGCAAGGTGCAGAATAGCAGGACTTTGACCCGTTCACCGTTTGGAGATATCATTGCTCATTCCGGTATAATAAAAAAAAATATTGATAGCCTCGGCAACAGCTCTAATTGCTCCTTAGTATGTTCGTGAATTTACACTCCAGATAATCATATCGCATAATCTGATAAAAATAATATGAATATACCGTTGCGAGTTCGATAATTTATGGCGATGCCGCTTCGCCTTATCGCTATTGTTTGGTCAGCGAATTTTTTTTTTAGCCACAACAGGGGCAGGAAATATCGAACCACTGTTGTACAATTTATGACTAACATTTAAGATTTAGATCCAGGAGTTTTTCAGTTATTTTTATCCCCTTCAGATCGAGTGTCAAAGTCAAGTACTCCAGCGAGTGGCTTTCCATTTTAAACATTTTTTATTTCAAGTAGTCAGTGAGTGAGGAGCTATTACGTTGACTAGGTCGTCATGCTCAGCTAGAGTTTAGTTTATACGATTTTTGCAACAATCTTTCAACTAAAATCGACCAAGCTTGGAAGCGATTCGGTAACTTTTTATGTCTTTATTATTCGCTAGAAACATGCATTTCTTAGAGTGATAAGAAATAGGGTTTATAGAACTCCAATCTATTCCAAGACAAGGCACTATTGTTCTGACCGATTTGTCACTTTAATGGCCTCATGACGATTACTGTCAACAATCGCTGAAACTTCACTCGAGAGTCACGCAATTGAAAAGAATTCTAAATGGCATTTTTAAGACACACTTGAGCTACTGTCGCCACACACCCACTTCAAGGGAAGTCGCCTGAGAGCAGGATAACGAAGGATTTAGAATCAGACGACTAAATTGCCGCAAAAAAATATAAACGAAAAAAGTGAGAGTAAACCAAATCGTCGAAAAACCGGTCAAGATGTCTCTCTGAAATGCCGTAAACGGGTTTCGACTGTCTCTCTTCCACTAAATCTCAAATACAGTGCGTTTCACACATATAAGGCCATACAAAGATAGAAGCTAAGGTCTATAACTCCATAACTTATGAGAGAACCTAAGTATTTTTTATTTAAAAGGAATATTTAATAAAAAATCTCAAACATATAGAAACCTATTTATCTGCCCAAAGTTGTTGAATGAAATACCTGTCTGCTATTTGCCCGCACAGGTAGGCATACATATATTCATTCATGTTATCCCAGGGTGGAAAACATAAACAAAAGCGTATAATGATAGTGGGGAAACCGGAGACACTGCCAAGTCGAACATGGCGCGGCTCTGCCAAAATGGGTCAAGTGCGTTTTCAGGACAAATTAGCGAGAGGTGTGTTCGCCTTCAAGACGGCCAGCCAGTGATGTAAGCCAGTTCTGGCCAGAACTGCCAATTTTATTTACTTTTTGGCCAATTCAAGTTTACAAATCGGTTAGATAATAGCTCTATAAATAATGACCAGTTCTGTGTTTGGGTATTGAAGTAGCAATCACTTTTCAATCAGAAAATAATTAATACTATTAATTATTTAATACTATTCTGATTTCCAGTATTAGTCACACAAATGGAGCTCCCGCGAGCAGTGAACAGTCCCAACTGTCCCCCACCTTCGAGGACGACTACAACGATTACGACGAGGACTACAGCGATGAAGCGTCGGACAAGGGTCCTGAGACAGCAGAGAATAGACTGATGCCACAATCATCTTCAACATCGACCACCACAACATTTCGACCAATTTTTAGTGAGTTTTTTGTTGAATCCCTTTTAATGTCTGACCAGTCGACTTATTATTTTGATTTTTAGACATACCACGACGTAGCAACCATGTCCTGGAGCCCAGTTGTCCGCGCAACTGCCACTGCTTGGAGGACTTCAAGTACGTCCAGTGCACGAACGCCCATCTGACCCATGTACCCCTGGACATGCCCAAAACGGCGGCGATCATAGATTTAAGCCACAATGTGATTTCCGAACTGAGGCCGGAGGACTTTGCCAACCTGTCGAGGGTCCAGGAGATCAATCTGAACCACAACCTGATCAGTCGCATAGACACCGAGGTCTTCCAGGGCCTGGAGCGTCTGCAGCGCCTGCGACTGGCCAACAACCGCCTGACCAAGATAGATCCGGACACCTTTGCGCCGGCCAGGGAGCTGTCCATTCTCGACCTGAGCAATAACTCCATTGCCCAGCGACTGGACGGAGCGTTCCTCAACCAGCCGGGATTGATAGAGTTCAGTTGCTCGAACTGCAGCTGGACAGAGCTGCCGGAGCAGACGTTCGAGAACATGAGTGCCCTGCAGGTGCTCCGACTGGACAAGAACGATTTCAAACAGGTGAGATTTGCGCGCCAAGGTATCGCACTGCCTATCGGTCTATCGGGGGGGACGATAGTTGGCGCAGCCCCAGTTCAGCCCCAAAACATCTGTTCTCAACCGACAATATAGTTGTCCCGCTTCCGCTCACGCAGTCTTTTTCACTTGACAGCAAATCAATACGAGAGCTTTCACGCCGCTGAAGAACATAATTAAACTGAAGTTGCCGGAGCTGGACCAGCCCAACATCGAGGAGCTGTGCAACCTGCTCAAGTCCATAGACAACATCAGCTTCCGCCACTTCGACGTCAGCTGCTTCGAGCTCGTCCTGGGCACCTCCTTCAACGACAGTCTCATCCAGGCCACCGACCCGCCGTTCCATCGTGTTACGGATCTCCCGACCACCACACCGAAGCCCACAGCGGCTCCACCGCGCACTGGTGAGTTGCCTCATTAAAATTCTAAACAATAGTGTGAATTCTATAGTTAATATTTGTCTTTACTTCACGTACAGCCGATCGCAGTCGGAGCAAAATGGCAAACAGCACGGAGTTGGCAAAGGCCGGAATCATGAGTTCAGTGACTGAGAGCAGCGGGGTGAGTGCGGAGGCGGCCGGCGACCAGGAGAAGAGCAACCAGGTGGCCATATCCCAGGAGGCCATCAACACCCTGCTCATCTGTAAGTGATCCGGCATACTTCTCTGGCAGAAGTAAACTATTGTTTAATATTTTCAGGCATCATGGTCATCGCGGTGATCGGGATTATCATTGGGCTGATCTGCCGGAAGGACATTGGAGGGATCAAGACCAAATGCTGCCGCACTAGCAAGCCAGAGCCAAAGGACCAGGTGCATCCCACCGAGGAGATACCCTTAAATAAGCTAGCCTAAAGAAAGAAACCAGAAGACCAAATCTAGAAACACATCCTATCCGTTTAAACAATTCCATTTCGATGGCATTTTGTGTTAGATTATAAATAGGTAGATGTACGTGCATGTATATGGATAATTAGTTGACTACTTTGACTCATCAAGCTCTGCTCCATTGTTCGCCAGCACAACAGCTTCCAGTAAAATGAATTCCCAAATCCGTTGTTAGATTCTAGTTAGTTATAGCAGGTATAGCAGCTGCCTAGTCGCTTAGCGTTCTACTATTATTTAGGGGAGCACGGGAAACCCAACCACAAAAAAAA
The DNA here is from genome assembly GCF_017639315.1 of Drosophila ananassae. Lineage (NCBI taxonomy): Eukaryota > Metazoa > Arthropoda > Insecta > Diptera > Drosophilidae > Drosophila > Drosophila ananassae. Next base: position 7,267,437 of record NC_057928.1, read on the forward strand.
ACAAAAAACAAGAAACAAAAATGTAAAACCCACTCCTGGCTCTGTTCTAGAGATACTTTAGTTTTTAGAGCTTAGCCCTAGATTTTTTGCCAAAATACAATAAAAAAGAGATAATTGTAAATAGAACACAAGGAGGATGTGTATTTAATTCTTTCATAATGGATAAATGACAAAATAAATGAGAACCAGTAGGCGATAATCACTGTTTATTGTCCAGACTAGCTGACACCTGATAACTTTCATTGTTTTTCCGCAACCACAACCCCTTCCCGCAGTTATTTATCTTCGGAAAACAGATTAAGAAGCCAGTAAACAGATCGTAAAATATTGGCAACGTAAATAAACAAATCCGGCGCACCAAATTAATCAAAAGAGTGGCAAGTAGTGGGAAAATGTGATGGAACAACACGTGGCAGTGTGGATTCAATAGATACGGGTATCATCCGAGCTGATTATGTTCGTGGAACGGACTCCAGGCCGTCTAACGAGCGACAAACAAACCAAAGCACATGGCCTGGGGCGGAGAACCCAGAGAGAATGGGGTCAAAGTCAGGCCCAGATTTCTGATACAAGCAGGGAATTGAAAACAAAACAATAAGCTACAGATTAGTTCGATTAACCCACTCACTCCTATCAGAGTTTGAGTTTTGATTATTCATTCATTCATTCGTTTGTTTCTTTTATATAAGAATGGCAATCTTAACTAATCTCTAAGGATTAATCTCTTAAGAAATACAAAGAAAGTATATCTTTTTTTATTATAACTTTTACTAAACACCTTTATCGTAGACCCTCTGCTAGACCCTCCTAGAGTGTGTTTTATAAGAAAAACAACCCTATCAACCCTTATCTAACGAAAAAAAGAAGCTAATTCTCATGGTAGAGAGGAATTTGACCTAATTTCAAGATAATGTATAATGGATTGTATATAAACACTGAGTGCTAACACCATATAGACACCTGTAACCCACTTTGGGTTGAACAAACCCGAGGTCAGTTCCCAGTAAACTTTGGGGTGAAAATTAACTAAATGCGTATTAAGGAGAGAGAATATAAAATAAACAAGTTATAGCCTTCTTAAAGAATATAATTCTCTGAATACTACCCCTAATACCATATTATTTCCAGTCCACTAATAGGTATCGAGGTAGTCGCTCCCATATAGACCCATTCTATTCACACTTTATTTTTGTTTACGAATTCATTTCGCAACTTCCGCAATTAATGGCGTAGCATTTTGGTTAAAACGAGGCGGTCTGGGGCGGTCTCCAAGTGGGCGATGGACAGGGCAGTGACGTGCTACTGGCCGACGTGCATTTTGCTCCTCAGTTCCCACTCCCTTCCCATCACCTGGCCTGACTCACCCACGTTTTAGCCATAAAAGCACTTAATATTTACGAACTTCTCACTTACCTCCATGACCAGGCTGACGCAATCCTGCGACTCCTTGCAGTCCAGCAGAGCCACCACATTCTCATGGTGCAGCTCGGTGAGTTCCTTCAGGATCTTAATCTCCTTGCCCAGCAGATTCTGCGTCTTCAGTTGACCCTTCTTGGTGATGCACTTGATGGCCACCGGCATGTGTTTCTGCAATTAACACGAGGAAGCGAAAACACTTTCATTAATATTTAAACAGGGGGCTAGGCACTCTTAAAGTCATTGAACGGCCAAACCTACTTATCATATTATAAACCAAAGTCGGGGAAGTGATACAATCGTATGAGGTTTTCATTAACATATTGACTTATTTTTGAGTTCAATGTCAATGGATAATTAATGAAAAGTGTAGAGTTAAAGAGTTATTAAGGATAAACAGTATATAACACATGATTTTTAGACAAAAAGGGGTTAGAGGATGCTTAGCTGCAATGTATGAGAAGCGTGGAGAAGGGCGCACTTTTCAAAAACACTTTAAAAATCGAAGATTTTATAGACTTTCTCGAATTCCTATTGTAATTCAAGGCTGATTAAGTAGCTTTAGCTTGAATTATTGATTTAAAAATCGTATTTCCAACTAAGAAACTTGTTTTCTTGAGGAATTTCGAGCCTCAATCGTCATAAACAGCAGCTGCAGCCATTAATGCCTTCTCCAAATGTTTACACACTCCTCGGGCAAATGCTTTAATTAGCACGCACTGAACGAGTAACGAGGAAGGAGGAAGCCGGCGGAGGAAAATGCAAATCCCAGAACCGACTGAGGGTCAGCGACGTGTTGGTGGGTCTCGCTCGGTTAGCCTGTTATTATTAGATACGCAAAAACGCATTCAACCAGCAGACAAGGAGGGAAATGAGGAGGGACTGGCAGTAAATGCGGTGAATAAGATTGTTTACTTCGAGCGTTCGTTCGAGTGACGAACTGCAGGCCCAGTTAGCGGGTTGAGTTAGCCGGCTGATAAGGCCTGGGATACTGCCTGGGATGGCCTTATTTGTTTTTCACTCGGCAGGTGACAATGACTCCCTTTGTCTGTTGAGAGCTTAAGCCCCCAGTCTCAGGTCTCAGGTCTAGTTCCTCCATAGACTTCTCTCTGGAATATCGAATCACCTCATTACTGGTTCACGTGCCAACTGAATGCCCCTGGAAATCGATATGCTCTTCCATAACTGCTACAATCTTACAAAGTGCATTGGCGAGTGTATTTTTAAATGAAGAATCTCTTTTATATTACTGCCAATAGCCGTAAATCAAGCGAAGCCTGCAGCTTCTGACCGATAACAGATGCACTTCTGCCTGTTTGTTTGCGGCAATCGCGAGGCATCTGTTGTCAAGCTCCGGCAGAGGCAGTGGCAGTGTTTAATGGGTGAAGACCCCTAGCCCGAACTAGATTACAGAAGGTCAGCGATAATCCTTCATATATCATGAAAAAGACTGGCGATTTGACTGGCGACTTAAATATACATTTTTACGTCACTGCCTTGGTCTTGTATTTTGTTTACCTTCCATACCCAGATAGTAGAACCACCAAGAGATTAGATTACTCAGCGGAAGCCGGGCAGTTCTTGACCCAATCACCTCGATCCGGCACCTCGAGCAGCTCTGGAGCCAAATCTGTGTCAGAAGCGAACGGGAAAGTTGCCCCGCCAGCTTCGAATGCGAGGAAAAATGGAAAACGCAGACCTTTTCAACTTCAAGGTGCAGCTTCGCTGAATTTCATCAACTGGAGAAACCTGCACCCAAAAATAGAGGTTCATTGAACCACGAGTGGTGTGATAAGAGGCAAGAAATTGCTGGCTTTTGGGGGTCGGTCTTGTGGCTTGGAGGAGGTGCAATGGCCCCCCTAACTAACTTTTGGCCATAAATAGCCAAACAGGCAGAGACTAAAGCGAGTGCAGCAAAAGTATCTGATGGATACAGAGACTGTGGTGACTTCATCAACTAGTTTGGCGGGTGAAATGTATCTCAGCCATAAACTTGGCTAACAAATCGCGGAAATTCTCACATTATTTGCGACGCAAAACTTTTATACTTTGGCCAGCTAATTTGGCCAGAACTGGAGCTCTCCATCAGCTCCCCTGTCAGAAACTAGTTTCTGAGATACGTCTGGAATATGTCGCTGAATAATAATGCTTTGATTTGTGGATTTGTTTTGGTCTGCACGTGTTTCAGATTGGAAAGGTAATCGTGTTTCCCAAACCAACCGAAGACTTCCCTTCTGCCCACCTTGAAATAAAATAAAATAAAAAATAAATTAAATTAAAACACTTTCACAATCATTTAAATCATTTCTGTAATCATCCAAACAGGGGCCTGCCCAGAGAGCCCATTAAACCATTCAAGATTGATTATAAAACCACTAAAATATTGTACAATCTGAACTCTGATAGATTCCTCATAGATTATAGACTCTATAGAGTCTATAGACTTTTCCGAGACGCATTTTTCAGACACACTCTCTCGGTTCAAATGCAAATTAAACTGCAGCCAACTTTGGACAAACAAACTATATGAATATGCATGGTTTTGAGAACGAGATACCAGGGGGAAGGGATTGCGCAACCTACTAGAGCTGGAACTGGACAGGAGTGGGGGCTGTTCCATGAATGCTATGAACATGGCACTTAGAACGTAATATTTGCATGATTCCGGCGACTACACTTATGCAATTGCATTGGCTGGCGATAAAACGCAGTGTTCTGTTCCGTTCTGTTCTGTGAGTTATGGAAACACGTGTCGTCTGGATTGGCACATGCCGGCGTATCCACCAGATACAGATACTCAGATTAATTCATTCAGAGAAACTAGAGAAAAGGGAAAACTATATAGACGACGCTGGTTGTCATTTATTTTGGGAACTGGATCCTCCTTCGAGGAGGAGGACGAGACTTCCTTTTCACTCCGCAGGTCGTGCACTTCTCGGGTGTGTATCTTCCATTACTATTTTTAGCCAAATAGTCTGCCAGAGCCAGAGCCAGAGCCACGTGCAGACAAAAGACATGATTCTTTGTGCCGGTCCTTTGGGTTCTGTTTGGCTTGGAGAAGTGATTAGGCTAATGTCGGGTCATGGCGGCCGCCAAACCAGTTACTCCGAAAAGGCCATAAACGGAGAGATCCGGACTTGAAGTATTTATTATTTTTCAAAGATTTCTTGACTAAATAGAGTCTCACAAGAAGCAGTTTATCTGGGGGATTGGATATGAAAGTATACAATTACAAGATAAATGAGTAGGGATCTCTAGATCTTTAACAAATAAAAGAAAAAAGAGAAATCCATCAATCATCGAGTTGGAGGGAGATCTCTTATAGGTGACTTTGCCTTTGTTATTGGACTGGCAGTAGTTGTTGTCATTGTCGCACTGCACTCGCAATTAATAATGTGTAATTAATTTACAGGCCAGACGAACTTGAGCAACTTAGAAATACAAAAAAATATATATGAAAAAAACACTTGATAAGAAGGCTTTGTTGCACAAACAATAACAAAACAAGAAAACACTGAAAAAGCAATATGTTTTTGGACTTAATCTTATGGAAATACAGAGATACATACATGTATCTGTCAGATATATGTGGCGGGGGAGATCGGCTGGTGGATACAGAAAACAGCTGATGCAATAACTGGCAGCTGTTGCCGCTTCAGGCTTTTCACTTTTTGTTTTGCTTTATAATATAAACTTTATGCTATAAGCATTAAAAAAATTAATATTAATGAGTTTAATGCGAATATTTGGTGGAAAGATTTGATAAAAGTTGCTTGACCTGCCAATAGTTTCAGATTAAATCAATTAAAACTAATTATTTAAAGGTCTGAGGGGTCTTAAATCTTATGGCATTTTCTCTTATCAAGAAACAAATCATTTTTATGTTTTTTTCTTAAGAAACCCCAACTATTTGGCCCTTTCCAAGCCCAAGAAACTGGCTGACAATCGTTGAGAATAATTTATTTTCGCTTCGACCCTGAAATAGTTCAAAGGCACCATGAAAACCCATACACAGAATATACATTTTTCGACGCAGTGGTGGACTTGGAGCTCCAAAGCACGTGCGTGTGGCAGCCAAACAGCAGAATTTGCTTCAAAAATCAAAGGGGCAGGGTGGCAGCAATAGAAAATAAACAAAAGTTGTGCCTTTTGAAGCGAATGGTGGAAGATAAACGGCAACAAAGGGTGGGGATTGTAGAGGACTGTGTGATTTTTTGTACCTTAAATTAATTTTAATTTTAATTTAATTTGTTTAATTATTTCTTTTGGGGCAGGAGCTTCTTTGGCGATTTCTGCGGCGCACTCGCATGTGTTTACCTTCGACAATGGCGCATTGTTAATAATATTAGCTTTTTTTTTGTTTTTTTTTTTTGCGACCAAGCCCCGTATTTGTCACAAAACAATAACAATCGCGGGGGGTGGGGGGGATGGATGAAAAACAGGTTAATAACATGATGGAATGGTGAAAAAAGGGGGGAGAGGAGACTGGATGCTTACCTTGCGATGACGACCCTTGTAGACGACGGCAAAGGCGCCGTGGCCAAGCATATCCTTGGAGCTGTATTCATAGTCCCCGACAATATTCATTGCATGCGAGGATGAAGGATGCGCCCGGATGCCTGGATGTGGATGTACTCTCTGGTGGATGGCCCTTCTCCCACTACCACTGTCACTTCCACTCTTCCACTCCCCCACTCACTCTCTCTCCCTCTCTCACTCGGCACGAACACACCACTAACTAACACACGCACGTCGCTTGGCTCTCCTCGTTTTCTTTGCTTTTGCTTTTCTTTGCTTTGCTTTTCTTTGCCTTCCAATTGCAATTGTGGAAAATCAATTTTTTATTCCTGGGCCAGCAACTGGCTGCGAATTCTGGCTGCTGCACTTTCCAACCTGCTGCCGTTTGGCTTTTCACGTAACGCGTTTCCTTGGCTTGTGCTGTCCACAATTATCAGTGGCCACTCACTCTAATTTCACTTTGTAATTGAATTAAATTGTGTGTTTTTTTTGCTCTTCGCCTTCGTGTTCCGTGCTCCGTGTCGCTCGCTCACATCGGACAAGGCACACACGCACTCCACGACAACTGCAACTGTTTCCTGGCTTGGCAAATTTTAATTTTTTAACCAGCGAAAAACTTTGCAAAATCCGAGTAGCTGTTTGTCCGATTCTTCTTCTATTCGCGATTCGATTGGGGTTTCTGAGGGGATTGGGCAGGTGATAGATGTTGATATTTCGTTAGAGGTGGACGTGTATCGTGAGTAGTAGCGATATATACTGCAGGGTGTGGTAGCACTGATTTTTACTGGAGGTAACACTGATGGCCTTGCCGGACATCGGCAACAAAAAATCGATAGTTCGATATCAAAAATACATGTTCGTCATCCCTAGTAGCAGGAAACACAATAAGATCCATTTAATTAATAGAAAGCGCGGCGGAAAAACCAATTCCCGACTCACAGGGACAACAAAGTGATTCTTAGGCCAGAAAAACGGCAAGTAGTGCTGCCACTTTGTCAAGAACTGTGTTTTTCAGTCTGTCCGAGCGTGGGCAGAGAGTACAGTGGCATCCAGTGCATAGATAAGAGAAAGAGGAGGTGGGCAACAAGCGAGGTGGAGCTTAACGTGGAGCTGGCATCTGATTCCAGGTGTTATTGTTGCTGTATTGCAGAACTTGTTCCGAAAATCAGCCAGTATGAGCGCCCCAAATGATGGCGGCGCGGGAGGCGGACCAGGAGCGGTGGGAGGCGGCGGCGGAAGTACAGCTACAGCACCATCAGGTATGTTGAACGATATCCGAGTGTACTATACTCGCATATATAAATATATGTATGCACCAGTAACAAATAAAAAGCCCTGTATTAGCATTGTCCCCGTGTATGCGTGTGTATACATAACATTTGTGCGCCTCTCTTTACTCTCCCATACGCGCACTGTTTGTTTCCGATTCCCCTTTGTGCCTCACCTTCGTGGCAAATGCTGTTCTCTCTCTCTCTCGCTCTCTTTGTGTCCATGTTGTGTGCTTTGTTGTTACTGTGCATTCGTGGCAGGGTTGCCAAGTGTCCCTTCATGTGTTCTAATTGTTTGGAATTAAAAAATTAGCTTTAATCGTAATAATTGTAGTATTTTGAAAGCATAACTAGCCAGATTTGTGTTTGTCGCTTGTCCGTCCAAACATGTGCGTCCCAATTGGAATATTTTTTCTAACGAAATCTCATAGAAAATACCCACTACTGCCGCCCGCACAGCCCCAGCCCCCCTGAAAACCATTAAGATACGCACCCAGCCATTTCTTCCTCATGCACCATCATTGCTGTCATCGGTTCAAGTCACTTCATCGTCATCGGTGGCACCCGCAACCGCATCCGCATCCGCATCCCTGGTATCACACTCAAATCCGCCCTTTCAGCTGCGCGGCGTCATTAACAAGTACTCATTGCCGTCCACCCATTTACTCCAATCCTCTGCAGCGCACCCGGCGGTGGCCGCCAAGATCACCCATGTCAAGTCGGACGGCGGCGGCGGGATCTCCATTTCGGGTACTCCCATCCTCAGCGGCGGGACAATCAAAGTGGCAGCCGCCAATCCCGCCCAGCAACCCATTTCTCTCAGCACGGGACAGGCCACCACGGCAGCTTCCATCAGAGCCATCGGGGCGGGAGGTCAGTCCACGCAGGTGCGTGTTGTCATGCCGATGATCAAGCAGCTGGAGAACGTCACGGCGACGGGTAGGACGCAGATTACGGCGATACCAGCAGCTCCGGCCAGAAGTGTCTCGAATGCTTCCATCACCGTAACCAGGCCGGTGACCCAGGCCACATATCTGCCGAGGGCCAGCGTCACTGCCACCCAGATGGGTGGCGTGGGAGTCGGGGTGGGCCAGCGTCTAGTAACCCCTCTCAGAGCCACATCGTCCGCTTCGGCCACTGTGACACCAGCAGCTCCCACGGGTATTAGCACAACTGGTGGCTTTATCCGCGGAGCAACCGCTTCCGTGAGCAGGAGTGGAGTGGCGGTGTCTACGCAGCCACCGTCCACAGTGATCTCGTCCAGCAACAGCGCCGCCTGGATGCAGAGTCCCACGGGACAGGTGCAACTGATCCGTGCCATCCCCCAGCCGCGACAAAGGATCATCACCACGTCGGCGGGCGTTAGCAGTGCCAATGTGGTAACCACGGCTAATCCGGTCCAAGCACCAACGGGTAAGTGTTTAAAGGTTCTGCCTCCCGCGCCTTCTAACCCTGATTCCTTGCAGCTCTTTCAGTTTCTGCTGCCCAAACGCTGACGCCGCAGTCCACGGGACCGGCAGGTGTTCCCCAAGCCTACGTGGCCACTGTCTTGCCACAGAGGCAGCAACAGGCCACTCTGGTCTACTCCTCAAACGTGTCCACCCCGAACGCAAATCCCAATCCTGGCCAGCAGTTTAATTCCCGTTTCGCTGTGGCTACGCCCACTGGGGGAGTAACGACCACAACACCCGGGGGAACTACAGTCACTTCGCGACAAGTGCGACCCATATCGTTGGGGAAGGGCTTTACAGGAGCCAAGTTGAACACGACGAGCATCAGTATCAGGGCACCCCACCCCCAGCTCAATGCCAGCGTTACTCCTTCCCAGACGCCCGTTAGTGTCTCGGGAGGAGCGACAGTGGCGCCGGGACGAGGGCCAGGTGGTGCTGGAGCCGCTCTGACGGCTACGAATCTGCCCACCACGCGGATCATACAACTGCAGCAGCCGGCGACGGCAGCCACGCAGCAGATAATCGGATCGGCTGCTCGCCTGGCTGGCAATGTGATGCTGCAGCCCTTTTTGATGAGCACTTCGGCGGCAGCTAAGATGGGTAAGTGAGCCGGAACTGGGAAGTGTAACTACTCACCCGAACCAATACAACCTCGCCATCTAATTGAATCCTTTTGAAATATCTTTCAGGCATTCGTCCCCCAGTTACCATGACGGCCAAGGTGCAGCCCTCACTGACCATTACGCAGCTGAATCCCATCGGCAAACTATCCACGGCCGGATCAACCGGCACACCGACCATGACCCCGCAGGGTGTGACCAGCATCCAGGCGGTGCCAGTACCGAGTGTCTCGGCTAGTGTGGTGACTCCCAGTCCGGTAACCGGAGCGACTGCAGCTGCTGGTGGCGCCACCGTGCTGCCCCTGACCATAAGCGGCAGGGGAGAAGCCGTCGGACCCGCAGGCAACATCCTCACGGGCACCTTGACTCCCATTAAGAATGCCAGTGGCATCACCGTGGGCAAGATGATGATGGCGCCGACAACGGCTGCGGCACCAGGCTCGGATGTTACTGTTAGCAGTGGAGCTACAGTGACCGGGTTTCAGCGTACTTGGAATCCAGTGGTGGCTTCCCAGAGCCAATTGATGAAGGTGCGGTCTTGATAATCTTTAATTGTAGTTAAGGTAGAAATTGTAATTAAAACAATTGCCTTTTTCGGGAACTTTTCCTTGAACCGCCTCGTTAACTATCGAGTTTAGTTGAAGACTGAAGTTAAACCCAACAAAGGCCTACTTTCTACCAAGTGACATCTCCCTAATAGTTTAATTATTTCCACTTTTTGGCAGATTGATGAAAAGGGTAGTGCAGCTACGATCTACTACGAATCAATGCCGGCATCCTCGTCCACTGGCGTACTCTCGTTGACCACCACCACCGTGACTCAGAGCAGTCAGTCCCAAGCCCAATTGGTGAGCAGTGCTGGCGGAAGCAGCTTATCCGTTTCTTCGCTGCCATTTGCCAGCCATGCCTCGGCATCCGGAGCAGCAGGTTCCGGGGCTGGATCACAAGCCACCTTTACAGTGCTACCGTCCGGGGCGGCTGGAGCGGCGGCTACCCGAACTATCGGCCATCAGCAACTGATAATACCAACGGCGGCGAACAGTGCCCCGCCGCAGCACATGGTCATCCCGTTGCACACGTCCGTAAAGGTGACCACGGGAGCAGGCAACCCCCAGCAGGCGGGCGGAAGTGGAGCACTGGTGCCCAACTTCATGCGCAAACGAGACGCCGAGGGCTCGCCCATTCGGGCAGCCAAGAACCTGGGACCCACGTTGCTCTCCATGGCCAGTAACTCGAACAGTGCCACCAACTCCGGTTCCACGTTCAGTTTGAAACCCGTTTTTGTGGCGGTGCCCTCGTCGGTTAGCTCGGCACTCACGGTGGAGGCTTTGGCCAAAAAGGAAAGGGAGCGGGTGGCCCATGGAGCCCCCAGTAATGCACCCACGGTAGCATCTTCTGAGACTACCATCTCGACCACAAGAAATCTCCGTGCCGAGTCCCCGGCGTCCTCGGATGGTTCTACTACAGTATCGGCGAACTCTTCGCCTGGCGTGGATCAGCAGTTGCAGGACAGGATTGGCGAGCCATCGACGGCGAGAGGAACGAGTGGTCGCGACAATGCCACGCATTTCAATCCCATAAATGAGGTGAGTTGAAGGGAAGGTGGTAGCTTAAAACTATTTCATAAAATGTGTATTTTTCTCACCTTGAAGATGTACTCCTCGCATCAGGGACACTCGTCGATGGGAGCTCGTGGCAGCTCCTTTGTAGATGTCCAAGCACCAACGCCGCAACAGCAGCAACCTCAGCAGCCGACGCCCCACGTGGCGGGATCTGCGCAATTGGCACAGCAACCAGGAACGCGAATGAATGGCACCGGCAGCAGCTCCAGTTCGAGCTACGATTGTTCCGCCAGGAAGAAACCACGAAGATCGACGTACGATGCATAAATTTAACTATATTAGATTGTAATTTTAATTAATATCCTTTTGATATTCTAGTAATGACAGTCAGCACTCAACCCAGAGCCAGGCATCCTTGTCACTGCCACCACCGAGTGCGGAACCTACACCTACTGCTGCAGCAGCCTACATGCAGAAGCACAACAATGGAGGTCTACTGGTGGCAGCACCTGCGCCGGGAGTGGCTCCCAATAGTGCCCCAGTCGAGGCCAACCATCGGAACAGCACACCAGCAGTGGCGGGCAACAAGGAGAACGCCAATCCCGTCGACTTTGTTATTCGGCGTCCGCGCAACTGTGCTTTGCTGAATGTAAGAAGCCATCAGCTCCATTATCTCCTACTTTTGTCATTAAAATGTGTGTTTTCAGACCTATAAGCCCACCCACAAGCTGGCCACCAATCACTTCCATCGATACACGGATGTGAAGCCCAGGGAGGAGCGACGAGCCACAGTCATTGATTTGGCCAATCAGCCCAATGTGCGGGAGAAGATAAATGGATGGAAGATCTATCACTTACGGACGCAAATGGAAGACTTGGTATGTCCAGTGTCCCAGTCTTGAAAACATTTTTTAATCTTGTTCTCCTCTTTAGAACGAATCTGAGATGGTCAGCCTGGGGCAGCTAGAAACCATGCTACAAGCTCTGGAAAAGGACAAGGACAAGCACAGCGAAATAGAGCGCGTTAGTGAGCTGCTAAAGGTGGGTTTGCCTTGGAACTCGTACTTGATACAATTATTAATCCGATACTCCTTTTAGGGCAATATCCAGCGGAGTAAAATCATCACGGATGGCATCAACGAGGCCCAGAATCAGCTTATGAAAATCTTTGAGCACAAGCCCCACGTCTCAGACATCATTAGCCGCTGTGCCTCCAAGCGCAACTTCAAGAAGCGAGAGAAAATGTAGACCACTGACCATGGACCAGGAGGAGGACCAGACCATCCACCAGGACCATGTACTGATAATTTGTACATTTGCCTACTTTAAGAGTCTAGATTAGAGAATTTTACCTTAACACTACTCACTATCCATTTGTAGGACAAACCATTACAAAGAAAACGGCAATATTTTTTAACTTTCTTTAAATACAAAGTTTTAGAGTTGTATAATTAGTAAGACTTTTATTTGAATCTGAGGTGTTTCTGTAAAATTTTACACCAGGGCCAGTTACATGGGCGGCGGAGGAGGAACTCCATTAAACATAGGGTGGTGCATAGCTGGTCGTGGTGGTCCTGGTATGGGGAAGCCGCCAGGTGGTCCGATCGCCCTGTGAAGGTTGGGCGGTGGTGGTGGCATGATCTTGGGCTCGAACTTGAAGGCAAACTGCAGGAAGAACTGCTTCGTGTCCCGGTTCCAGTGCGTCCAGAATTTACCCTCGCTCTTCTCCACTTCCCTCGAGGGAACCTTGAAACCTATTGTCTCGTACGGCTCAGAAGCAAATAAGAGGTACTGCCATTTGCGGTCTGGCGGCTCGATCTTCTGCTCGTAGGCGGACATGAACCGGTGGCGCGGGACGATGGAATCCGAAATCTCGGGGTAATCGATCTGAAACAGCAGCGACTGCTGCCCATTGGAGGGCTCTCTCTGCTTGGTCACCCGGTAACCGGGTCGTCCGATCTTCACGAACTTCTTCGGCTCCACGCGGGGTTTCTCCGGTGCCAGCAGCGATGAGGGGGCTTCCTTAGCCTCCTTGGCGGCTCTGCGCGCCAGATTCTCCTGATGCTTCTTGCCCTGCGTGTGGGCCAGGTAGCTTCCCTCGTTGTTGTGCAGAGTCAGGCACAGCTTGCACTCGTAGGAGCCCAAGTGGTTTTTCATGAAATACGGATCTTTGTTCAGATCTATGGTCTCCAGCGCCAGTTGCCGCAGACGTTCCTTGCGGTCGCGGTTCGATTCCGACCAGGAGGCAACGCCTCCGCTGCCGGTCTTGCCACCGGCGCGGTTCTGAAAGTCCATTTTTCCAAGATTATTTCAATTTATTTGCTAAAAACGTTGTCGCTTTTTTCGGAAAATTATTGCTGGTGTAGATAACAGGGTTGCCGAGTGATGCGTTGTTCAGAGTGACCGTATCGATAACAAAAAATAATACTAGCTCGACAACTAAGTTAGATTGCGCTAAAAATGCTTTCAAAAAAGGTTTTTATTAATCAAAAAATTATCTTTTCTCTATAAATTCTTAAGTCTTGAGTTTTTGGTTCTCGAAAACAGCCAATTTCCAAGAATTCTTATATATTTTATATAAATATACCAGAAACTATCGCCATCTCTGGTGCCCAGGTTCCAATTCTTCCCACTGATGGCGCTTCTGTGAATTCTATCGTTTTTCGATAATTCTATCAATTTGTAGCCAGCTCTATTGCACATGCTGGATTTTTTTAATTTTTGAGTGGAAAAAAGTCTTAGAAAGTAAATTTATTGACCATAAGTGAAGATCCAGGGCGTTTGAAAAGATATTGAGGGAAAAGATCGTGAAAAGCATAAATTCTGCAGTGTTGAAAGGCTCGACGAAATCAAATGTAAATCATTTTTGCGAAATAGGCGTGCTCAGTTCGGATGTGAAGTCGCATTTTACTGGTGAGATTTTCGTGGGAGACGTCTCGTTTGGTCAAGCATTATTAGAAAATGGATAAGCCCGAGCTACACAGCTTTATGGGGCCTCCGCCGGCTGTAGCCAATTCCAGCAACAACAATGCTGCTGCCTCTTTTCCAGAGGCGTCATCGGCTGGCGATAAAAGTGCACCCCCTCCCAAGCGAATTATCAAGAAAATTAACCTGGACTTCAAGAAGCTCAAGGAATCTGGGCTCGATCGCAAGCTGGCCGAGGCTCTGAGCAAACATAGTCCAGGAGCCAAGCCGGCAAAGTCTTCAATCCCCTCTGCTCCTGCTGCTGCAGCTGCATCTGCATCTGCATCGCCCTCGACGTCGACTGCTGCGCAACAGAAGCCACAATTGCGTCAGCCTGGTAAAAAAAACTTATTACATTTAAAATTTATTATGTTTTCGTAGTTGTATGGCATTAGGCTTCTAGGATTTGTGGCAAATGTGTTTTTAACCATCTGAGTGTATGTGTGAGTTTGAGAGGCAGGGCGAAAATCATAGGCGGTGGCGCAGCTGTTAAATGCGTCCTCTTAAAAGCGTGCTTTTTTGACGGTTCTATTTCACGATTGTCTTTTCTTTAAAGGTCATCATAATATTTGCATTTTTTTAGTTTTTATATATTTACTAAATAAAATATAAAAATAAATACATTTAAAATACGTATAAAGAAATGCTTGATTAGGTTTATTCTTTCTTTTCTATGTAGTACTTCCTATGGAATGGGGCGTATACACTGGGCGGATATTATAACCGATATTTGTATTTGTTTATTTTTTATTTTTATATTTTTTAGTATTCAAATTATTGGAAAATACTCTATTATTTGATATATTTCTGATAATTGGTGGTATATTTTTAGTTTTTTTTTTTTACTATTTAAAACTTTCATGGGAAAAATATCAAAGTATAATCCTCAGACTTATGAGGGTTAATATTTTTTTTTTGAACTCATACCCTGCAAGCCGACTTCAAGTGCCACCCTCGACAGCAATCTTCGTTTTCTTTTGATGGCCCAACCTGTAAATGGGCGCTACCAATGAGGTTAGGGACGAAGTTTTGTTGCTCGTTTGACCCGAGTTCGAATCCCAGTGTTGACTAAACTAAGCTTTTGTTTTTTTTTTTTTAATTACTACTCAATATTTTGATGAACTATTGCTAATTTAATACTTTTATTTTAGTTTTACAACTACATTCGTATTTCTGTAAATAATTTTTTCATTTATGTTTGAATTTCTCTATTTTTAGCGCCACAGCCAATAAAAAAGAGAGCAATGGTGTCGGATTATATTGAAAAAATAGTGCCTGGCCAGACGAATGTGGACAGTTCGATGCATGTTAAGGCTCTGCTTAAAAGCCGAATCCTTAACAAGAGTATGGGTGGTATGCCGGCCAAGTATTCAGCATCCCGACCACCGCCATCTGCTGCTCTGGGATCCCCTGACTCATCGCCCACACCTGGGGTTTTCTCGGTGCCCATAGCCAAGGCGGATGTAACAGTGCGCCAGAAGCAGCCACCATTGCTGCTCAATTTGGTGAACAAGTTACCCAAATGTCGGTCCCTGTGTACGTCTTCTAGTTACAGTAGTCAAAAAAGAAGCACTTCCAAGGAACAGCAGGGGGTTCCACCAAAGGCTCCTGAGATTTCTCAAAAGCCTGCTCCTTCAACTCCAGTAGTGCCTCAGCGGAATTGCACAAATACCATCCAGGAACATAATAACATGACAACTAGTCCTCACCCGCTTCCTCCACCACAGCTAACTCCTCAAACTCCAATCGTTCTACCACAAAGCAGCAAAAGCTCTCTGCCTCCATTGATTGTGCTGGAGAACAAAGTGCTGTCCCCGGATGAGAAGATAGACTTGAGTAGCCTTGCCATTCAACAGGTGAAGCCCCTGGAAAAGACCGATGTGATTTCTCCTCCAGTTCAGGCACCAATCTCCACAAATCCGGCAAAGGGCAAGGTAATCCTAAGCACCCAAAAGCTGAAGCTGTCACGCGAGAAGCTCTCTGAGATGGCCAACGAGATTCGCAACCAGGTGAAGAAGGTGGAAGCTATCCCGCAGCTCGAAACAGTTCCCACATTCAATGCATCATTGAATACCAAACCCAGTAATGTGGAACCATTAACCATTAATAAGGAATGCACTCCCGAAGTCTATAATTCAACCATGGAAACCCCGACTGTAAAATCGGGAGATGTGTCCCTCTTTTCATCCCCAGTTAAACAATCAAAGGAATTGCTGTCTTCGGAGTCTGTTGAGGTTTCCACTGATACTCTATTGATTACAGAGCCGGAGGAAGTGCCTGTATATAATCCTTGCACCCCAGAACCAGAAGAGTTGCTTGAAGTTACAAATATAGAGACCAAAACTGCGACTCCAGAGACAAATCAGTTGTCTAAAGAAGACACTTCTACTTCCACATCCAAGGTTTTGTCCGCCGTAGACTTCATAGCCCAGCTCACAGCTGAAAATACTCTGGACGACAGCAGTTTCATGGAATTATCCCCCGAAGAACAGCGTTTGAATGCCCTTTTTGGAGGCGGCGGCGGCTTCGGTGTTTCTTCTGCAATGCCCGTACAAGAGCCGGAGAAGGTTGAAGTGAATACGGAAATTCAAAAGGAACTCCCAAGGCCCGAGCCGACTGTCTTTGTGGAAACCCCGGCAGATGAGGAGCTGGCGATTGGAAAGATTTTGAAAATGGATGACGTGAATATATTGCACGCCACATTGGATGTGAACAGTGATAGTACCAACATTCTTCGCATAAGTCCCAATGCTGTAAAGTTGCAGAAGAGTGTCGAAGTCTTGGAGAAGATTGCGGAAGAACCAAACTATGTGGAGGCCGATGAGGTTCCTAGCGAAAAACCAAATCTTGCTGCCAATATCTTAGTAGAACAACCAAAAAATTCAAATGACGTGGAAGTGCCTTCGGAGATGAGAGATCCGGAACCAGAAAAGGAGGTAACTCCACCTGTAAGGAAGCAGCCGATGAGGTCCAAGAGAGCCAAGATTAATTTGGTCCAACGGACTAAAAGACCGAGTGCTGCGAAGGCGACTGAAGCCAAGAGACCCAAGCCAGAGTTTGAGGAAAATGATGAGCCGGCGGCTGAGGCAGAGCGAAATGGAGATATGGAGATAGAGGTAATTGCTAATTTCGATAATCCAACCTCAGACATAGTTAGCCCTAATGTATCTAGTATTACAAATAATCCAAAGGTGTCATCAGATGAGGGGCGGAGTAAGGAAGTTAATGATTTGGGAGTAGAACCCGACAAAGAACAATCGCAGAGAACCACGCAGCAGGATGAACCAGAAGTGGAGGAGGAAGAAAATGAAGGTGCATCGAAACCGCCAACCGACAGGGACCTAACCCAGCTGTATCATCCACCCAAAATGCCAAAGAACAAATCCCGCAAACAAAATCAAAACCTGGAGTTATTGGATGATCCACAACCCTCCACAACTGGCAGCAATGTATCCTTAATAGACATCCTTTCCCAGGAGCAACCTCCGCCGCAGGGCGAAGCCAAGATACCATTTCGAAAGGAGCCTGAAGAAGGGGATAGCATAACATGTTCAACACCAGAAGCAAAGGGAATCCAAAACCTAATAAGCCACCTGGAAGCCGAAAAGGTGCCCACACAGACCAAGAAGACCTCTCCCAGTTCTGAAGAAACTCCGAAGGTGGGGTCACGAAAAAAGCTCGTTAAAACGCGTCCAATTCTTGGCAAGAGATCCGCCAGAGTCGCTCAAAACTCCCAGCCAGAAAAGACAACCAGTTGCATTGACCCAGTCCCAATTAGTATAGATGTTAGAAGTCGTGTCCCCACTTCCAGTACCAGTGACGATGATAGATCCGAGACAGTCGAATTGGAGGAGAAACGCACTCGAACTCCAGTTCTTTCTTTTCAAATTGCACAAAAAAAGATCAATGAAACGGACATTAGCGACGATGCTTCTCCAGATCACGATGAGACTGAGGACGAGCAGCTGTCCCATGTAAAAAAGCCACAAGCTATGCCGGAGGTTACCAAAAGCGAGGAGAAAGTTGAAATTCATAACCAAGGAGCTGATGATTCCGACAGCAGTAGCCCTAGGGATTTTTCAGAAAGTGTAGCCATTAATGAGGACTTAATACAAGAAGAACATCCATCGGAAGAGCCAACAAAGGATGTTTCTTCGGAACCAGGTGGCGGAGACACCTCCAGTGTAGTTGAGGAGAATTTGGAAGACTCTTTTAGGAAACTGAAAGATGCAAAGACTGTGATAAACGAAAAGGTTTCACCAATTCCCGAAAATAGTACAAGAAGGAGCAGAAGGTCTACAAAAAAAGCTTCAGAGAAAGAACTTTCCAAACGTGAAAGTGAAATTGAAAATAATGTTTCGACAGAAAAACAGGAAGAATCGACAGTTGAAAAATCAAAAGGGAAACGACAGTCTAGGGCGAGTTTAAAAGCTCAAAAAACCCTGATTCTTCCAGAGGAGTCTAAGGAATCAGAGATATCCATTGCGGTTTCGTCCGCCGCGGAAGAAACTAAGATTCCTGAAGAGCCAACTACTTCCGTCAAATCCCTACGTCAGCGGCAATCTCGAAGTAGAACCCCAAAAGTGGCTAATATTTCAACAGGAGAGATTTCTCAACCTACAGATAGTTCTGTAGAAAATATAGAAACAAAAGAGGAAAAAGAATCAGCCTCTGACAATTGCAAAAGTAAACGAAAGTCCCGGTCTTGCAACTCTAAAAAAACAGTCTCAAAGGATTTGGAAAAGGTGGAAGATAACGAGAACACCAAGACTGTAACTGGAGATAAAAAAGTTCCGGATGAAGATAAGTCTGCAGAGGTAGCATCTAAGAAGCCAAGCAGAAAACGAGCATCTCGAAGTAAGACACCAAAATGTATAGAAGCAACTCCACCGGCTGAGAAACCTATTAATAGTAGCGATAAGCAAGGAGAAGGAGAACTATATGAAACTCCACAGACAACCGAAGAACCTGAGATTATTCCACAAACTAGGGAAAAACGTAAATCTAGAAGTAGAAAAGCGATTCCAGATAAATCAAAAGATTCACAGGAGCGGGAGAATCCTGTATCAAAGCCCGAAGAAGTGGACACATCACAAAGTGTCACTACGAATCTAACAGAAGTTTCTACAACCGAAGAATCTGCAGATAAAACTGAAGATTTGGCTAAAGAAAGTGTTCCAGAAGAATTTAAACTTCCTGAAAAGAGTGTGAAACCTAAAGCAACTCGAAGATCAAGGATTAAAGAGTCGCAACCCGAGTCACTTCAAAGTCCTGTGATAAATCAAGAAGTAGCTAATGAGTCCGATGTCGTTCCAAGTCCAGTTCAGTCCAAAAGACAAAGAAGAAGTCGCTGCGCTGAGCCGAAGTATGTGGATGAAGCTAATTCTGCAATGAAACGGAAGTCGAGGTCCCAGCCGGACCCGGAAACCGCTCCCATACCGCTCCCCAAAGACGAAGAAATCCAGACCCCCAAAAGAAGAAGAAAAGAACCCGAAACGCCAAAAGCTGAAGATGTTGAACCTCCATCGTTGGACACTCCAAAGACTCCTGCGAGAAGGGGAAGGAAGCGAGCAGCCGAAGCGGACTGTGAACTAGCCAAGAAACTGAAGGAAGAAGGTATCACGGTTACTCCCTTTAATCTGCGCCTGCTACTCGTCCGTAAAAGGGAGCAGTTGGAAACCGAAGAGGTAGTGACATGCGAGGGTGAAGGTGATGGGCCTCTGCAATGCGGCCTGTGCCTGGCTCGCAGCTCGACGGAGAATTGGCAAAATCACTTGTTGGAGCACTACGGAGTGGGTTGGCTCATTGAGAACACGCCGGAGGTGAGCTTCCAGACAAATTATATAAGATTCTTCAATGATAATAAAGTTTTGTTTTATAGTTGATAACACGTTCCTCGGCAATGGCGATGATGAAGGCCTTTCTACAGAAAAACCCCGAAAAGCGGCTGGTGTGCCGCATGTGCAACAACAAGTTGACCTCTGCCCAGGGTATGATCCTGCATCTGGAGAGCTGTGCCAAAAAACTTGCGGCAGTTGAAGATACCTTTAATGTGCGTCTGCTACTCATCCGTAAAAGGCAGCAACTGGAAACCGAGGAGGAGTTGACCGACGAGGGCAAAGGTGATGGTCCACTGCAATGTGGCTTGTGTCTGGCTCGTAGCACCACGGAGAATTGGCAGAACCACTTGTTGGAGCACTATGGAGTGGGTTGGTTCACTGACGAACAGCCGGAGGTGAGCTTCCAGATGAATATAAACTTAACAATAAATTATAATTATTATTCCGTTTTAAGGCCATCACACGTTCTTGGGTAATAAGGAAGATGAAAGATTATCTTATTATAAACCCCGAAAAACGTTTTGCTTGCCGCATGTGCAACCATCAACTAACTACTGCCATGGGTATGATGCTCCATTTGGAGAACTGTGGCCGGCAGCGGGTGGAATGCGAGTTCTGTCGAAAACTTTACGCATTCATGTCGCTGCCGCAACATTTGCGAACCTGTCCCAGGAGGCCCAAGGATGGAATTAAAGAAGAACAGGGGAAGGAAATAAAGGAACCAGTGTCCTGCCATGCGTCTGCTGAAAGTACCTTCAGTGCGCGTCTGCTACTCATCCGTAAACGGGAGCAACTGGAAACCGATGAGGTGCTGACCAACGAGGGCGAAGGAAGTGGTTCCCTGCAATGTGGTCTGTGTCTGGCTAGTAGCACATCAGACAATTGGCAGAACCATTTGTTGGAGCACTACGGAGTGGGTTGGTTCATTGACGAACAGCCAGAGGTAAGCTTCCATACCCATCTGGAACTTAACAATAAATAATTTATATTCCTTTTCAAGATCATCACACGTGGTTTGGTTATAAAGAAGATGAAAGATTTTCTCCAGAAAAACCCGGAAAAGCGACTTGGTTGCCGCTTGTGCAACCAACAACTCACCTCCGCCATGGGAATGATGCTCCATTTGGAGAACTGTGGCAGGCAGCGCGTGAAATGCGAATTCTGTAAGAAACTGTACGCATCTATGACGCTGCCGCAACATTTGCGAGTCTGTGCCAAGCGTTCCATGATCGAGAAAGCAAATGAACAAGATCCAGCGGAGGAGTCCAAGGAGTTAGTTTATAGTAATGCCGGCAGAGCTAAGCGCAAGTCCACAATAAAGGCGGAAACAAAGCTGAAGAAAATCGGTGAAGCCCTAACCAGTGAAAATTCAGCGATGGAAACCGACCAGCAGAAAGATTTCGATGGCGACTCTTCCGACTATGATATGGCAATGGATAAGGAGTCATCGGATGAATATGCATCGGAGGGCGCAGACTCTAACGAGGATCCAATTCTTAGCGAAGCTGAGAGCGAGGGCAAGGGCAACAAGAGATCCAAAAAGTCAAAGGCAAATGATGCCAGCAGAAAAAAGAATTCTCGCAAACGACCAGTATTTCTGGGTGACGTGTCAGAGAAACCTTGTAAGTAAAACTGAATTCCCATTAAAATTGTTTAAAAATAAATTTTCGTCTTCTGCAGTGTTTTCTCGTTACATTAACTTGGAGCTTAGGATAGAGAATAGATGGAAGAAATTGTAAGTAAATTACAAAGTAATGTTGAATGTTTAAATATTATTAGATATTATTTTTTTTAGCCTGCAAATCAGTTATGCCAAAGGATCCTTGTTCCCGCAATTCGAACCCAGTTACTCCATAATCTCTCTCGAAGAAGCCCAAACGCTGCTGCCCTCGAATGATTCTAAATCCATGAGATATGCTTTTGGTGGCGCCGAAAAATCAGGTGATTGGAAACAAATGGGACTCTTTGAGGGTTTCATGAATGACGGTATGTTCAGAATCAAGAAAATCTAGCAGGGCCTTACCTATTCTACCCCTTGACAGGTGAATATATTGGCTATCTTGGCGGAGCCATTAAACAATTGGCGTGGGCTCCTCTGCCTTCGCAAGTTAAGACCCAATACCTACTGTGCTCCCTGCGAACAAAGTTGAAGAGCTATACGAAGCATGTCAAAATAGAGGGAAAGGAGGATGCTCTGCTGATGCTGCTGAAATGCTCAGTACCTGATCATAATCCCAGTGATAATTTTTCCGCTCTTCAACTGGACCTCCACTACGGAGTTCGAGTGCCAAACGGACCAGTTCACAGCTTCGTCTTTATGCCCAGTGGTGGCTACGATGAGTCAACCAATCGGTTAGGATTACTGGCAGTGAGCAATTCCATGAGCGATGTCCACATCTACGCCCTGCCTTTGAACCTTCCAGGAGATGAGCAGACTGGCACAGAAAGCAATGTGATTCAACTAAATTCACTTCTGACCCTTAGCTTGGATATAACCAATCCAGTGCAGGATCAATGCACTCGCATTTGTTGGTCTCAGGTGAGTTTTGGGATAGAATACGACTTTAGGAAGATCCTCTAATTGTTTTATTCCTTTTTCCTAGGCGCGGGGGCACAATTTCCTTGTGACAGGCTATGCCAAGGGAAACGTTGCCTGTTGGGATATTGGCGACACAGAAGGCCTCAATTGCATCAAGCAGGACAACCAACTCTACATTGCTCCTTTGAATTTCTTCTTCATAGGCGAACGAAATATTCAGTGTAAGATGAATATTTTCCTTTCATTTTTTTATAAGAGTATATTGATTTATTTTGTATGTTTCGTTTAGATTTGGATCTTCATTACGATGCCAACGGACCACGTTGGTTGGCGGTCGGCACCAATGTGCGCCGCTTTTGTATTTTCGATATTAAAAACTGGTCACAACCGTATCCCTTGGTAGAGGGCTCCAGTATCAGCCACCTGTATGTAACCAGCTTGTTTTGGTCGCCCATTTGTGAGACAATAATTGTCGGCAGCAATGAGCTGTTTGTGAATCGTAAGCTAACCTTCATGTCTAAAGTATATATTTGAAACTTAAACTATTGAAATTTTGTAGGAATGACCCGCAATCTGGCACTGAGCCCTTCCGGCATTAACTACGACTACAAGACCCTTGAGAGTACGGTGTCAAGTACTCGTGCAATGCACTCGAATATCCAGAAAAATTACTTGGTTTTGGGGACGGACAACGGGGACTTGGTGTTCGTGGATGAGCGCGATTTAAACTTTCCACCAGCTCTTAATAAGTCGGCGTTTATTGTACGAGCCGTTTCCACCCTGGACTTGGTTCACTTGAGTGAAGCAACTTCAGATCCCAAGGATCCCATTACCCCGGAGACCTTTTTTCGGGACTATGCTTTGCGAATAAAGCCTGTAGTTCCCGTGCAACCGAAAGGTAGAACCACATACTTGAGTGAGAAGCGCATGCCAAAAAACCTTACCAGTTTGCCCCTGACTCGATACAACTGCGTTCACTGCAATTGGAACAGTCCCGCCAACTCCTTGGTGGCCGTGGGCACCGAACACGGCCTGCTGCGTATTCTCAACTTTCAGCGGGATAAGTTCTTTCAAAGACAGCCCTAGTAGTTGTTACCCTCTGAACGAAGCACTCATCTGAGATTATAATTTATTGTTTCTACTCATTAAGCTGATTAGTTGTTAGGAACTAGTTATTGAAGTTATATGTGAAAATTGTATAATTATGGTTTATTTATAGCTGTTGTAAAAATATAAATACTGCGATTTTATATGGAGTTATCTTAGTATTTAGAAATAATTATAAGTCTAATGTGCTTCGCAAACAAAGAATACATTTTGTATTAAAATTAAAAATTTTCATGGACGTTGAAATTCATTTTTATTTCGAGCAGCTTCCAGATGGAATATTATCTCAATTACTAAATCTGTTAAGATAAAGATGAATCATAAATCAACATGCTTGCACTTTCGCTATTATAAACAAGAAAGGAAAGCTAACTTCGGGCGGAGCCGAAGTTTATATACCCTTGCAGTTGAGTCGCAGTCCGCTAGGTGGCGCCACGCATCTTATATTATTAGATATATAGCGGATCGTATATAGTTGGCCGATCCTTATGAAACTTGGAAAATCGAATTATTTTGCCAAAAGAGGAATCCATTGAAACTCCCATCCTTCTAACTTGAAAAACAACGAAGTTATAGCATTTCCGATCAATCAGTTATATGACAGCTATAGGATATAGACGGCCGATCCTTATGAAATTCGACAAATCAGATTGTTTTTCCCAAAATAGAATCTCTACCAAATCCCATCTTTCTAACTTAAAAAACACCAAAGTTATGCCAATTTCGATCGTTCTATGACAGCTATAGGATATAGTCGGCCGATCCTTACGAAATTTTGTACATAAGATATTTTGGTCAAATATAACATGTGTAGAAACTCCCAACCCTCTAACTTAAAAAACACCAAAGTTATGGCATTTCCGATCAATCAGTTATATGGCAGCTATAGGATATAGTCGACCGATCCCGGCCGTTCCGACTTATATACTGCCTGCAAAGGAAAGAAGGGTGTGTGCAAAGTTTCAACTCGATAGCTTTAAAACTGAGAGACTAGTTTGCGTAGAAACAGACAGACGGACAGACGGACATGCTCATATCGACTCTGGAGGTGATCCTGATCAAGAATATATATACTTTATAGGGTCGGAGATGTCTCCTTCACTGCGTTGCACACTTTTGACCAAAATTATAATACCCTCTGCAAGGGTATAAAAATGATTCAGGGTAAAAGGAAAGATATTGCGAAATTAGTTGCAGTTCAGAACTTGTCGTTGGAGGATTTTTTGAAATGGACCAAGGCGATACTTCCAGTTCGGTACAGGACGAACAGAAACCGGATCCAAGGGACCCAAAATATATTGAATTAATAAAAGAAACTGATAATATCGATGCTTGTGATGAACTGGAGAAACACAATATGGATTTTGTTCGATCGCTGCTCTACCAATCGAGTTAGCCTTGACAAGAGGATCAATTAGAAATTCATGTACTCCACATAGGCTTTTAAAATCATCAGTCTTATTCGGCCAGTCCTCGAAGCAACACGACGATCTAAATTCTTATTTATTGTATATTTTTTGTAGATATTTCAATAGTCCCTCAAAATTATAGGAAAAACCAAAAGAGAGGTTTACATTTTCATTTATAATACCTGGAAGAATTATACACAATGCACACCAAACCTCCAATGGACAACAAGGCTGTCATTGAGAGTCATCGGGAACGTCTTTCCCGACTACTGGAACGCATTTCGGACGTTGAGGAGAAGGTTCAGGAGATAATGGAGGTCAACCGGCAGAGGCTGGGCTTCAGGCTCCTGCAGAGCCAACTCAACCACTTGGCGGCCGAGGCCCAAATCATCGAAGACCTAATCGAGCAGGAGTCCAAGGAGGATGGCCAACCCGAAGCATAAACCCAGGGAATTGAAAATTAAACTTGACTACATTGAATGTACATGAATATATTATATATTTCTTTATAAATTTTTAACTTTTTTGTATTTTATTTATTTTAAATACTATATGCAAGTTTAACAATGATAGGGTTTCGTTTTTTTGTAGCTTTCAGCGTTTTTTTTGCGATCATAAAATCAAATAAAATCGGATGTACATTAAATTCTTAAACTCAACCACTTGGCGGCCGAGGCCCAAATCATCGAAGACCTAATCGAGCAGGAGTCCAAGGAGGATGGCCAACCCGAAGCATAAACCCAGGGAATTGAAAATTAAACTTGACTACATTGAATGTACATGAATATATTATATATTTCTTTATAAATTTTTAACTTTTTTGTATTTTATTTATTTTAAATACTATATGCAAGTTTAACAATGATAGGGTTTCGTTTTTTTGTAGCTTTCAGCGTTTTTTTTGCGATCATAAAATCAAATAAAATCGGATGTACATTAAATTCTTAAACTCAACCACTTGGCGGCCGAGGCCCAAATCATCGAAGACCTAATCGAGCAGGAGTCCAAGGAGGATGGCCAACCCGAAGCATAAACCCAGGGAATTGAAAATTAAACTTGACTACATTGAATGTACATGAATATATTATATATTTCTTTATAAATTTTTAACTTTTTTGTATTTTATTTATTTTAAATACTATATGCAAGTTTAACAATGATAGGGTTTCGTTTTTTTGTAGCTTTCAGCGTTTTTTTTGCGATCATAAAATCAAATAAAATCGGATGTACATTAAAAAATAGTTGTTTATTTCGGTTTATTACATAAAAATATAAACACTCTTCTCTGGCGCTCTATTGGCATAATAAATAAATTGGCAAAAGACGTGACTACACTAAGTGAATCAAATGAATGCTTCTGGGATTTTTGACATAGACGACTATAGTTCATATACATAGACATACATATATATTTTATATAGTACAAATAGATTAAGAATTATCGAACAGATGCGTGCAAACACTTTCTAAAAACCTGAACAAATGCATTAATTTGCCTTAAAACATTCACTTCATTAATTTGTAAAACAGAATTCGTTGGTTGAATGGTGAAGTAACACTAAGTAAGCATATATATCCATATATGTTTTGTTTTTCTTAAATTGCTGTTGTCTTTTCAATGGCTGCAAAAGCAGGCCTTACATTTCTCGCGGCTTTTCTGCAGTTGACCTTCAGTCTTCGCTCTTAGTAATAGTTTGCTGCAATAGTTTCCCGTCTCTCTCGTTACGCTTAACCGAAAATTATGCGAAAATTAAATTCTATAAACAAATTCATCAGGACTTGCACTTGCACTTAACGCGAACCTAAATCGAACGTAAATTAACATCAAGTTAACAGTGATTTCCGGTCCGTTTGCCGGCTTCCGGTTTGCGCTAATTCAACTTCCTGCGCCTGCGCCAGCGCCCCCTTACTTCTCCGCTGCACCGTTGGAGACAACTGCGCTGGGATTGGATCGGTTACCGGCCAGCTCCTGCTGGATCTCGTTCAGACTCTTGCCCTTCGTCTCAGGCACAGCGAAGAACACGAAGAACACACCCAATACAGTGAGGCCGGCGAAGAGCCAGAAGGTGCCTCCGATTCCCAGTCCGTTGTTCAGATCGTCGAACGTCTTGGTCACCACAAAGGCCAGCAGCCAGTTGGAGGTGCCAGCCAGCGATCCAGCGAAGCCCTTGATATCAGTGGCGAACAGTTCACCCATCATCAGCCATGGCACGGGTCCGTAGCCCATCGAGAACATAATGATGAAGATGCACAAACTGGCCACCGGCAACCATCCAAGGCTCTCCACCTGGGTTGGGTCTTGACTCTGCAGATAGAAGTACACTCCAATGGCAGTGGTAGCCACAGCCATGGCACATCCGGAGGCCAGCAGCAGGATACGACGGCCCAGCTTGTCAACAACCAAGGTGGAAACGAAAGTGGCCACCACCTGCATGATTCCGATCAAGATTGTGGCCCACTGTTCTCCAATGCCGGTGTTAGCTTCCTGCAATTAAAAATACTCATTTAGTAATTTAATTTTAAACTATTATAAAAACTATTCCGAAAATTTAGCCTTCGCTGGGGGCCATATAGTGGCTCCATGCATTTTTAAGCTTTTCAAAGGGGACCCTCCAGAAAATGTTATGAAAAATCTAAAAAAAAATTATGATCCCAGATTTTG
This sequence comes from Drosophila ananassae, assembly GCF_017639315.1. NCBI lineage: Eukaryota > Metazoa > Arthropoda > Insecta > Diptera > Drosophilidae > Drosophila > Drosophila ananassae. Next base: position 7,294,793 of record NC_057928.1, read on the forward strand.
ACGCAGATTTGTGGAGAGTCAATCTACGAGTCATTTAAGGTATTCCGCTCAGATAAATATTAGCAGCAGGTCTCCGCTGGGGGCCATATAATGGCTCCATGCATTTTTAAGCTTTTCAAATGGGACCCTCCAGAAAATTTGGTATAAAATAAAAAAAAAAAATAATGTTCCCAGATTTTGAGTCAAATTTGTGGAGAATCAATCTACGAATCGTTTAAGGTATTCCGCTCAAGAATCAAATTAGTATTGGCAAAGGTATGGTGTTTGCTTGGAGTTACACAGAAAAGATCTTAAAAATTTTAAAACCTTACCTTAAAGATCCTGGACGAGTAGAAAATAACAGCGTTGATGCCGCACACCTGCTGGAAGAACATCAGACCCAGACTGATGGCCAAGGCCTTCCTGGTAACTGGACGGTTCAGGGCTGACCAAACATTGACCTTGTTCTCACGGATTTCCCGGTCGGTTTCACGCAACTCCGCCAGCTCAGGCTCATAGTCGTAATCCTTGCCACGCAACCACTGAATGGACTTGATGGCGTTCTCGGACCGATCTTTGGCAACCTGTCAACGGGGATTTAGAAAAAGAGACAAGTTAGATTAAATATGGAAAAGTGTTTTCATATATACTTTATCTCATTATCATATCATTCTGATAGCAAACTCGTGATAGCTTTTCGTATCTTAAAACTCTTGTATCTTAAAATCAAAGACATTTTAGATTGACTCGGGGAGTTCCCTTATCTATGAATGTCATGGGAAGATATTTTTCTTTTATAAAATTGATTGATTTTAGAATTTGATAGATTTCTGATTGATTGATTTCTATTGAAAATCTAGTGTCTTTTTTGACACATTATGACTTCTTGAAATAACTGATATTCTTCCACTTAATGTTTAATCTTATTTTTTAAACACTGATATTGGAAACTTACCAAATAAGTAGGTGATTCCGGCATGAAGAAAAAGATTGCGCCAAAAACGAGGGGAAGAAGGCCGCAAACGACGCTCACCCAGAAGATTTCCAAGCCAGCTCCGATGGCGTACACAAACAGGATACCAATGGTGATCATCAGCTGGAAGAAGCTGCCCAGGGTTCCTCGAATGTCCTTCTGGGCAATTTCACCCGTGTACATGGGAGCAGTCACACAGAAAGCACCGCCAGCAATACCGAGGATGTAGCGAGAGGCGTACATCAAGCCCACATTGGGCGCCCAGATGAGCATGGCCCAGCCAGCGATGAAGGGCAGCACCAGGAACAACATGGTCCATTTTCGTCCAATCATATTGATGAGGAAACCGATGGGGATGCACACGGAGGCGGCACCCAGGGTCATGGCGGAACTGATCCACGAGAACTGGGTGTCGCTAACGGGGAAATCGTATCCGGTGCCATTGTCTACGATCTTTGTCTGGGCGGGCGATGTCCATCCCAGAAGGGTGCCGCAAGCGAAAGCACCACCAGCGGCTGCCAGAGCCGCCACATACTGGGGCAACTTCCGGGAATTGTTCTCCGTCGACGTATGCACCATTCTGCCGAGTAGATTCTCCTGATCCTGAAAGGAGGGGATTGAAATTTAATAATTATAATTTTTACACTTAATTGTAACTAATAATACTATTATTTATGCTCTTTTTTTCCACAAAACCACTTAAATTATAATTTAAACTTTCACTTATTTCCACTCTTTAAAATACAAGGTAACTATTTATTTTTACCTTTTCAAGTTCTAGGAAGATGGCTATTAGTTAGATCTTTCTGCACTGACCAACTGACTGGGACTGAGGGCCAACTATTGGCTACCCAGAAGTATTATCAAACCATGGTCCGTGATAAGGCCCGAACCCCCCGCCCGGTGATTAGGACATTTATTGGGGAGCCGATAAAGAGAATTCCATTCCATGCCCCGTGCACCCATATTTATTGCACTCTCCCAGATACAAAAACAATTTTTGGGCTATGCTCTCCCCATTCGGATTCCGATTTCGATTGTGCTGAAGTGCTTCATTATTTCATTACGGCGATCACATAAACAGAAGTCGCCCCCCGAAAACCGTACAACAAGTTCACGCACCCTCGCTACGCGATATCATTCATACGCCGTGTGGCCATGGGTATTTATGCTTCAAAGGGGTAAGCTCTTAAGTCCCTCAAAGGCCCCCAATGGAGATCGTTTAATTCATAGTTCAGGATGCCGCGTGATCAATTAAGGACTTGCTGACATTTTTATGAATTTGAGACCTTAAGTACTATTATTAAGTACATGTGTTCACACTTGAAAGTTTAAAATAAGCCAGTTGATTAAGGAAACTTTGTGTTCTTATTAACATAAGTGCCTGATAGGGGTTGCCCGATTAGGAAAGAGATTAATTGCATGGAAATTGCCTTATTAGTTTGGCTTAATTGATACTTGAGGAAAACCCTAGATTTTCATTTTGCAAGATAACCCAAACAAAAACCAATAAAATAAAAGGAGGTACTTCTAAGAAACTATATGAATTCTTAAGAAATATATATGCAGTTATAGTACATTCCCTTTTCAATTAGTCTATTCTACTCCAAGGCCTCCCAAAGGGTCACTCAAGCAGCACCAATTAATAATATTCGACCACCTTGTTAGCCATACTCGTTGACTTCCGTTCAGGGGGGCCATAAATTATTGTATAATCGCCAGATATAGAATCGCTATATCGCCAAAATAATCAGTAAATGGCCGAAATTCCAGCTACTGACTCTGCCAGACAGAATCAGCTGGCCAAGTTAGTGGAAGCTTTTTTTTATCGAGAGCTTTTTTTTATATTTAGTAAAGTGTTGTTATTTTATTTTTATAAACAGAACTGCGTCAGGTCTGTGATATTTATTGTTATGAAAAAAAGGGGCGTGTGCTGATATTATTTTTTATTTTTTTTTTGTATGATATATATACGGTTAAGAACTGACCTTTCACAATATTAGGGCTGGCAAATTTATGGACATTTTGGTAGTAGAGAAGAAAATAAATTATTATTAAATGAACTTCCATCATCCTACATAAACATCCTGTAATACGATTTGCAATCATATTCCTTTGATGTCTCTCCAGACATAAACATAAAAGCCATTTCGCCTGGAATTCATGTGCAATTTATGGCCATTTTTACTGGGCGCCTTATTTTATTTATCTCATGTGTCGCCGCCCACTCGCTTGCCACTCTTTCCGTTGGCATTGCCAATCTCGACCCACGCCAAGTCAAAGAGCAGAAAACAAATCACTTCCGTGAAATTGCAGCCGAGAATCGCAACAGGAACTGCATCAGCAATGGGGGGCAGGAGGCACATGGAGGGTTACTGGTACGCCCACATATTAACTGTCGTATAGACACACCTCCGGAGCTCTGGAGTCTCCCCCTCGAGCGCCGAGGCCCGAGAGTAAACGAAGCGTTCAAGTCGCCTCTGAAATCGATATCTGCCTCGATTCTGGGCCGTGTCTGCGGCTAATGTGGTCAATCCATTGTCGGCCCGATGTCGTTCTGTATCTAAATTTAGCATTACTGCCAGTTAAAGGCAGCTCTAGGAATCCGAGTGGGCGATTCCGGGCACCCGGCTATCGTTTACCGCCCCCTCCCGCCCAGGATGGCTCATTGCCTGTGTGGCGAGGTGGCGAGGTCCAAGTTCGTTTCAATGTCAGTGGCAGGCGCAACAGTGTGCGTCATAATGGTAATGCCCAGTGACATTCCGTTAAACAGGTTCAGAGCCTAGCATATTAATATTGATCGATTGGCATTCGTCCCGTTTAATCTAAGCCATAAGCCATTTAATTTGCATAGGAGGAACTTGAAGAATTTCCATCACAAATTCAAAATTTCTTTCCTATTTATTTTCCCAGAGGCCGGGTTCTATTTGCATAATTGATAAGCTACTATTATAAGTTCACATTTTCCTGAGGAAATGAACTTGGGAATCTGTAATGTCCAAGGCGGACGATGACTTGTAATATCCCATGCAATTTTTGGAATTTCAAAACCCCTTTTTTAAATAACTCTATTTCAGTGTGCAATTTAAAAAATGCAAAACTGAAAGTGAAAACCGCTTAGTAGATTAACCCATAAAACCGAAACTTAATATATAATCATCAGAGCTGCCTAATTGGTATTCAAAAAATGTGCCGCACACTTTATTATCGAACTGGTCGAGTTTTCATAATTTTGTGGGTCGCTTTTAAAAATACACTTTTATTCAAATGTTTCTCATAAAATTGTTTGTGTTTTGTGTTGGCCCGCTCCATTGTCCGTATTCTGAGTTCGAACAGGGTACAAATTTTTAATGATGCCATTGGGGTATATTATTTTTACTAAAGTAAATACTTAAAAGTGTTGACTCATTTTGTGCACTCACTGGAACCAGATTCAATTGAACTTGTCTGGTGAAATTGAATTAAAAATAAATCCGCATCATGGGTCTTGTTATAATCTCTTTTGGGGATTAGAGATACGCCCTTTATTATTTTTTCTATATTTTTAAAGATTACTATTTTAATTTTTTCTTGTTCCTTCCATTGTGAATGGAAATAGAAAGTCTCCACTTCGTCTTGGAACTCATTAGACTGATAAGCCATGCGATCTATCATAAAGGAAAGAGTTTTGGACTTTGGATACTGTAGCACTTGCCATGACGGGGAGCGACACCTATGAGCCGCAGTTGGCGGAGGGTGGCGCCATCTATGAGAAAAGGTTTAGCGTAGGTATTGGGGGAGCGCCTGGAACAAAACGAATTCCGGTAGTTCGCCATTTGTGGACCCCAGGAGCCAGCCCGCCGAAAATCCGGCGTCGGTCCGCTTATGGGTATGGGTGGGATCATTCCCAAGCAAGATCTGCAACAAGCCAGACGTGTCAGCAAGGCGCTAAGCAGCAAAACCACGGGGAAAAAAACCAACAATATTCGAAGATCCCGCCGGCAGTTGTGACAATTAATTTTGGGGACGCTCAAAGGCTCCCAATTGTCCACCGGCGTCAGTAAACCGAGTGTAGAGGTGGAAGTGGTGGCTCGAGGAAAACCCAGGGGTGAGTGTTTGAAGGGTCAGGGAAGAGCACTGAATCACGAATCCCAGTTTTAGCAGGCCGAGCAAAAGTCCGAGTGGACTATTCCGTGTCCCCTATTAAAGAACTCCAGGTGGCTCAACTAAGGAAGTCCAACCAAAGGCGGACGGAGGAGCACCGAGGAAGGAGAAGAAATCCCGGCCTAAAATAGGCTAACCGCAGCAAGTTCGCTTCGAACCGAAGCTAGGTTCGAGCGAACGGAGGAGCGCAGAGGAGGCGCTAACCGCAGTGTAGCGCGAGATTCAAGTACGGGAGGGAGGAAAACCTCGGAGGAGTCCCCCTGAAAAAGGTCCAGTTTCGGATCCGGCCGTAGTGTCCCTGAAAGTGATTTTGAGGAGCCAATTTAGTGATTCAGTCAAACCAAAGTGAAATGCATAAAATTTAGGCAAGAAAAAAAAAAAAAATCGGAAGAGAACCGAAGAAAAAAAAAATGTAAGGAAGCCAAGAAAAATTAACGTAACGTCCCTAATGGCCTGATCGGGAAACAAGGCTCGTCAGAAGAAAGTTATAGTCACTACCAATTGTGTTTGTTGTCGTGGTTTTATTTATTTGTGCGCCCCATTGGGGAAATTTTTGTATAGTCTAAAACCTTTGTTTCAGCGACCCCTCGAAAGCGCTTTCGTCGTGGGATGCATCAAGGAATGTCCAGTGAGTAAAACCTGCCAATTTGTTTGTGACAATTTTGTTTTGATTTTGATCCTTGGGGTCCCGGCAAATTTGGACTCTAAGAGTCGCCAGTTATCTAAGGGCGTTTGGTTCCTTTAAATTTTTTTTGGGTTTAAAAGAGAAAACAAAAAAAAAAAAAAAAATAATACTTAATGCACATTCTTTTGCTTTGATTTGTGATTCTAATTCCTAATTTTATTAAATTCATTAAATTTTAACTAGTCCTATTTGTAATGCCAATGCTAAGATTTTATGTACGCCTGGATATTTATATCTCTTATTTATTTATTTAAATTGTATTAGCTTAAGTTTTTTTGCATTTGCCATGATTCAATTTTATATTTATGTTCTTTAGTAATAATAAATATTTTATAATGTTTTAAACCCCGTATTATGCTGCAGCTAGCCGATATGAAGTAGTAGGGGTACCCATGAAAAGGGGTCGCTCGCAGGATGCGGGAAGCGAGCGATCATAGGTAGGGTGGGCACGCGAGAGTCGCCCCATGACACCTGGGTGACTCGTAAGTAAGGCGCAGGAAGGGAACCCCCCCCCCCATCTCTTATCATCCGAGGATATCGGGACTCTTTCCGGAGAGTAGATATTTCGTCGCGAGCACGCATTTAAAGTTTGATCCCTACCCGGAGAGGCACCCTTGGGAACCGGCAAATAACACCCCCCTTGCCGACGAGCCGAAGCCGGATATTCCAGCGTGCGCTGGTTCCCAGGTTTTACCACCCGCCTCCGCCCATAGATGATTTTAGGAGTTCGTTACAATACTATGTTTTCGATAAAAAAGAAACCACTACGATAATTGACTTATAAATGCTTATCGTTAAATTATGTAAAGCGGAAATTTGGATTGATCATACTAACAGTGGAATTGTGCAATTTCTTGTTCGATTTTGGGTCTAAATTGAAACATGTTGGGCCTGATAATTGCCTGGTAGTTTATTTATAGCTCATATCTTATTTTGCGGCAACATCTTTTCGCTTTCAACTACTCGTTTACTTTGCAAACAGTTCTTAATATTGTTTGCACGGTTTTGGGTAAATAATTATCTAGAAAAGTAACTTTTTAATGCCCTAACTTTAGCCTATAATAGAGAATTGGAGTATATTTTATAACCAGGGTATACCATCTTCGAACATCTTGAAACTCAACTTCCTAGCTTGTTTTTCTTCAGTTCGCACTGCGTTAATTGGACTTTCGCCGTGGCTATAGTCAAGGTCAATACCGGAGGATGTATTAACTTGGCTAGCTAGGCCAGATGGGAAGCACAAATTAACTTAAATTAGCCGGCACCATAAGCATACATAGAGAAAAATATTTTGGCAATATAATTAATTATGATGGAGAGAAGGATGGAGAGAGTAAATAAAGCATGAAAGTATCTACTGCCATAATATTTTTCTTGGATATGTTTTTTGTGAAAATATTTAATTGGTTTTCCTACGTGTGGCGTGGAGCTGGAACGGCCATTCTCGCTGGCTTTGATGATTTTTACCGCTTGTCTGGAGCCGTACTTGGCCCCATTCTCGGTGGATTCCAGCAGGTGGGAGCTCTCCTCGTTGCTGGTGCCTGGCTTCTTGGTGGCCTCCTCGCCACCGGAGTTGCTCGATGAGGCGGTGGACATGGTTGCGGGATTATGTAAACTTCGGTTGGGATATGTTTCCAAAATATGTACTCGTTCGAGGGGGGATATGTTTTCAATATTCTTCACTATTGAAATGTGCTTCTGGAGCTCTACTTTCTGTACTTTTCACTGCACTTCAAGTTGCGGTTAAGTTTGTTGGATAACACGCCAACTTCGAGGAATGTCCTTTGCCTTGGATTTGTCCTTTGGAACGACGGCCACCCACGTAGCATAGAATACTTTACGGCGCCTGCGCATCAACACCCAAACATGTTGCTGTCCAAAATCGTGTGTTTTTCGCACTCCTAATTAGCCACCGCCAGATATTTGAATATGGTAAGATATTTCCAATGTTATTTCGACGATATTTATATTTGGATATGTGTGTTTGGAAAATATCCGTCTGGTAGAGATTCCGATTTCTTCGACACTCGCGTGTATCTCGAAACAAGAACAGCCGCAGCAGCAGTGGTTGCACGAGTATCTTTGTATCTTAAACCGCACGCAACGAATGTTGGATAGCAAATGGCGCGCCAAACCATGAAAAAGGCCTCCGCCGGGCTCTGCCGGATTCGGCCGCTCTCCCAGCTCTCCCCGGTTTCTTATTTTCTTCTCTCGTGCTTTGCGCCCAGAGAACTGGTCTCTCCAGCGAGTATTCCATGTAGTAGCAGCAGTATACCATGGCCAATGGATCGGTGGTTTATTTTTTTTTGGGGTGGAGGCGAAGACGTTCCGAGGGTATTGACTCGAGGCGGCAAAATCCGAAACTGGAATTGCAGGCGCCTCCTTGGTTTCCTCAGATTTTTAATTTTATTCATTGGATTCGCCGGTTCCTGAGTTGCATGCAACCAGCACTCAGTCGGTGGATGCAACTTTTGCATCCGACAGCTCCTGGCCTTCAGCTTGTTGCATCTGTTTTTATTTTGCTTTCATTAACTTAAGTTCCAGTCGTTAAATGCCGGCAATGCAGATTTATGCATATGCCATTGATTTAGTAATTTATTGGAAATTGATTCGTGGAAAGTTTTTAAGAATAGTCTGCAGTTTAAAAACTCTAAAATTCTTTGTTAGTTAATTAATTCATCTTTATAGTTCCGATGTATCTTTATCCCCATGTGCCACACATTGTTTACTGCAGTTCCGTAGACAAACAAAGATTAAATGGCAATAAAGGCCTGGTTGTTCGGCACTGTCTCCGCCTTTATATGGATATCTTTGTTTAGATACGATGCTTACACGAATTGTAGAATTTCCATTATCCATTATCATTTTCGATTCCATTTGCCTCCTCGAAATATATGTACATATATCTATTTGTCTAGCTATACAAACGCAACTACGTTGAATGGATCACGTTTGTTCTAGGCTTGAAAATGTGGCAGCCACTGGCTAAGCATAATGGATTGCCTCTGACGGTGGCTCATTCCAAATGGAAATGAGCATTTCCCCGCTTTTGGCTTTTCAATAAGCAAACATGACACATCTCCAGGGCTATAAATGGGTCAGGTAATGGGAATGGGAATGCCTTCTTTATATCGAAACCAGGCGAGAACTTATGGAAATTTCGGCCGTACAACAGGTTTATAAATAATTCCGTGAAATTACATTTGAGTGAAAAGTATTTATATTGAGCATTTAGGAGTTTACGTGAAAGGGGATCTACATAAATTATCCTTTTTTGGGTGTGAGGAAGTTAACATCCAGAAATATTTAAGAAGCTTTCAATGATTAAAGAAATATTTTCAAAAATAGCTCATACTTCCTATGAATCGAATCATAATCCCTTATTCCGGGTTAAAAGGTTTGACTCATAAACTTATCCTCTGACGCTGCCTGGTTTCGTTTTGTGAAATCGCATTTGCCCCACCCCCTAACCTTTCTATTCGACTCAGCACCCCCAGGTTTCCCCCATTAATAATATCGCCCACCACCCAGCTTCCGTCATCGCGTCAACGCAGCTCGGGTCGGACTTGGGATTCAACCAAACATTTGGCACGCTCCATGCTTGGAACAGGGGCCCAGGGCGCCTAAAAGCATGCTCACCTGCTGCGACCAGACGCTTTCCCCATATACATCCCCATGTGCTTGTTGTATCTACACTCGAAACACGCAATGTTTAGCGGTGTGCCAGCTATGTACTACGAATACAGCAATTAAAAGGGAACCAGGTGGAAAGGTGGGCTCGCTGGCAAGTCAAGAAATGATAAAATACCGGCATTATGCAATAGAAAGCTCATTAGCACTGTGGCCCAAGTTGGTATAGGCTCTGATTTGGCTCTGACGAACTACGTCAGCGGATACGTCACGCAACTATGTACATTCGTATCTGTATCTGGTGGATACAGAGCGTTTAGAGGGGCGTGCGCCGTGTGACGTCACAGGCCAAGCCAAGCCCCAAATCTCAACCAATCAAACGGGGCAGAACGAGCCCCCATATATATGTATATACGAGCTAAGCAAATATGTATCTTATTGTATTGTTTTGTTTGTTTGTAAATCGATGCAAATATTTTAGTTTTCTTGCTTTCTTGGCTGTCAGGTCCCAATAGATACTAAATATTTCTGCTGACCCGTCATTGTCGTAACTTGGAGGCATCCTATTGATCGATTTTTATCCGCGACCTACAATTGAACTTGTAGCCCGGCGCCAACATGATGAAAATGTTCCAAAAACTGATTCATTCTTATGTATACAGCGGGGAATTATAAAATCAATAAGGCGTCCTCGTCGACGACCTCAAGGTGAATGTATCTAGATACATTTTGGGCCCAAATGTGGGTGCTTGCCCTTGGCCAAAATAAATGGCATTACAGGTCATGCCATTTCCCGCCAAGCTGGTGAAATTTATTTCTTTTTTCACATATTTTAATAGACTTTTTAACATTCTTTGTTTAATAATTAATTTCTTTTTTTATACTTACAGTTAATTTTTAAAGATTCGGTGTTGAAAAAATTATTTTGCAATGATAAAGAATTGCGGGTAATTAAAAATCAGGTTACAAGAAATGCATACATTCAAACAAAGGAATTTTAAAATATGTATATTTTTTAATTTTAAGTAATATAGGCCATGTTTTTTAATTATTGGGGAATAAATATTCTGATAACGGTCACTTATTTTTTCCCAAACCAGAGCACCTAGCAGAAAAGCTCTGAATTGGTAACAGTTCCCCTCAAACTGTACAGTCTGTATAGTGATTATAAAACTGTCGAATATTTTTTATGGAAAAGTAAATAAACAAAAATTGCTTTTTGGGCTATTTAAGAATATTTTTAATGAGTTTATTGAAAGGTTTATTGCTTTCAATTATTTAAAAATATTTTGTTGACGATTTAATTAATGTTTCCATTAAGATTTTTCGATTTAAAACTTTAAAACCTCTTCTACATAAAATATATACTAAAAAATATTCTTTTTAAATTTAATTTTAACAAGTTAGATGTTTAATCTTTAACAAAGAAAATTAGCTGATTCAATTTATTGGCCAACAAAATTATTGGACAGCTATAGCCATCGATCAAAGTGTTTACGTTACTCAGACAATTAGGCAGACAGCCGGATACTATACGAATATATAGGACAGGAATGCTCATATCCCTTATCACCATGAAAAATTGCAGCATGGCGATACCAGATCCACTCCCACAGGGGGCCCTTATCTGGCCTTATCGGAATTATGTCACTTCACTTGTATTTTGGCTGCCAAATCGTTTTATGGCCAAATCGAGGCAATAGACATGGTGCCCCGTAAAGTGCCCAAGTATTTATGTGCAGGCGTAAATCCCAGATCAAGTGCATTGTTGATCGGGCAATCGGGGCCCAGGACTACAAGTGCCTGCCCAAAAATATAACCATTTGATTGACAGTCTATAGAGCTATAAATGTGACAAATAGACAAGAGACCCCATAAACTAGTCCGATTTCATGTACCAAGGAACAGTCGCCGAACACGCCCCCGCATCGAGATCATCCACATCGTAACCACACGCTGCGCAGCTTTAACAAGAGATTTCCTTATTAAATTCACAAAAAATGAGAAAATATTTTGAATATCTGAAAGCGCCGGCATACCTAGCTGGGAATTTATTAGAGTCAATTGAGCGCACTTTACTTTGATTAAAAGAAATCTTTATGATTTGCTTGCGCTCAGATAAAATACACGAGATTCTTTCGAAAAAGATAAGATTTGACAATTAAATAGACCCCATGGAAGGTGAGTAATAATATTTGTTCGTGGATAGAATATATAATTTATTTAAACATTACTAAGGGAAGATTTACAGAGTCAATATTGAGTCATTTTCGTACAACGAGTATATATTATTCACTTGAAACACAAACAAGATCATCTCCATAGATCGTTGTTATCAACTTTTTGATAACCACCCCGAACTTTGCAAAAACAATCTCTGCCTTTTTATAGAAACACTTGTAGAACTACACCCTATAGAAATATTGCTTTGAGGCTATTTTGTGGCTTAAGAATGGGACTGCCCCATGAAGGCACTCCGATTAAGCTAAGCTATGGCGATGGACGTCGATCAACCATGAAGTTGCTCCGCGTGGTCAATGAGCTCTCCGTTCTTGGCCAGTTTGGTACAAGTTCAAAGTCTTAGCAATTGATTTGCGTAAAAAGTACGATAATCTATTCGTTGCTCGAATTAGCACAATCTTCCGCCCAGTTGTTGATTTCAATTGTTGTGATAGCCTCGTATGGGCGGGATTGGTGGGCTCGCATTGACGCAGTAACCGGGGGCTCTGGCGACGAGCCCCAAAAGAGCGCGAAAAGGTCACTCATTTGTCGGAGCCTCAGGAGGCGTGAGTCTCTCGATTCTAGCTTGCCAATGCGAATGCATATTCGAATTCCCAATCCCCGGAGATCACTGGGTTATCAGTGCCATGTGGGACGATGTCTGGGCCCCCGAGCGAATTCAATAATCGCTCTAATACATATTATTAATTTATAATTACAATCTTTTGCCTTGTAGGCATATTTTCTTCTCGGTTGCCATCTCCGGGTTCTGGGATCCTAGTGCCTGGAAAATGTTGAAAGCTCTACCGATTGCGATTTCCACCCAGACCCCAAGGTCCGAGTAGGCCCATGTGATAAGGTGATCCACAGTAGCAATGCACTTGATTAATAGTCGACGCGACTACTGATAAGATGCTCCTAGATCCCATTAGATTTAATGTGTCGCACAAGTACTTTATTAGTTTTTCCCCAAGCATTTGCACTTCATAGCCTCGAACCTTTGAAGCGCTCCTATCAGGGCCAAGAGACAGTTTCACTTTATTGCCGAGTGGTTGCACTTGAAAGCAAGTGGCCTATTTTATAAATAGTATTAGCCATGTGCCTCAAATAAATTCAATGTTTTTGAAACAATACTCCCTTTTATTAAACCTGATACCCAAATATCTCTGCCCTATATGAACACACTCTTATCACGCTTATTATATTGTTGTTCAACTTATCGGCATAGGATATATCTCTTGTTTACCTCGATCGACTGACAAATTGCACAATTCAACAAGCTACTATCAATTGTACCTTTGGATAAACAAGATAGCGTTCACGGAAAATGTTTCCCATTAAAGCCGACAGTATTTGCCCCCATTGGAGGGCCCTTCATTCGCCCATCTAATCACATGTCGTTACACTTGTTGGTGCTGCCAATTTTCCATTTTATGCTAAAGAGAAAAATGACTAAATTCGCTTTGAAATTCATTATTAGGGCGTAGCTGTGCGATTTTGTGTGTTTTGTTTGGCGTGTTTCATGTGTTCTTCCTTGCTGATAACAGAAATATAAGCAACTAAACAAATAATAGACTTTCCAGTCAAGCCACAAATGAGCATTTTTGAATGAATTGGCACTTGGCGACTGATAAGCTTTTTGAACGGACCACACAGAAGGCAAATTTGTGGAATTTTTATAAAAAATTTCGCGCCTCAGCTCCCATTATTTAGTTGGTACATTGAACCGCAGTTCAAGTTTACAAATTATTGTTTTGTTTTGAGACAGAATCATCAGACTTGGAATTCCAATGGATCCTTGAAAACCAAAAGAATCTTATCAACAAACTCCCCACTTTCTGCCAATACATTAATAAGAAAGCGGCTTTTGTAAAGTGCCGACAAAAAACAAGTTTTACCAAAACCGCCACAGGCACCAAAGGGTTTCCGAAGAAAACAGATGTATCTTTATAAATAAACCCAGTATTAATGCTGGCTCGTTACACAAAGTGCTTAAATATAGTACCCAAGCTTGAAAACCGAATTTAGGTGTGTGTTCGTCAATAAAAAACGGCAATAGGTATTTTTATAAACGGGAACAGGTGTTTTTTCGAGGTATAACTAATTGGCAAATATGGGTTTCAGGGAAACAACAATCAGAAGATAGGAATATAGATGCAAGTCTTGAAAGTGTTAATATTCTTATTCGTCCAAAGTTCAAGTGATGTTATCAGGAAACTGATATTTAACTGTTGCACTATTTGGCAGGCCTTAATCTTTCACTTAATGATGGATTTCCGTTTAATTATTTTGAACCAAATGCTATAGGAACTATAGAATAGGTAATCTGATATATATGTCAACTGGTGAGACCCATAAAAAAAAAAATTAAAACGAATCACAAATAGCGATCAACGTCAGTGCAGTTGATTGACTTATTGTTTTTTTGTTTGGGGAACTTTTTCAGTTGAGATCTAATTAGTACTCCGATAGTATTTACGGAAAATCCATAACTTCCGTATTTAGAATAAAAAGGAACTACAGATTCGAAAAAGATAAAATATTCATAATAAATAAACTGAATTACGAAAGGGCACTCACTGGTGATGTAACAAACATTTTAAATATAATTGAGGAATTCAATTATTTACAAAATAATGACAAAAACAAGAAATATAAACGGTCGAGTGCTCATTATTTCAAAATTAACTAAGTGTTTATGACGCTTTTCATTGATATCGAGTGCTTATATATTTTTGAAACGTGAACGGAATTTCCGAAATTCTTACAATATCAGAGTTCGTTGAGCGGCGGACCCGTTAAAGTTCAGTAAACAAACGTGCCGAAGTTGTTAAATATTTTGAACTCTTTTCAACTTTGTTTATGACTAAAATATTTTAGGGGATTATATAGGAATAAGGATCTATTAAGGAAGAAGGGGCTTGTTTTTGAAACGTAAAATAAAAGAATTTAATGAATGGGAAATAGTCTATATGTAAAGATTTGTGTACCAGCGAGGAATTTATTAATATTTCTAGATTTTCTTGTACCAGAGGCAGGAAATTGTTTATAATTTCCTCTAGCCAGAGTGTGGGTGTCATTTAATCGCCAACTTGACGTCACTAAATATTATTATTCCCTGCATTATTTTACTATCCACATGGATGAGGACATTATTTTCACTATTCAGCCTCGATAGAGAAATCTCTTGGCCAGTTTTGTTATGCAAATGGTTTTCAACACCTTCCATTGATTAAAAGCCAAGAGCCAATCACACAAATGAGTCAACATGGCCAAGGCCATCGGAATGTATCTGTATCTTGTAATTGTAACTGCGTTTGGTAACTGTGTGTCGGTCATTGCAGTTTGTTTACACTTTCCTGCCAAAGCCGCCCAGTTCTATGTGATGTCACAACTTTTCGATTGAATTACACCCACCAATTGAATCGCCTCCCAGGCCGCCCCCTTGTCAATTACCTGTCGCCGACACGTGATGTTAATTTTCCCCCGTTACATGGTTGTGGTTGGGGAAAAAAATCCACTTTCTCAAATACTAATTGAGGCTGGTGTTATGGATGAGCATCTCCATGTGGGCCGAAGGAATCCCCCTCGAAATATATTAAATATTTAAATGGCTGAGCTGCCCTTGAACTAGGCCCAGTATTACGGTTTAGTTGAAATCTATTTTTATCGAGCAGCTGAAACAGTGTGTTCCAGCGCTTAAACGAATGCAAATGCAGTGACTTTAATGAACTGACTAGAGTTTGGTCAGGGAAAGGGAGTGTAGGGTAAACAAAAATGCCTTTTTATTAGTTTCTTTGTTAGTTGGGTAGGACAACCTAATTGTTAGATCCCTCTAGTCTATTTCTTTTGATTTTGTGCCGCCCAGCTTGGGTGGAGTTTCGGAACGGGACCAGGGTCTACAAGGTAAAGTGCACGTAAAGCCATGCAATCGATTTCATCCACTTATCAGCCATGAAGTGGTTTCCAAGGCAGTTGCCAATATTTCTATCGGCTTATCATCCACAATCCAGAACGGTTCCATAAAACCCCATTGAATAAAAGCACAATGCTTTTATTTTCGATCAAAATAAAATGTTGCATTGCAAACCACAACCGACAAGTACGTGATTATTTTCCAATTTAGAATTTCTTTTTCCCATTCGAATCGGAAAGTGAATTTCAATTAGAAGTGGAACTTTCAGCCGGGGGAACTTTTGGGTTCGGAATACCTGGAAGTACTTTGCGGTTGGGGAAACTTATGTTCGGGATCATGCCATAAATAAATGTGTAAATCGTGTATTTTATGAATCGGACTTGTTTTTATAGGCCATGTTGACATTTGGCACGTTCCCGTGTCTCATCAAATTTACGCTTAACTCAGCACAAAGCTCTTCCCCATCGGCAACGCAATAGCATGTTCTCCAGTTTTCAGTTCCGAAACGCATGCAGCCCCTAATTAATCATTGTTTGCCTTTAAAATGACATATATGAGGTGCTAACCAAGGGGGGAAACTCCATAGTTCTAGTAGCATAATCTCCCCCCTTTCGCAAATGTCAATGCACTGATTTAGTGAGTCAAGCACCTATGATTATGGCACAGGCGGGAAAAGAGGCTTAGAACTTTTTCCAGACTTCCTCTAACTCTATTTTAGATTTGTTGTGTAAAGGGTATTTTTCACATTCTTGTTTTGATAAATTTATAGATATTTTTTACAAAACTTAAGTGGAGATATATTCTTTAAAGTTTAGGTTTTAAGACTTTTTTAAGTATTCAGTCTTATCAAGAGTTGTCACAGTTTATGACTTTTAAATTAAAAACATTTTGTTTTTCAAAGCTTTTATTTAAAAGTATTTTATTCTCGTCAGATAGCTTTAGTAGATAATTATTCATTATGTGAAATATTTGGAGAATCCATTATTTTTTGTCGATTTCTTGGCAGTCAATGTCTTTAAAACTGGGGATTCGAACAGAGACCGGGTGAAACCCAAACTTACCCGCCAAAAACAAACACAAAGCTGTCTCCCCTTCACAGCCTCTCACTTGAATCGTGAACTTGAATTGTCCTTTGTTGGAGCAGGAAGTCGGTTCTTGTAGTTTTTTTCTTCGTATTTTTTTTTGTGTTGTCCTGATTTCTTGTTTTATTATGCGAAAGAAAGTGCACGAAATAACGTTAAAATATACAGCGGCAGACAAAATTACAGTTCACAGGCACAGAGAAAAACAAGGGGGGCACAGTTATTTGGACATGAGCGAATCATCCGGTGTATACTCTCGATGGGAATCCTCCTGCAGTGTGTCGAGAACCGCGCGCGTCGGATTCGCAAAAACGACTGATAGCGTTGATATAGACGGGCCTCCCTCGTCGACGTCGCTGACGCTGGCAGAGCTGGAGGCGCACCACCAACACCGACACCGACTATACGGTGCGGTCTGGCTCTTGCTTTGGGAAATTTTCGCTCTGTTCTTGGCGCCCCTGCTGCTCTTACATCTCTCCAAGTGGGTTCTACTACACTTAACTCTAAATCTTTGAGTATGAGTTCTATTTAAATCCGAAAAAAACCAGAGCTTTGACGTCACAATTAGGCGGGGCGGTGCGGAAATTCAAAACCCGAATCTGGAATTTCATCACGTCATAGTAGTTAAAATGTTGTGGGTGGTTGGGCCGAGGGATGCTGTTGGGCAGAGGACGTCCTTGGCAGAGGACGCGCAGCTTCAGTTGGCGCACTACTAGACGGCTTACGCAAGAAACGTAATCCTGTCACGTAACACTCCTAAGGTAATAGGATGACAAAGGATTTCACAAAAGCCTTAGAAATTTCCAAACTATAAAATAACTATATTTTAAAATAGAAAAACAGTTTTAAAGTTTAGAATAAAATTTATTTGGTTCCATTCTTTCGCCTTTCGTTCAACAAAAGCAATTCTGACTTTAATTAGCACGACTCCCGGCCTCTCAGCTTGTTTAAAATATTGATGTATATATATTTTGTATATATTGAATTCAATTAGCTTAGGTGTATATGTATTCTTAGGGTTGAGTTCTTTTTTAAATAATTGAAACGGTAGTTAGTTTGTGGTGTCTTTCTTCTGATAGAGTTAACTACGAGTACTTGCCCTTAAAAACGGAACTGGTCTCATTAAGTTGGGATTGCAGCGAAAAGCCTGCGTCTTTCCATTGGTTAACATGTCACTTTGCTCCTCTCTTAGTTGCTACGCATTATGATTTAGTTGTAACATAATTAAAGCGTTCAATTGTCATCTTATTCGAGTCTACAATTCACGATTTGTCCCCCCGGTCCTATGGCGATTTTGCTGGAGATTCAGTTGATTCATTGAAGCCACAGAAGCGCCACTTGGCCTCATCCTGATTAAAGAGATTTGTGTACTTTGTGAGTATATTGGCAAGTTCGTCATGGGTAGTCGGAGCATCACTGTTGCAGAGTATTTCGCTTAAGTAACTGGCTATGTTGGCCATATCCACGCCTCGGGGATGCAGCACCAGATAGGCGGATGAAAGAGCTATAATTTTGGCTTCTTTTAATGCCGCAGCATTTGGGGTTGCCTGAAAAAAAAGGTAACAACAGTATAAGTAGTTCTTCGAGTATGTTATTAGTTTTTACATTTAAAATATTGGAAAACTGACCTCTTGACTGGAAGAGCTAAGAGCTTCCTCTGCGATGGTTTTCCTTCCAGCCACCATACTAGTTGGCTTAGAGCTATCTGTAATTGACTCCTTTGAGTTATCGACCTCTGTCGCCTGTGAGGGTTCGAGTTTTTCATCGTCTTCGATTTCGTGGATCTCCACCACTCCGCTTTGGTGCTCGATGATGCGCACATCATCGTCCTTGTCTATGTCAATGATTTCTGGTTCCGACTGTGCCCGGCTTATCTCAGTGGGTTCCGAGCCACTCGAGTCCTCGCTGGTGTAGTAATGGTTCGAGGTGTTGGAAGCGTTCGATGTGCCTGCACTATTGGCCCCCTTGTCCTTCAACTTGTCTGCGGTTTCCTTGATCTTAGTCTTCAGGAGGAGTTGCTTAACACCCGCGTCCTTAAGGTTTCTCTCCAGGTGCTCAATGGTTTTGGAGTCTTTCTGCTCTCGCAGTTTGGTCTGCAATAGCTGAGTCTGCATGTTGCGAATGGTTTCCTGGAGCACCTTTATTTGCTTCTCGCGCTGGACGTAGTCACTGCGCTCCACCGTCATGTCATGGCGCATGGCTTCCAGTTGGCAACGCAGAGAGTCATTCTCGTCCTAGAGAATTAAGTTAAAGTATTAAATATAGTTCAATGAATTCAAATTGTCGGTCTACCTTTAAGCTCTCGCTGTCATAACGAATTCGCTTTGCGCTGCGCTTCTCGTAATCCCGCTCTTCGTCGGAGATTTCCATTTCATCGTCATCGTTGATCTGGACGGTTCGCAGTTCCTGCATGGCATTCCAAAAATGCATAATTATTATTAATATTCACATCAGTTGGGTGGATGGAGTTGGTCCATGGATGCTTACAAATATTTAATTCTATAACCTAGCTATAAAATTTGCGTATTTAAAGAATGCATCAAATTAGATCTGTCTATCGTGACTCTGTTTCGGTCCTCTCTACTTACCTCGCCATAATTCAAAAAGTTTTTAGAATTTGTTTGATTTTTTTCTATTAATTAATAATTAACTTGTATTGGTTACACAATATCATGTGTTTGCCTGAAAAGTGTTTTTTTTTAGTCCTTTCTGTGAATTACCATAACCAATCGAGTAAGGCCCATATAATACCGAAATGTGTTTCTGTTCTTTGGAACACTTTCGGATTTATGGGCTTCAGTTCAAAGTAGTTAAAGCTTTTTGAAAAAGTTATGCAAATGCTTAGTTAAAAGAGAGATAAAGTCAAAAACTAAAAATACACGAAAGCTAAGAAGAGATAGAAGATAGCATTATAGACACAACGTAAAGCTAAGGCAGTAAGAAACTCATGAAACCTGAATCAAAAAGGCTAAAAAGTGATTATTTACGAAAGCAAAAACAGTTTAAAAGTAATTATCATTTTTAAACTGTTTTTATTTTAAAGATCTTATAATTCTCTATAGCTTTTAAGTTATATTTAATAGCAATTATTAAATAATACACAGAATATACGAGGCATATTAAAATCGGGGGATCTTAGGAGTTGTTATATGACATCAGAGGTGGTGTATGAATTTCGATAATAAAAATTATAAACAAAATTGAGTATTAATTTTTGGGGCAAACAGGGGGAAATTAATAATGAATGAATAGCAATTAGCAGTTCTAGACATCGGCAACGGAATAGTACGGAATTGTGGGGATATGGAAGTGGCAGATGGGCGACATGCAGACTGAAAACCAACAAAAAATCACATTAGTGGCAATGTTAGACAACTACAACTACAGCAACGCCACAATAACAATAACAATAAGAACTATAAAGGTAAAGTATATGACAACATCAACAGGATATAGAGTACAGATACGGTTACAGAAGTGAATGAAGTTTATTGGACAGTTTATGGCATTTGATTTTTGAATAGACATTATTTGCAAACATCTTTGAAGTTGCTCATATTCGATTATTTGAACACTTTAGTACGTACCGTGGCTAACTTCTTCCATTGATCGATGTTTTTTCTTTGGGCTTTGGTGAAATGGTCCCAAACCTTCTTGTGACTAGCGGCATTGAACACTTTTTCAATCTGAGTGACTGAACAATAATGCAATAATATATAATAATATTAAGGGAGGACAGAGGGTAGTTTATTTTTCTTTGATTTTGTTTAACTTTTCTTTTTTTTTCTGTTTTGGATTTTGCTCTTTCACCTTTTCCGAAATCGAAACTAGACAGATTCTTTATTATTTCCAAATAAAAAATGAATAGTGAGAAATGAAAATTCGAACAGAACTACGGGTGAGACCCTCGCATAGCAATTATATTATATTTTAAATAGTTACGATTATTCCATGATTTATATAATAGGTACAATCTAGAGAGAATACAACAGGTTACCTATTTTTATCTTTGTCCGAGTCTGAGTTTTTTTTTTTATCTACAAAGTAGCTGAGTCTTTCTTAAAGCAATGGGTGTATCTTGAAGTTCTTCTATGCCATTTATGGCTTACAAACCTTTTGGGGACACTTCAGACTTTTATTTTTTTGGTGGATTCGAGACGCAGTGAAAGTGAGTGAGAATCTGCCGTATAATGGAGCGAATCAACGAAAAAAGGCGATAAAATCGGCTGTGTAAGAATATAAGTGTTTACCAGTTATTCCATTTTTTTAGTTAACCAATAACCTAATTTCTAAAGTTAAATTATAATTAAATATACACTTTAATTAGATTTTAAATTTATATAATATCACTGCCAACGATCAGTATATTTTTCGTTAGCGGGTTATTTTAAACATTAAACTAAAATTAATAAACTATATTAGTGTTGAAAGCATTTCATGTTTAGAATGAACTTCTTGAAGTAATTTAATTTTAGAGAAAGTAAAATTAAACCTTTTTTATACGCCTTTTCCATTGATTTTCGCTCCTTGTGCGGCTTTGGTCTTGATCCTTTTGACTGAGCTTTACCTGATCCTGCTTCGATCTTGGATTTGCTCCTTTGACTTTCAGCGAGCAAATTTTAGAGTGTTTTTTTGTGGATTTTTCTTTAAATATTTCGATGACTAAGTTTGCTAAAGTGTGTGTTTGTGTGTAGAGGGTATGGTGTGAGTGTGTGTGTGGGGGTGTAGTACGCTGGTAGATTGTTCAGATATACAGACGCTAAGAGGCTAAAAGACCCGGGAGCAACGAAATAGAAAAATAGGATTTCAAAGTGGGAGCGGCACCTAAATTCCCGACTAGACTAGACCTATAAGTGCATTTTTGGTCTGGAGACTTACATTGGGTGGACATGGTGCCCATTTGCTTGCGATAGCTGTCCCTGGCCTTGCGCAGATCCTCCTCCAGCTGAACCTTGTCGGCATGCAGTCGTCGAACATGGGCGTGTGTGCTCTGGATCATCGAGTAGAAGACATTGGCATTCCGCTTGGTGCAATCGCCTCGCTCCAGCCAGGCGGTTATGGTCTGGATAGCCTTCACGAAGGTATCGTTGGCGCGCAAATGCTCCGCCACCGCCGTTGCTTCGTGATCCGTATAGTGTGGTATCGGTGGCGGCGACTGGGATCGCATCCTGTCCATCGATATGCGCTCCCGGTGCCGCTGCTCTCGTTGCAATTGTCGCTGCCTGCACTCGTAGTCGTACTGATCGTCCCGCGCCTGGGCGTAGTCCACATGCAAGCGACCAAAGTTGGGCGGCTCGTTCAGCGCAGAAATACGCAATCTGTAACCGGATAGATAGATTGCTCGATCGATAGCCGCCTCTTGGCGGTAGCGGATGTGGCAGAAGTTCTTCTTGGACATGCGGAGTGTTGTGATGTCCCCACACGATTCGAAGATCTCGCGTATGATCTCCTCCGTGATGTTTTCGGGTAGCCCTCCTACAAACACAGTCCTGCATCCGGGTGGTCGCTCGCGGATCGTGGGTGGTGGAGCGTTCGGGTTTGGCGGGAACAGGATGCAGTTCTTTGTCTTGATCACCTCCTTGAGGCCAGCCGTCGCATTTCCATCTGGAGGGGTATAAATGCCATAGTAAATGATGCAGCCGATTCGTAGTTTGTGCTTACCTGCCGCAAGGGCTCCGGTTTCTACTCCGGCCTCTGTTGGCATTCCTGCTGCAGCTGCGGCGGCGTAGTGCATCTGTTGCATCTGCTGCATGGCGGCTGCCATCATGGCCGTGGGATCCATGAGCATTTGGGCATTCGCACCGCTCCCACCTGCCCCTACTGCTGCTGATGTGTTGCCCGCACTCGGTGTGGCACCAGGCGCTGTTGTACTGGCCGCCTGGGCTGTCGGAAAATACAAGTATCCCGGGGGTGTGTGCATCAGACCGTTCAGATAGAGCTGCGCCGAGTCCGCAAGGGATACCGTGGAGGACGTGGCCTGCAGCTTGTCCTTCAGACTCGTGGTCGAAGTCACATCCCCAGCGTGCTCGTTCTCGTTCTCCAGGTCCATGGGGGCACTGCCCTGCTGCGACTGTTGTGGTTTTCCCATTTTTGGCGTCTGCTTCTGTGGCGATTGTCCAGTGGTGCCCACTGATCCACCGTTGCCAGTTGTGGTTGTGGCTGTCGTAGAAATCGCCGCCGCCAATTGGTTCAGGAAATTGGGGTGATTTGGCAAACTGACGCCACTCGGCATGGTCCCAAAGAGCGGTACTAGAAAGGAATGGCAAAGTTGGTGAGAATATTCCACGACAATAAAGGGGAAAAGCTCATAGTAACGACAAAATCAAAGCCGGCAGAAAATCAAAATATAAATCAGCTGAACGCTGCCGGGGGTGTGGATCCCAATTTTCAGTTAGCCTTTTTTTGGGGGTGGGGCAGCACTCCGAAAAGTGGCGTAAGCTTCCCCACCGAAAAAGCCATAAATAAGACAGGGAAACCGAAAAACTTAATGTGTTTCAACTTCAGATTCACTTCTTGGCGCTTTTAGACACATTTTTGGGATTGTTTTGTCGAGTTTTAATAAAACTTACGCATATCGCCCAAAAATAACCAGAATCAGAAATAGAAAAACCACTAGAGGTGGAGAACCATCGATGGAATCATCGATGCATCGATTTTAGAAACATCGATGTTTCTGCACAAAATTTTTAAAAGATATTCAAATATTGAGGCTAATTATATAAGAAATAAAATATATGTATATGTCCTACATAGTATAAAAGCTTTGTTATTTAAATTAATTTATATTTATTTATTTATTTCAATAGAAATGTCTATTGGGTTATTGAACGTTTCCGGTTCCGCCACTGGTTCTGCTAGAGATGGGAATTCAAAGAGTTCTAAAAGTGTCACCCCTATCTATGAATCATCAGCTGAGCTGACGCCTGAGAAAAACAAAACCTGTCGAAACGCAGTTGCCGTAAAAATAAACAAATTTTGGTGGACATAGTTGGATAATCCGTTCAGCATGTCGGTTAACACGGCTCACGCCAACAATGGCGTGCTTATCCACGCCGGAGAGTAGTAAGTAGTCCGTGAAAATGCATCCAATGCAGATAGCCTGACGTCACAAATGTAAACATGACGTGGATTCATAAGAATTACGCCGAATTGATTAAGGGTCGATAAGCTAATCTCTGCCAATTCTGTCTTTCAGCATATTACTTCACAGCGACAGTGTTTCCATGGACTTTTCTGGCCAGGACAACCCTGTCTTCAAGGGATCCAAGTCTGGTCGCATCTACCTGACTTCTCACCGGATGATTTTCAATAGCAAGAAGTCAAGTGACACCATGCAGTCCTTCAGCGCTCCTTTCATCGCCTTGTCGGACGTGGAGATCGAACAACCCGTCTTCGGAGCCAATTACATCAAGGGAAAGGTACGAGCCCAGCCGAACGGAAACTATGTGGGCGAAGTCAAGTTTAAGCTGCACTTCAAGGCTGGTGGAGCCATAGAGTATGTTGTCCTCCTATTTCTTTATTATATTTTAAACTTAAAATGAATTTACAGGTATGGCCAGGCATTGCTGCGCTCTGCTAAGACAGCCATGAACAACTACCATCGCGGTGGACTGATTGGCGATGATCCGCCACCGTACCAGCCGGCTGGAGCTTGGAATGAGGCTCCGCCTCCGGCTTATCAGCCACCACCCGGCTACTATGGCTGGCTGCCCCAGCATGACGCCTTTAGCGGCCCAGCACCGAATACTGTCTTTATGAGCGACAATCCGCCGCCGTATCCGGGTATCGGTAAGTACCCATCAAGTGGACATTTTGTTCCATCTACCCAGTACTCGGCTTTTGTTTTGACACTGCACCGCGAATTGGATTGATCTCGCTTCGAAATTCACGTATCGCACTTGCTATGTTTAACCCAACACTGGGGCATTTTCACTCTTTCTTCCTAGCACCACCGCCGCACCAGCCGCCACCACAACAGCCCCAACAACAGCCGCCGTCTGAACCCACTTGGTATGGTTTTTCAGCCCCGCCGCCGGATCAGCAACAACAGCAGCCGGGTTATGGACCGCAAGGATGGGCAGGTGGCTACGTGCAGCCGCCTCCGTATACCGCATGTGCTCCGAATTGTCCGCCAGGACCCCCATACGCGACTCCGGCTCAGACCTATAATGGGCCGCCGCCCTTCGGTGGCTACGGCAATGTGCCCGGTGGATTCAACACTCCGGGGTTACAGCAGCCTAATGTTTTTCCGGGAGCTCCACCTCCTCAAAATCAGCCACCACCGCCGCTCGCAAGCTCCGGTAGTGGCGCTGCAGGTGCAACTGGGGCCACGGGTGTTAGCTTCTTGGGATTTAGCTTGCCGCCAGCAAGTAAGTAAATTCGAATCTTGTTTTTCATTTTTAAAATTCATTTTCTTTGTCGCACATTATTCATTTTAAAACCATTTCACTGCAAATAGCACCAAGAAAACGGTCCACTATCTCAAACATGTAGTCTCGAGAATTTCAAGAAACAATAGCCAGATCAAACTAGTCAAGATATCAATAAATGGAGTAATTTTTGTTGACAAAATTCGGAGAAAAGTAATGAGAAACAAATAAATGGAGTGAATTTAATAAAGTCTTAGTATCAGTATTAACCCTCATCCCTATTATTTTGTCTCTTGAATAAAACCCTCAATCG
Source organism: Drosophila ananassae (assembly GCF_017639315.1). Lineage (NCBI taxonomy): Eukaryota > Metazoa > Arthropoda > Insecta > Diptera > Drosophilidae > Drosophila > Drosophila ananassae. The sequence continues at coordinate 7,320,103 of NC_057928.1, forward strand.
GTTGACCACAAATTGATAAATATTTCTTTTACAAATATTATTTTACAGTGTAAAATAAAGCAAACTACTGTACCTCAAAAGCCATCCCGACAAGTAAGATTTATTGTTTTGATGTTAAAATTCCTGAAAGCAAATACTAACAAAAGCCGAGTCTTCAAAACTAGTATAGTCTTACCCCCACTTTTGGTTTGGTGGTCTTAATGGTTTTTTTCCTTTTATCCTTTTTTATCTCAAAAAAATGCCAACCTTGTAGTAGCCAGAATTGGCAGCACTCATCATTATTTCTATCCAGTTGCAAGACCTATGTGCGTTGTACTTGTTCCAGCTCTAATACCATAAACACTGATTGTAAGAAATGAATAAATGTGGTGTCTGATTATCTATAAGTATTTATTCCATACACAAATGATTACAAACTGTTTGCTTTCTTCAGATTCCAAAGAAGCAGAAGCTGCAGCAAGTGCTTACAATACACCCTATAACCAGGGCGGACCCAGTGGATCACGAAACAATGACTTACCACCCTCTTACAATGTAAGTTGTAAATTTGAACCTTCATGATTTTATTTTAATGTTTTCTTTCCCTAGAACTTGCCCCCCAGTTACGATGATGCATCGAAAAAGCACCAATGATTGGATATACTATTACCCCTATTATACTATACTATTTTATACTATCTGAAACAGTTATTAACGCTCATTCCGTTGATTATTATATAGCAGGACGGTAACCATTAAAGATGTTAGCCCTTCTCGAAGAAAACACGTTATCTGGTCACAAAACATAAATTATATTATTAACTCATTCAATGTTTATAATTACAATATTTTACATATAAACATATGAGAATATGCTGTATTACATTTTTATGTCTATGCATTAAATGAAAAGTCCTTGACCATTTTTCTTGTTAAATTATTTTGGGTCGGATTTGGCCTTTATACTGAATGGACTAGTTACTTAAGTAGACTAGTTGGATCATCAACGTCACTGTCAGTACAGTCTTCGTCGGATTCACGGTAATTGACTTGAAAGGGAGCTTCGTCCAAAAAATCATTACCGGGAGGACGTTCAATTACAATAATACGCAGGTAGTCCTCGTTGACTTTGAATTCCTAGGAAAAATTAATATAATTAATATAAAATGGAAATTAGACTATTTCTGGATAAATACCTCGTGAAGTGACATATACTTCAGATCGTGAAAGAACATTTTTAAGGGTTTTTGCTCCTGGAGATTTCGTACGAATCTCAAATGATCGATGACTTCTAAAATGAATTCGTTATTCAACCTAGGATTACTGCGAAGAAAATAAATTTCCTTGAGTTTTAAGCAGTTTTCGAGTATCTGTATGATCTGATATCCCTCGAAATTATCCGTTTGGATAATCAGCTGCTCAATACCGACCATCCGAGGGACATATTCGAAACATTCGCTTTCAGTGAAACCCATGGACAATTTTGTTAGAGCCTTCATATATCCAAGCAGTTGAGCCTGTTTAAATGGGATTTCTTGGTTCCATACAACAAACTTGGTCAAAATCTGAGGCTCCCGTTTGGCCAATGCCTTGAAAAGAGGATACAGCGAAAGACTTTTGGAGACTTTTATGATCAGCTCAGTCAAATTAAGGCTGGCTAGATGGTTAATTCCGTTTGAAATACCAATTACGCATATTAGCGATTCTAGTTTGGTCAAGGAAGGCATGGCCTTGAGATCAGTCTCTCCAATATTTATCATGTACCTTAAGATTTTTAATGGTGGCTTTTGGGAGGCGAAGCAAGAAAAGGCATTGGAGTTCCTATTAATAATATTGGCTACGTGGAGCACCTCGAGTTCTGGTAACTGAGCCAAGAGGCTTATGTCCGAGGCATTAATGAACTTGCAGTGCAAGACTTTCAGCGTAAGTATTTTTTTGGCGGCGTGGACCTCCTCGGTATTCAGAGGCCTCCCAGTCACTACCAGGCAACGAAGATGCTTCAGTTGCTGCAGAGCATTGAACACATTCACCATGCTGCCGCTTTCATATGAATGTATGGACAATTCTTTGATACAGGAGATAGAGGCAACCTTCCGCAATGACTGAGAATCTTCGGTGTCTTTGAGGGAGCACCTCAAAAATCTCAAGGATCTGATGCGAGCCACATGGAATAGTTCCCTGGGCACGAGACTGCATCCTTTGACCACAATATATTCCAGCTCAGAACACGGATTCCGGTCCGCCAAACCCTGAAGCAGCTCAGCCAATGCCCCCTCTGGATGCTTGACGATTGTTAATTTTTTCAAATGGGTCAACAAGGTAAGAAGGTTCAAATATTTTTCTTCTTGAGCGGAAATTTGAAGAGACGTCAACGATTTCATCTCTGTCACAAAAAGTAACTCTTCCGGGGTTGGCTTTTCAAGCTTCAATTCGCGTAACTTGTTAAGATTAGCAATACTGTAGAGAAATTTCTCCAAGTTTCCCCGTGTGGGTCTTCCGCGGATGTCCACTGACTTTAAATTTCCTAAAGTTCCTAACTGAGAGCACAGACTTACATCAACTTCCTTCTTAAAGGTAATTTTGAGGCTACCCTCCAGCGGATAATATGATATAATGCTCCTTATGTAGGTGACATGGGCTTCTAGCCTAGATGCTCCTAGTAGTTTTCGGAGGTTAATTGCTTGGAGTTTCATTTCAGGCTCTGCTTGTTTTATATTAATGAAGCAACAATCCAAGTTAGCTAGTTGCGATAGATTCTCCAGAGAAGTCATATTCCAGCAATTGATGCTCACGTATCTTAGGGACATGATTCTGGCTAATTCACAGCTTTCAGAAATATCTAGTATTCCGCGGGTCAGGACAAAGAACTGGAGGGTGGCATTCTCTTTGGCCAAGGCCGTAAAGAGGGGCTTTAAGGACCCTACTCGTGGATTATTCTTAATGGACAGTTCCTTTATTTGGTGCGGATCGATTTGCACCTCCAAGGGTCCGTTGAAATCACAATCGAGGGTTCGCAAAGTTCTTATAGAAAATACTGCCACAGCTTCTCCGTCGGTTAAAGGAATCCAATTCCTTATCTGAATCTCCCTCAGATGAATGGACGTACCAGAGTCTGAAACGATTTTAAATAAGGCCTCTAATGTTCCTATCATATGATTCCCTTCCATTGTGAAAAACATCGTATTTCCGAGGAGTTCAGCCGCAGGAGCCAGCACGGATAGATCAACGGGCTCATTCGATTTAAGAAATAGTTCGAATCTCACTGGGCTTACTCTAAAATGAATGCAATCATAGTTATATTTGACCTTAAATCGTTTATTCCTCTTGAGTTTTTTCACCACAGAAGTCACTTGGGCTACTATCTGGGCGTTAAGTTGACCGGTTATATTCAGCTTTTCCATATTTTCCAAATCGGATAATTCGGTTAAGTCGATTTCCGGACAATTTTTGAAGCCAAAAGTCAATTCTGTTAGCGAGCTTACGCGGTTCAGTTCTGTTAATTCCTCGGAATTCAAACTAGATTCAATATGCAAATTCTTGAGAAACTTCGTAAGTGCTGCTTGCTTTAGAAATGGAGCCAGTGTTCCACATTTATGATATCCGTTCAACTTCAAGCCACACATTTGAGGAACTCCGGCGAGTGGCTCAATGTGGCGCAGATCGTCCCCGGATTCTACGTTAAGCTTCACGGTGACGCTGTCATACTTCTCTACATGCTTAATTATCTTATTGACATCAGATTTGGCTTTGGCTTCCACATAAACTTCGATTTCAGAGTCATCAGATTCCGCGTAATCGTCCTTTTTAGGCGCATTTGGTTCAGTCATTTTGCCTATTGAAATTACAGGCCTGTATTCTTTATTTTAAAATGAACTTGCTTCAATTTATTCGAAAACAGTTTTCTTTTTTGAAATAACGTAAAGCACGAGCCGAAAATAAGAACCGGTTTGTTTTAATAGAAACTTTCTAATGAACTTGAAACTATTTAAAGGTTATAGCAAAGGCTGCTTGAATTTTACTTCTTTGGAAGAACTCTACTTTTCCTTTGCTTTATAGATTTATTTAAAATTTATTCAAAAATATACTTATTTTTTTAAACGATGTAGAGCGTAAGCCAAAAATTGTAACCAGTCGGTTTGAATAGAGACTTCGTTATGAACTTGCTATGAACTGCCTTGCTAGCCTTTCGAAATTGAGTGAAAGTTTTTTCTATGCTTTCTAGATTCTAGATATATATGTAATACATATTATCTTTGTTCTGCTTCTTTTAAAGATCTTCCTATTTCTGCTGGTGAATTCTTTTTGGCGCCAAGTGTCCTGACTAGAAATAGTTCTATTTTGGTATAGCAATTTGACCAATTAAGAAAGAATATAAAAAGTATATTTAAATATTCTGGAAATTTGAAAAAATTTATATATTTATTTTAAGCTTTACACAAGATGGTCACACTGCAGAATTTCATTCAGAAACATAATCAACCAACAAATCAACAACAGACTTCGACCAGCAAGCCGACGCGCTTGAATAAAATCAATCATACGCCACATGCGCAATGACGGGCGTGGTGAGAAAATGCCAGGAGACAGGCCAACGGAAGCAGAGGTCCTTCTTCGCAATTTTTCGTAAATAAATCCATAAAAATATACTGAAGATATAGTTTCAAGCAAATGAACAAAGTGAAAAGTGAATGCTACAATAGCACATCTCCATAGTACTTTGTTATAAACGATGCCTTCGAGTGGCTGTTAGCAAGAGCCGCCACTTGTCTCTGTTGTTTATCGATTTGTGTATAACTCTTGCCACTGAATCCGCACCCTGTATGCGAGAACATTGGCCAAAACAACAGCACACCCACATCCACCTGGTGGTGGCTTGGTATCTTGACCAGCACTCGAGACTAGCAGCGACCGGAAATCGCTAGGAAACCAGCAGCAATAGGCCATGGATGTGGGTGGGCCGGAAACCACCTACGAGCCATTAGACGGACGTGGTTCCGGACGCGCGAGGAGCAGTAATGCCACGTCTGGCTCAGGACTGCGGCATCCGGGAAGCATGGATAGTCCTGAATTCGATACACGGGCACCCAAGGACCAGAGGCATTCCGTCTACTTGGCCCTCTTGGCAGCTGGCATTGGATTTGTCTTGCCCTACAATAGGTGAGTAGTACTATTTATTATTTATAAATATAATATCAATAAAAAATATTAAACAAATGGCAAATCATACAAATAACTCTCTGGAACTGATTGCAGCTTCATTATCGCGGCGGATTACTGGCAAGCTCGATTTCCTGGTCGACCCGTAGCCTTAGACATGTCGATGACGTACATCTTTGTGGCTTTCGCCACTGTTCTGCTCAATAATATAGTTTTGTCGGTGGCCCCGTTTCAGTCCCGGGTGCTCTTTGGCTACATGGTGTCCTTCACCACGCTGATCTTCGTGGCTGTGTGCGAGGTGGCCTGGCACATGTTCGCCACAAACACGGCCTATGTGGTGAACATGTCGGCGGTGGCCCTGACAGCGATCGGATGCACCGTACAGCAGTCCAGCTTCTACGGATTCGCCTCGATGCTGCCCAAGCAGTACACGCAGGCGGTGATGGCCGGCGAGAGCATTGCCGGATTCCTGGTGTCTTCCAATCGAGTGGTTACCAAGCTACTAATCAACAATGATCGCGTCTCCACCGTCATCTTCTTCTTGACCTCTACGCTGTACATCCTGTTTAGTTATCTGCTCCACCTGGCCACCATCAATTCGCCGTTTGTACGCTACCATGTGGAAGCCTGCTCCAAAATTGTCCTGCGACCGGATGAGGTGAGTTTTTCTTTAAGATTTTTTGCGGAAAAATAATTTTACATCTCATTATCGGAGTCCGCATCGGATTCTTCGCTGCTTTTGTATCCACTATCGGTGACTTGCTCCAGCTTCAAATAGGCTTCATCGTAGGATCGTATCTAAAAAATAGAAAATATAACTAAATGAATGAATTCTTTACGAGTTTAAAGCTCACCTGGCTGACTCTGTCGAAATCGCACCAAATTCCACGTAATTTTAATGGTGGATGCTGATCCGGATCCCTGTTCATTTTAAGAGCCATTAGGATTCCATGGACAATATCAACTGTTATGCCATAATAGCGATACAACGACAATGACTTCAGTATCTTGGATGTTACGATGTATCCATGTACAAACATTAAATTTCCGCATTCAGTCGAGGTGATTTCTAAGTCAGTCAGATTTGGTAAATTGCTTGGTAAAAACATAAAAATAAACTTCTTGTCAGCTATACCCAAACGCAAATGATTTATCCAATTGAGCTTCGTAATTTCCACAAGCTCTAGGAAATTGAGATCGCAGTTATCCAGAAGCAATGATTTCATGTTGACTAAAGCACCGAGTTCCTTTAAAAGATCCCACAATTCAAACGCAGTTGGATTGTGGATCTGTAGCTCTGAGATATTCTGGAGGAGTGCTACATTTTCAATGCCTTGCATATGATATATAACACACTCTAATGACTCCAGCTGGGATAGGTTCCTAAAGTCCTGAGATGCCACAGACAGTCTTCGAAGACTTTTCAATCTTGACATTCTTTCCATGTCGGGGACTCTGCGCTCGAAATTTATTCGCAGATCCTCTAAGTTTGGCAAGTTCTCTAAAAGATCCAAGCAGGAATCTGTAAAGTGGACAGAAAATTCCGTCCTTGGGTAGATCTCAGTCAATACTTTAAGCTTAGTTGGTTGGGCCGAAGTGACCATTTTGAAAATGGTATGGTGTCTCAATTTCGACGATTCATATTTGGGCGCAGAGCACTTTACGCAGTAGAGGACTTCTATCTTCCTAGTTTGATGATTCGGTCTCAGCCAGCTGTTTTCACTCTTCAATCCTAGCTGAATACTCCTCAGGGACTTTATTTTAGTCAGTTCGACCATCTCTTCATAAACTACCGGTGTGTGCTGAACCGTCAGATGCCGAAGTGTTTGAATTTCTTTTGAGGCAAAAGCCTTCAAAAGGTTTATTAGTGAACCTTCTGGATGGAAGGTAATCGTAAGGGATTCGAGTTGATTTAAATCACCCACTTTCTCAATGTTTCTGGAACACAGAAAACCACACTTGAGCACTTTTAAGCTTCGGATTTTTACGAGCTGTTCCAGTTCCCCGGCGTCCACAAAGGCCACTTCTAGTTCTTCCAAGTTTATTTCATCGTCAATGGCTATTTTTTTGAAGAGTTGCTCGAACGAAATGTACATCAACCTCCCCTTAAGCGAAAGGCATTTTAAATTGTTTAACCTCAAAAGAGGTGCAAAGACGGCGGTATTCATGAAAATGCCTTTAAAATAAATAGCAAGAGTTACTGAGTCCTGGCCATGAACCAAGCTAACCTCGCATTTTTCAGTAGTGATTCGGTCCACTCGGTTTTGGGTCTTTGCTTCTGGGTTCGCAAGCTGTTGTAGCTTAACTGCTATTAGACTCTCCATTTGCGAAAAAAAGCATCGTATAGTGGTCAAGGTTGAAAGCGAACCGAGGACTACCATTTCTTCCTGGCTTATTGGCTGAAGCGTATTAAGCACAAGTTTCTCAACGATCATTCTTTCGTCCAAATCTCTGAAAGTGTCAATTATCTTACTCGTCCCTTCTATTCTTAACCGATGAGACTGTAAAAATTCGTAGTCCTTTATTTTTGTAAACATTTCTCTAGATTCTGGAGTATCTTTGGTCGCTATTTTCCCATAATTGTAGTAGTTGACTCCTGGCTCCCTTGCCGTTTTCAATAAATTGCAGCGCATGGTTGCTGCCCATTTTACACCCTCGGATCTATGAGAATTTTTTGGTTCGCTCATCACAATAATTTCGGTGACATAGTTTTGCATGAACATTTCATTGTAAATCGATCGGTCCAGAAAACATAATCTAAGGGAGGCCAGTAATGGTATTTGTCCGAGAGCAAAGGCCTCATCCCTGGTGACATGAATGTTCGGAATGGATATCCTTCGGATCTTGGAGCCCCTCAAGCACTCGAAAAGAAATACCAACGATCCACATTGGTGTCGCCCATGGAGTGTTAGCTCTAGGAGATTAGGCAGTGCTGCTAGTGGGCCATACTCTCTTCCATCAATCCCGGGCTTCATCACAAAGGACAGATATTTAAGTTCGCCGCAATGGGGCACAATGTATGCCAACTGGCCATTATACAGTTCGCTTCGGCTTAGTTTCAAACGCGTTAGGTTGGGATTCGATTGACAAAATCCAATTAGGAAGTCGACATCCATGTCGGCGTCCACGCACAAGGATTCCAAATTCCGAAACTCCGGAGATATATCGAATTTAAATTTACCTTTTGTACTGAGTACAAATTCACGAACGCCTTTATGTTTTAGGGCATTAATGATGTCATCGAACGCCTCCAAGTGTTCAGGATAGTATTGAGTTGGCTCAAAAAAGATCTTTACCGATTCTAGCACATTATTTCCTTTGATTTCCCCGAGATACTCTTTCCAGAATAGTTTTCTCTGAGCCGCGGAAAGAAGTCGCATGTGATCATAGAGTTCTTCTAAATAAATCTCCATCGAGGTGACTTGTTTGAAGAACGTTTTATCAATATTCAGTTGTTCATAGAGTTTGAAATCCCATTCTTTAAAAGCCTCGCAAATGTATTTACAGCTAATAGCGAAAGAAATCAGATCTGAATAACGCTTAACATTGTAATTAATCTTGATATTATTGGCGTTGCAATTTCCCTTGATGTAATCAAATATTAGAAACAAGCAATAAAAGTTAAGGTTTGTTAGTTTGGTTTCGTTCATGTTCACAATTTTTGGCACAACCTATCCAGTATGACGATGATAACTGACTGATGAATGGCGAAAGTTCCAATGAAATGGAAATGCTTATCTTCAGCCTAATCTTTATTTTGTAGTAAGCTACGTCGATAAGATATTTATGTGAAATAAAAAAAAGTATTAACTAAAAATCACAATGTTCTTATCTTATCGAGGATAAAAAAGGTGGATCGACATCCAAATATAATTTTTGGGGGTTACCATTTTAAGAACTCTAAGCCCTCTAAAATAAAACAAACTTCTTCACAAAATGATTGATTTTTGATGATTTATACGATTTATTGCCAATAGCGAGAGGTGGATGGAGTTCCGAGCAGCACTCGGTATGGAGTTCTTTCGATGGACGGCACCCACACTACAACTGCGTCAGTGGGTCACCAAGTATCCAGCAACGCCCTCAGTTTCAGCAATCCCGTCTATGAGCTGTCCAATCCTTCGGCCGGCGAAAGTAGCATCGAGGCTCTGGGACAACTGCCCGATCTGCCGGTCACGCCTCCCACCCAAGAGCCCACGACCCCCACGACGGTGGCTTTCAAGGTAGGTCTTGTGTCTTCATTTTGGAATGAAATAAACAAGTATAATTTTTGTTCCCGTCCAGGTGGAGCATGTAATCACCCCACGTCGCTGCCGGCCCAGTAAACTAGGTGACATCCGGGAGGGATTCGTGACCAGGTGGCGGGTGGCCCAAGTCATCTATCCACATATGGTGTGCATCGCTTTAGCCTATTGTGTGACCCTCTCTCTGTATCCTGGCATCGAGGTGGAGGTGCAGTCCTGTGCCCTACGCTCCTGGATGCCCGTCCTCCTCATGTTCTGTTTCAATACGTCAGATGTGGTGGGTAAAATCCTGGCAGCCAGTCCATATCCGTGGTCGCGTCGTCAGCTGATCCTGTTGTCCGGATTGAGGATTGTCCTGGTGCCATTGCTGTTGCTCTGCTGTGCGCCGCGTCAGCGCCCTGTAATCTCTGGCGAACCGGCGCCTTTTGTCTTTACCATTGCCCTGGGAATAACAAATGGTACGGAAAAATATTTCACAATTATTAAATATATACAAAAATAATTATTTTCAGGACTGGCGGGCAGTTTACCAATGATGCTGGCCCCAGCCAAGGTGCCTGGGACACTGAAGGAGGTCACCGGAAATATTATGACCCTATCGTACAATGTAGGTCTGACGGTGGGCTCTCTAATTGGTTACGTTTTCGAGAGTATGCTGGGCCCGCAGCTGGCGAATCCCTGCCCCTCATATCCCTACGTTCCGGCTTCGATTCTGGAGCAGTTCCATGGCCATGGCCACGGACATGGACACTTGCCACACCCCTTGCCGCTAACGAGCACCAGTACAATGAGTCCCCTGACCACAGGGGCCACTACCACGCTGGCCCCACTCCTGCTCAATACTACGTTGTCGAACCTGGTCCAGTCCAGCACAAGTTCCGCCACCACCAGCTCGGCGAGTCCGGCCCTGGCCACGGTTATCACCACCACGGCCCTGGCCCTAATCAGTACGGTGGCCAGTAGCAGTGGTGAGGTGATCAATGCCACAGTTACCTCGATCCTGTCCACGGTAACAAGTTCGGTGGGTGGTGACATCAGTGATGAGTTGACCACTGATCCTCAGACTCCGGAAGCACTGCTCGAGAGCATCTAAAGTCCTATTTAAAGGCGTTGAATTAAGCGATGGAATGTCTAAAATATATTCTGCATTACCATATCCTCAAAGAAAAACCCATTTTAAAGATTAGCTCTGAGAGATTCATGATTTGAATTTTAAAACACTTTGTAATATTGAAATAAGCTTATAAGGCCACAAAGTCGATCCTTCTTTATACAAAAGTATTTCTCTTTTCACCTTTCCAATACCATTTCCACTCCAATGCAAATTCGGCTTCAAATTGAAAATATATTTTCTTAGAATGTTGCTAAAGGTTAAAAAAAGTACATCAAGAGCAAATATAGTAATAATATCGTAAAGCTCAAGAGAAAAACCAAAAACAAAAATCGATTAAATGATTCAATGGAATATCAAGCGCAAAGTTCTAAATATAGGCAATACTACTCCTATGTGTACTATAACTATATCTATATTCTCAAAACTGTCTAGGGTTGTTTGCGTTCATCATTTAATTTTAGTCACTGAAATCTAGGACTTATATACTATATATATTCTGATATACATATACTCCAACCAAGTGCTATGGTTTTCAAATTACAAATCTGTTGAATTAGCATTATAAGTGCTTGAGTGTGAATGAGTGCGTTAGATAAGTGAAATATTGCTGTTGATTGGGGAAGGGCCTGGTTATTTTTGTAAGATTGAAAACTGGTTTATTGACGACCCAGGCAGTTGAATGTTATATTTTATTCAAAAGCGAATGAATAGTATGTGTAGTAGGCGTATATATATTTTTCGGTTGTTTTATTGGTTGTTATATGTTTACAATTTAACTGAATATTTGTTGAAAGCATAAAAACCAAAAAATTGCCTTGATCTTATTTCAGAACTTTTCTGTTTGTCTCCCAAAAACCTAATTTGTAAGCTATAAAATATTTGTACGGTTAAGTGAAATTATTATGTCAACAGAAACCTGCAAAATATGGAAATAAATGTTAATATAGAAGCATTTCAATGTGTATAAAAATGAAATATTTATTTTCTTATTTTCAATGGCTGGAAAGATTCAATTTGGGCCTTGGCAGCTCAGTTAAGCTTCAGTCGGAGGCTTTCGTCACCTATGTATGTGAACTGCCATCCTCTGTGGCAACCATAAATAGCGCCATCTAGTGCCTAAAATACAAAGAAAAGCTTAGATGATGGCTTTCAGTTAGTTCCGCAAAAAGCCGCTAGTAAGGGTGGTTTTTTTTATTACGTATACGCACCATTGGCGGTAAATATGGTTCAGCGTGTGTTTAGAGTTTCAATATATTTATGAAATTAAAAAAAAAACATCCAGCTTACATTTTTGAATATATTTTTTTTACATATGTTATTTTTATATTTATACATATTATATTTTTCTTCAATGCTTCTTTTTTATGAATTTTCACATTTATGGCCAAAAGTTTCTGGTCATGCTTGCCAGTGGCTTTTTTGTCACTGCAATATTTTAATTTATACAAAAACAGAGATCAACTTATAATTTCTTAATATTTTCCTTTTAAAAGTAATCTAAAGCTTATAATTTGAGATTAAAATTTGATTATTCATTAAATCCCCACCAGGTTTACCATCCATCTCGGACACATTTTTCTCTGTGCAGATCCTGGTGACTTGTGCCTGGTGCCCGGCTATTAACACGCTGCATGGCACGCAGCAAAAACAAAGCGCATACTTTGACGTCTGCCCTCCTAATGACGACCACGAGAATAACGACGACATGGCAGCGGTAGCAGCTTCCCAAGGGGTCTCGACTTTATTCATGTTCAGCTGGCATTAGTCGCCCCTCATCACCCGCTCTTCCTTTTTTTTTTGTAGGACCACAACTTTTGTTTTATTTTACTTTCTTTTATTTGCCGGTGTCTGCCTGAGTGTGAGTGTGTCTCTGCCGCCATTGTGCCACCAAATGCAGTTAATAGGGGCGGAGCAGGGAGTGCCATGGGCAAGGGCAGGGGGCAGGGCATACCGGGAAGACGCAGGTGAAAACCCCAAAGTGCCCTAGGACAGTGCGAAGTGCTGAGTCAAGTGTCAACTGCAAATGACATTTGCATTTTGCTGGCCGGCAAGGGAATGGCGGTAGGGTGTGCCGGGGTGTCGCGGGGGAACCGCTCTGGTGGTCGGTGGCAACGCGTCAACTACGACTGACATTTGTTTTAGTTTTTCTTCCGCTTTGCGCAAGCCATTTGGCAGTTCGTTGTGTTTCCTGGCCAACGAGAACAACGAGCAGCGTCACAAGTAGCGCCGTGAAATATGCAACAAAAAAATTCTCACAAAAAATAGCTCTGTGGCAATTTAAACAGTCTGGAGGGGCTCTAAGCGTTCGGTTTGGAAACCATTTTGTTTTGTTAAGCTAAAAAGATGAACTAATAGAAAATTTATCTTTAGACTAGTTGCACTTTTATTTTAATTCTTTCTATTAATTTACACAACATTTTTTGATTGATGTGCACCTGAAGCACATGTAGTAGTTAGCTATTAGATATATATAGCCCGTATTTCTGGCTCTAGGCTCTTTCGGTTTATATACACAAAACAATCCAATTGATTAGTACCATTCTCGGAACGCATCGCTTTTAATGCAGTTGGCCCAGATAATATGCAAATTAGTTGCAACCAAGCATTCCACTGCAACTGCGTTGCGGCCTGCAATGCTAAATTGTGGGTATAAACTACATTGGAGTGCATATGTGCTCATCCATCTCATCCGTTCAGCTTCAATAGATGAGCATAAGCTGGAAGCGAGCGTTGTATGGCTTAAATTACAAGTGATTTGTTTGAGCCAAGAACTTTCTGTAAATTAACTTTTGTTTTAAAAACCTTTAAAGTCATTCTTCTTTTCTCGTTTAAAGGACTGACTCCTGTTTGGGTTGTAATGGCAAATGAAGTCCCTCCACTTAACTGGCATTCCCAAAAATAAGTACAACAAATGGCGTTTCGAAACTATTTTTGACTTTTTGGCCATCGCCGGCAGCGGCAATCGTTCGATGTTGCTGCTGCTGCTGTTGCTTCTGTTTCTGCCCTTTGTGTTTATCGGAGAGTGGAGCAGAACGTTTCGATCTCCTATGGCTGTCAGAATGAAAACAAACAGAATCAGACATCTCAACTGGCACACCCACACCCATACCCATAACCATACCCATCCCCTGCCCCTACTCATCCTCATCCAAACCAACACACACACCCATTCAATAAAATCGAAACTTTTGCATTGTACATGTAAATTGCCATTGCCATTGCCTCCCCCGATGATATGGTTGCCTCTGCTGTGTTGCTCTTGTATTTGTTGGGCGTTATGCAAAAGAAAAACTCTTCGCACAGCGCATAAAATTTTATTTGTTGCTACTTTTGGGCTTGCGCTTGATTTGGCAGCTCACACTCACCCACATGTATAATGTATGGGCCTTCCTCCTCACTGATATTTGGCATATTTTGTGCACATCAATATCTCGCGTGCTAGTTGGCATCCATTCCAATACCAATACGTATCTCCCTACCGATTCCCATACCCGTTGCAATTCCCACATTGATATACAGATAGCAAAAATATGAGTCACTTTCAGTTTCCTTTTTTGGTTAAAATGTAGTTTGGAAGATATAGCCCTCGCTGGGGCCGATATAGTGGCTTCATGCACTTATGTTGGTTTTTGAAGGGAAACCCCCAGAAAATTTGGAAAAATATCGAAACAAATAATGCGTCCATGTTTTTATGCAGATTTATGGAGAATCGATCTTTGAATCTATTAAGGTATTCCGTTCAAAAATCGGATGGTTTTTGCCAAAGATATAGCTCTCGATGGGGGCGCGATAGTGGCTCCAAGCACTTTGTTGGTTTTTGAAGGGGATCCCTCTTAGAAAATTTGAAAAAATATCGAAAAAAATAATGTTTTTTGGATTTAAATGCAGATTTATAGAGAATCGATCTACGAATCGATTAAGGTATTCCTCTCAATAATCGGGCTAGTATTACCAAGGATACAGCCTTCGATGTATTCCATATTTTTGCTGCATGCAATTTTTTAGATTTTTAGCAGAGTCCTTCTATAAAGTTTTTGCAAAAGATAAACAAAATGAAAAAAATTTTTTTTTCTGTGTAATAACCCGCTGGCGTATTGGCTGCGCGTATTGTGGCACACCAATGGGTCGAATTGAGCTCGCGTGGGTGGCATCGGGGCGGCGCAACACATGTAAAGTGTGGCTCATGTGGAGCATCGGCGGCAGCTGTATTGTGCTATGTGCGATATGTGGATGTGCGTGCATTTGACTTTACTATTTCAACTATTCAAGTTTTGGTTTGTGGCATTTAAGCAAATGTTTTTTCAAATGTCTATAAATCCAAATGAATTCTGTAACGTGTAACGGTAGTAGCGATCAATCCGGGATTCTGCACTTGCGGGGCACGCTTTACTTTTCCGGCTCTGACTCGTCGGCTTGGGGGGTGGTGGTCTTGCTCCGTACAGAATCCCACGCCTACTACACATTATTATTAATTAGAAATCGAATTTAGCGTGCTGCGACAAAAAAAAAATACTCAAACAGGAAACCTGTGAAAATATCTAGAGCTAAACGATAACCGGAAGAACAGAAGGACAATTTCAGAGAAACCAGAAGAAAGGGAAAGAGAAAGAGGAGAGAAATACAAAAAAAAAATTGCGATACACAGCTGGAATGTGTACGCTTCATGCCCTACCCGACCTACGATCCTCTCCGCTCGAGCATGGCTCTGAGGATCCCTTCATATCCTAGGATCTGAGAAACAACAGCATGGTTCAGTTATAAGTTTAGTTATTCATTATATTATTATTTCTTCAAACGTTATAAAAGGTAATAATTAAAAGATACATGTTTTTGTTTTGTGCGATAGGAAATTATACCCAAAGATTAATATCAAATATTGTAAAATGTAGAAAAATAGTAATCATAACAATAAATTAAAACTAAATATAAAGGAATATTTAGAAAAATGTATTAATGTTAGAAGATATAAAAAAATGTTAAAGTAACGGCTTAATTAATAAAAAAAAGGAAAATAAACAAAAAAATTTAAATTCCTATCCCAAACGTGGCAATAACTTGGCGGCAATATTCGGAAAAATAAATTTAATTTCTATTGTTATTTGACGTTATTCATTTAATATTAAAAAAAGGAAAAAATAATTTTTTTATATTTTTAAGCCTTTATAAAATTTTCAAACATATTTTTTTTCAGTGTATTTAAAAATTTTGTTTTATCTAAATTATTTTCAGGTTTTCATTCTCATCTGTAATCTCTAATCATTTTTATTTCAATAATATTAAATTAAATAGAATTCATTCCAAAATTTCTCTCAGTGTAGCCAAAGCTCGCTGACTAAAAGATAAGCTCGCTGTAAATATAACCGTTCTTTGATTCTTCTTTTTTTTTCCATCTTTCTATTTCGCAAAATTCGTTTTAGTGAGAATGTAACTTACACCAACAACAAAAAAAAAACGATAATTTCATGCAGTTAATTTTTTGTGTTGTAAAAAGTAAATATAAATTAAGAAAACAAACTCACTTGCATTTCCATGACGAAAGATCGATCTCCCGCGCTGGCGTGCTGAAAAAACGGAATTTTGGGGGGGGCTTTTCCCATAATTTTCGGGAAATTCGGAGACGCAAATAATTTAAATTTTTTTTTTTTTTTTTGTAACACATCAGAGCTTTTCTTTCAGTGCTTCTTGCTCTTTTCAAACCAAACTCAGCAACCAAAACAAAAATAAAAAAGAAAAAAATCAAAAAAAATAAAAATAAAAATAGAAATTAACAATTTAAATTTCGAGGAGCCTTTCTAATTTCTCTTTGCCGCACGCTTTCACATTTTAACTTTATTTATATAAATTTTCCCATTTTTTTAACTTATTATTTATTTATAACATTTTTAACTATTTATCTTTCCTTTTAACATTTTCTTTTTTTAGCACTGTTTTAGCTTAATCATATTTTAAGGTTTGTTCATTAGAATTCTCACTTCATTGTTTGTAGTGTATTTCACTTAGAAAATTTTGGTATAACCAAAAAAAAATAAATTTTAATTTTCGTTTCTGCACATTTTTCGTTCACGTTTTTGTTTTTTTGTAGCTCGCAAGCATTAATCTTTATTATTTAATATTTTTTCATTATAGTTTTTTTTGTCTTATATTTTCCTCAGTGTGCACGAGGTTTTGGGGATTTTAGGTTAAATTCACGTTTTCACTCCCACTAGGCTTTTTCGCCCACTGTCACAACTAAAACTGCTGGCCCACGGAGTTGCCGATCCCTCGATGGGATGAATAAGGCGCTCCGCGGGACACTTGATGATCGCTGGGCCGGCTCAGGGCTTGCTTCACCTGGATGCCGGGCCGATGGATGAGGCACGTGGAGGGGGATTTTCCTGAGTAAGGCCAGTAACTCCTGAGGGTTCCTATTTTTCTTCCTTCCTTGGGTGGGTTGGCAGATTAGGCAGGTTTATCTGGGTAATCTGAAGAAATAACCCAAAAAAAAAATTTTAACCTCTCTGTGAGTAAACACCCACATGCCAAGGCAAGAAAACTTACGTGCACAGGTCTTTCTGCTATGGAGGTTGAATCGAAAAGAATCTAAGCTCCTAGAGCGGAAATCTATGTCGATCCAACCTTACGCCATCATAGGTAAATAGAGCTTTTCAGTGCATACCTGCATACAGCTGATAAGAAGCTGCATCTCGGATGGCAACTCTTAGTTTACCTAATCGGTAATCTACGCTTACGATCTTTGGCGCCAAATATAAAACCATTTGAATTTTTCTTTGGCTTCAGTCGCCAGTACAAAACCCCCCCGCTAAAATCAGACTAGGGTATGATCGAGAGAATACACTAGACTGATTCCGACTGAAGCTATTGTCGAATGTCTTTAGCGTGGTAAGTACCTACAACTTTTCCTTGAAGGTCTTCCAGTTCATAATAGAGGTTACCGATCTTTCTTCGAATCCGAGATTTTACAAACATTGGCCCGAATTTGGCGTTATAGCCAGCTTGAAAGCAGCTTTGCTTAAAGTTACGTCGATATACCTCTTGACCTTCAGTATACGTAACATTACGAGTGGGGAGATCATAGCGCCTCTTGTTTTCCTCGTGCTTTCTATACATTTGCTCGCAAGCTTGTTTGCGAACTATTTCGAAAGAATCCTGCCTGTCAAATCGTAGCGAACGATCGTTCAAAAGATTTAAACGTCGGAGCAGAGAATAGGTCGAACCAGAGGTAACCATATGCTGTCCAAAAGCCATGTAGTACGGACTTGTTCCAAGGCTGGAGTGTATAGCAGACCTCAGCGCACAGGATATCCTGTTCAGAACTTCATCCCAATCCTTCTGATCCGGGCGTATATACGCTCTAATGGCGGATATGACCGATCTATTTACACGCTCCGAGGCGTTAGCCTGAGGTGAATAAACAGCAGGCAGAGTATGATTAATGCTATATTCCTGCATTAATCCTCGAAACGCTTTCGACCTAAATTGGGACCCATTATCTGACACTATCGTTTCAGGGACTCCAAAAGTCATAAACAGTTCACTGTCTAGATACTTCACAATGACGCTAGAATCAATCTTCCTAACAGGTTTAAGGAAAACAAACTTTGAGAAGTGATCGAGGACGATAAAAATGCCCACGTTTCCACTTCGCGATCTGGGATAAGGCCCGAGAAAATCAACGAAAAGCCTTTGAAGGAACCGCTGAGTCTCCGGTGCTCTTCCCAAAGGAGGTCTGAGAACACAATTCGGTGCTTTCGTGCATTTGCAAACCTCACAAGCACTTATATAGGCTCTTACGTCTGAAACGAGACCAGGCCAGAAATAGTATCGCCTAATCCTCTCGATAGTTTTGTGTACGCCTCCATGTGAGGCCAAGGAGCCATCATGAGCTAGAGAGAGAACTTTGGGCACTAATTCCTTTGGTAACCAAAGCTTCCATGCGTATTCGTCATGTACCTGTTCCCCGGTTAAGTGTTCCGCTTTACGATACAAATAACCGTCTTCCACTTTAAGATCAGGGAAATTTAGTTTATTTTCTTCCACTCTCTTTATCAGATTAATATACTCCTCTGATTTAAATGATTCGGAATTTAGATCAATAATAAGTCCTTCCGTCAAATCTATGGCAGCAACTGCCTCTTCGTTCACGCGAGACAAAACGTCGGGAACAACGTTTAGTGAACCCTTGCGATGCTCGATCTCGAAAACGTATCTTTGTAACGCTAACGACCACCGAGCTAATCGGGAACTTAAATCGTGGTTCGACATCAACCACTTTAAAGAAGCATGATCTGTAATTATCTTGAATTTCAAACCCTCCACATACGCTCTAAAATTCTTTAAAGCGACGATAGCAGCTAAACATTCTTGTTCAGTGACTGTGTAGTTTTTCTGAGCTTTATTCAATTTCTTTGAAACAAAAGCAATCGGTCTCTCGTCGCCTTCGTCTGAAACCTGCACTAATACTGCTCCTACGCCTGTTTTGCTGGCATCACAGTGTATAGCGAACGGCTTCGCGAAGTCTGGACTACATAAAACAGGTGCTTCACTAAGACACTGCTTTAGCCTCTCAAACGCTCTTATAGCCTCTTCGGTCAAGATGAACTTTCGTTTTGTCGTCATCAAGTCTGTCAAAGGAGCAGACAGAGACGCAAAATTTGGCACGAATTTCCGATACCATCCACACATCCCCATAAAGCTTCTCAAGTTCTTTAGGCTTTTTGGTAAAGGAAAGTTGGTAATCGCAGACACCTTTTCTGGGTCTGTACGGATTCCGCCGTCACCTATTATATGACCTGGATAACGCACCCGCCGCATGCAGAAGTGACTTTTGCCAATGTTGATTGTCAAACCTGCACGCCTAATGTGCAATGCTAACTCCCTGAGAACTTCGAGGTGATCTTCAAAACTTGCAGATACTATTAGAAGATCATCTAAATATATAAAAACTTCGTTCCTCATGTGAGCTGGCACTACCTTGTCCATTAAACGAGACATGGTGCTCGTAGCATTGCATAAGCCAAACGGCATTACTTTAAATTGGTATAACGGTCTACCTGGTACCGTGAACGCAGTCTTATCGCGCGACTGAACGTCTAAAGGCACTTGCCAATAAGCATCCTTTAAGTCTAAGCTAGTTATAAACTCTGCTTTCGGTAATCGGCTCAAAATCCCATTTATTTGGGGAAGAGGATACGCGTCCTTTTCCGTGAAACTATTGACTTTCCGGCAATCTAAACATATTCTAACTTTCCCTGGTTTAGTAACCATTACTATCGGGGAGGACCATGCACTCTCCGATTCCTCTATCACACCCAATTGCAACATTCTGTCGATTTCAGTATACATTGCCTTTTCGACTGCAGGAGATACAGGGAAATGCCGCTGTTTGATGGGCTTCGCCATTCCTACATCAATTGTGTGGGTTATCAAATTTGTCCTGCCTAATCCTTCCTGAGTAAAAGAAGGAAAACAATTTATGGTATTTGCCAATTTAGCTTTTTCGGCTTCCGACAAATCGTGTTGATCCACCTCGTCTGGGCGGACTGCCTTAGCCGATTCTATTTCCGATATCTTTAAATGTGTTGGAAGAAGATCGTATAACTTCCAAAAGTCTATGCCAAGATATAAATCTTGTTTGAGTGAAGGTACGACATACAGTTTTAAAGGCTTCTTATCATTGCCGTATTCTACGTCAATGTTTAGAACTCCTACTATATTTTGGGATTTCCCGTCTGCTGTCGCAGCGCTGCCTTTTATGGCTCGGTATTCCTTATTCTTTATCACTTCCTTAGCTAATTCTCCCCCTATGCAACTAATCGAAGCTCCCGAATCTAACAAACCGTATACAACTCGATCGAGCAATCGAACCGGTAGAAACGGTCGAGGATCTCTAGTTCCTGCGGGTATGGAATTAATGTGTTTCAAACTGTCTTTGCATCTTTTCACATTTTTCCAAAAAGCCTTTAACCTTCGTGAATTTCGTTTAGCTACGTTAGCTATCTTTTGTACTTCATGGATTGCGACGTCCCTTAACTTTGAAATTTTGCTGTGAAGCAGAGGTGGGACTATTTGGGACTATTTGTTCGTCTGGGGAAGAGAGAGATACCCTTTGAAGAGTGTCCTCTATTGGTCGGTCATTGTGGACTGATTTCGACTGGCATATGAAGTCTTCTGTTTGTATTGCGACTTCGATATGCCTTGCTTGAAGTTTTTTGAACATTTACTGCAACTTGGCTTGTACGTGTTAGCCGCACCGCATCCGTAACAAAAAACACGTCTTTCTGAGAGACAATCTTGATACCTATGTCCTTCGCTTTGGCAGTTCCAGCATTTTAAGGAAAAGGCTTCGACTCCTGCCTCACCCTCAGGTTCTGATTCTTGGAGATCTACCATTTCATCTGCAAATTCAGCTACTTCACGCCTAAAAGGAACAACCTTAGTGTATCCACTACATCTCTTGACATCAGCGAGAAATGCTTCGCGACGCCTACAAATCTCCCTTAATTCGGACACCGTTTTTATTTCCAGATTCAGGATTTCATGGCGAATTTCAGGACGAAGATTACTTTTAAGTACTCGGACAAGTTTACTCGACACCCAGGGCTGTTCTAACTGATCAATTAGTCCTGATATGTTGTCGTAGAAGCTATCGAAGGATTCGTTTGGTTTCTGTTTAGTCATTCGAATTAATTCCTCTATGTCATTATCATCTCTACTGTGTCTGAATTGAAGTCGTAAGGCTGCACAAAAATCCTCCCAAGAGATTTCACCGTACGCCTTATGGTACCGCCAATAAAACTCGTTGGCTTTCCCTTCGAATAGAACACTGCAGTTCCTACACAAAACGGTAAAGTTTCCGTCCAGCATTTGCCTCGTGAGGGCTTCGACCCTATAAATAAAATTGTCAACAGACATACCTTCTCCAGAAAATTTAATTTTCCAACCATTGAGAATGTGAACCACTTTATCTGGCCGCGTTAGTAATTCAGATGCAACCGTGCGTTGGGAAGCAGGAGAGCGTGGAGTTTCGACTCTATCAAAAACTCTTGGCACCTGATCTTGGAGCTGGGGCTGAGCTGGGCTTGGTGTGAGCGTCACTCGATTCACACTTTCCGAGAAAGCATTCTGTATTAATTCAGACATCTTCTCAGAGAGAGTGGCTAACATCCTCCGCTCCATGGCTAACAAAGTGACTGCGTTGGCTGTAATAATACTTGAATTCGTATTATTATTGCTAGAACTTCGTATTGAAGTAGAAGGTCCCTCATCTAATGGATTATTAACCGGCTGAGTAGCTTTAGATCTACTTCGAGTTTCTCGAGCTACTTTTTCGGCGGTTTTAGAGGCTGTGGCTCTACATGCCGATTCGCAAACTGGACACTTCTCACTGTTCTTCCAATGAGCTTCAATACATTCTCTGTGGAATTCGTGCTGGCATGTTGTTGTATATGCGTTTGCTGAACTAATGTCAACTTGACATATAGAACACAAAGAATTTGAGGCACTTCCGACTCTCCTATTCGGCGATCGATCTAACCCCATCATACTCAAATAATTCTCAAAAATGTGACACACGAAAAAAATATTTCAATATAATAAAGAAAAATATAACTCAATAAAATTTATATAAACTGAACCCTTAGCTTGTTGTTCTCGTCTCCAAGGATATGTACATTCTCTTTTCTTACATTTCTCAAAAGGTGTATGGAGTTTGGAAGAAAATTCGTTCAAATTGACTTTAACTTATTCGAAAGATAATCCTTTCTTTCTACCTAAGTTTTGGACGGTGACCTCTTACACTCGTATTCCAGTGTAAACAAGTTTTCCTTCCAGTAGTAAGAATTTAGATTCAGAAGTTACGAAGATAGGATACGACACTTCTCGCAAGTTGTGCCAGTATTTTCCTCTTTGTTCATCGATAACTTCCTTCATAGACCAGTTTGAGTAGCTCAGTGATTGGTTTTTTCGATCGCGGACAGAAAATCAACCGAAGTTTTAATTTTTAAATCTGTTTTCCTGCGACTGAAAACTCCAGTCACGTCTGCTTGAGGTAGGAAATTTCCGCTTTATGATCTAATTCCGGGCAGCTTCGAATACTGATATTCTTTCGGCATGATTTCCAGGAATTCGAACAAAAATTGAAAATTTAGAAAAGGTGAAATTTTAAAGAAACGAAGAAATGAAAGAGTTTCTGAAATTATGTCCTTCGCGAGTCTTAATGAACTTGAATTTATTCACTAAGGCCCCACGTTGGGCGCCACTTTTTCTTAATTAATAATAAATAATTATCTGTAACGTGTAACGGTAGTAGCGATCAATCCGGGATTCTGCACTTGCGGGGCACGCTTTACTTTTCCGGCTCTGACTCGTCGGCTTGGGGGGTGGTGGTCTTGCTCCGTACAGAATCCCACGCCTACTACACATTATTATTAATTAGAAATCGAATTTAGCGTGCTGCGACAAAAAAAAAATACTCAAACAGGAAACCTGTGAAAATATCTAGAGCTAAACGATAACCGGAAGAACAGAAGGACAATTTCAGAGAAACCAGAAGAAAGGGAAAGAGAAAGAGGAGAGAAATACAAAAAAAAAATTGCGATACACAGCTGGAATGTGTACGCTTCATGCCCTACCCGACCTACGATCCTCTCCGCTCGAGCATGGCTCTGAGGATCCCTTCATATCCTAGGATCTGAGAAACAACAGCATGGTTCAGTTATAAGTTTAGTTATTCATTATATTATTATTTCTTCAAACGTTATAAAAGGTAATAATTAAAAGATACATGTTTTTGTTTTGTGCGATAGGAAATTATACCCAAAGATTAATATCAAATATTGTAAAATGTAGAAAAATAGTAATCATAACAATAAATTAAAACTAAATATAAAGGAATATTTAGAAAAATGTATTAATGTTAGAAGATATAAAAAAATGTTAAAGTAACGGCTTAATTAATAAAAAAAAGGAAAATAAACAAAAAAATTTAAATTCCTATCCCAAACGTGGCAATAACTTGGCGGCAATATTCGGAAAAATAAATTTAATTTCTATTGTTATTTGACGTTATTCATTTAATATTAAAAAAAGGAAAAAATAATTTTTTTATATTTTTAAGCCTTTATAAAATTTTCAAACATATTTTTTTTCAGTGTATTTAAAAATTTTGTTTTATCTAAATTATTTTCAGGTTTTCATTCTCATCTGTAATCTCTAATCATTTTTATTTCAATAATATTAAATTAAATAGAATTCATTCCAAAATTTCTCTCAGTGTAGCCAAAGCTCGCTGACTAAAAGATAAGCTCGCTGTAAATATAACCGTTCTTTGATTCTTCTTTTTTTTTCCATCTTTCTATTTCGCAAAATTCGTTTTAGTGAGAATGTAACTTACACCAACAACAAAAAAAAAACGATAATTTCATGCAGTTAATTTTTTGTGTTGTAAAAAGTAAATATAAATTAAGAAAACAAACTCACTTGCATTTCCATGACGAAAGATCGATCTCCCGCGCTGGCGTGCTGAAAAAACGGAATTTTGGGGGGGGCTTTTCCCATAATTTTCGGGAAATTCGGAGACGCAAATAATTTAAATTTTTTTTTTTTTTTTGTAACACATCAGAGCTTTTCTTTCAGTGCTTCTTGCTCTTTTCAAACCAAACTCAGCAACCAAAACAAAAATAAAAAAGAAAAAAATCAAAAAAAATAAAAATAAAAATAGAAATTAACAATTTAAATTTCGAGGAGCCTTTCTAATTTCTCTTTGCCGCACGCTTTCACATTTTAACTTTATTTATATAAATTTTCCCATTTTTTTAACTTATTATTTATTTATAACATTTTTAACTATTTATCTTTCCTTTTAACATTTTCTTTTAGGTTTTCGTTTTCACCTTCGCATTTAGTTCTTTTATAATATTTATTTTTTTAGCACTGTTTTAGCTTAATCATATTTTAAGGTTTGTTCATTAGAATTCTCACTTCATTGTTTGTAGTGTATTTCACTTAGAAAATTTTGGTATAACCAAAAAAAAATAAATTTTAATTTTCGTTTCTGCACATTTTTCGTTCACGTTTTTGTTTTTTTGTAGCTCGCAAGCATTAATCTTTATTATTTAATATTTTTTCATTATAGTTTTTTTTGTCTTATATTTTCCTCAGTGTGCACGAGGTTTTGGGGATTTTAGGTTAAATTCACGTTTTCACTCCCACTAGGCTTTTTCGCCCACTGTCACAACTAAAACTGCTGGCCCACGGAGTTGCCGATCCCTCGATGGGATGAATAAGGCGCTCCGCGGGACACTTGATGATCGCTGGGCCGGCTCAGGGCTTGCTTCACCTGGATGCCGGGCCGATGGATGAGGCACGTGGAGGGGGATTTTCCTGAGTAAGGCCAGTAACTCCTGAGGGTTCCTATTTTTCTTCCTTCCTTGGGTGGGTTGGCAGATTAGGCAGGTTTATCTGGGTAATCTGAAGAAATAACCCAAAAAAAAAATTTTAACCTCTCTGTGAGTAAACACCCACATGCCAAGGCAAGAAAACTTACGTGCACAGGTCTTTCTGCTATGGAGGTTGAATCGAAAAGAATCTAAGCTCCTAGAGCGGAAATCTATGTCGATCCAACCTTACGCCATCATAGGTAAATAGAGCTTTTCAGTGCATACCTGCATACAGCTGATAAGAAGCTGCATCTCGGATGGCAACTCTTAGTTTACCTAATCGGTAATCTACGCTTACGATCTTTGGCGCCAAATATAAAACCATTTGAATTTTTCTTTGGCTTCAGTCGCCAGTACAATTCTCGTAATTATTGAAACTACTTGCAGACTGAAAGTGCGTAACTTTCAGTTGGCTTTCTATGAATGTCATTAACAGATGTAACAAGATTTTCAAGATTTTTTTGTTGAAATTTGCTGTAATATAACATTTCATAAGAATGTTGTGCTTCTGAATGTTATTCCACAGAATATGTTGATTTTTAAAGGGAATACTTTCGGATTAAATACATTTCATATGTTGTGAACATGAGAACACTTTTATTGAAAAGACTAAACTGTGGACGCTGTTTTAAGGGTAGACCGCTGTTAACGAGGCTGTTACTGTGTATCGTAAGGGGACGCTATTTTAAGTGTAGGCCACTACAGTCTGTTATTGTGTATAGTAAGGGGTGGTTTATAGCAATGTTATGTATATAAAACAAAGGTTATCAGCTAAAAATATATAAATTTCTGCTGGGTTCGGGAAGATTGTTCCAGATTTGCTCGATCCCAAATATACTTATGTTTATATATTTTGGCTAATTGTGTTTGGAATAAAAAATAAGTCGCTCACAAAAATTATATGAAAATATCAGCACCCGGAATATGCTGACACAATTTTCGAAACAAATAATATAAATGAAACAAATAAATAAGATATATCTGATATATCTCAATTATATTTGAGATGATGTGCTGCTCTCCGAAAACTACTGCTGAGTCAAATAAAAAAATTAAATATCTGAACTTTCAAAAATAAAACAAAACGAAATTTGCACCCATGAAATTGGCTGCTCTCCGAAAACTAGAGGTAAGAATATAAATTATAGGTGAGCTGAGGTCATTAAAATAAAATAAAAGAAATAAAACACTCAAAATAAAAGAATAAATCAGATATATCTCGAGTATATACAGTAGGAAACAGACAGAGAGCAAAATTGAGTACATGTTGAAAATTTGATGTTTAAGTGCTCATAACACATGGTAACGCCTTTTTTTCTAAGATTATCTATCTTATTCATAACAAAATGGCATATTTATTTTATCCATTAAAGAAGCCGTTTACTAGATATAAATTAAAATCGGAAGAAACATGCATATACTCAGTTTAGAGCCTGAAGTAATTCGAACTGTATAGTTGCTTTTATTAAAGAAACCCCTGTAATTATAAGTCACCTTTCACCATCATAACTCGGAGAGCGACACGTCAAAGAAAGTTTTCTTCATTGATCTTAAATTTTCTTTTTGTTTTGGTAATAAAATGAAAAAAACATCGGCAGATCAAGAGAACAGCATTGTTTCTTTACCAAATCGAGTTTTCTCGACGCGTGCTATTGGAAAAAAACTTAAAATCAGCCAATCAGTGGTGGTTAGAGTCCAAAAAAGCAAAAATGGTAAGAAAAAAGCTGATTGAAATAAAATAATAGCAGTTACACTTAAAAACTTCAAATTAAATGAAATTTGCACCCAGAATATGAACAAATGAAACGCCGACACAATTGTTGGAACAAATAGTAGAAATTAAATAAATCAGATATGTCTCAAATATATTTGAGATGATGTACTGCTAGTGGATAACTAGCGGCGAGAAAAGAAATAAAACAATAAATATAAAACACTCAATATAAAATGGTATTTGCACCCAGAATATGAACAAATGAAACGCCGACGTAATTTTTGGTACTAAAATAAATAATTCCATATCGGTTTTCAAAATAAAATTTGCACCCAGAGTATGAACAAATGAAACGCAGACAGAATTTTGGGGGAAGGAAATCAAGATTTTGGGGAAATTGCAAAAATTTATTTTGTGTTTCAAAAAAAAAAAAGTCCATCAAAATAAAAAAAATTATAAGAAAAATATAATATATTTGAATTAAAATTACAAATAAATAAAAAAATAAATCAGGAAAGAAGGGAACTTGCTGCCACAACCGGCAGAACCCGAATGAATTTAATTGCACTTGGCCTCGAGCTCATTTCTAGTTTTTAAAGTGGACAGCCTTCTTAGAAAGTTTTTGTCTAAATCCTACAATAAATAGCTTTAATCAGCACTGGCTTTGTGTGTTGCAAAGTGTAAGTTTTTCAAAAAACCATTTCTGTACCATTTTTTTGAAATCTCAAAGACACTGTTAGGCATTTCATTTCGCATAGCAAAAGTAATTAATGCGATCCACATCACCTGCAGGGGTTGTTTATGGCAACAGTGGACTGTATGTAAAATGGGTTTTGTAGAAAAACTAAAATAATCACAATCAAAATATGCTCTGTTACATTATTTACAGCATTAATTAAACATATTGAAACGTTTTAAAATTTGCATGAATATTGCTTAAGCTCCGGACTGTCACAATTCATTTAATTTGATTTGAGAATTCAGAGTAATGCCTAATAATTTTGTGATATGCCTAATTGAATTTCGCATAATCTGCTTACAATTTGGGCGAGTCTATCAGGATCCTTTTGTTGCGACATCTCTCACATCCTGGCATTCCGGCACCCCGGTATTCTGGCAAGTAGGACACCCAGGCGCCTGGCTACTGGCTACTGGCTACTGGCCACGTGCAATTTAATGCCAGCTTCTGGTCAATTTCACAGAAATGTAGTTCAAGTTGGGGCGCTAAAGGAAAAGTGGGTGGACGGGGGGGCAGGCTGTTGAAAGGGTTGCATGTTCAAGGTGGAGCGAGGGGAGGGGTGATGG
This sequence comes from Drosophila ananassae, assembly GCF_017639315.1. NCBI lineage: Eukaryota > Metazoa > Arthropoda > Insecta > Diptera > Drosophilidae > Drosophila > Drosophila ananassae. Next base: position 7,348,051 of record NC_057928.1, read on the forward strand.
GGAGCAGTTGCCATTTCGATAATTAAATGTATGCACGTATGTGTGAGCGTGCCCGAGTGTGTGTGCGTGTATGCACCATTAGTGGTAAAATGTTGTACATTTTTCCAGTGTGAGTGTGGCTGGAATTATGCAAATTGAACCGCAGAAACGCTTTTAAAATGTTTTAAGTGCATTTGCATGAATATTTTGGCGGCAAACACACACACACACACAGTTACATTGAGGCGGAAAAAAGAAGAAAGGAAGCCCAGCACTGCAGTTGCTGCAATGTGTGTCAACCAATTTTAGTCAAATTGAAATTTGTAAGCGCAGCGACCTTCTCGACTCCTCGCGACACCCTGACCTCTGGCTCTCGGCCCCTTGGCCCCATGACCCATGACCCCGGCCCAGAGAAAGCATTTCCCGAAAAAGGCATTCTTGTTTCGTTTCTTAGATAGCTTTTCTCCTCATTTGCCTGATGAACATCCGGAATTTTTATGCTTTTTTTTTGGATAAGCATATTGAAAATGAAAGCACAACAAGCTCACAGAGAAAAATAAGTTAAAGGCTTTAAAATATCTTCTTAAATAAAATTAAACAATAAAATACATATTAGAAGGATAGAAATATCTTTTGTTATCTTTCTTTCTAAAAATATTTAAAAATTTCTGTTTTAAAATTGAATTTTTCATTGTGATCCCATAGTAATCATAGAAATAAGAAATAATGTATGTAAGATATTCCTGGAAATGGCAAAAAAAAAATATATATAGGAGAAAATAGAAGACGCTGGACGATCCTTGGCACTGTCTCGCTCTATCGTGTCGTATCCTGGCCAGGACACAACTAATTGAAGTGCACTGAAGCAGAACCGTTTGCCAATCTCTGTGATAAGCCATGCAGAATCGTGCTGCGAGGCGTAAATTAAAAATATTGTAAGAAAGCGGCCGGCAGGAAGGAGCAGCAGCGGAATGCCTCCCAAAAAAAAAAATCAAAATGAGGGCCAAAAGCATACCAAATGCGCTCGAGTTGATTAAATTCGGTATCAATCACAAGTTTATGGCCTCAAAAGTCGGCTGAGATTTTGATGGATTTTGCAGGCAGCCCAAGGAAGCCTGAAGCCTAAGGCGAGGTGGGTGCCAAAAAATAAGAAACAAAAAAATGAAAATAAAACCCAATGGAATGGGAGGAGCAGTGGATGTCCAAAAGGAAATCGTCGCCGTTGCTGCCTGATTGCTTGGCCACGTTTATATCTCTATATTGTTAGATGCCAAGGAGCGAGTATTGGTGCAGCTCCTTCGAATTCCCCGATTTCTGCCATTTGGCTTCGACCAGTCGCAGTGCAAGCGGAAACGGAAGCGACAAGTCTGCAGCTAAGGCAACAACATCAAGGCTAGTCGCCGCTCAATTTGGTAATGAAGTCCTTGTCGTTGTCGTTATCCTTGTTCTCCGATTTCCCTCCAACCCGCCCTTCCCGCCCACTATCTTCTGTCCGGCTTCATTATGTTTTCCTTGGCTCTAGCTTGGCATAACAGGAAAATCATTAGGCCATGCCGATTTGCTCCGCCCCGCTGATTGCTGAGAGGCGAAAAAGGCGCCTCGTCTCGCCTCGCCTCGCCGGAATGCCAGGATACTGCTCCTGATCCAGCTGTTTCTGCTCCTGCAGCTACTGCAATTTTCCGGATCCGGCTGCCCCTTGGACTGCAATTAATTAAATTTTTCGACCCGTTGTTGGTGTGGCCCGCCTGTCTGTCGGTGGACTGGACTGAACTGGCTGGTTGTGTTGTTTTGTGTTGCCCTTGGTTGCAATGCGTGCGGCTTTAATAAATTTACAAAATTCATTAAATCCTTTGTGCAGCATGTGGGTTGGTCGCTCGTTTCACTCGCTTCTGTGGCCAGTATCCGGGGGGCGCGTGGTCTGAGTCTGGATGGCAAATTAAATGCCTCAGTCCAAGTGGGGAAAGGGCCAAAGTAATATAGCCATTTTGTTGGCCTTAATATCTCCGCCAAGTCCACCGAGTCCACCGCCAAGGGATAAAGCAATTTAAGCTTACTCTCCATCGATGGAAATAAGTTTTGATTATTTATGCAAGCAATTTGCATTTATAGGTGTATTTTATCAAATACAAATAAAATGTTATGTTTACAAATTGGTTTCAATGGCCCGTGAAAAAATAGACTAAAATAAAAAGCCTATTTCAAGCAGTGATTTTCATGTAAAAAATGCAATAATTAATTCCAAATAAGGATATTGATTGCCTACTCAATTACCAACAACATCAGTACAAACAAGTTGACAACTAGGAAGTGCAACATAAAATTAAATAATAAATTTATAAATAGATTTAGAGTGTAGAGCACGCGGCGAGTTGACAATTAGTTGTGTTTTGTTTGAGAGAAGCTTTTACGTCCTTTGGAACTGCTAATTATTTCGAGAAGGACCTCCGAACAAATAGAATTTCGTCCTGGTAACTTATTATTTGTCATGACAATTTCATCCAGCCTATCATTCAATTAGGGATAGATTTATGGAGAAAGTGGCGCAAAGTGTGGGGGAATCGGAAAGCGGCTGCTGCTAAAAATGTAAACATCAATAAGCTTCCGACGTCTATCTGTTATTCTGTTTGCCTTGTTTGTTTTTTGTGTGTCTGGCAAATAAATCACATGCACTTATTTATTTAATTAGACTAACTTCTTACAAGCGCTACAATAGACACACACACATGCACAGAGGCATCTATATATGCACTCACACACACTCACCAATTGACTGGCTGACATGCCACGAGATTGATTAGCTCAGCCGCAAGCTTTGCTTTGCTTCTCGCTCTTTCCTGCTCTTTCTCTTTTTAACCAGGATACATGTGTGAGTTGGTGTGTGTGCACAGGAAGAAATTCTATTGATTAAGATTGAGATTAAAAATATGGAAGGATTTAATTAGTTGCTGAAACAAGACCTTTTTTAAAGGATTTATTAGGAACTATTTATGGCTGTTATAACACATCCTTTTATATCCTTTATACTCCATTGTTTCAAAATATGTTTCTATATTCATTTCTTTGAAGAGAAAAAGTCCTTATAGCTAATCCCTTGTTCCCTGTGCATCCTGCGAGTGTGTGATGGTAGTTGTACCTTGTAGATTGGTGTAAATTGTGCATGGAAATGTAACTTCTGTTCCGCTCAACTCCTTTGGATACCGTTCGCTTCACAGTTCGGCTCAGTTTGGTTCGCCTTGGTTGCTGACATTATAAATTACCAGGCAGCATGCGGCAGGCAGCAGGCGGCATGAGGCATGCGGCATGGGGCATGCGGCATGGGGCATGCGGCAGGCAGTAGAAAGCAAGAAGCAGCCGCCGCCAATGCCGCAAGGCAAAAACAACTTGAACTCATTAATGTAAGTGATTTTTCTTGCGGGCGCTCGTTTACATGGAGTCCTTGGTCCTGCTGGAGTCCTGGATTTCCTACTGATTTCATGAGCCTTTCGCAGGACCAACAAGGCCATCGGGGCGGCCAAGGGAAAATCATCTTTCAATTTCAATTGATTTTGCTTGTTGCCATTGCACGTTGATTGATTGCAGCGATTTCTTAGGGAAATTCTAGCTCGCATCCAGCATTTTTACTTACGGCATCTTATCGTCTAAGTAATTGCCATTGCAGGGCCATCCTCTTCACTCCAATTTACGTTTCGGCCCGGCTCGGCCTAGCCTCAGGGCCAATTATTTGCCAGTTTAATTTACATAAATTAAATTTGTTGCCTTCTTGGCTTTCTTTTTTCAACCACCAACCCCCCAGTTCGGTATTTTTGTTTTATTTCGAGCTGGTTTGTTGTCGCTGGCCGAATGTCTTTGGGCTTTTATGACCACAATGGACATAATATTTATGACCGTGGGCTAGGTCCTTAGGCCTGGCTCGGTACTCGGTACTCGGTACGGTGGATATCTACACAGCTCTGTGGGCCAGTAGCGTGTCCTTTTGTTGGCTTTTATTGCGCCAACTTTACGAGTGGCAACTTTGGCACTTGTCAAATGACCAGCCCCAAAGGGGTCTGTCAAGCCACATATATTTCACCCGACCAACTACTATACTATATATTGGGCACGAATTGTTTTACGACTTGGACGCGTGGCGGTTCTACGATATGCGAAACTTAAACTCTAGGAGTGTTGGGAGTGACCCCACTTGATAGCTAATAGCCATATGATGTCTAAAACTATGCAATTTTCCATTAAATAATTATTATCTCATTTTGATTGCAGAATAACCTTTGAGACCTCATACTACCTTTATGTCTTAATATCTGACACAATAAGGCAAAATTTGGTGAAATAATAATTGTTTAATTTGAAGTTGGAATCCCCCAGTCAGCCACACGTGTCTCGTTTGGGCTCACCTGGGGAAGCCCCTACTTGAGGGCTGTCGTTACACTACTAGAGCGCTTTCATGCAATTTCCACAATGACAAAGCCAGGCCCACGCCCACGCCCACTCCGGCATCAGGACCAGTGCCCGCCCATCGACGGTTTTGTGCTAATTGAATCAGAGCGCGCGACGGAAACGGAAATGTCAATGGCAGCTCAAAAATGGTGACAACGGCGGTGAAAACAAAATGTGCGTGCCTTTGTCGCCGTGGTGTGTGAGTCTATGGGTGTGTGTGTCTATTGGTGTGGGAGGAGGCATGTTTGTTGGCGTATGCGCCGTCTAATTGAATATTGAACGAGGCTTTTAGTGTTGACTTTATTAGCGTTGCCACGTTGCCCAAAGTGCCGACAGAAAACTCAATTAGGCGAACAAAAATGATCATAAAAATCAAGTGTTTGCTCTGCTGTCACAACTATGTATTTAGAAAGCCCAAAAAAAAGCGAAAAGAGAGGGGACTGGAAAAGGAAATTTTGTAAAATTATGTATTTTTGCCTAAGGGAGGTTAGAGCTAAAATAACCATTAAGTTAATTAGTACACTGGTTGCAATCAATGCGATTGAAATTGCACGATTGCAACGCTGACTGCATCAGTCAACAGCATTTATTTGGGGGCATGGTTGGAGGGGGGGTACTGGATAGTGGATAGCGGGTAGCGGGTAGTGGGCGTGGCACAAAGGCAGCGTTTTAATTGCATTTACATGTCCTGCGGGCAAACTTGGTTTGCTCTTCGCTTCTTTTACTCTTCTCATGTTCACCCATTTCCGTTCCTCATGTTCGAGGTCCTGGTCTGCTGTCATTGTTTTTGCACACTCTGCCATTTGTTGCTGGCTTTGTAAAGTTTATTAGACAGAAAATGCATTGTGTGTGTGTTTTCCGCCTCGGGACAACCGCAAAATGTGCCAGTCCAATATAATTATGCGCCATTTAAAATGCTCTTAATGTTGCGAAAATGCTGACACTATTCCCAGCCACCTAACAGCATACCACCCACTGACCATAGCCCACCGCCCACCGCTCACCGCCCATTGTCCTGCCACGCCCCACTGCACTTGTCGCTGGAAGAGCTCGCAAAAAGCTGGCCAGCGAGCCATGGCCCAAATTTAATTGACATGTGTCCGGAGAACTCAAACATGTCTGCCGGACCTTTGACCCACACCGAGAGAAAATTGAATAATTTCGTGCCAGATTTTATAATTGGAATGCTCGGTGTCCTGGCAGAAAAGGACAAAAATCGAGAGTATTTTCTCCTAGTGTCCTTGCCGAGGGTTGAGTCCTGGGCCGGTCCAGGAGCTCCGTCATTATTTCGCTTGGCGGCCCATCGAAGGTCGAATAAAATCGATGATGCGTCTTTGTTGTGACATTGCCGAGGTCCTCCGGACTCAGGACTCAGGACTCTGGACACTGGGCTGGCATTAACATTAGAATTAATGGTGCAGAACGCTTTTCTCTGTTTTCCGTTTGCTTTTCCCAACCCCTCGTGTTTTTTTTTTGGTGTCCCCCGATGATGGTTGTGATTTGCGAGGTAAATGTGTCTTTAATTTAAAAGTTAAAACTCCAACACTCAAGAGGGTGGAAGGATGTCCCACCATATCTTATGAGTGTTTAATTAAAGTGTAGGGAGGGAAGAAAAAAAGTTTTGCCAAAACAAGGGGCGGACCCTTCGAGAATCCACCCAATTAGAACGTTAAAGCCTCGGGTTGTGAGCTGTGATTGAAACTGCAGTTTGTTTGGCCAAGATACCTTGGTGTTTGGTAACCCGCTCTCTCCCTGGCTTTGTCCTATTTCCGTTGCAGGACTCCATATGCATATATATATGAATATGTAGGTTGTGTGCTTAATACTCTTGTGCCGAGATATCATCATTAATATGCCAGCGTAATATGCATTTGGGTAGAAGTTGTGGTCCTGGCCGTGGCCGGCATGGTCCTGCAGCTGTAAGCCAAAGCATCATAACTGTAATTATGTATTTGGGCATTCGGCTGTGGCTAATTCCAGATTTAAGCTCACAATTGACTGCATGCGCCACACTCGGGGCCTAAATCATCGGGCTCATGCTGCCATTCCACATTTATTATTTCCGAAAATTTCTGCCAAATTAGCTGGGAATTATGATCGCTGAGAAGCTCCTGCCTTGAAGGCCGTATTTTAATTCTATTAATATTTTAGGAGCCAGAAAGCATGGCAAGCCATTCGCTCGAAGTCTCGCACAATTAATCATTACATTTGTTTTGACGAGCTCCGACGAAGCTCATGCATTAAAAATTACACCATTTAAGCTGCAGAGCGAGCGCATCTATCAGCAGATGCTCAGATACAAATATATATATATGGTATATCCTTGTATATATGGACAAGAACAACAAAGTAATGAGACAGGCACGTGCTTGGGTCTTGGGGTTGCCAAGGAGGGGGATTTTCAATTGCATTAAATGAAGCATGACAACCTTTATCCCCAAACCCTCGAATTCATCTTTCCCATTCAGTGGGGCTCCTGCTGATAAGTAAACATGTGTCAATAAATAAAACCATTTACTTGACGCCTGCATCCTTCCTTCCTTTCCTTAGTCCTAGCCCATCCTGGCCCGTCCTAGCCCTCTTCTATATTGTCTGGCCCGACATAAAACAGCAAATGAAGCGAAAAACTGGCAAAAGGCTTTTAAAATTCACTTAAAAAACCCCCAACAATGGCATTCCCCATTCACATATCGAATTTATTCCTCTTTCAGTCTTAAAGCCAGACCCCAATTCTTGCTACTATTTTATGAATCAATTTTTTCCGAGTATGGGATGCTTTTTTTCTTGGCTACTTCATGTTAATGTCGTCGCTTGTTTTAGTGTCGCCAAATCGGTTAAATGGCTTAAAAGTTTGCGATAAAATAAAATGTATGAGACAACTGCTCTGGGCACTGAGTGTTTAGGCCTTAATTTTCACGCTCGCTTAGCTGTCGGCCAAGAACAAACTTTTGGCCACTTGCCGGTCACGTACCCAATCAATGGCAGTCATCATAAAAGGTTCTACCACATCTCTGCCCGCCCATTTCCGTATGTAGTTTTGCCCAGCCCAGCTATGAGGGCGTGGCACTCATTTATGCCCGTTAAGTGCCTGTTTATTGTAGGTGGATATTGGCGGAGATTCGTTCGTTTTGTAGCGAGTTTATGGCATCACAACAAACAAGCTTTAACGACTTAATAGCCAAATTCAATATTATTACAATTTTCCACTTGCTCGCATGCCGCGATGGCGGGTTGGAGTGGTTTCCGGCTGGAGGATCTGTGGCGGGGGACAACTCTGGATTTCTGGCCCGGGCAGTGGCAGAAGTGACAGCAGTGACCGAAAAAACTTTTGCAATTCAATAAAAATGCAAATTTTTTTCGGCTCGCTGCAGTTGGTTGCAATTTTTGGCAGTTTTCATTTCGTTTTTCGTTTTTAGTATATATTATTTATTTTATTTTTCGTATTTTCTCAAACAGTCAGTTATTGTTGTTTGCATTGTTGTTATTATTATTGTTGTGTTGCCTTGCTAGCTGCGACAGTTTTGTGAAAGTTATGACAAATTGTGAGCGTTTTGCCTTTGAAGCGGACAAAGTTTCGTACACTGTGTCAAATGAAAGTGAAGCTACAAAAGGACCTGATAAAGCCTGGAATTAGGGGTTCATCGTGGGACAAAAAATATTGTTTTTTTTTCGACTTTATATATTAAACTTTTCGCTTTTCTAAACTACAAACAATTTTTATTCTTTCTTATTGTTAGAGTATTCCACTTTCGTGGATTTTGTTTTACTATCTTGCTGAGTAATTTAATTTAGTGCAGTTATGCAAAAGTCAACCAAAATAAATAAAAATTCAAATGCACTTTCTCCCTCAGACACACACACACAAGCACAGCCTTTGGTGACAAACAAAATGGCGTCTGGCCGTCTAACTGGAACGCCAAAAATTCACTTTCGCGCATTGAAATGTAAATCAAATTTGGCTTTAAAACGCCACAGCACAGATTTTTTTCCATTTGCCTCCCGGGCACACGAAAATTTAGCTGACGAAGGATATTGGATGTACGTACTACGTACGTATAGCCCCTCCTTGCGACACCGCCACCGCCCCCGCAAAACCACGCCCATCTAATGCTGAAAGTGTCAGGCAGCTGGCGGTGGGTCATGAATTTTCATGTACTCGTCCTCGTACTCGTACTGGCCTCATCTTCCCGGCTGACAAAGTCGCTGGATGTGCAATTTTTTACGTGTTCCCATCACAAAGTGTCACTGTGCATGGGAATCGAGAGCCGGGGACAATTTATAATGCAAATGTCAACCGAGGGCAGTTGTCTCCGCTAGCCGCGAAATGAGTAGAACCCGCTACCATTACGCTCCTGGTCGCCCCGTGCCCAAAGGGGCGTGGCACGGGCCAGAAAAATTGAATTAAATTCGCCTCGAGTTGTGTTCACCTTTCGCCGACGAGTTCAGAGTTTAATTAATTTTCTTTTGTTGTGTTGCCCTAATTAAATGATTGAATTTTCGCATTTAGCAGACGACGCCGCTCCGCTACGCTTGGAAAGGCGGAGATCATAAATCATTAGCAGCCCTTTTCGAGGGCGTGGCAGCTAGTCGCGCCAGGTGATTGATGAGGCGGCCCGAGCCGAGCAGCCCAGGTGTAAGGGTGAAGGGTTGCTTGCAACCTGTGCGATTTGCACGTGGCTAATGTAAATTCAATTTGATTGAGTATTTTTTTCTGGTCTTCTTTTGAAAGCGGATTTAATTGATAATCGAGCATAATGTAATTTCTATAATTTAAATAACTTTGCGCATTTGTCTCAATTTAATTAGCTGTGCTGTCGGCCGGAAATAAAAAAACACAGTCAGCCTCAAAGTCATGTCAAACATTTGTGTTTATCAAAATTTCATTTAACCATCGCCCCGAGTCAGCAATAACAATCAGCAAGAACAACAAAATAATATGCAACATAGGCCATAAATAACCACACACAACTATCCGAATATAGAAACAGTATATGTTTACAGTTAAACACGATGTAGGAGAGCTCAACATCCTATCCCTGTGATATGACAAACGAAAACATCATCAGATCACCTGTCCAACCTATTGTTTTGTAAAAACCAACTAAACTGCCAACAGGTCGCATTTGGCACATGAATTATTGGCCAAGTTTGCGCTCATTTCAAATTAATTAATATCATAAAAAGCCAATGTGTATTTGCGGTGCCTTTGTTGGGCAAAAATAACTCATCCCACCTTCGAATAATATTCGCTATTCATTTTGGCGAAAAATGTTTCTGTTTCGCGTTGAATTAATTTGCGGGAATCGAGACAATATTTATGGATCCAATTGTGTGGCAAAAATGATTACAAATTTAATGTATTGGTATTTTTTTTGGGGAAAAGCAAGGTGGAAAAACCAAGAGAGTCGCTTAAATTTAAAATTATTTTTATACCGTTGAGTGTATTGCCATTTTTTTTGTTTGAGACTTTTCGCCAGAGGTTGCCATAAATTTCCGGCGCTTTGCTGTTTAACGAAAATGTAACATTTGGCGCAGACATTTTTGCAAGAAGTTTTTCACGTTTCTGGTTTTTTGGCCCGCAGCCGCGGGTGATTTATGTAACTCTGGACCAGGTCGAAACAGCGAGTTTATAATGAGGTGGCCCAAGTTGCGATAGGTTAAGGCGAGTGCCGACAACTGTTGATGCAGTCCCTGGACGGCTAAGTAATGGCCATAATGTGCTTAAAAATTTCATAGCATACCTTTCAGGGCACGAGGACTTATTAATGACGGGCTTTAAAAAATTTGTAATTTTTATTTAAAGTAATCATTAGAAGCGAAAAAAAAACACAAAATTGCCATTAATCAATGTTCTTGTTGATTATTTTTTCGATAATTGGCATTTTAATTGAACTTAAGTCACATTTCAAAAGCACACACTCTTATCGAGGTTGCGAGCTGGCTGTAATCCCATGGCCTCCGGGGCAAAACTCAAACCAAATTTCTAATTAGCACGCAATGCGTAAATAGCTTTACTGCCTTTGACGTTGCCGCATTTGGCCGAATGCTTTGGACCACTGCTACTGCCATTGTCATTGCGATGGCAGCACATATGCACACATCCATGGATGGCCAGAAAACAGCAGGAAGCTGGAAAATGGCTGGAAACACCTGGGCCAGGTGTATGGGATTGGGTTCCTCTGGTCTTGCTCGGTTCCTGTGCGTGATGTTTCAACTTAACGCAATTAACATGTCCAACTTAATTGATGCAATAAATGTTTGCGCTCTCAGTGAGCATGTGTGTATGTGCGTGTGTGTGTGTGTGTGTGTGTGACTGGGTGGGTGGGTGTACGTGTTGCCAACTGTGGCAGCCTTTTGCGTGTTGCCAAACTCAAATAGCAGGCTTATACCGCCGCCCTTCTGCTGACTGTTTGACTCGCTGTCTGCAGCCAGTAGGGGCTGGGCTGGGCTGGGGCTGGGGTGTAGTAGGGTGTGCGGTTAAAGCAACGCGTTTGCCCAACAAATTTGAATCAATTTGTTGAAATTGACTTTAGGCGCTCGCTTGATTAATTACCATTGTGCTCGCATTTAAATTCCGGGACACTCGCGTGTGTGCTGATTGTGTGTGGGGCGTATTATCAAGACTTAATTAACGCTAATTAAGTATATCGTCCATTGAATCGGATATGTTTTAGCAAAACAGAGTATCATGACCCGGAAAATTGCTTTCCTTTTTTTTTTTTGTTGAGCCACTCCAGCATGCATAATTTTAAAGCTCAGCGCTCCATTTGGTTAGAATAATAATAGCAATAATAATAATAAAGCATAGTACGGGCCAAGAACACTTGGCACGCCCAGCTATCGTTGTAGTTGTCATATTTGTGGCTATCATCCTGTCCCACACAAAAAATAAATATATATATTTGTGATTTTTGTTGGTGTTGCAGCAGGACGTGACTCTGGGAAGTAAAAATGCAGGCTGCCAGGACTCTCAAGTGCCGGCAGGATGACATAGAAAATAGTTTTTATACCTGCTGTCCCGGTTGCTCATTTTGCTGATCCTGTGACCTTAGCCCCCCGCTGGTCATGTTGTCAACTCATGTTGGCAATTTTCACCTGCCGCAGCTTACATATAACAAATGTGACAGGTGCTCTTTGGGCTTGTGGACCGGTGGGACGGTGGGACGTTGGGCTGGGGGATCTGGAGAATGCGTTTATGATTTGCGGCATGTCCTTTGCCAAATAAATCAAATGCTATCGCCAGTAGCTGGATATTCGTCGCCTCTCAACTATTATGCGGCATGCTTAACACCTGCCGAAAACTAAAAGGACCCCAATCGAAATTCAATTTCTTCCTTTGCAATAAAAATCAGCAGGGGATAAGAATTGGAAAAACTATAAATGGGAGGGGACACAGGAGGGTTGTAACTGCAACTGCAGGATCCTGGGGAAGACAAAACGTTGCTGGCGAGAATCGCACTTTTTAATAAAAAGGACTTTAAACTTTCGGTAAAGGAGAAGATAAAGTGATATATGTTAGGTTCTTATAATTAAAATGTATTGATTGTTTTTTTAAGAAACTTTTTTTATAGTTATATCTTAAATATTTCTGGTAAAAATTTATTGAAACCTAAGAGTATTTTATAGACGACTTTGGCTAAACTTTTTTATTCCTCTTTCCAATATCGAAAGAAAGTTGGACTCCGTCCGAAATTCTGTTTGCTTCAACAGATTGAAAGCTATGTGCCAGCGACACTTGAGTTGCAGCCCCGGATCCGGAATCTAGAATCCGAAATACGGACTCGTATGCGTATCCTGGCCACGCCCACTATGGGGAAACAAATAAAAATGGTTAGTCGGCTGTTTTGGGCCAGAGCTCAAAGCTTTTGACGGTGCTGCTGAATGCTCACTAGGATATTATTATCAAAAGCGATGTCCTTGCTTCCTCCACTTCGATTCGATTCCCTTCGTTTCAGTTTTGGTTTAGTTTGGTTTGCTTTGGTTTTGCATTGGTTTCCTTTTGCCCTGATTACGTTTTGGTGTCCTCTTTTTTTCTGACCGCTCCTAGAGTTCTTTCTTTGTATTTTTTTTTGAGCATTGCATGGAATCGTTTTTATAATTTCTTAAAAATACAAAACAAATATTGCAGAAGACGATGTCTCTCAAAAGCGCAGCGGGAGCTAACGCTCTATCTCACTCTGTTGCTGCTTTCTCTTTCCATTCACTTCCCTTGGCAGCATTGACAGTTTCGACAAAAAACTATGGCGAAAGTGGCAGGGGAAATTGGTAGAATTGGGCGACAGGAGACAGGAGACCCGAGTCAGGAGAAAGGAGAAAGGAGAAACCAGCAAGATGTCGAGAGTGTAAGGCAAAAGAAAAGAAGAACGATATGAGCGGCACTTTCGAAATTGCTGGCAAAACATGCGACTGGGAGTGTGAGAGTGAGGAAGTCTCTTGTATTTTATTGAAATTGATATTCTTGGCAGAAAATGCATTGGTGCCGAGCATATTACTTTTATTATATGCTGTAGCTGCCTTGCTGTGTGTCTTTCTCATCTGGGAGCTTCCTATTTTTGTGTTTTTTTTTCTTGGTTTAGTCCCAGCTGCCATTAGCACCCAGGGGTATATTGCATTCACACTTGATCTGGCTAAATGCGTTTTGGCCAAAAATATTTAGCCAAGTATACATCTGGATATGCCGAGCTACCTGTCGGTTTTGTCCAATTTTTAAATAATTATTTAACTCATTGGAACTGTTTTAAAATGAAACAATAGGTTAGCTTTCATTATTCCAAACCGAAATCAGACACTTATTTTGTTTCGTTTATTTTAGACAATGGGTATTTTCTCCACGTTCCCATTTTCCATTTCCACTCCTTTATTTCCGAGCTCTTGCTGGTTTTGCGGCAATGGCGAAAATAAATATTGAAAATGGCAAATGGGAATTGCAGACAATGGAGGCTTGATCTCGGGCTCAGCCATAATATCCATATCGGATAGTTTGTTATATTATTGTCAGGCTGTTAGTTTTGGCTCCGTGAGTGCAAAAAAAGTTGTAAATGAGTTGGTAGCATGTCATTGCGGTATTTTAATGTATTACGTGATTCCTAGTCGATTAGATCTCCTGGAGCCATTATTTCTGATTTTATGGGACAGGTTTCCTAATAAGTTTTTGTTTTTCACAAAATTAACCCTAGCGTATTAAAACCCTATCGAAGCTGTTAAAACTCTTCATGTGAGAGCCCTTCTACCCACATCCAAGCAAGTGTCTTTAGTGAATCATTCGGGAATTAGTTCGAATGTAACTTGGATTGCATAATAGAGCGCACACAATTTGGTTAAAATGTTAGGCCCGGTGCCCCGGTCTAGGCCCACATGTCCATGATGCGAAACATAAGCAAACAGTTCATTATGCAAATGCAACATGAAACTTGGCCCGAACAAGGAGGGCTTCTGCCGCTCACTTTTGCCTGTTTATTGTGCAGTGGCAGAAGGCAGACAGGAGCACAAAGCGTCAGGATGCGAGGCATGCAAGGAGCAGGACCAGAGGGGAGAATCAGGGTTACCGGCAAAGTGCAGCTAAATTCAGGTGAGTCGCTGCAGCGGCAGAAAAATAATTAGAGCCTGCCAGGTGGGCACGCATTGTGCCCAGAACCCAGAGACACAATCGTGTGATGGGGCAACCGGAGAGAGGGAATTTTTTGGAGGGACGGGCTGCGAGTCCTGGTATTGTTTACCAGCTACTATGGGTTGCTCCTGTTTCAGGTCCTGAAACTGACACTGTCATTGTACAATGGAGAGGTTTGGTGAGTTTTTTGATGGAATATTAGTTAAATATTTTATTTTGGGTTTATAGTTCTGCCACACTGCGAATGTGTGATAATTGGGCAACAGTGCGTATACGTAATAAATTACTCATACGCACTGCTGCCAAGACGTTTTTTAATAAACCTTCTGTTCTGCTTACTTTAAAATTTAAAACAGAAGTTAAGCTAAAAATATGTGAGAAATCTTAAACTAAGTCTGAAAGCCTTACAAACAAATTACTCATACGCACTGTTGACCATAAAAAAGAAGCGCATTTCGACCATCGTACACCTTTGGCAGTTCGTTGCCGTGACAGTTTCAATGTGCAAATCTGCATAAATGCGCATTTTAATTTTGTTGCACATTTTGCCGGCAACAGGAGCGGCGTCGTCTAATTGAAATGCAGGCTTGAAGGGAGGAAGGTAGGAGGGAGGCCAGGATATATGCCCCTGTATAGGCGGCTTGACTTTTGCTTTAAGGCAGCTCTTTAATACTCGCCCAGTGACACGTCACAGCCATCAACGCCGTTTTTATGAGGGGGTCCTTTGAAGAATGTCTGTTCCGTTTCCGTATAGATAGACTTTTTTTGGGTGGCTTTGCCATTAGCAAACCCTTTTGCGTTTATTTACCTTTATTTTTTATTTATGTATTTGCGTTTTATTATTGAACGGGCACGCGACATGAATTTCAATGAACGTCAAGCGAACAGCTAACCGGAGCTCGGGGGCAATGCCATTCCGGCCGTATCATTGTCATAAAACGAGCGTGTCATCACAAATGGCAACAAATTTGGCAAATTGCCAGAAATAAAATTTAAATTAGCAGCCCAAAACGATGAGGCCTATTAAATGGGGCCGGGTGCCGCCCGCCAGTTCCTCAAATCATTATCTCCCCGAGTTAGATTTCACCTTACTGGATACTGGTATCCTTTGTCTGTTCACTGTCAAAGCCATAAATAATCGAGTTCGGGTGGGCTGAATCAACTGGCGTTTCACGGCTGCTTAGGCACTCGTTTCTGGCCATCTTGCTCTTGCCAGCAATTCATCAAGTTGTTCAAACAAAAAATAGCACGAAAGGATAGCAGATAACAGGAAACCTCAAGCTGAGCTCGTTCATATATTTTTGGTGCAGCCGGGCACTACTCCTCAAAAAGTGTCAGCAATGATTTAATTTTATTCCATTTTCACATAGTAGAACGCATTCTGGGGCACTGCTCATTATGCAAATTGCATGAAAATTCACATAAGCAGCTCACCAAAACTAATTTGTCACTGTCTTTTGCTTGTTAGTCAAACGGGCCAAAAAAACCCCAAAGAGGGTCAGTGTGTGTGTGTGCGTGTGGAGAGGGGATAGGGGAGTGGGGGTGTGTGTTGGCCACGCTTTTGTGGCTTACATTTTTATCACTCTTTTGCGGCTAGAGTGAGTCCTGTGGAAGGGAGGGCCTTGTGTCACTCTTAGCATGTGGATGGGTGTTTGCTGATAAACGACAGACAGGACAAACATGCAAACAATTTGATAAAGTTTGCAGCCAAAACAAACTCCAACACTGACACACTTGGGCCAACTTTAATCGTGCACTAATAAATGCTTACTAATATTAATGGTAAACTTACATTTCATTTACCGCAGAGCAGCATAGTCAGAGACTCTGGAGACCCCACCAAATGTGTATATAATTTTTATGGCAGCCACAGACATGGAAATGGAAAAGCGGCAACTTAAATCCACCCTCAAATCTCCAAACAGAGTCACGCAATTTGCATAAACAAGCTGGCAGAAATCTCGCCCAAAACTTAACCCACCGCTGCGTCCGCCACAAAAACAAAAAAATATAACAGAAATATACTCTCACGAAACGTGAGTCCGATGACGATCATTTTGATTGTGTTCGGATTTGGTATGCTCCATTTCAGGTCAGCCATCCCACCCCCTTTGCCGCCTCCCAGCGCATATTTTGGCCCGATTCCGAGGGCCGCTGTGGGGCGGCCCAGTGGCGGTGGTGGTGGCGGTGCCAGCCTCAAAATTATAATTAAACGCTGCATACTTGCGGTACTGCTTTCAATTTAATTATCGCACCCGCTGCGCGGCACAAAAGCGAATTTGCAGCACTAATTAGGGAAATTTTGTTTCTAGTGGAGTGACTGCACTCTGGAGAGCATTCCATTTGCATGCCCGATTTCCCGCAAATCAATCGAAATTTTTGGATTCCATTATAGGAGGATTAAATGTTTAATGAAAGGACTACATCAGAAGGGAAATAAAAGGGCAAAGCCCAAAAATCGAAACGAGGGGCCTGTTAAAAATTGATTCAAAAAGCCTGAAATCAGTAACTAAAATACTTTTTAAAGAATAAAATATTTATATGTTTTAAAAGCTACAATACTTATTTAAATTTATTTAAGTTACAATCATATAATTTACCAAATGTATAGCACAAGGTCCTTGCCATTTGCTTTACTTAAACTTTTAAGGAAAAGGAAAAAGGGTTCTAAAATGAAAAAAAATATAACCCATCTCATTATTGAAGTAAAATCTTACTTTTTTCAAGTCTTAAATGTCTCTACCTTTTTCTCAGATTTTCTTTTTAGCCAGAACTTGCTATACGAGCATGTACATGTCAGATCTTAGCAAAAGTTGCTAACATAATTTGTCGGATGTTATTTTTTTCTCGTCCTTACGCTCCTAGGGATTTTTGCAGGCTAGCCAGCTTGTGATTTCGGTTCACTCATCGTCCTCTAAGCCCCTGGAGCCCGGCTGGCTTGGCTTGTGTATAAACTTGTCAAATTCAACTGTCAAACGCACCTGTCAAGCGTAACAATTAGCACGGCGAGCACGGTGCTGCAAGCCAGCAACGACAACTACAACGACAACGAGAACGACAGCAATAGCAACAGTCAGAGTGGCACAAACAACATCGAGGACGACAGCAGCCGACACCAAGGACCTAGGACGAAGGACTACAGACCGACGACTGGCATTTGGCAGCGGCCAACAAAGGCTTCCACTCAATCCTGGCTAGAAGCCGCCGTGGGAAATGCCACTGGCCGGGCCGAAAAGGTGCCAATGATTTACGACCGATTGTCGAATTTGTCAAATTTTCTTGTTGCTGTTTTCATTTGTTTGCAAAGTCCAGAGAAAGAAAAGGTTTGTTAGTTTTTCAAAAATCTATAATTTTTTCTCAAAAAAATATATAACCTTTAATGTAATAATCTGTATAATCTTAATAATATTTTCTTCATAATTCATATATTTCTTCAGTGTTTAGTTTTGGAATTTCTTACCAGAAATAAAATATGCCCAACTCTACTTTTTTCGTGAAAATAGTTAACATCCATTGTAGCCATGTCTTTAACCATTTTTCTCCGGCTGTAATTTGTCGTCTGTCCATTACTTAGCCCGGTCAATTAGGTGGCAGCAGCTTCATTTCGGTTACCATTGTCAATTGCAAAAACTAACACAAACAATTTGCTGGCTCATTCTGAATGCTTCTGGCCCTCTGGTCTGTGCTGCCGGCGTTCGGCCCACAGCTCTTGGCCCTCGGTTGTTGGCCAAATTGCGGACGGTTTTATAAATGGCGGCAATTGCGACGGAAATGTGTCCCGTTCATGGCGTTTTTATGCGGAAACGACATTGTTAGTTCACTGGCGACAAAAAATTTGCATAATAATAAAGCAAAAGCAGCCAAAAGCCACTGTAGGTAGGCCGTTGGGTTTTTGGCTTATAATATGAAATTGTGTGGCGTCTCCACTTGAGTGGCTCCACTGCAGCTCCATTTGCATTATGTGCTGGTGGTGGCTAACAAGCTAAAAATATGCATGCTTTTATGAATACCTGGCCAATTACCTGTGTTGCTCCAAATGAAATCAATCAAAAATATTTTACAAGCACAAATTGTTTGTTTTAGCATTTTGCTTGTTTTTCCGGCTGTGCAAATTACTCGAACTGTGGAAAATGGCCAAGACCGACAGGCTGGATAGGCGAATCACAACAGGAAAAAAATAATAATAAACATTACTTGGTAAAAGTTTCATGAATTTCCAATCGAGCCTGCGGCCGGGAGTTGGGATTTTGCTCGAAAATTTAATAAGAAATTATTGTATCCATTTTGTAGCGGATATTTTTAAATTCCCCATCAACTTCAGTGCCAGCTCCTACTTCTACTTCTACTTCACCTTCAATTTGAAATTAAACTTTTATTCCTCGCTGTGCCGCGGGCCTTTTGCGAAAAAGTTTGCCATATTGGTAAGCATTTTGATATCAAAAAGTTATTTGGCCAGACATTGTAGATGCTTTAAGGCAGAATTCTCTGTAAAATGTTAGCTTTTCATGTTGACCCACCGAAGAGCCAACAAAAAAGTGCAAATCAGTGAGTATATGGGGGGCTGGCACGTAAAAATGCGTCACGCATTTCATAAAACTGGCACACAAAAAGTCCAACTCCAGGCAGAAGTGTTCCTACCTGTGTCTGCCACCTTTTTTCTCCCTTTAATTTTTTTTTTTTGTTGTGTTTCTGAGTTATGACAACGGCAAACACTTAAAAACCAAACAAAAAACATTCAAGATTTATGTGCTGGAGTTTTACAATTTGATCGTCTGCTGCTGACACTGGAAATCTCTCGCAAACTCCCCCGAAATAAATTCGCAAGCAGTTGCACCGAAAGTTCGGATGCAAGGCACACGTGTCGTATACGCAATTCGTCCAATTAGTTTGTATTGCTCCTCCTGGCTTTTAGCCGCTGCATCGCTCACAATTTATCAATTTTCATCAATCAATGTCGATTGGCAAATCTCTGGCGTTAAAATCGAGAGCGGGGACAGACGAACCATTTTTTTCTATAAAACAAAATTATTTTTCAATTTAATTTTTTTCTCTTTTACTTTTTTTTGAGTCAAAATAAATGGCCGCCATTCGGTGACATGTGCGAGTGTCTCTCCATCCGTCTCTCTCACATTTTCTACCGCCATCTCTGTCTGGCTGTACAAACGTTGATTCATTAAAATTCAATTTTCGCTTTGGTCCGGGGATATATGTGTTTGGGCCTGGTTTAATTGAACCCCGTAACAGATTGCGTTACATCAACATATAGATGGAATGGAATAAAAAATCGAACGATACCATCCAGCGACCTTGAAACACTAAACTAGATTCCAGCCCCGGTCAAAGGTTATCAAATGATTGGAGCTGTTTTTTAGTTCCTCTTGCTGCCTTTGAAATTCTCTAACGATTCGGGAATAATATTTTGTTTTTCTCCCATTTTTTTTTTGTTAATAAACTTTTACAGCACTCATAAAACTTGGCAAAGAAGTTTGGCAGAAACGCACAAAGTTTTTTACCAAAAAAGAAATTGATGTAAAGAGCTCGAAAGCCGAAGCTTTTTGCCTTTGCCTTTCAATTGAGATGCGGCAAATGAGAAGCGAAAAATGAAGTTGCAACTTTGCAGAAGATTAATTCAAGTAAAAAGCAACAAAGTACCAAGAAAGAAATATTTGTATATTTATGGGAGGCATTATCCTCCGCGAATATCCTCATCGAGTGATTCACGGCCAGCAATTAGGAGTGCTCGCTTCTGCCTGAAGGCCAAACTAATATTTGCGGAAAGCCACACAAAATCAAATGTCGATTCCCATCGTCATTATTCTAGTCCCCTGGCCCCCCAGCAACATCCTGGCCATCAATCACTTGACTTGTTGAAAATGATTTCAATCAAATGTTGCTTAAGTTTTGTGGGCAGGTAACATGAGAAATTAAGTTGCCCCTGTTTTTGAGGCAGGTCGGAGCAGGGTAGGTGCTCCTTGGGAGATTGATGGATGTGCGTGTGGCTGCGGATGAGGCTTAAGCCCCTCAAATATTTCCATGCAAGATTTTTGGCGTCGGAAAATGCGTTCGAAGCGCAGTCGAGTGGAAACTTTCAACGAGTGGAAGCCCGACAACGATGACTCCTGTTTGGCTTTGGCTTTGGATTTGGCCAACGGATTTGAGTATTTTTTTATTCCTGTTTGTCTGTTTGTTTGTTTTTCGCCTTTGTCTTGGCTGGCTGGCTGTACGCTCCAAGGATCCTGTTTTGTGTAGGTGCTTTTGGGACGATGACGACGTCCTGGCAGTGCCAAACGTCAAGCATCATTGGCCACAGTCAGCAGCAGGAGCAGGCACTGAAAGAAAACTATAGTTAGATTAAGATTGTACTTGATTTTAATTTCAAAATTAAGCTGCGAGAAACTCCATAGTTTTCCCCAGTGTTTGGTCCTTAAAAGGGGACTCCCACTTGGGTTTTAGTGGGTGCTGCAATCACAGAGCCTCGAAGTACATCTTGTCTCTGTTCCGATTCCTATTTCTATTTCTGTCTGCATCTTTGCATTATTTGCTAATCTGAAGGACGACAAAAACGATTTGGAAATTCTATGGTCTGTGTGCGTATTTATATTTTATTTGTGCAATTCCCGAAGCATTTCCTTGGCCACCATCCTCGCCCTCTCGACATCCCATCAACATCTGTTCTACCTCTGGCTGGATTTACATTTTGATGTGTTTAGCTTCTTAGGTAGTTCGGACTATTTTCGTGTTGATTTTTAAAGTTTCTACGGATTTGACAGCGAGTGCTGAATAATGCAATTGATTTGGACAACTTTAAATGAGTTTGCAGCATAATGGCATAAATTTTGCCATTTCAGGGCAATGCATTAAGCAATTTTGAGTAGCACCTGGCATCTCACCCCGGTGAACAACGCATTACTCATGTTTTGTGGCGGCAACCACAGCTGCCTAGCTGCCTGGAAGCTGGCTAAAAAGCGGGTAGAAATAATAGAGGCTAAAATATATATATGTATGTATATAGCTTCAAAGACATTGCCGCGTGTCTCGGTGTTGAAGTGAAAAATATGTGAAATTTAATTTTCCTAAGTGATTTTTCATGTAATTCGGCACCTGCTATTATTTCTTTTCAATTTCATTCGTTTCGTTGTTGTCTGCTAACACTTTTTCTTATCCTGCCTGTATCTTGATCAATTGTTAATGCCATGTGGATGTATCTTATCTGCCACCGAAAAAAAAAATAATTCCACTCTCCTCGTAGACATTTCAGCGCCTTGTGAACTTGGTAAGGGGCCAGCCATGCATCACTGGGGAAACTTTCTTTCCGTTACTGTCGTTGGCTTGCCAGCAACTTTTGCCAAGAAATATGAAAATTACATTTTCTATATGTTTTTTCTAGAGGTTAGAGGTTGGGGAGGCTTGTTTTTTTTTTGGCTATTTGGTTATTTGGTTGGATGGGGCAATGCAGGCAGGGGCGAAGTTTAGGGGGCCTTTATGGCTTGTGGCAGGTTTTGGGTGTCTATCCCTCAGACCAAATGAGCCCTACAAATGGTGCATGCAAAGCGTGTGCGCTGATTGCGCACAATGATTGCGCAAACGGGCGAGCATGACGGAGCGTTTTGGCCATGACATTTTCCGGGAATTGGGCTAGCAGTAAGTAAGTGCAGGGCACTGCGAAAAATGACAAAATTTCTATGTTCATAGTTGATGTTTTCATAAGAAAAGCTTACTTGCTTACTATAGTATGGTGTAGTATTTTGTTCACTGCACGAAATGCATCAGATCCCGGATTAGGCGACACATTTGACATCCTGCGCACCCATTTATCGTGCCCACATAGCCAGACTCCCCACCGAAAAACCCGACACAAGGACTTCACACCCTCACGACTCTGACCCCACGTACCGCTTGTAACCCGGAAAGCATGCCACAGAAAGTTTAAAGCTCAGCAAGTTCATAAAAATCAACACAACCCAAAAACATAACTAAATGGGAATGAATGCTGGCGTTATGCAGTGTATTTTCGAAAAGTACATGGAAAATGTACGCTCACTAATTGAATTTCACAAATGATCTTAATTGAAGTTGGATTAATTGTTTATTCTTATTTCTGTGGCAACAATGAAAGTTATACGTTTACAAGTATATTAATTATAAGTATTATAAGTATGCAAGGTATTTGAAGCTCTAGAGGGGAAATAAATACTTTTTTAATAACTCTTTTGCAACAAAAATTAAATACAATTTAATTAAATTTTCTAAAAAAAAATGTGTTTACAGTTTTAATTGGATATACTACTATAGAGTTTGTTTTTAAAAAGTGTATTTAGTAGTCTTGCTTTTTCTCTACCAGGAACTTTGGTTTTGCTCTGGTTTTCGAGACGAGGATGGAGCCGCCTTCGCCGGAAGGGCGTGAAGTTGCAAGAGAGGGGTGAGCCTCATAAATTTGCGGCGCTAATGCCATAATGCCGTTTTATGAAGATGAAAGTCGTGCGTTTATTTCATTAAACAAATAATAACAGCCGAAAATAAACCGCAGCAACAACGCTTTTCCACTCCATGGTTTTTGGCTCGATTTTTCCCCCCCGATTTTCTTCATCGCTCCACACCCTCCACGAAGCCACACCACATTGCCACCCATTGGATCCAACGGCTTAATGAGTTGCTGCCGGCACATGCCTCATTGAAGGTCGAAAGGCTTACTCCAAGATACACTCCCCACAATTGAATTTATGGCAGCACATGTACGCTACTGTAGCTACTGCTACTGCGGAGGATACGAGGGGTATGCTTTCCCGGAAAACTGTGTAAATATTTCTTATGGCATTAACGCAAATTTGTTAACAAATTTGTTTGTGCCTACAAATGAATTAGCCGAGAGCCCCGGCCTCAGCATCAATTAAGTCGCTTGCAGTCTCAATCTTTCACTTTCCACATCCAGAAAAAAGACTCTGAGAGTCGCCAGTCAGCTGCGGCGGGTTAATAAATCAGACCCAATAAAATGTGCAGAAATTCAAGTTTGAGTTGCGACTGGGTCTCATATTTCAAGCTGCTTGTTAAGTGCATGTTTTATGATTATTATCGCAATAAAAACTCGGGAGAATCAGCCAAGGGGCGCCTAGGCGGTGGGCGTATTACCATTCACTTTGCCTTGGCCGCAAACAAGTAAATGATACGCCCAGCCGTCTTTGCCAAGACCTATACACTAAAGAAAAAATATGCTAATTGTATAAAATATTTATAAACAATATATAGTGAATGCCTTCAATCATAACATCATTTATCTCATTAGAAATGGGGTTAAAGAATATAAAACTTACTCTAAAAATAATAATTTCTGTGTATTTATCAAGGTGATGGCTGGGTGGCAGGATGCAGGACTCTCTGGTTGGGCCGACAGGTGGGCCCAGGGCCCAATGCCTGGCTGGGGCATTATAAAGGCAATAAGATTTTCAAAATACGACAATTTATGCAATAAACTTTGAAATTTATGCCATTTTGTCGGCACAAACGCAACGCAGACGTCCTCCAGTTTAAGGAGTCTCCTTTCTCAATTTTTTGTGCCAGGACTAAGCTAGCTTACTCCTTCTGTTCGGTGGTTCTTTTTTTCTTTATTGCCGGGGCCGAGTCCTTATGTATCCAGTGGCTGACGTCTTAAAGTCAATCCTTGCGCTAATCCCCAGCAAGTGCGTTCCCGTTGACGCTGACTTTTGACTTTCCCAGCCTCGTTCCCTTCGGCTGCAACTTTATTTTTTAGCAGAGCTCCCTCCTTTCAGGCCCCCGTAGTCGATTGTCGCTAATGTAAATTTATTTGCACTGAAAGTTCTTTGCTTTTTGGGCTTGGGATTTGCATGAAATGAGATAAGCAAGTGGCATTTTGCCCGGAAGCCATGAACTTGGCTTAGACTGTCTTTGGCTTTGTGGGGTTAATAAGTTAAAGTTTCGTTTAGTTGCTTGGAGCTTCAGATGGGGGCTTAAAGTTTTTGATTATTTGTATTTAAAACTTATTTGATTGCATTTTATTTCCTTCTCATTATTTCCCTTTCATCTGATTTTGAAACACTGAATGTGGGTCTATCGTTTTCAGAACTCTTTTATTCTCCTGGCCATTCTATAATTAAAATTTTGTTGCTTACTCTAAGCCACGTTATTCCACAGCCTCCGTTTTTATTAACTCGCAAAAAAAGAAAGGGAAATGGTAAATTATATAGCTGCTGTAGGTGTTTATATAGCCATATAGCCATAAACATTGTTCCGGCCCGGCAATGCCAGCTTTTGAGAAAAAAAAAAGGAAAAATGTATAAAAAATATATTGCCTACTTTCCTGCTGAACTTTTAAGCACCCCGCCGACCGACATCCATTCGTCAGCTGAAGCCAAAGCCAAAGCCGAGCAGAGTGTCCTGTTTTTTTGTGTTTTGTTCTGGGATTCGGATTTTGAGTCTCCTTTTTGGGGATTAGATGAAGCGGCCAAGAGCGGCCCTAATCTTTAGCAAATCAACACCCCGAAGAGGCAAAAAAAGCAGCAACATTTCGCATCAAATCTTTTTTTCGCCAGCCCAAGCACACCTGCTGTACTACCTTTTCCGCTTTCGGGCCATTCGAATGGCGAATGACCATTTTGGCTAAGCGAGCAATCCCGACATCCCTGCGCTGCCCTGCTGCCAACACCCCATAATGCTGGGACGCATTTTTTTCGTTTTTATTATATTTTTTTGGTCGGCTTCCTTGACAATATACTCGCACCTTTTGCTGATTTTTATTTCGATTTTATTTCGGCATTCGGCATTTTATTGACGCCCTTTGCCACGCCCCCTGGCCCGGAGGTCCCTGGCAGCCGGGCAACCTTTTCCTGTGATTATTACTATGACTTTGACGCCGAGGCAGGACGCCTCAGGACCCGGATCATAAACGACCAAACGAGTCTTTGAGCGTAGTTATGTTTTATATTTCTTTCTACTTTTTTGCCTATTTGGCCACGCCCCCACTACACTCGCTTGCATATAAATGTAGATGAGTGTGTGAGTGGGTGGTTATGTAATTTCGTAGTATGGCCATAAAATATGGCAACAAATTTTATGCGCAAGAAAAATCTCAATTATTTGGCAATCAATATTATAGAGCCCACCAACGGCAATCGGCGCCAATAAAGGGGCTATAAATTATATAATAAATGTCATTGCCGATGTCCTTGAAGCGGGATTAGTTAACATAATTTAAATTTATGTTTTGTAATCTACAGCCAAGCAGAAACAAGGCCGCAGACAGCTTGACCGGAAGAGCCCAGTTTCGAGTTGCGAGAGCCAAAGCCCAGAGAATGTCTCGGGGGAGTCGTTAATCAGCGTTTTTTACGCTTGCCTGCTAATGATCTGTCTGTCGGTAGTTGCCACCATCTTTTTATATCTTTTTTTATACCTCCCTACTAATACATATACATATTTTTTGTGTGTCTGCGTTTTGGCCAGGTGTTGTCGTGTCTGTCTCTAATATCTAGGGATCAGCGGCGGCAGACATTACGTTAATTTATCCTTGGGGACTACGGCTGCTGAGGACCATGAACAAAGTTTAAAGTAGGGGAAGTTTTAAAGGACTTGCATGTCCACATGGAAGAGTCTAAATAAATCACTCTTCAATTAGCCTTGATATTGAAGGACATTACTTAATCAGGTAACGGAAAAGGTTTAGTGACATAATAGGGGAGAATCAGAGAACGCAAGGATGTTGCAGGACAAACGTCTCCGGGAACAGTGTAGAAGCCAACAGACAAACACACTTACCTACGATAGCTAGTACGGTTTGTCTGTCATTTCGACACACTTTCAGCAATTACAACAATGTTTGTTTGCACACTACTGTGGTGATGGCTTCGGCCACTCCCTCAAGCTGCCAGGACTCCCACTTTCGGGCGATGATGGTGACATACTTGCAAACACCTACATAACACGCCAAGCAACATTTATAGTCGTGTGAGATGGTTTCAGGCGACGAGGGGGCCGATGGTTTTTGTGGGTGGTTTCCCATGGGGTGTGTCGGTTGGGGCAGTGGGTGGTGGGTGGTGGGGTAGCCATCTCGTTGGGTAACTCGATTGCTGTTGCATATTTGATTTCAATTGAATTGCCGTTGAGTGCTGGGTACACCAACTCGCACACTCACCCAGCACACGCATGTAGGGCAATGCAACGCTTATTTGACAGTTGATTTGACTACATTTTCAAAGTGATTGACATTTGGCACATAGTATAGGCCAGGGAATGGCTATGGCTATGGCTATGGCTGCGACTATGGAAATGGCAACGAGAGCCTGCTATCGATGGTCCATGTCAGCCTCATTTGGTCAACTAAGATTTGGCTTGTACAAATACACAGAGAGATATTTTATACAAACTTTATGTATTTCCAAAAAATACAAATATATAAACAAAGTATTATTTGATCTAGAAGGATTCAAACTATATATTGGTTGGAATATATATATAATAGATTACAAAGGATATATTACAGAATAAATTGTAAAATCAAATGTATAAGTTAAGTTTTTAAAATATATATTAAAAAACATATTTAAACTCATCTCACTTAGAAAAATAAATCCAAAATTATGATTATGATGCTTTAGCTTTAAGCCAAAAATTGTATCAAATCATTCGGAATAGCTGCTGGCCGAGTTAAAATTGTTTTGCGTGCTGCTGCATAGTTTTAAGCCCCTCGAGCTCCACTGGGCCAAGAAACACTGGCGAGCGGGCCTCGAATTAGGGCCCATCACTGTTGCTTCAAATGAATTCGAGGTCGGGAGGACATTGGGCCACATGCAATGCTTGTAACTCATAGCCCTTAAGGGTTCAGTGGGGTTAAAATGGTATCTTCTAATATTGTATGTGCTTATATATATTGTATATATACGAACAATCCCCTGGATGTCCATAAACTCATTTGCTTATCAGCAGTTGAAAGGAGCGATGTGCGAAAGCGCGGCAAATTGTTTCGCCAGCCAGAAAACTTGTTTTGAAATACTTTTGCCCCAGCCAGCATTTTGCGGGAGAAAAGGGCCCAGAAACCGGATCAGGAGCCGGAAAAGGAGCAGGACCGGAACCAGGACCAGGACCAAGACCAGTTTTCGACCCGCCCAGTGTGCTGCCAGTTACCAAGAACAAATGATGCAATAGAATTTTATGAGCCACACTAAATGTGGCTAATAGATTTCAACAACGTGGCAATAGAAAAGATACAGCCAAAGTCTAAGCCAAGCTACTTCTTTGCCAATGTGCCGAATGTGTGTGTGGGCTTGGCGCTTTATTACAACAATTTATTTTTATATTTGTTTGGCAAGTTGCGTAGAAATGGGCCAATGTGAGAGCATTGAGCTACTGAAAATCGCTCAAAAGCTTCCAACGGACGGCTGATACACACGCCCAAAGACATCCCCACACACACACACATTCACTTTTGCGACTAATGTGCATACTTGTGGGTTAGTTGTTCTCCCAAGTATTTAGCCGAAAGTATTTTAATTTGTCGGAGGCAACTTTTTTATGCCATCATAAGTTTTTGCGGCTTGGCTCGCATTTGAATTTATGTCCGGGCCAAAATGTGACTTAATATTTTGTCAAAATTCCGCCAGCTCGCAAATGATTATCAATTTTTAGCCCCCTGGGTAGGTGGGGCGTTCTTTTTGAGTTGCTGTGTGGAATGGCGGGAAGAGTCTGTAACCCAGAGTTCCACAATTCCATAAATGCGACACTCGTTTCGTTTGATGCCACCTTGGGGCGTGATTATGAATTGTGAGCGCAGATTTGATGTTCTGACTTTTACGGATGCAAATGTTCTGGCTCATAACAAAGCATCAAAAATGCTGGGTGAGAAAAAACAAAAATAAAAAGCTAAAAAAAAAAAAATAAAGAGATGGAGACTCAAATGAAGCCATTAGAAAAGTTGGCGAAGAAATTTAATAAGCTCCGCAGGACCTGCCAATAAAGTGGCAGCTGAACAAACAGCGACTAGAGCCCCGCCACCAAAAATGATTGGCCAAGTTAACCTTTTTTGGTTAGGTAACCAAAGCGCGGCCAATTGGTTACGCAAAGTATGAGAACAAAATTCCAAAGAACAAAAAAAATACTGAAGAAACCCAAACCGGGCACTGAATCAATTTGCAGGCTAGAAAGCATGGCGGAGAATATACAAAAAATTCAAACAGGAAAAATAAAACAGAAATTTGTGAACAAAATTCAGTGCAAGCTGCTGGCCAAACAAACGACCCATGTCAATTACGAGCTGAAAGCAAATATATTACAATATCATAAAAATGAAAACTCAAACAGCCAAAAGTCGACCGGCAATAAGAAGGAACTTTTGCAGCGATTCTCGTTTCTTCCTTCCCGGTTCTCGATTTTTCAATTCCTGGGATTTCGGATGGCCGCCAAAAGCGCAGTACAAACAAAAAAAAAGGCAGAGGGGTCGAGGCGAGACCTAAAAGGGAGAGCGGGGGTCAATTTTGAAGACTTTGTTGCAAGGACTCTGGCTACCATTGGTCTTCATTACGCCTTAAAACTATGAGGCACCTTGGAATTCACTTCAAAAAGCATAAATATCTACACAACTCTATCAACTTTAAGCCCTTTAAAGCCGTTCAAATTTTGTTCAACCTGAGTTGGTGTGTTTTCGAAAATAAACTAAGCTTAATTTAGTTCCCTTAGAGTATCTAGTATTCCCTTTGGCTTACCATTTACGTTCACATCCTGACTTTTTTCCAGTCTGTTTATTTTTAGCAAATTGCGCGCATTGACTAACTTTCCCTGAGCACGAAACGAAAGGAAAGTTGCGAATTGCTGGAATGGGTCAAAGGTCAGTCAGAGCCAGAGCCAGAGCCAGTCAGCCAGCTCTGCCAGTCCTACTAGGATTGGCAATCAAATGTTGCCGATTTTACTTTGTGTTGAGTGCAACTTAAATATATGATCGGAAATGGCGGAAACAGAAACAGTAGTCCTGCTGGAATCAAAGTGATTTAAGCCCGATTCCGGATGAAGTCAGTGAGGCGTTTTCATTTGAAAGGCCTTAAATTTGAAGCACTTTCGTGTTAAGCAGAGACTGATCCATGCCATAATTTGCTGTTGTCACCAGAGGAAGGGGATTCTGGGGGAAGGGGAGAAACGCGGCCAACTGGCTTTTGGCCATAATGAGCCGGGCCCAGGAGGATGGCCATAGCCATAGTCATAGCCATGACCAAATGATAAGCAAGCATCGAGGGTCCCCCAAACGCATTTCCTTTTAAGACACAGGGGGAAATAAAAAAAATTAAAATTAATTAATTACTTTATTAATTACTTAAGTTGTTCCTGTTATTTAAGAAATGAATGTATTACAATTTTTAATTTAAAAGTATATCAGAACAAGAGGATCCACAACAAAGATGAATCTTACAATTCAAATGAAAATTTTAAATATAAATTTTATCTCGAGTTGCTTAAGTATTTTAATTTTTTGAATTTTTTATAATAGATTAACAGATTTTTTCTCAGTGCCCACATTATGGTAGTTCCTGCTACAGCTCCTGTTTGTCACGAGCTTTGAAATCTGAAATCTGAGGTCTGGCCCATGTGCAATGGTGCACGAAGCTGGGACATGGGCGATAATTGAAACTATCATTAAGCCAGGCCAAATCCTTTGCCAAATAAGTTGCCTCCGCCTCCATCTGCCCCTGCCTCGCTACAGTCATGCCCTTGCCCCTTTCTTTCTTTTTTTTTTGTGTGCCACACTTCTAAGGCGCTTTTGTTTGATGTTGCAGTCGGGTCAGGTAAGCTGGCCAAGCCCATCCAATGACGTCGAGATAAAATGATGGCCAGCAGGGCAGAAGAACTTAAAAACTTTAAATCTCTGCAGCTTCAGATATTGTGTATATCTGTTTGAGTAGAGTGTGTGGGGGGAGCGTGTGTTCCTGTTGATCCTGTTAACTTTTTGCCTTGGTATGCCGCCTTTCTGGGCGTAGCCAGACTAGTCCTGGCAAAACACTGCCGGTTTGCTTATGAAATATGCAGCACCACCACTCATTGGCAGCACATTTATGCGATTAGGTGCAACAGGAAGAGGAACAGGAACAGGAACTGCCAACAGCCAGCTGTCAGCCGACACTGGGATTTGAAAATGAGAAAAAGGAGAAAAGAGTCGAAACCCAAAGAAAGTGCTGCGTTGACAGAACGCATAAAAAGCTACCCTCTTCACACACAGCCACACACACGCACCGTTTCTGAACAAAACAAAAAAAAAATGAACCTGAAAAAGAAACCTAATAAAAAGGCAACAAGCCACTGACAGTTGTTTTTTTGCCACTTCTTGGGAGAGAGAAACCAAAAAAAAAGGTGACAATGGACCTCAGATGGAAAACGGAAAAACGGCCAGAAAACGGGCATTTCCGGTCCTCAACTACTCAACTCGTTGCCCGGATCTGCAACATATGCGATATTGGTAGGAGGGAAGCCCCAAAACTAAACAACTGCTGGCGTCGGCCAAAACCAGGGCCCATTAAATTGTTAATGCCAAACCAATAAGCTGGAAATCGCTTTTGTGTCCATTTTCAAAGCTAGAATCTACACGTGCAATATAATAAAATAAAACAATTTATTTGACAAATTGGAGCGATGAATATTCAATTTCTAAAAGAGTCTAAAAAGGGCCATCTACCAGATAAGGTAGGAAGGCTTACTTGAGCCTTGAGAGATTTAATATTTGTTTTGAATATCTCTAAAATTTTTTATAAATGTGAAACATCTTGACCATTTTTCCCTCAGTGAGTATTTAATAATGATTGCTGTTTATTGAAGTGCATTTGGCAGCGGTTGTGCAAGTGCCTCGAATTCTGATTTATTCTGTGATTTCGAATAGTTCCCCCATTGGTATAATCTGTGTGCTGAGGGAGGAAAATTACCGGGATTTTATATTTTATAAAGCAAATACAATGGCGAATCGAGAACAGGAGCGTGTGCAACTGAAAAGCATAATCATTACCATCCTAGCGGATATCTGTCTGTTTATCTATTCGAATGAGCCTAAAATCGCACACCACCCGTAGGTAAATATTGCGAGTATCTGTATCGGGTTTTTGGTCGAGCAAAGATGATGCCCATTGCGATGTTGTTTCATTTTCTGGTTTTTGGGTAAATGCACTCTCCACTACAGTCGACTCTCGGCAACTACGTTTCGATGGCAGTGTAAGCCCCTTTTGCTGTGCCGCATTGTGCAAATTACAGCTGATTGAGTTTAAGCTGGAAATGCACTCGTTCGGCACAAGGACACAAACAGCAGCAAGGACCAAAAACCGGAGGAGGTGTTGTTGCCGTAAAACCGAAATTGCAGCAGTTGTTGAGCATCGGTTGAGTGGCTTGTTTGCAAATGGGCTAGCATAATTTTTGAAATGGCCACCGAGCGCTTTTGTTTCCGTTTCCGCTTCTTCCTTTCCTCTTTTTTTCCTGCCATTTCGCCATTTCGCCATTCGCCATTTTCTCGTTTTCCAATTTTTTGGCGGGCAGCGAGCGGGGAAAATTGATGAGCGGCCAGTGTGGAAAAGACAAGCGCAGATACGGTGCCTTCTTCCCATTCCTTTTTAACTGCTTTCTCCGCCATTTCTTCCATTTCTGCTTCTGCTTCTTCTTCTTCTGGCAATGACAGCAACAATAAAACTTAAAAAATGTTGCCAACAATTTGCTCCGAAATAAAATGGGCTCGGGCAACGAGTCAATCGATCAACGTGGTCGGGAAATTCGCCTTGATTTTGACATATTTTCGTCACAGTCTTCATCAGAGGCTCCTGGCACTGCCGTGGCAGTCCTTTTTTCCTGCAGTTCTTTTGTCTGTAGCGGAGTAGTATCCTTTAAAGTGGCAGCACTCGGTGAAAGTTTAATTAAATTTTCACAAAATTGTTTGCCCTCCAATAACAAAGTATCAAAGTTGCAAAACTACTGCAAGTTCTTAGGCAGCTTGCTAATTTGTTTGACAAACAGCGCGGTTACCGTTCTGTCCCCTTTTATTCCCCCATCTGGGCCAACTTTACCTTTCAGTTAACTTGGCTAAAAACTGAGTGCGAATGGTAAGGGGATTTTGGCTTGGGCTTAAGCCGGCAAACCGCATTACCACAATTAAAATTAGAAAGCAACGTGCTGGCACTTTTTGTGCAATTTAAATTGTTTGGCTTTAGGTTGCGCATACGCCACGTAAGCCGCTCAAAAAACTTTCTGCCAGCGACACTCCCGCTCTCGTCCTGTGACTGACACGCCAAATGAGTTAAAGTCCCGGAAAATACATTGAACATGCGAGCTTAGTGTTTGCTGGTAATCCTGGACAGTCCTGGATATGGCATGGAATTTATTAAAAATATGATATCTGCTTTATAATTACATTTCGATGGCTGTCCGGTCAAGAGATGGCCTAAAGTTGGCCCTAAAAAATTGATGCCAACAGCAGTACAACAATTGCCCCTTCCCCCAAACTGTTATCCTTTTCCGCTGCCTTTTGGCACATAATGAAAAATGCTGACATACTTCTGTTTGCCAGAAAACCGAAAGCAGCAAAAACCAAATAACAAACAACGAGCAATTTCGGTCGCGGGTTTTTATTTTTATTTCTTTCATTCCGCAAATCGCATTTTGTTTGTTGATTTCTGTTGTTTGTCCCCGTGCATGTTATTACTGTCGGTTGGCAAAAGACCAACGATTTTATTTATTAATGTCGCTGATTGCCATTTGTGCCACATGCATTTTTCACTCGCGACTTGCCCGAGTCCTGGCGAGTCCTGGCGGCAAAAAACTATATGAAAATAAAACATAAAGAGCCGGTGCCGGTGCAAGCTGCAGTGCAAAAAACGCACGGCATCAGACAAATTGTTAAAGTGGTAAACTGCATTTATTATATTTATTCATGTCAACGTTGAAAAAAGAAATAAAGTCAGGTATCTCTTAAAGAGGAGCTTCGATAGCCAGGATACCTAGTGTATTTCAGGATGGTACTAGAAATAGAAATCTTTTTCAGAAATTAAATAGAAATAGCCTATAATTTGTAGTTTCTCAAACCAAATATTTTTTGTCTCGTCTATTTATGTTCTTATGTTGTCTGACTATTCATATAATCCTATTTGATACCCTGTAACCTCTACAAAAAACTTCAATTGGCTCGACACTCTGGAAAAAGAGATAGCACAGCGGGAAAGTAAATTGGCAAAAACCTTTGCCTGCGTGATTATGCTGCTTAACAGCCCGTTTTGATTGACATATCCGTTCTTGAATTCCTGCCAGCCAATCCTGAACCCACAGCCCAGTGATATATGCATTATTGGATGGGGCTTTTCAGTATTTATTTTCGTTGCACTCTCTCTGTTATATTGATTTTAAATGCAATGCCCCGGCATTGATTTTGGAAGAGCTTTTCCCAAAAACTCTGAGCTGAGCGCTTTGGCGGCACTTTCTCCCTTTCCATCCAACCAAGACTCGCCCAACTTTCATTTATCATGAATAATTTATTAATTTCAAAGTTGGCACTGTGTTGCCAAAGGAAAGTAGCAGCAGCAGAAAAAGCAGCAACATCAACAGTTTCGCTGCAGCACTTGTTGCCGTTGTTGTTGCGCCGACAGTGCCGCGAGCTGCCTCAGCTTTTTGTTTAAATTTTCAAATGACAAAACTTTGCACATGGCAAGCGTTTTTTATGTGCTCTCGGCATTGGCCAAAGTTTTTAATTAGTCTTTGATAGGAAACCCACCAAACAGCGGCGACAGCGGGACGAACTTCAAAGGCTCGATCCCGATCCTTACTTTTCAGTTTTTTGGTCAAAAGTTTTAATGTTTCAATTTTAAAAAAACTACCCCTTTTTGAAAGCTAGTAGTAATGGGTTAATCAAAGTTCAGTGCACCTGAGGCCGCTTAGTTGGCAGCTTTTAGCTTTGACGAGGGCCGTTTCAGTTTCGGTTTGTGCAACTGATGGCTGATGTCGCCGTCGGCAAATCCAGAATTACGCATACGCCACGTTGCACGCAAAAGGGAAAAGGCAGCAGGTTGCGGGCGGGCAGGGAAATCGTCAGTGTAAATTGTGAATTCATATCAAATTACGAGTCTAAATCGGCCTGGCCCAGTCCGACTGCCTGCCTGCCACGTCACTTTGTCACACTTATCGCTGCGGCAACGGGACGTATACTTCATATGTCGCTGCCAGTATTCTGTGTCCTTTCTCTCTCTCTCTCTATCTCTGAATCGTTTCATCTCTTTCTTATGTTGCAAGAAAGTTATAGGTATGTGTGTGTGATATGTCTGGCATTTGTTTAATGTTTTTATGTTGCATTTTTGCTTGAAATATGCACACGCTAGTTTTATTACCAACTCCCCCTTGGCGTGGCCCTCTTTGGGATTTTTGTGCTCGCTTGCATTTTACACATGGCAGCCCCATAATATCAAGTTTGCAGAGACAGCATCGTCCTGCCCGTCTTCAGTGTCTTCTCTGCTTTCTCCCCCCTTTTTTGGTCTCATTGTTTAGCTCTAATTGCTTTTTCGCTTAGTTTCCATGTCGGTGCTCGGCTGGTTTCTGCTTCTTGATTTCCCTGCCGCATCGCATCGCATTTCCGTTTCCTGTCCCATCCACAACTAAGGCAACATCTACAGCACAGACACAGAAACAAGCACACACTCTCCACACACAGACACACGTAGATAGCAAAGTGAAAGTAAATACTTAATTATACCGAAAAAGGATGGC
This sequence comes from Drosophila ananassae, assembly GCF_017639315.1. Taxonomy (NCBI): domain Eukaryota; kingdom Metazoa; phylum Arthropoda; class Insecta; order Diptera; family Drosophilidae; genus Drosophila; species Drosophila ananassae. Next base: position 7,382,777 of record NC_057928.1, read on the forward strand.
GCATTTCTTGCTCGGCTTACAAGTGGCTTACATTTTGTGCATCCTGTTCCCTGGAGCAGGGCGAGAGGGATCTCGGGAATAGGAATTTAAATTCGAGTTTATCAACTGCTCTTATGACACTTTAAAAGAATTTCCTTTTGCTCTAGATGGGCTTCAAATGGGATATGGTTGTGGTAATCAAAGCCATTAGCTGGAAACTCACACTGAAAAATATATTGTTTTGGGCTTTTATTTGAAATGATTAAAAGTTTCTTAGAAAAGTGTAATTATTATTTACTTATTAGTTATTTAATGTCAAGAATCAAGTATATAGATAGAGAACATAGATAACATGTAAACAAATCCTATTGAAACCCTATACATTTTCCTCCAACTTCAGCACTCAATTATCTGTCTCCGTCACCATGAGGAAAATAAAACCAAGTTGATGTCATTGCAGTCTTCAATTGCAATTTATATCCAACACTTTTGCGCACTTTGAGAACTCTTATTACCTTTCATTGGCTTCACTTCGATTAGCTATTCCACATAAACCCATATATATGTACATTTCAGCTAGCCAAAGCCATAAAACTAAGCAATTTGCATCTAGGACTTTCCCCAGTTTTCTCCAGCCCCTCCACGGGCCGCCCTCCACCTGAGCTGCTCTTGGCTCTTTAAGTTTGAGCTTGATCCCAAGCCAATTTATTTTTATGCAGCAAATTGCAATGCGCCTCCCTTTCACCAACCGACCCCGACGGAGTGTCCTTCTCGTCGCATATCTCCCGATGCCTTGAGGATTTGCTGTCATTTGCGTTCTGAGCTTCTTGGTTTGCTTCCTTTTTTGTGTAAGCTGCTTGCTGGTCAAAGGAAAAGTTTCCTCTTCGGTAGTAAAACTTTCTAATATTTTTCAGCACCTCAACACAAACGATAAGATCTCTCGCACGCTCTCCTCAGTCTTTCCTCGCCTCGCCTCTTAATTAGCTGAATTCTATGCATTTTCCACCGGCGACCGTCCACGAATGGTACAGCAGCTTCGGCACGCCAGGGAATTGACCAAGGAAAAATTGTAACAGCCAAAGGTAACAGCGGGGGTGGTAAGAAAAAGTAAAAAAAAAGTGGCCGGAAGAAGTTTCGCTCTTTTGGCATAACTTTGCTAATCTTTTGTTACGCCAAAGTTTCGATTTAGATAAAATGTGGCAAATAAAAATTGCTGAGGCGTGTGCTGAAATTCCCCTCGGTCCTTTGCTGCAGGACAATGAAATGATGACAATTTTAGTAGTCGTAAGAATGGAGTCACAAAGTTAAACAACTGATTTACTAATAGTGGCTATTTACTTTTGGTTTGTTCGCTGCGAAGCTTAAGGTTTCTTGGAAATTAGTGCATTCTAGAAATCAGTGTTTTCTTTAATAAAATCTGATAGTCTGACACACATTGGATATATATTTCCTGTGGAATAACGTGTTAACAAACCCGTATCGTTGTCACATCATTTATGTGCATTTTCGGCATTTTGCCGCACTTTCTGTCAATGCAACTGACAAGTTTTCAATCTCTGCTCGCCGGCAGCGTCAAAAATAATTGCAAAATGCATCAGTCAGCTGTCAGGCTACTGGTTCGTCTATCCTTCAGTTGGGGAAAAAGTTGAGCAGACGTTGCCGTCGTCGCTCTGTCAAATGCAGTCGCTGTATTAATGCCACGACAGTTCATATTTTGACAAACACACTCCCACAACACACCCACCCACCAGCAGCAATCGTACACTAACTCAACTTATTTCAATTTGTCGGTGTTGGCACTTGAAGGAGTCGTAACTGCTCATTAGCCAGGATTACGTCTAGACCGCATTTCCGATAATTACTCTTGTATTGACAGACGGCAAAAGTTTTCGGTTCGTATCCAAAACTAAATCGAGCACAAAGACGGCCAGGACGGGAATTCCACCGCAATAGAAGCAGAAATACAAGGAAAAGGACTTCGTCTCTGGCCCGGCATGGCACTGGCACTGGTACTGGTACTGGGATTATGGCCACAGGACAAAGCGCAATCAGCAAGTTGGCTGCGGTTTCTCGGCCTTTAGTTTCCTGCTCCTCCTTCAGAATTCTTCTCCGCCTAGTTGGCCGGCTAATGCGGTCGATGTCGCCGATGTCCTCTGATTGATTTTTACATGCCGCTTTGTGGACAATTCCGCAAACGACCCACCCCCTCTGGGGTCGGCTCGTAATACTTTTAATTGACAATTGCGGAAATGCAGGGCTGATGGCTGATGGTCGTTCAGTAAAAATCCAACAGCAGACCGCAAAAAACTTTTCAATATTTCAGCAGCAATGGACGGGCGATCGACAAGTGACGGAATGGGTCAGTCCGGTTGGCAGTTCAATGTCCAAAATGTCAGACGAATATATATATAGAGATTCATTCCAATGGGAAACAAGCAAATTGGTTAACAGAAAAACCGCAAAACCTTTTAATAATGGTCCGAAAAGAGAAGGCACTTCCAAAGAACATTTAAATGCAAGTAATGACTTCTTGATTCTTTCCTTTTCACAAAAAGTGTCAATGTGGTAAGTAGATTATCCATCAAGATTAAATGAAAACTAATTTTAGGCTACATAAAATAAACAATTGGTACTATATTTATGAATTTAAGGAACCAAGTCCATGTGTGTTTACTGCAATTGAGACATTTCCATAAGCAACCCCAACGGAAACGCAATTTAATATTCATGCCGCGTTTTGAATGTTGCGCAACTCGAAGCCAGCGCGCCCAAGACAGACCCGCAATTCCCAAAATATCAATTATAGGACCGAAAAATACGAGACCTCCTGTCAGGGCGGGGAGTGTCAGAGTCGGTTCTAATATAACTGGTAATTAGGGCCTACAAGGCTAGCAGGATGGCAGGATGGCAGGAAGGGCGGTCTGGGCTGGCCGGCGGTGAAGTACCAATCTCCCGGCGATTCTCTCCGGTTACCGTTCCTCTAGGGTTTCCGGCGACTCATATTTGAAATGCTGGCAACGTAATTTGCCAAATTACGTGGACTCTGTATTTGTGGACTCTGGACTCGGGCCAGGGCACTACTATGTAGTAGCACAAAACTTATGCGGGTGTTGAATTTCAATAAAATATGCAAGGTAAGTGATATGGCGGAGCGGCCAAACAAATGGTATCTCACTTCTGCTTACCCCGCGGCAGTCATATACAAAGTGCCGATGGTGGGAGGTCCTTCGCCGAAGGATGGATGAAATAAATTAAAAATTGTGAATGCATATTTTGCACATTAATTGAAGATGACCGCTCATTAAGCCCGTGGAAACTGTGGAATAAACGGAGCTGCACTCGTGGCACGCATGCCATGTCCTAATTGGAAAACACTGATCAGCATGGTAGAGGAATTATTATTTATGATTATGGCCGAAAGAGTTTTAACAGTTAGATTAATAAATATAAATCTAAGATGAGCCATCGGAATTAATAGTAATCCTTTTTCGGGAAATTAATGTTTTTTGAAGTTGAAGCTGAAAGTAGCATTTCCTTTTACTTCATATACATTATTAATAATGTTATAGATACTTGCTGAGCAGTGTAATCCACTTATTCTTCATGGCCATGTAAATTGAGGAGCCGTTGGCCGCCTTCATGCAATTCCATTCAACTCCGGCCGATAATTAAGATGTAAGGCAAGTGGGCGCCAATCATTTCGATAAATATTTAAAACGACAAACGCGGTCCGCATAAATCAATGGAAATTGTAAGCCAGCCGTGACAGGAAACGGCAACCAAATAAATAAACACATTCGGGCAGATTTATTAGCACGTATGCCGTTAGCCGGGTCTGAACTGGACAATCTAGGCCCTCATTATGGTAAGTGATTCGCCGCCTTTGCCTCCATTCCGTCCATTTCCACATTGCCACATTTTGTACGTCGCAACATCCAAGTTGCAGGAGGCGAGCCCGGCAATTGATTTGGCATTTGCCTTTGATCGATTAGAGCCATCAAAGCAGCGCCCTCTGGCCCGGCAGCCTATTTACTTTCGCTATGAGAAATGGCCGGGTCCGGCTGAAATGTTTGCCATTTCATCACGGAACGCTCGACTGGGCGGCAGCCTGTGGAGTGCCACTTTACGTTTTGGGACTCATTTGTTTCTATGCCGCAGACGGGTGAGGGAGTCTTTGGGTTTTAAAAAAATAGTATAGAACTGGGTCCTCGAAAAACTTACACTTTTCAACACAGTAATTCAGTGTTGTTTAAAGCTATTTAAAGTAGGATTTTGGAAAAAAGCATTGAAGTAGGCTCTGCACTTTAAAAAATGCCAATGAGGTCGATGGCAAGTCATATTCCATTCATTTGGGCTCTGCCGGTTGGGGCAGCTGGTTCGCTTCATTCCTCATTTATTCTTTTTTTTATTTTTATTCTAATTTAAATATTTTATTTTTCTTTCTTGTTTTTAATTTTTTTTTCTCAATGGTCTCTAAATTTCCACCGTGCTTTCTGGGCCTCATTCCAAACAACCCCGTGTTCATACTCTGGGTGCAGTTTTTATTTTGGGATTCTTATTTCTATTATTTCTATTATTTTATTTAAAAAAAAACATAGCTTCTGTAGTGTTTTTTGTTTTTGTTTTTTTTTTTTAATTAGAAGTAGTTGTGAGCAACACATCATCTCATAGATTTAATTTTTATTTTCTGATTTTTATTATTTTTTCCAACCATAGTGTTGGCGTTTCATTTGTTCATACTCTGGGTGCAGTTTTTATTTTGAGTATCCTATTTATATTATTTTATTTAAAAATAAAATATTGTTTTTTTTCTTTTAACTACCAGTAGTTTTCGGAGAGCAGCACATCATCTCAAAGATCTTATTTTGTTTTTCTGATTTTTATTACTTTTATCAACAACAATAGGTGACTTATTTTTTTTGTTTTATTTAAAAATCAAATGCTTTTCAGATTTTTTAAATAACTGAACGTATAATTCTGGACCTTTTTTTGACAACGTGCAAACGCTTCCAGCTCTCTTTGAGTTAATCTTATTTTCTTTTAATTAATTCGTTTATTACGGATTTTATTTTTTATTTTATGGCTTTGATAATGAAGTCTTTTTTTTTCTTTTTAACTGTTTAACTTTTGGCGTTCTAATTTTGACACTTGTCGAATGGAAATGTGCATACCAAATGGACTATTTGCAAGTGGCGGAGGTGCTGCCCCAGAGGTTCTTATGCTAATGGGAAAGTGTGCAAGCGGGACGATGAGGGTGTGGATCTTTTGAGGTTTCTAGTGGCCTTTAAGCAAACACGGGGCATCCTTAAGCCGCCCTAGCAACGCTGGCAGTTAGCAGTTGGCTGCTGGGACTACTGACTTGGCCGTTTGTGTGTTAATTACTGCGGCATGTGCACCACTCGTGAATCATGACTTCCGACTTCCCAGCCAGTCAACCAGCCAGGCACTGAGTTCTCCGCTTTCTAATTATGTTGCAGTGGTGCAAGTCGGTGGCGGTTGTAGTGGTGGTGGTGATGGTGGCTACAAAACAAACGGCAAGGAAACAATTCAACCGCAAACGCATTTAGTTCATGTTCAACACAGACGAGCGCCCCCGAGAATCCTGTAAATAGTTTACCGAAATCAGCAGGACCACGCCTAGGAGCTGTAAGGTTTGGGAGATGGATGGAAAATGCACTGAAAAGTCAATGTCAAAATATTATACAATAATGTATGAAATAAAGAAATAAACGCTTCTAGAGAGTAATATTTATTTGAATTATTTTTAAATTAAAACTTAATTTTATTATATGTATTCCTTGCAGTGCATTTGGGTGGCACTTGGAAGTCAGTGCAGTGCGCACGGCGACCTCATAATAAAGGCATCCAATCCCCCACTGATGTTGCGTTTGTGCTGGGGTATGTGTGGGCACTGGAATCTCTCAGCTGCCGCATGTGGCAAGTGCGGTAGACCGTCAATTTGTGCAAATGCTTTCAGCTACCTACGTCACTTTGCTCCGACCGAAAGCAAGACCAAGACTTCCAGCTACTACCGGGTTTATTTGCACAACCAAATTTATCTTAATTCATTTGGATTAACGACAACTCTGAAGAATAGTGACCACGAAGTGCTGACGGTTTTGCCCCAGTTGGGCGCTGAGTTATTCATTTGTTGCACGGCCAGGACTTCTATCTATCAGATTTAGTCCACTCGACACCCCCCACATCCCACATTGAAGTAAAAAGAGCCGAGACACTTAAAATGTTTATTATTATGCTAGTTTTATTTACCATTGTGTTTCTGTTTGCTTTCATTATGTTTTCACTTTGGTTTCGGGCTTGCCGCTCCTGTCTTCTCGGCAGTTAAATGCAATTCGATAACAATATGTTTGCTAAATATTAATAAATATATCAAAGATCCTGCTCCGGCTCCGGCTACGGCTCCGGCTGCTCATTTTCATATATTTAGTTTGGAATTATATTTTACAAATAAATTGAAATTTATACACATGGCACGAACACGAAAGGATGATGAGTGGTTGACAAAGGAAAAAAACGTGGGACTCACAATAGGTTTCCAGGCACAACCAGAGAACCCAATCAATTAAAATAAAAGTGTCATTGAATAAAAATACACATTTTTTGTGTGTCTCATATTCAGATTTGATTTTCAACTTACGGCTACGCATTTTAATATTAATTGTTTTTTGATCTTTCGAATATTGTAGTCATGTTGCCATTGGCAAAATTCGCTTGATTTGCCTCGGCTTTTTGTTGCGGTGTCAATTGAGTTTTTTTAATTCGGTTTCGGCTCCGGATCCGTCTGTGGCTCTGGATTTTATTATCTGATTTGATTCCAACTCCTTTTTAGCAACACATTCACATATATATGTCCTGTTATATATATAAATACATTATTTGTTTAGACAGTTTACCATTTATATTCATAGGTATTTACTCTGCACTTGCACATACATCTATCTCGGTAGTTTTATTTGAGTGTTCTTGTTTGCTATTGATATTAAATTTATTTATGCACTTTAGCGGCTTTGTTTGATTCGAGTTTTGATTTCGTCATACGTAGATTAAACAACTAAAATTGAGTTTAAATGCAATTCACCTGCAACAGTTGTTGGTTTTAGTTTCAAATGCATGGCCGATAAAACATTTAAGCACCCAAAACAAGCCGAAACATCCAATTCGAATGGTTTTCAAAATTATTTTTTCTAATCAACTTTATGCACACACAGATCTGAGCTAACAACAATAAATTTATAAATATTTTACAATAGTTTTCTTTTTTCTTGTATTATTATTTTGAAAATTTAAGTGTTTTCTTGTTATATTTTGATAATCTTAGTACCATTTTTAATGTCTTTTGATATGACTTGATCATTTTTATGGTATTTATCCCGTTTTCATTTATTGTTTTATTTTCCTGAACTACTCTCCCCATTCCAGTGTTATTTTCAAGTTTTATGTACAATAATGAATGCAAAGTATACTAGGTATGTTAAAATTTAACTACAATTAGAGTATATCTTTTGTTTTTTTTTACAATCATTAATTACACCTACCTGTTCAATTTCAATGCGGAAGTATGCGACTTTTGTTGTTTGATTTTTGCTTAAAGTTCAAACATTAATGCTAGCCTAGCCTAATAGTTAGTAGCTACTCCTCGGGGGCCAATTAAAACTAGCTTCTAACTACGAAAAGGGTTTAAGTAAACTGTAGGGATTTTGTAAATCATACTTGACAAAAAAAAAATGCTCAATCTGTGAAAATTCTTTCCATATTTCCGCTAAACTCAAATCAAAACAATTTCAATTAAAATAAATTTAATTAAAATTCAGCTTGTTGGCCACTCAATTCATGGTTTTTTTTAATTGTTTGTGCTGCATTGACGAGTTATACTATTTTCTTTATATAGCGCTAATTAATTTATTACAATATTTATGTTGGGCCCCCTCTGACACCTCGGCTACGTATTCATTCGAGTTTTTTGCCTGGGTTTTCTGTAATTTAATTATAAACAAATATGCGACAACAAATCCCGCACTGATAATTGAAGAGCAAAAAAAGAGTATATATGTATGTAAATATATCCCACTATGAACACTTATCCCATGTTTTCTATTTGTTTTTCACAATTTTTCTTTTAGCTATTGAGTTGCGGCGCATTGTTGTTTATTAAAAATATTAATCAGTCATTTGAATGCAATGAATTGCAGTGTTAATATATGTTTATATACGTATGCATTTATGCAAGCCGACACTTGTTTGTGTTTATGGTTATTTCGTGTTTTCATTTTTTTCACTTTCTTCCTCTCTGCATCATTTATGTTTGTTGTCATTTCCCCGCACGGATGGCCTTCTGCCTCACCGGCGTTCTGCTCACATTGTTTGATCTGATCCTCAGGCTCAGCTCAGCTGACTGTTAACAGTAATGCAATAATTTATCCCACCCATTTGCATTGCATTGCTGACAGGCTAAAAAATTTGCCAACTGATTGCGCAGCGCAATTATTTGAATGTGGCCGCATAAATAAAGCTGCATACTTTGTTGCACGGCTCTGTGGCAAGATTTATTGTTGAGTTTTCACCCACTTATTGCCTTTTAATATCCATAAGTGTACCATTCAATTGTGGGTGAGTAATTTTAAACAGGCAATTTCATTTTCACTGGAACTGAATTCAAAAATGTCCTATTAAAAACAAGAAAATGGTCTTAAATCCTTGAGATTTGCCTCAAAGTATGCAACAATTTTGCAGCGCAAAAAAATTTATGATTGCGGTTGATTGGATGTCATGTTTGTTTTTTGGCTGTTGTTGGCTTGGCACTTACAACTATGTCCTTATTGCTATGTCCTTATGCAGCACTTCCGGCTGCTTACTTGCCATATGGGTGCTGGTTGATGTCCGGGGAATGGCGCATCAGCGTGGCACTCCCGCTTCCGGGCGAGAGTGTGAGGCTGCCCTCGTGGCTGCCGTTCATGCTGCCCGAGCAGGTGGCCGGAACGGATACGGTAACGGTTCCGCTACCGCCTCCACCGCCCATCATCTTCTCCGTCTCCTGGCGACTGTTGGCCATTATCCGGCGGATTGTGGGGGCGCAGGGTGTGCGTCATAGGCGCGACTCCTGCGCGAGTTCATGTCAGACCTGGCCGTGGGCGTTCATGTGGAGGGCATCCCCGGCGTCGGGGGGCGTGGCCGAGAGCTGGGCGGGCGGATAATACTGTAACGAGGCGCAATTCAGATACTGTGCGTGGATTAGTATCAATGTGTGGCACTGGGTTAAAAATAGTACGTGCTTTCATCGCATGCGATTTGCGAATAATTTCCACGCAATTGAGAAAAATGGACAAAAAAAATGATCGTCTTTCTCGTAAAAAAAGTCTGTTTTTTTAACTTGATACAATTAAAGGAACATTAATCAATTCAATCAATACGTTTGTAGGATTTACCATCAAATTAATTGAATATAACTTTTTTCCGCAGCATTTAAGTTGTTTAATAAATTAAAACGACAACCATTGAGTTGAATATTAAACAAGGTAATGATTTTCATTATAAAGTTAAAAAAATATGGCTTCTAAAGGTGGAATTCTCTCAGTGAAACTCACCCCAACACGTCCGTTGTCGTAGTCGCGGCTCGCTTGGATGGTCAATTTTGCCTTGGCGTGCATGGTGTCCGTCAGAGTGCTCCTTTGATGTGTGGACGGCATCACGCCGGGCACGGCGCTGGAGGGGCCCAGCATCATGGAGCCATTTGCCTTGCCCAGGCTACCGTGTCCCCCCGATCCGCCCAGTCCCATGCCCATGCCCATTCCCATGGCGGAACCGTTCGCCGCCGAACGAGAGTCCTTACTGCGGAAACAGAATTCCAGGATGGCCACGAAAACGCTGACCAGCAGGCCGCCAATCAGGATGTAGAAAATGCCGGCCACGTTGCTCAGCGAGAGTTCGTTGTGGGAGGCCTGGCCGTCCTTGTGGGTGCTGCACTCTGTTTTGTCGTACCACCATTTGTTGCGCAACTTGATCAGCTCGCCGTTCTCCTTCAGCTTCAGCACCGCCAGATTGATGGGGTCCCTGTTGACCGAAATGGTAAGCAAAATGGGTAAGAATGGGGCCAAGAACTCGTTCCTTTGTTAGGCATGTGGGTAAGTTTTCGTTTTTTAACTCCTCAGCTTTTTTTTCTCTCACAGCATAAAGGCAGTAATTTTCGACTTCCTAAAAGGGACTGCCTTTACACTGAACCGAAATGGGGTTTCTTACTTTATATGTTCTTGGGTCTTAGTATAGTTTTAAGCTCTTTAAGTTTTTAGAATTGAAACTCTTGCTTTGGCAATTTATTTATTATAAATTGGCATTTTATGATCATATTTTACGGTCACTGTGTACTCACTTGAGGGCCGAGCCGAGCGGCGTGGCAATTCCAAATCCCTTTGTATCCATATTCCGGCCCACTTTCATCGTGTCGCAGGGCTCGCGGGCGTTCACATATTCGTTCTTGGGGGACTCCACCAGGAGGGCGTACTTCCCCTTGGAGGTGCGCACGCGCTTGATCCCCTCCTCGTAGGTTTTCACGAAGACGTGCTTGCGCGAGTTCATGTACTCCCACATCTTGATGTGGAGTCCGTTTTGGGAGCGCTGCGGGCGAAAAGGCACAAAAAGCGAACCAACCAAAAATATAAAGTAAGGATTTTTTGTGGAATGGGTCAGTATGAGTGCGAATATCTGTGTGTTGTGAGTGTGTTCCAGAATATAACGTATACGCCATGGCATCCCAAGACAATCGACGGCAGGCGAATAGGGACTTCAATTCATCCGGACATCCATCAGCATAATGCTCGAATCGAGGCACTGCTCGCCTGCCATCGGCTGTGAATGTATGTATATAATATATATACTGGAATATCTGCTCACATGGTGAGGCAGCAGAGCGTAAGTGTGCTTAAAAGCATCTCAAATAAATGTAGCCATAAAAAATAGAATTGCGTCTCATTTCTTTTGCATTTTTGGCCCGATTGACGGACAAAGCGGAGTGAGGGGGCGGAAGCCAAATTGCTTTTTATTCCTCGTCTAACGCAAATTAATCCCTGGCCCGGGAACTGCTGGCTTCTCTCAATTTTGACGTCTCAAAAGGCTCAGCTAGCAAATTCTAATGGTTTTCCAGCTCTTGACTGTTGGCTTTTATTGTCTTTGATTTGCCCATTGTGTGGTTGTCAAATGAGTGTGACATGAGTACCCGAAATTAATTTGGCTGCCAGGCAATCGAGAGGCTCCCCAGGCCACCCATGGCTCCCTTAAGGGGCTGTCTAATGGAAAGGTACATGATGTGCACAGAAAACAATCTAGTAGAGAACCCTGAAGCAAATTCGAAATCAATCTACGAATAGTTTAAGGTATTCAAGAATACCTTCAAGAATACGTTCAAGAATCGGATGATTTTTGCCGAAGATATAGCCTACACTGGGGGCGATATAGTGGCTTCATCCACTTTGATGTCTTTTGAAAGGGCATCCCCCAGCAAATTTGACAATAAATCCAAAAAAAAAATGACGTTTTCAGATTTTGATGCAGATTAATGGAGACTCGATCTACGAATTGTTTGAGGTATTCCGTTTAAGATTGGGATGAATTTTCTCAAAGAGATAGCCTTTTCTGGGGCCGATCTAGTGGCTGCATCCACTTTGATGACTTTTGAAGGGCATCCCCCAGCAAATTTAAAAAAATATCAAAAAAATTACGCTCTCAAATTTTTATGCAGAATTATGGAGAATCGATCTTCGAATTTTTTAAGGTATTCGTTCAAAAATCAGATGATTTTTACCAAAGATATAGCCTTCGGTGTCGCCGATCCACTCCATCTACTTTTATGATTTTTGAAGGGCAAATTTGACAATAAATCTAAAAAAATGTACATTCTCAGGTTTTAATGCAGATTTATGGAGAATCGATATACAAATCGTTTAATCATTCCGTTCAAGAATCGGATTATTTTTGGGTTGGGTTATTTTTGACAAAGATTATAGGAACTTCAAAATTTTCGTATCGTTTCATTCCTTTTGAAAAAGTTTACTATTTCAAAGGATTTGCCCAGTGTAGACCTACTTACCCGGAAAAAGTCCCAGGTAGAGCCGTGCAACAGGGTGCCGTATTGAACCTCCGTCTGCATAGCCAGGTCCTCCGGCGAATTAATGGGCGTGACCATCCTTTCCACAGTGAGGAAGGCAGCCAGGTTGGCTGTGTACGAGGAGATAAGGATGAGGGTGAAGAAGAACCAGGAGGCAGCGGCAATCCGCCCGGATACGGATCTCGGCGACAGATCGCATCCCTGCTGCATAAACGCGGCCAGTGAAAACCAGAAGGAGTTCCACACACTGAACTCATTGACTGCCGTCGAGGATGAGCCACCGGATCCGGGACTTCCGGCCGAAAGGGCGGCCTGCAAGGCAGCAGCGCCAGCTGCCGATTGGGCGCCTGGAGTCGGGGGTCCGGGTGGAGCCGGTATGGGTGCACCACCAATGATGCCGGGCGGCTGCTGATTGGCAAGCTGTTCGTGATGTGCATGCGGATCTGAAAGACCAAAAAAGGCATGTCCTGTGAGTTGGCCACAAAATGAAACCGCAGACGACAAACTCAGATGTCGTGGCCGGAAGAAAATCAAAAGCACTTTAAAATATAAAAATGATTTTAGATAATAATTAATATTAATATTTTAAGCTAATAATCTAGCATATTTTTTTATAAAATATATTTTTTGATTTTCAATCAACCTTAAAGGAAACATAAGTTGGCTATCAAGAGATTTATACACCAACATCTCTTCTCTATTACTTTTAAAGAAGAACCTTTCAAGTCCGTTATCCTGGATCTCCCCTCCCATTTCGGTCAGTGTCAAAGGGCAAGGATAAAGGAGTGAGCTCTCAGTACGTGCCCATGTCGACTGTCCAAGTTTCAATCATTTCGTTTGGCTCGGCTTTTTGCGCCTGCTCTAATTGATATGCAATCAAACCCATAGCAAGTGAGTTCCTATTCCCCCATTTGCTTCAATTGCAAAGCCATTGAATGCCAGGAGGAGATGTGATGACATTGCTGCTCCAGCTATTGCTTCTGATTCAGCTCATGCTTTTGCTTCAGCTGCTCCTGCTCCTGCTCCTGCTGCTGCTGCTGCTGCTGCTGATGTGGATGCTGATTTTGCTGGCTGCATGGCAGCATGTCCTTTCATTCCATTTTCCTGCACTCTCTTGTGCTGCCAGGTCTTATTTTGCACTTGGCTTTGTCCCGTCACCCAAGCTCCGTGTCCCTTGTCCCTTGTCCTCTGTCCGCCATCTTTGGCCCCTACCGCCATCGCATTGACTCTGTTTGTCTATCATTCGTTTTTACACTGTGTGCCAACGCTGCCTGCATACAAAATGTTGTTTACTTTCCGCTAAAATTACATTTAGGATGTTTTGCAGGATGTCAATAGATTGTTATGAACAGCCACTCCACTTCATGCGACTGCTGTCTCTGTCTGTCAATCGGGTCGCATTCTCCCTTCCTTCCTCTAACTGGCAGTTCATATACATATGGCGACTCCCAGCAAAAACAGCAGCGACGGAAAATTGAATCGAAATAATTGAATTTTCATGAAATCAAATGAAATTCGAATTCAAAATAAAGCCCAAAGTTGTAGCAGATGCGAGATTTTGGAGATTTCCATTTCGTTTAACGCAGAAATCACAGCAGGATATGGAGTTCGATTACACTTCTGGCCATAATTGGACAATAACTCAATGATTTATAATTTAGTTAACATTTTAAATAAAGGAATATTCTATTGGTTTTCGGATTATTTGTGGTTTTACTTTAGTAATTGTTTTTTAATCAACTCTTTATAAAATGTTTCCCAAGAAATTCTTTACAAAAATGATTCATTTATTCATTTTAATCGCAGGACCCTCTATAATTAGATGTTTTTCAAGTGGATGCTAATTTTTGAGCTTGTTTTCTTAAGCGTGTTCCCTCCTTTGTCTCTGCTTTAGCGCGAAACACAATTTAATTCAATATTTAAATACCCGAGGAGGACGGTAACAGGTAACAGGTGTGCTACGGAAGGTAAAAGCATGGGGTACACTCACCTGGCGACTGTGATTGCTGCGGCGGCTGCTGCACGAGGCGCCATTCATGTGGCGAGAAGCGCGACACAAAGAACAGCACGATGCTCACGCCAATGTAGCTGAAGATGACGCTCACCTGTTGTTGTTGGCCCCGAGCGGCAGGTGAGAAGGCGATGACGGTGACGGGACGGCGGTGGCCAAAAAGAGAAAGAAGAAAAGAGAGGGTGGTGGAGGGGATGAGTAAACATGAGACGCTCGTGACGATGAACATGAATGGCTGGCGGTTTGGCTGCTGGCTGCCACCTGAACACCTGTGCAAGCACCTGTGCTGCCACTGCCACTGCTGCTGCTCCTGCTTTTTTCATTAAATTTTCTTAACTAATTGAAGCGGAAGCGGCCGGGGGTTCGTAGAAAATAGCGAAACATTAACCTAATGGAGCCGGGACAAGGCTGGTGTGTGGGGCAGGTCGAGGGGCGAGACAATGGCAGCCAAGGACATCGACAGGAAGTCTGCCGTCGGCTGTCTGGCAACAGTTGCCACTGTTTTTATTGCTTCAAGGAACAGGCAAAAAAATATATGTAAAAATTGCTGTTTATTCCCAAATTCGTAACAGAATCCTTAGAAAGATCCTTTGAATCTTTTTCAAGTGTAGAACACACAAGAAGGAAGTCTTTTGTACTTCCCTTTGAATTTTAAAGTAATTTTCTTTTGTTCAGTGTATGGAGAGTGTGTGTGCGAGGAGGTGTGAGTGGCCGGAGCTGTCAGCACCTGAATGGCTGCCATGGAGAGCGCCTTTGTGTCAAAAGGAAAGGTGTGTCCTTGTCGCCGCTGCTTTCATATGCCTGAATGGCTTCACCACACACACACACACACACATCCTTACACCCACACACTGGCTCTTCTAAGAAGGATTTCCCGCTTTGTTGCTGTTGCTGTTGCTTTTGAGCTCAGTGTGTGAGCCTGTGTGTGCAGCTAAAATGCTTCATTTAATTTATGATAAATTTTTTGTAAAAGACTTTTTTATTAGCTTGTTAACTTTGCGCCTTGGCTTTTGCTTTTGCTTTTGCCTTTGCCCTCGCCCCTTACACTTTCGCTTGTACCCCTGGACCCTCGGAAGACTCCAACCCCTGGAAACTAATTTGCATTTGTAATTTTTTAGCTCATGTCAAATTACGCATTAGCTTTCACTTTGGCGCGCTGCTCGCCGACTTTTATTAGCATTTAATTTTGCTTTTGTCGCTGCTGTCCACAGGCACTCCACAGGCACTAAAATAAAGTAAAAGAAAAAGGCAAACACAGTGGCAAACAGAGGCACAAGCACAAAAAACTTTGTCGTTTACTCTATTAAACTTTGGGAGCTTACGTGGTGCCAAGTTGAAGCCGAAACCAGAAGAAATAAATATACAAGTCGAAACTTTGCCGCAAACTTTCCCGGAGCGGAGCAGCATTCGCCTCGAAGGCGAGTAGTTGGACCAACCGACCACCGACCAAAAAAATAAAATAAAATAAAACAGCTTCGCTGGAAATAATAAAAAATAGGGAAAAGCGAAAAATTGGCGAGCGTTAAAATTACCAAGCAGGCGGAGGCGACGGCTTTGGTGATGGCGAAATGAAGAAATTGTTTAAAAACTTTACTCATTTGTATGCAGCGCAATTTTTGCAACATTTTGACTCGTTACCAAACTGAAAATAAACACATTGCCTTCTGTGTGTTTGGTCGTCAAAGACTAGGACGGGAAATAATTAGAAATTTTGGGAAGCAATGCCAACTGGCAGTGTGCATATACGCGTCTAGGACTCAATAGTCGCACAAGAATCTTGATTAAAATGTTGCCAGCTTTGGGTCCTGGGGTCCTTGGGTTGCCAAGCTGCACCGGTTCGCTGAGCGCCAATAAGGTAAAGTGCAGGAGCCAAAAAGGACATGGGGTCCGGGATAGGGGGAAACTACCAACATATACGCACCCAAATTTCCTGCGATAAAGGATTCATGAAGCTGAACACGCCGGGCGTCTGCTTCACTGGCTTCTTAATCATGATGGAGATGCCCAGCGACATGAACGGCTTGCTAAAGTCGATGACACGTTCGCGTTCGGCGGTAATCGTCAGGGGGGAAATCGCAATATCCGCTTCCTGCAGGCGAAGGAGTTCAGAGTCAGTTTTGGGGAATCGAGGCCACATGCCAGAGGACTCACCTTGCGCACCAGCTCCCCCACCATGCCATCCCAGCCGCCGTGTTCCGTGGACTTCTCCGATCCGTAATTTCCATCCTTGACCGGGCGCAGTTCATCTGAAATTGAAATACACATAAAGAAAATATAGTTAAAGAAATTTATATTTTAAAGAGATGTACATTTTCTAATGTTTAATAAATATTTTATAGAAATATTTTAAACAGAACAATTTTTGTAAAAGGAACATATAATAATAAAAAATTATTTAGATCCAAAAAATAAATAAATATATTTTCCAAGTGCCTCAAACTATCAATTCTGAAGCAGGGACAACTACGCCCGATTAAGCAGCGCTTCCTGTTCCATTCCGAAATTACACTTACAGTTAATGCCAAGCTCCTTGGCCAGCAGATCTGCCAGATCCTTGCAATATCCCTCGAAGCGTTCGTTTCCATGCAGCTTCTCACCGAAAACCGCCTTCTTCAGCATGATGTAGGGCTCTTCCAAAACGGTGGTCACGATGTAGGTGCGGTTCTTCTCGAACTCCACATGCGGACGCAGACGGACGTATTTGGCATTCAGGGGCTGCAGTCCGGCATCGTCATTCCACTCGGCCACCTTGACCTGTGGGATACGTGGGTTTTTCAGGTTGTCAGAAAAGAAAATCCCCAAAAGATTATAAATTTCTCAGGTGGTCGGGCCATAAATAATGCAGCCATCGACACTTGATTCCCAACGGTGGACTCAGGCTAAATCGATATTTGCCTAACTTTGAATTGTGTTCTAGTTCACAGCTTGAGAAATAAGTCTATTAGATTTGGTTTAATACCTTGCTTTAAAAAATATAGTTATTAAAGAATTCTTAGCTCCTTTTTAGAACAACATTTCAAGATTAAACAGCTTCAAGTCCAAAGCCTAACAAAAAGTCTTTAAAGTTCTCAAACCAACTTGAGAAGTATAACGTTGAAAATTCCCCAAAAAGACTAGGAGCTGCATTGTGAAGCTTCCCGGTGGCTTTAACTTTTTCCCGGGTGGCTTCACCTGGTCCGGACCATTAGACAAACACCCACATATATACACTGGGCGATGTAGACACATACCATGGCGCTGTTTACTGTCATCTCGACAACGTGCAGCGTGTAATTGACGCGTCTGCCGTCATCGTTGAATTTGATGTCCCCGGTTAGGCCCTCGATTTCCACCTGCGGAGCAAAAGGGAGATATAGAGAGGCGGTTGGACGATAAAACAGGAACATTATGAGGATGGATGGGTGGGTGGGTGTTTAATTGCTTTGTCAGTTTGCCCCGACTGGCAGCTGTATCGATGTCGGTGCTGTGTCCGCGTCATCATAGGGAACATGACTACCGCCGTGGCTCTAGTTCTAGTCGAGACCTCACCTTTCTCAAATAGCGCGATATTTTATCGCCATGCTCCCAGGCATTCACCCAGCCCTTGGCCGTATTGCAGTCCAGGGCCCGGGAGGCGGCGCCACCAGATCCACTGGAATCGCCGCCGGCATAGCTGCCACTGCCACTGCCACCCGTGGAAGTACCGCCGTTTCCGCCGCTAGCATTGTAGTTGTACCCGTCCATGGACGTGGAGGCAGCTGCCTGGGCGACCATCAAATTTTGGCTGCGGCGTTGTACATTGTTCCGGAACTGGTCCGGCTTCTTGCGCAAGATTTTATTGAAGGCCTCCACCAGGACGAAGACCGCATCATACATGAGTGCCGCCTGTGCCTGAAAAATGGGATAACAAAAAGGAATTATTGGAAGTCTTCATTCACCGTCGGATTAACCCCCGGTCGCGATGACTAATCAGTAATGTGTGAATAACTATCACCCGCTTCCTCCAGCCCATAGCCTGGCGGGCAAAAAAAAGAAAATCAGAGCCATCCGGGATCTAATGAGTGCATTACACGCTGTTATTCACAATTTTCGCAGCCATAGCCCCCCGGGGGTTGGCTGTCTTTGGCCTTATTTATGGGGCCCTTTCAGGACAGGAGTGGCCGGGCGGACGAGGGGTTAAGCTAGCCGAAAACCCAGCGGGGATTCAGCCACAAAACGTGTCGCACATTAAACCGCACAAAGGAGTGGGGGGGAAAAAAACTTTGATTTAATATTTAAGAGTTTAGCTGAGCCAGTTACTAAACTGGCCTACTGGCAGTTGGGTAAACAGACTGCCACACAAAGACTTTAATGTGAATTTCCTCTTGCCAACCTGAGTCCTTTTCGCCTCAGCCCCCCGCCCTGGCACACACACTCACCACACCCACACTTACACGCGAGCCAAATAAACAAACAAACACTGCCAAAGAGAGCAATGGCAGCGCTCCAGAAGCCGGACCGGAACGGACCAAATACGGACGGAATGAGACCGGACCGGAGAGGACTGTCGTCCTGCTGTTGAATTCAACTAACATTTAAGCGCCACAAAGTGAAATCTTTGTCAACAAGGATAATGCCAAGGAAATACAAATATAAACAGCCAGCAAGCGCAAACTAAACCAACTTGCGTTTTCGCAAAGCTTCCTCGTTTACACGTCTAAAAAAATAATTAGGAAAATAAATAAATTATTTCAAGAAACTTTTAAGTTTTTTGAAAATAAATTTAAGCTTTTTAACATAGTTTTAGCGAATAAATCAAACATGCTGTTTAAATTTGGTTGGCTTGTCCAAATAATTTTCCTAATAATTTTTAATTACTTATCTCATCTATCTATCTTTTAACAAATCTACTCTCTATTTACTATCTTTTAACAAAACTAAGCTCGTAATATCGTTTAAAACTATTTATTTTATCCAAAGTGTAAATGTCTATGTCGCAGCTACAATGACAAGGACAACGAGGAACGGAGTAGCAGCGACAAGGACACATGTGCCTTTGACTGCAAGTTGTGCGATAGCCATCCGTCTCCTGGCCTCTGGCTAAAAGTGAAATCTGAAATCTGTCGCTGGGACGAATCCTTGGAGGAGTCCGTATACGAGTATTTGACTACACACAACACAAACACAAATACAAACACAAACACTGGCGCAAACAGAGCGCAAAGCACCGACAAAGCGCCGCAAACTATACTATACTATAGTCTTTTGCAGTGTCCTGTCTCCTTTTCAATGTCCCCTGCCCTGTATCCTATGTCCTCTATCCTTCGTCCAATGTCCTGCGTTCTATGTTCTGTTCCGTACTGTGCTCTGTGCCGTACGTCCCCCGGTAAACATTAAATCCTCGCAAATATTTAACTGCCAAACTAGTGGCACAACTAGTGTGTGTTGGCCTCGTTCTGGGATTCCATTCCGGCATTCGCATTCCGACGCATAGATAATGGTCTCTTACCGAAATCGATTCACGACCAGCTCCCACGCTCATCTGGGGATCCAGTCGCTTCCAGCTGTCGTAGAACTCGCGCACCAGCCGCCGGTTGGTGTCCACGATGCGAAAGCCCGTGATGTTAATGGCCCCGAATTCGATTATTTCGCTTTCCCAGCGATCGTCCATGACCTGTAATGGCGGGCAATACAAGAGGCTTTTAAAGTGATGTGATGGGGGTACAGATGGGGTCCCTGCTGGGGTGCTGCTAAGATTTGGAGTTCGGTGGCAGGTGAGGTTGTGCTGGTGGTGGAACAGTAACACTTACCAGACCGCTCAGCAAATAGTGATAGGTGCGCCGGCCCAGGCGCAAATCGCGAACATGCTGGATGAGTATTTGCTTGGCCATTTCCGTGGGGCAGTCCAGGACGATGTGCTTGTTATCGTAGCGGCCAATTTGCTCGAGAGTGTGCAGGAACTCGATGGCCATGCTGACGTTGGAGATGCGCTTGACCAGCTCCACTTGGAAGGACTCGTTGCCGGGCTTCAGGCCCTGGTAGATTTGCTGCAGGCGCAGCAGACCTGCGGAATAGTAAGTGTGATCCTGTTAATTAACTGCCCTTTGGGTAAATTTACACACCCCCCGCTCCCGTCAGACTCTCTCACACACGGACACAGACAATGGCCATATGGCCACACATACATATGCATTGGAAGGGGCACACAAATTACAACCATCAACAGTTTTGCGAGTCGTTAGCTACTGGAAGGGAATAATCCCCATTGCCCTTGGGTCTCTCCCCCTTCTACCGACAATTCTGGCTCCCAATCCCTTATCAACAAGACGAGCATTTGCAACTCTTCCCCCCCAAAACCCTATACTGAAGCCCACACATACACAGAGAGCACCCTGGAGGGTGAAATTGAGACAAGGGGTTACCTTACCGCCCGTTCACCCGACCAAAAATCGGAATCAGAGCGTTATTTACGCCGAAATCTGCTTATTCACAAAGCCCATTTGAAGTGAATTGAATTATTTTCGGAAATAAGCGCCTTACATTATGGAAATCGCTGCTAATCAGCTGATGCCATTATCTGGTTTGGTCTTGATTTTCCATAGAATTTTGATATCACCTTTGAATAGAGTTTAGACCATTTAAGGATTATTTTCCGGCAGTATCCTAAATCACCGAAAAGACTGCATTCCTTTAAATTTCTCTTCGAAAACGCTTTTGTTTTCTGTGTCGCCTGACACTTGGGCATTTGCTTTGTTTAAAAATAGGCCACACACGTCCATATACCGCCTACCGCCTACCGCCCACCCATCTACCCATCTACCCATACCGACCTCTAGAACAAACAAAAGCCAAAGGAGCAAAATCAGTTTCAATTTGAAATTTACCGAAAACGGATACAAGGATGCGTGCCTGCCACTGCATATCTGGCAGATACCAAGATACACAAACGGGGTGCGAGAAACCAGGCCAAATGCAGCAGTATGTTGGCAATGCCGGGGCCTGGGGCAAGGCCAAGTTTTGGACCACTTGGCAGGGCCATCGTCGTTATCCTTTATCCCCGGCCTACAGCTGTCCTGCTGTTGTGATATGCGGCCGAGATTCCGATCCCATTCCTCGGCTGTCGTAATTTGCATTTGTGCTTATTGAGTTATGGCTGCAACTAACTGCCGCCACCCCCATGCAGCTTTCATTTGCACTTAAGACGAGCCCTGGCTCCTCCGGCTATCATTCTTCCGCTTCGTCCCAATCCCACTCTCACACTGCCCCCATGGACTCTATCCGTTGATCCTTTTCTCGAAGGACTCGCCTCAGTCAGAAGTTTGCGAGTCAGAACTCAACGATTCAATGCGCCAGGGACAAAATGGTAGAGTGAGATGTGGTGAAGGATAAGGGATACGTACACAGGATCCACCGACAGCCAGACGGAGCGGCTGAGCGGCGGAGCGGCAGAGCGGCAGAGTGACAGACAGGCGGATGATTTATATTACAGCTACGCACCAAACAAAGAAAGGCCAAAGGAAAACTGAGGAAAAGGAGCCGGCAAGGGATGGAAGCATAGGATGGAAAAGATGGAAAAGCGAACTCGAATGGCAGGAAAAATCTCAACTGGATGTCGCATGAGACATGGCGGTGCAACTCCAATGCGCCTTCAATTTATGTTTGCGGATAAAATGGGATTTGCTTTTTGCTTCTGGCTTCTGCTGGATTTTGATTTAGACATTCTTCTTGTTTTTTATCCTCTTTTTTTCGTGTATTTGTATTTTTGCTTGTATTTGTATTGGTATGGGTTGGTGGTGCCACGCCTACAGCTACGCACGGGCAGATCGTTCTCAATACATTTCCAATTTGTTGTTGCTTTGATTTTCACCATGTCGGGTTGGGATTCTTATGTAGTTCGAATATAGGGTATTATTGGGTAGATTAGTTTATCAATTTCAAGTTAAGGAGTTACATTTTTTAATGATTTTTATTTTTTATTAAATATGACAAGGATTAAAGTATTAAAGTGACTTTTGTTTGCTAAATTATAAGTTATTTTCAAAATAAAAATATTTAGATGGCTTAGATTATAAAATAGTTCTCTAATGATCCTTTTTCCGTTTCTATTCTATTCTATTATTAAAAAATATACTACTTTTTATTTTTCTATTTCTACTCTATTTCGTTTAGAATTCAAAACGGATTCGAGTCAATAAAGAAATTGAAAAAATCCACGTTCACTATTTGGTTTTTTGTTCTTGAATAACGAGACTTTTTTGGGTATCAAATTGCCTTGCATAATACAGGACATTCTTTTTCGCCTTCCTGGCTGTGGCTGTGGCTATGGCTGTGTGCGTGTGAGTCTGTGTGTGTGAATGCGTGTATGTGTGGATGAGTGAGCGGCCATTTTTTCTGCGCTCTGGCTCTGCTCGTTGTGCAATAAATTTTCTGCCTTGCCTTTTATACAATTTCATTTGCTGGCACTTCCTTTACCCCTCCCCTTGCTCCTGATCCTGCCCCTGCCCCAGCTCCCTGCTCCCAGCCCTTGCCCCAACCTCCTGCCCCTGCCCCGGCCACTCCCCTCCCCCGTTTTGTCATTGCCACTTCTATTTGCTTGGCTTGCGTTTGGATTTGATTTTTGCGTTTTTTTCGGTTCTTTTTTTTCGATTTGAGATTTGCCGCTTGGATTTGGTGTGTGCCTGGGTGTGAGAGTGTGTGTATCTGTGTGTATGAATCGGAAAATCGAAAGTGTAATTGAAGAGCATGCTGTTGCGGACGAGGATTTTTTATACCCTTGCAGAGGGTATTATAATTTTGGTCAAAAGTGTGCAACGCAGTGAAGGAGACATCTCCGACCCTATAAAGTATATATATTCTTGATCAGGATCACCTCCTGAGTCGATATGAGCATGTCCGTCTGTCCGTCTGTCCGTCTGTCAGTCGGTCCGTCTGTCCGTCTGTCCGTCTGTCTGTTTCTACGCAAACTAGTCTCTCAGTTTTAAAGCTATCGAGTTGAAACTTTGCACACACCCTTCTTTCCTTTGCAGGCAGTATATAAGTCGGAACGGCCGGGATCGGTCGACTATATCCTATAGCTGCCATATAACTGATTGATTGGAAATGCCATAACTTTGGTGTTTTTTAAGTTAGAGGGTTGGGAGTTTCTACACATGTTATATTTGACCAAAATATCTTATGTACAAAATTTCGTAAGGATCGGCCGACTATATCCTATAGCTGTCATAGAACGATCGAAATTGGCATAACTTTGGTGTTTTTTAAGTTAGATAGATGGGATTTGGTACAGATTCAATTTTGGGAAAAAAAATCTGATTTGTCGAATTTCATAAGGATCGGCCAACTATATCCTATAGCTGTCATATAACTGATTGATCGGAAATGCTATAACTTCGTTGTTTTTCAAGTTAAAAGCATGGGAGTTTCAATGGATTCCTCTTTTGGCAAAATAATTCGATATGCCAAATTTCATAAGGATCGGCCGACTATATACGATCTTTTATATATCTAATAATATAAGATGCGTGGTGCCACCTAGCGGACTGCGACTCAACTGCAAGGGTATATCAACTTCGGCTCCGCCCGAAGTTAGCTTTCCTTTCTTGTTTTATTTCATTTTTGATATCAAAACATGTTTGTGGCTCACCCCGCATATAATTCGAGTTTCCCATCGCCCCATCGCCCCGACTCCCCATTACCTCCCTGCACCGACTTTATGGCTCGAAATTGGGGTCTCTCCTCCGGATTCCCAAAATCCGAATCGCAATCCGCATCCGCACACTCGTATCTCATGCGAGAGTGTGTGTGCGGTTGAGTATTTCCGTTGATTTTTATTGTTTTTATTTTTTTGCCCGATCTGCGGTCGGAGCTCTTTCATTTTCGTTTATGTAACGAATTTAATTTACAATTATATTTATTTTTTTGTCCACTGCCCCTCGGGGCCAAATTCAATTTGTTGTGAGCCTCGAAACTCGATCTGGAAATACCAATGCGAGTTGGAATTATACTTGAAAGCCATGTGCCATGTAGTCCTATCTGGCTATTATCTCTCCTATGACTTTATGCAAATCTGTCAGCCACAATGGCCACGCCCCTTGCCCCCTAGTAACCTAGTAACTGCCACACTTTTCCCTTAAATGCAAAAAGCAAACAAGACAATTTGTTATGTTAAACAAAAGTTAGTTTTGCGGAAATGAAGTTTTCCTGCCACCAGCACCCATAAACAGATGCAAAGATACACAGATACTCGCCGGCTGGAGATATAGAAATAGATACGGATTGTGGACATCACACACGGCGGCGGACAACTAAGACATATCCCTCCCTACATTTTATGGAGAAAGTTGACTGACAGAGGCGTTGTGGCCGAATGGCAGATAAACAAAACGTAATTATTATGGAGAAACTTTCCCCGAATACATATGTACATCAATATGTGTATTTCCTGAAGCCAGCCACTTTTCATTTCCTGCTCGAGTCTCCTCCGATTGAATATAAATCTAAATATTTCATAATTTATGCATTAACTGGATTCAACTTGACGTACTGCCCCTAATTAGGATACACAGGACTAGATGGCTTTAAGTGCCACGCCCCAATTTGGCAGCTTGTAACGCGCTTTTACAGCCATGGTCAGGACAGGCCGTGTTTGGTTGTTGTGCTATCAAAAACTTTTGCCGGTTTAATTACTTACAAACTGCGTCGTCGACGGCCTTCTGCCTTGCCAGTAACTGGTAGATGGTTGCTGGTTGCCGGTTTACTGGGGAAAATTATGCTGACAAGCTCAAAGGCTTTGCGCATATGTTTTCAATGGCCTCGAATGAAGGGAAGCGGGGGCGGCCGACTGGCATTAAAAGTATCAAATAACATGAAAGTGAAAGCGCAGTAAACCCCATAATGGTTAAATTAATGGCAGTCAGCCGTAACAGTAACAAAACAGTAAAGCGTGAAGAGGCCAAGAGCCCAAAGCCCAGAGTGGAGTCCTGGCCAAGGACTTCTCCGGTTGTCTTGTCTTAACGCAATTTGCGCTGCCATTTGACGCAGTTTATGCAAATTCCTATGCCATTTAAATTATGTAGCATTCCTCTCTAGCCGTGAACAATCAGCGCTCGCTTATTATTCATGATGCTCACTCTATCCGAGATTCGTTTCAGATTTTTATATCCACACAAAGCACTCATATCGAACGTTGTATCGCTATTGGAGATACATATTTGATGGCCTCCGATGGGTTTTCGGGATCGGGCTTCTGGATGTCTGGATTTCAGGGCGAAAAGACAATCAAGGCTTTCATTTATAAACAAAACCATTTGCATAATTCCACAGTTAGGGTTCCGTAGGGTCGCATTGATTAGTCGGAGGGTTCATCTTTAATACCTGAAGACATGTCTTTAATAAACAATATTGGACAGGCTGGCTGACTGGATGGCTGGCATTTTTGGTCACTCGACCGAAATGCTGACGTATTCATTGCAGCATGACCCAGCATATTTTCACACGTCCTTAACCCGGCGACGAATCTCACGCACCGTCCTGTATCTGTAAATGTATCTGTATCTTATCTCTTTGTTTCTGTATCTGTGTGTCCTGTGTGGCATGTTTATTCCTTTTTTCTCACTCGGTCCTGAGTAATAAATTTCATTTCACCGCAAGTCAATGTGCTGTTAACACGGCAAGGCTCCACGACCACGCCTACACCGACTCTGAAGCTGTCTCTTCTTTATAACCAGATTCCTTCTTCATTTTCGGCAGCTGCCGTGGCAAGCACACGAGGTGCTGCCCCACATACCCATGGACATATATATTCATTTATATATAGATACGCTTATGTGTAAGTAAGACATTTACTTTCATTGCAGACTGTTGATTGTATGCCCTTTCATACCGAAATATCGATGCCAACGTGTGCGCGCCAGGGAAATTGTGGCAACAACTTACGGCCACAACGCAATAAATTGGCATTTGGCCCACAGATCGCTTTATGAAGAGGTCCTGGAGAATCTCGGATTCTAGCTGGAATCCGGCTAGCCGAGCACCGCCACCTGTCACTCCTGCATGTACATGTCATTTGTTCTCGTGTCTCGTACGTGCAAATACTTTGCAATTCATTGGCACTGCTTTCGCTCCGAGATGTCTGAGGCAAATTTGCTTATACGGCTCATTTGACGTGGCTGGCGTCGATGACTGGAAGCGGGACAGCTGCTCCGAGCAGTTAGCATGTCAAATTGTGGTCCTGCCCCCAATCTACTCTAGCCTTGTCCCTGGCCCTGGCCCATCCTTGCCCTGTTCTGCTCCCATACCCATATGGAATAAAGTTATTTTAGCTTGCTTGGCACATTGCTCGCCTCAATTTTTGTGAACTGCCTTTTCAATTTCAATCACACGTGTGAAATATCATTGGGTTTGTACTTCTCCAACTGTAAGTAATAATTTTTGACAAGCCATTTCTGCAGATAGGATTTATTTCATTCGTAGCCCATTCACAGCCCATCTGATACTGCTCTAAATGAACAACTGTCCTCTTTATTTGATCGATAATTAATAGACCTCCTTAATAGACTAACAGATTTATTTGCCCTCTAATCTCTCTTAAATTCTTTGTCAATATTTAAGTACTATTTTACAAATCAAATACACTTTCCTATTGGCAGTTGTAAGCTTTTATTTTTCGGAATCGGAATCAATTAATTTCTGCCCTGAAAAAATCCCAAAATCCTTATCAATTAGTTCTATGATGCATCTAAACTAAATGCGTTTGCATATTTCACATTCTATTTTTTTCCATCAAAATTAAACGCTTAAAGACCTAATCCCTTAAACATTCGGCGCTACAATTCGCTCGCGGATTTATTTGATGACCTGTGTGTGGATGTCCCGCCCGCCTGCTAGCCTTGTCTGGGAAATCCAATAGCCGCGGGCGGCACAAGTGTTTTTTAGTGAACAATATCCCACAGACTGCCACGCACATAGACTATTGCAACACAAATATAATGTGGCACGGCCCGGGGGCATGGCACGTATTGGAATTTTCGGGCGGGGCAACAACAAAGCAAAACAACTGGCAAGGACTCTCCGAGGAGGAGTCTCTCCAAGCAAATACAATAATTTCACAGCAAAAAGGAAAATGTGTGTAAGCCAATTTCTTGGCCAAGTCGTAAATAGGAGCGAGAATAAACTTATAAGCCGGGGAGAGGCGAAAGAACCCATAACGAAATATTGTTTGTGTTTGCATCGATTGTTGTTTCTGTTGTGATTGTCGGCTTGTCCTACGCGCCACTCCTCGAAATCGTATCTGAAGCCGGCCATTGCCCATAAATAGTTATTTTTTTTGGCCTTCTATATTTATACATTTTTTTTTCGAGACTGGGCCTGGTATCTTGGGCTCAAGGCGCAAAATGTTTTCCCCATTTCATTGTAATAAACTCGTTGGCGCGTCGAATAAACAAACGAGGAAGCCATGCCACGACAAAACAGTTGCCAGCCAGCGAGATCCCAAGTCCTGGCCGAAAAACAATGGCCGCTTAACTGGCAAAAGGGACTACGTGCCAGAAGTTGCCATCTCGGCTCCCATGTAAACACGGTCATAAACCAAGTAGGCGAAAAAGAATTGTGGAAAAATGAAAAACGGTCTAGTAGTTTAGGGCCCGGAGAGCAAATACTCTACCGTCGGGAAGATAAAGGGACTTGTGCCTTCTATTAATTGGTAGTATCTTGCCTGGAGAGCATCCAAATTTATTTGCGTGTGTCCATTAGTCGGAGAACAAGAAGCCACAAAATTATTACTTATTCCTCGAATTGATTGAGTGCCACTAAGCACTAAGCCTGAAAGGGGATAGGGATTTATGCAGGAGAGATTAACAAACGGGGACATGAAGCACTGCCTCTGTTGGCTGGCTTGTCGCTCGAATTGATTGAGTGCTGTCGGCGACCGCAGAAAGATTTTCACGTGGCATTCATTAATAATAATAATGCAAACGCCAGACGCTGGCCTTCTCCGTCCGTTCGGACTCCGGACTATCCATCTGTCCAGTGTCCTGTGGCCACATAAACCAATTGTCCGACTGCCAATGGCAAGGAGCGGAGCAGACAGAAGCGCTCAATGCAGACGGCAGTGTCATTAAACTTTATTTATGCAGTCGGTAAATGGAAAATGCTTGCAGAAACTTATAACAAAGCAAATTTACGCTAGAGAGTGAAAAGGGGGGCTTCGAAGGGGTCACATTCATTAGAGTAGAGCTACACTTGGATTAAAGACTTAGTTTCAAAATTAAAATGCTTAATAAATAACATATAATTAAATTTATTTATCAAGCCTTTCAAATATTAAATGAAATTAATTAGACCTCCCTATCAGGTACTTCTTAAATCTCTTTTTAACAAACATTTTCCCAAGTGCATTCATGATAGAGTTTGCGTAGATGAGGTTGCGAGAAACGAAAGCGGAAAAATGCTTATTGACTCTTTTCTGTTCCTTTCGATTCCGCATCCTCGTTATCCTCTCCATGGCACGCCCCTCCCCACATAGTCCCCATATAGATATATACTTTTGTATGCATGCTGGTTGTACTCACCATCGTGGGAATCGTAGAGATAAATTATTTTTCGCCATCCATAAAACTGTATTGTATCAATGATGGCCTGATGATAATCCGGGCGCATGCTGAGGGCAAAGTCGAGGAAGCCAGACGATGGTGTAAGCACCTAAAACGCGAAAATTATGGAAAGTAGCAGCAGCGTCCACATTTACCCAGAGGGAGGGAGAGAATAAAAGAGAGAAAGAACAAGGACATGGCGAGTTAGTAAACATGAATCATTATTGAGTGCTCATTGTTGTTGGGGTGCCTCGTCCTGGTCTGTTTCGGGCGCGTTTTGGGCATTTGCCTGGTTGATTTATAGGCATACCCGGCCTAAATGAGGCCAAAAGTGTGTTATAAATTTTTAAAGCGCACGCACACGGCCATCCCACCCAGTACACGGGACCCAGGACACGGGTGGGGTAGGACATCATTAGAAACAAGTGGCTGGCTGGATGGCTGGCTGGCTGGCTGGTCGCCCACTTGGTCCCAGCTCACTAGTATTTATAATGATTTGTACCTGGGCGGGTCATAAATATTTGCCACTTTGTTCAGCTGCTGTTTAGAGGACTTTCACGGCCCAGAGTTTCAAGGTTACCAATTTATTTTGCAAGCCAACAGTGCGTATGATTAATATTTCATATTTAAATAGGCAAACGACCTTGAAGCCCGGCACTCGGCTGGCTACGCTTTAATATTTATTAATGTCTTAATGCGCTTACCTTTTCGGGGAACCAGGGCGTTACGAAGGGCATCTGGAAGGTGTTCGAGTACGAGTGTAGGGTATCAAAAGAGTCCGGCGAGACGGCACCCAGCATAGAGTATACGCCCCGTGAGAACTGATTGCAAACTGGGGAAAGTTTAATGAAAGATTTGTATTAGTTTTCATTATAATTTCAACAGTTATTTCATTACTAGTTTTTATATATTTTATCTAAATTAAAATCATTCTATTCTTTTCGAAACAGATTTATTTTGACGCCTCCATTAGCACTATGAAATTTATGCAATTTTATGCAATTAAGAGTTTTTTGTGGAAATCGAGCCTGGTTTCGGCTAAGACAAGAATCCGATAAAAATGCGCATAAATTAATTGATTGTCCTAGATAACGAGATATCCTAGAAAGTATTTGCATTGTTAATGAAACTGGTAATATTCAGCAAAATCAACTGCATCTCATAAATTCGAGAAAAATTGTACAAAATAATGAAGGCTATGGAGAGTTTACTGAAATACTTACTCAGTCGGGACAGCTTGAAGGCATCCGCCGTATTGATTACGTCCACGTAGGCCTGCAGCTCGAAGCGACGGGACGAGACGTTCAGGTTGTGGTTGAGCATCGCGTACTTGAAGGCCGACTGCACCTCGTCGGTGCCCTGCTCGAAAATGGCACCTGTTCCACAGGTCGAGGCAATATGCAAAGATGTGTAAGAATGTTGTTAGTGCTTTCAGCTTTCTCGGTAAAAGTTTCGATTTTGTTTCGCATTTTTTTTTGGCTTTTTTTGGGACTCCCTGTCGGCTGCTGCTTCGCCAAAATTGTCAATTAAGTTCAAAGCAAAGGCACTTTAAACTTTGTAATTGCTTTTCTGCTCGAATTTTATTTGTGTTGTTGCTCATGTAATTTTTACACAGTCTTTTCTTGCTTTTTTTTGGAAATTTTGTAGCTTCTGGTATTGTTGTTCTTGTAGTTATTTTTGGCGGGCCATTTGAGCCAATTTTTAAGTGGCGTTTGCCAGCCAGCTAATAAGCGTATCGTATCAGCTTTCAAAGTGGCCACTGGCCAATACCGAAGTTCGGAATAAAACAAATGAAACGGAAAGCGATCTGAGAGCTCGAATGAAACACAAAATTCTTAATTTCAAGCAAGATGGTGCAAATAAAATAGTTCCAGGGCTGAATTTCAAGTCATTTGCAGCTGGGGGCAAGTGCAGCTGAGCGGTTATAAAATGAAACTAAGTGCCTGGCAAGACCACGACAAAACCAGGATGGCGAAAAGGAGCAGCCGAGCAGGTCGAGTCCCTGTCAGATGCATTGGGCTTACGGTTACGGTTACTCACCTAATGGGATTTTCTCGGTTAATGATGGCTGTGCGCTGACTAAAAATCCTCCACCACCACCACTACCACTACCACCTCCACCGCCGTCTATGCTCCACCGCCAGCTGAAACTCCACGTTAGCCATAATAAAATGCTTGGCCAAAGGCAGCTCAACTTTAAGCCAAAGCGCATTTTGCAGCCCGTTGATATTGCTGCCGGTCTCCTCGTCGTCTAATGTTGTTGGCTCTGCCTCTTTTGTTGTTCTTGCTATTATTGTTATTCGGTTTTCCCGGGTCCTCTGCCCCGTTGTTTCTGCTTTTTTTTCCGCTTTTCCGCTTATTTTCTACTGTAGCTGCTGCTGCTGCTGGTGGTGGTGGTGCCTGTGTCGGGATCGCTTGTCGTCGCTGGCATTGCGAGCATTTTGCTGCACTTAGCGCAGAATTTGCATAATTTGTGTTGCCTGTATTTTAGTTTTTTGTTTTTGCCATTTTTTGGGGGTAGAATTTTGAATATATATCAGATGAAGATTTTCAGCAGATTCTGTTTAGTTTATCATGCAAATTATGTCCGTGTAAGTCGCTTAAATGTTCGGCTTTGTGTGCTTAATTAAACGTTTCCTGCTTATTGGGGCGAATTATGTTAGTCTGTATTTTATAAGTCCTCCCCTTGGCTAAGGACCTCCCCCACAAAGCACTTTGGACTGGCACGCGTTGGCCTGCACGTGTCTGGGCCACCTTTTCAAAGGCAGCTCGAAAAAAACACTGAAAATACTACTTTTCTACCTAGAGACTGTTTCTAATAGAATATTCATATTATAATATTATTATCCAAGCTTTTAGACTATTTTTTTGAGCTTAGAAATCAGACATTTTACTTAATATTTAAAGCTAAAAGGACCTGCAGCTAAGACCTTGTTAAAACAAAAATATTAATCTTCAATGTATAATAAATTCCTTTTAAAAGTATTACTTGTTGATTATACTCCCAAAACCTTGGAGATCCTTACGAAATGTCTACAAATTGTAGCCATTTTTCCTCGGTGTGGTAACAGGTAACTGAAAACTGGCACCTGGCACAATGGAAGTCGACTTGGCAACTGTCGCGTTTCATTCACTTTCCGCTGAGGCTCGCATTTGTGCGTGTGTGAGTTTCGAGTGTAAGTGCGAGTGTGTGTGGGCCCACTGAACTGTATGCAAATATGTACACCTGGTCTATATGCAGGCGTGTGGTGTACGGTGTGGTGTGTGTCTGTGTGTGTCTCCGACTGCGCTTCCTGGCGCTGTTGTTGTTCTTGGTGCCTTGTCAGTGTGTCACTGTGCCAGCAGCTTGTGCCGTTATTGTTGCTTTTGTCGCGTGTGCAGTCCCTGCCCCACATCCACGCCCACTACACCTGTTCCACCTGGCAGGCCCTCCCCTTTTTGTACCATAGTCACTGTAGCATATCCCCCAGTCGTTATCCTTTCGGTTCGCTGGCTGTTTTTGTGCTGATTTTGCGCTTATTTTAAATGTCCTTTATGCATGTTGTTTTTGTCCGCTCCTCTTGCCAGCCTTATTTTTGTTTACGTTTTTGTTTTATGCTTTTTATTGTTAATTATTTAAAATTGCACAGCTCAGGCTGACTGAATGACTGCCCGCTTGGCAGTCTCCAGTCTGTCGGTCTGCCTGTCCCCTCACAAAATGTCTCTTTCTCCCACATTCCCCCGGAATTTTTTGCGATGTCCTTTTTTTCAATCGCCCAACCGACCGAACCGTTCAAAGAAACGCGCCACCCACACGCACGCTGATTCGATTTTTATTTTTGGATTGCCGTTTTATTTTGGGGCCGCATTTTTGCGTTGAACATTTTTGCATTTCCCGTGGGCTTTAAGAACGGTTTAATTTTTGAAATTGTTTTTAAATCGGCTTATTTGAGGTACGCCGCACTCGCAGCTGGCCAATTGGTAAGGGGTTCTATCTGATAATTCGCCATCGGTTCTCGGAACCGGCCAAAAATAAAAACCCATAATATTTAAAAAAAAAATTGGGGGCTGACAAAGAAATGGCCAAAGAGCTTGTACCTTTTAGGGTTTTATTTGATTACATTTTTTCACGGAATTTTAAAATTACTTATCAAATTCATATGAAAATGGAGATAAAATCAGAGTCCCTATGGCTTGTATTTTATTAAATTTTGGATACAGCGTGGGATTTTTCATTACTTAAGCAAATAAAATGAAGACATGGCTTTTAGGATATTAGTTTAATTATTTGACTCCCTGGCATTGAACTTTAATTTAAATTTAAGACCAACTGACAGTGCCTATGCTCTTGGTTGATTTTAAGGCCGATTACCAGGCCTCTCAAATCAAAGGAGGCAATAGCTACTGAACTGTTTTATCCTCCATCCTCCGGGCTTGTCTCCCCTTTGAAGTTTGTCCCGCTGCTTAGCCCCTCTTTAATCATATCAGTTACAGTAACTAATCCCCGGGGCGGCAAATGGGAACCCTTTCTTTACGACTGGCCCCATTCATTCATTAGGCAAACATTGACCAAGGCAATCTACATAAAACCACTTGAGTGAAAAGTTGCAGTCTGTTCAGTGTCTATTTCAGCGAGCCCCATAAAAACCAGAGCTCCGGCCAGTGCCCGGGATTCGGGTCTGGAGCTGAGGGAGCTTAGTCCGTCATCAGCAAAAAGGCATCGGCGCGAACGGGATTATTTAGCGCATTTAGAAAATAGGTTAACAGACGCTTAATATTCATATAACCGTGGCCAGGAGCCCGGGGCGGGCTTCTACTTGGCCACTCGGCTACTCGGCCAGTCGGCCACTTGGAACTTTATTCGTTATAATGACGATGGCGAAACTAACGGAAAAGTGCGAAGGCCCCACAACGGATCCGGCCA
Source organism: Drosophila ananassae (assembly GCF_017639315.1). Taxonomy (NCBI): domain Eukaryota; kingdom Metazoa; phylum Arthropoda; class Insecta; order Diptera; family Drosophilidae; genus Drosophila; species Drosophila ananassae. Next base: position 7,416,331 of record NC_057928.1, read on the forward strand.
GTTTCCATTAAACGAATGATCCCACTTAATTAAATTTAAATTAGAAGCCTAAAGTTGAACGTCACGGACGTTTAAGTGGCTCCAAGTTGCGACCCGTTCCTGCGGCCCCCTTTTTGCGAGTTGGCTTGTTTATAGAGGCCAAACAAAAAACGGCCGAAATACACACTCACACAGGGACAGGACCCAGAACAGGCACACCCAGATAAGTGAGACGAATGAATGGGCATTTAGAGCAGAGCGGAGGACCAAAGAGCTGCCGGAGCTCTCAGCCCGGAGGCTGAGTTGCATCGTGGATGTCTGTGGAAGCACTTCCGTTAATTAAATAATTATTTTGTAGCCACTTGCTGATTACTTTTTTGCCCTCCTCTATTCATTCGCAACTTAACACGTTGCTGAGACTCTCGGACGAGATGCTACTAACATTCTTCTCAGATACTGAGCCCGGATACTGAAAACTGACCTTTGCCAGTGACCCCTGGTAATTTACGGCTTGCCACCAGCTGATAAGCATCTCCAAAGCCAGGCTTGCTTTCACCCAAAAAAAAAACAGAATTCAAACACAACAAAAAGTATATAAAAAGTTTGCCTTTCAAAAGCGAATCCGGAGGAAACAATGTTTTTCTTCCTTTGTTGACGGGGCACGTGCGGCCCTGACTGGAAAACAAAAAGCGATGCCAGGTATTTAGCGGATACGGCGAGATAAAAATGTAACAGGAAAATTATTAGGCCGCAGATAAAATCCATAATATAAGCCAGCTCATTTGCATTTCAATGAGGTGATTAGTATGCCAATGTCATACCGAAATAGCAGAGCATCAACCGAAAAACCTATATATTTTTCCATTAATTGAGGCCCGATTCAGGTGGCTGGCATGCTTTTTTATTTATCCTCTCAGTAATTAGCTTTTCTGGGCCTGGTCTCAATGGTATTTTTGAAGAACCCCTGCCAATCAGAGACAAGTGCCCCGATAATTGATAATTTGTATTCGCGAAAACACTTTAAGGGCCATGGGAACGCAAGCCAAAGCCAAAGTCACAAATAATGAGCACAAATGCCGCTGTTTATATTAATGCTCGTCAATACCAAAGTCGGGCAGGGCCACTCACAGTGAGTCAGTAAGTCATTTAGTCAGTCATTCAGTCAATCAGTCACTCAGTCATTTTGTCAATCTGGCAGTATGGTAGACAAATTTTGGCAACTTACACGAAAGCGGGCCAAACTGCCTGTCGCTTGTCGCTGTTCATTTGCGGCTTACGATTCCTTATGCTCCTTGAGATTTTTTTTTTCTTTCTTTTTTTTTTATGTGGTTTCTTGTTTTTTTGTAAACTGTTGTTGGTGTTTTTGTTTTTGTTGGCCACACACAGGCCACTTAAATTGCGGCTTTTCTTTCTTAACTTTCTCTCTTGGCCCTCTTTTTTGGGGCTTTTTTGCGACGTCGGTTGGCACTTTCTTGAGGATTGGCTCTTAAGCGACTTCTACATTTGCATAAGCTGGCACACAATTTTAAAAATGATTGCCGCTACTTTATTATCACTTAATGCCGAAAGCGACGAAAAACCCGCGACTCCGTCCGGCTGCCTTAGCGGTTCTCCTTTCTGGCCCGAATCCGGTTCTTGGCCCGACTTCAGTTCGTTAGCCTGTTCTTCCGATTTACCGATTTTTCGATTTTCCGATTTCCGTGGACCGCCGCCAGAGAGCCGCGGTATCCTTGTCACTATCCGTCCGAAATCGTCCTGTTTGACGCGGGCACGACCGAGTACTGAGTCGCCTCTGGATGCTGGGGCAGGTGAAGTGACGTATCCTGGCGGGCGACAAAGCTACAAAACTGTGATGCCCTCTCTTCGGCGGAACTTCGGATGCTGTGCTCTCAATGTTCTAAAAAAGGGCGGCCGTCGAGAGAGCGAAAGAGAGCAGAGCGCACACGCACTTTCTCTGCAAAGGATGAAAATCCTGAAGAGAGGTCCTTCGGCAGACGCGTGTGTTTCTGGCAGTAGTGTTACTGACCTAGTAACCGTTTTTTTTTGCCTTCAAGTTTACTCTTTGGCAGGACGAGAACAACAATAACAAGAGTACAACTCGTCGTTCTCTGGTCGGTTGCCCTTTTTATTGCCAGCTCGTGAGTGCAGAACAATCTGCAATTGTTTCTGTTGCTGTTGCTGTTAGCATTTGGTTAGTTGTTAAGCCAAAGCCGAGTGTTAGGCGGAATCCATAACAACGATTCAGGATACGAAATCAATTAAGCCGATTAAAGAAATTTGTCAGAAAGTGAGGTCGATTTAGAAGAGAATTTAGAAGTGAAACGAAGGTTTTCTATTAAAAAATAAAGGGATAGAAGGATAAATAAAAGGATTAGGATTTTATACGTACATCTTTAAATTTTTACCAATATATATTGCACCTTTTCAGTATAAAGATATTTTTGTTATCCTTTTTTTGTGAGAAACCAAATTTTGTAGCATACTTTACTGGGTCTACGGCTAGCTCTCTAAACAGGGTCCGATTTATTTTAAATAAAACCCAAACATGCTAACATTTTATTAAATTCCATTTAACTTTTTAGTATTCTTTTGGTCCATTTGAAAATAAAAATCTTGAAAAGCTTAAATGAGAGCCAGCAGATCGAAAACAATCATTACTGACCCTGTGAAAAACTAGACCCATTTCAGCAATCAGTTCAAGGATAAAAGTCCATCCTGCCGGGAACGGCGCAACATGTGTGTACGCGTCGCTGCTCATTCGAAATTCAATTTTCAATAAATGCACACAAATTGATTTCCAGCTCCGGGGCCTTCAAGCGGTGTTACCAAACACAATAGCACACATGTACATCTGCTCCCAAAAAAACACACACAAATACACATATAGACTAACACCTACACCCACTTACACCTGCATTAAGTGTAAAACTTTTCAATTTACGTTCTGTTGTTTTTTAGCATCAAATATCCAGAGCTGTCAAAAGTATTTGTCGAGAGATTTTCAGATCCCTTGCTTCCCTACTGCCTGCTCCCGGCTTCCTGTTCCCATCCCTGCTTGCTTTCAGTCGGTATGGATTCCGATCAGTTGAGGTCCTTTTATTCCTCTCGTTTTTGTTTCCTGGGGCCCACTGGTTATTAGACTTTTTGCGCGGCACTTAAAGCAATTCCCTTTTTGTATTCAGTGCGCAATTTACCTTTCGAATCGCACCTCCTCTGTATGCCATATGGCATATCCTATACGCCACACGTATGCTCGCTTATCCGCGCCTGAAATTCCGCATCATGCAGCGCAAACACTTGTTAATTACTTTTATTATATCCACAGCTTCACTTGCACAGTCACGCAATTCATCGGTACGGAGTACGGAGTACGGGTCCGTATCCGGGTCGGCGTCAGCCAGCGTCCGTTTACGGGTCGGAATACGGATCGCAGGAGCAGTTGGGCAAGTGGGTGATGGCGATGGCGGTGGCGATGGCATTATTGCCTGTTGCTTTTCCCGGAGGCTCCACTTGCCCAACTCCCACATTCCCCTCATGCCTTCTGCCCCCAGCCCTCCTCGTTGCTTGCCCAAACGCACACTCATCCGCCACAGCTGATGTGGTCGGCCGTAAACATGCGGCAAAAGCGACTCCGCTGGAGTAACGGGTCGTCGTCACACACAGGTAATTGCAATCAGCACCTTGGAAACGAAACGCAGAGAGAGAGTGCTGTGCCAAAAAAAGCCCCGCCACAGACATATATATATTTATAAGGAACCGCTGCCCCTTAACCCGTATCCTGGAGTCCTTATTCCTGGGAATCCGTAACTCACGATGCGTGCTGTCGTATATCTTAACACCTGAATGCCAAACGAACTCTTGGAACTCAGCTCAAGCGAATGGATTTAAATTTATTGGTAAATAATGAGATTTTCTTTTCATTTCCTTTTACCTTGGATTGTGCGCCGAGGAGAGTCCTTTTTATTCCGTAAATCAAGTGATTCGACGGCGTTCTAGTGTTAAACGGTCATCTGGCAGGCTGTCAGTAATTTATATGCTAATTAAGAATTCTTATGGGATTATCCTTGTACGGGGCAGATGAAAACTGTCGCAACGGTGCGTATGTGGAATGAGTATGAGGAAGGGGTTCTCCCACACATTGTTTGCTTCTGGTTAATATTTATTATTTGCTTTAATGATTACAAGCATGTTTTTAAATAATAACTTTACTAAACTAAAAGGTTTAATAAAAAAGAACAACAATCCCACAACCTCCTAATTATGCGGAGACAAACCGAATCACACACCTGCCATTGAAACCACACTGCGTATACGCGATGCTGGGCTAAGCCAATTTTCCGGGTAACGAGTGCCGCAATTATGCGGCCGTATTCCACGTGGAAATTAACGCGAATTGCCGAACATAGCCCAAGCCATGATTGGCATTGTTTTCGTCGCGTGTCACTCGTGTCACGGGTGTCACAAGAGGGCACGCGTGTCGCAAATCAATTGAAATCAAATATGCAACAATAAAGTGCGACGCTGGTTACATCCAGCCAGTCGTACGTATCGATTGGCTGTCACTTGAGATGCGCCCGTGTCAGCCCCGAGTGGTAATAATTTAGCAACTAATTAAGCGACGGAAATGAGGAGAAATAATATCAGATAGACAAATATGTACCTAAATGTGTATATCCAAACATAGACACCTATTCATATCCCCTAAAGCTACGCAGGATTCGAAAAACAGGCAATCATACACACTCATACGCGCGCAGATAGCTTTTCCAATTAAATTTATAACTTATTTATGATGGCAAGTAATCTTCTTTGGGCATTAGGAGATGTAATAAAAATGATTGAAATATAATTGAGAATTGACATAAAAGCCAAACAAACACCCAATCACCCACCCTCGGAGACACCATCTACTTACTATGTGGCTTATAAAATCCTGACTTGGCCTGGCCTGGCTTGGCATTGGCAGGCACTTACAATCAGCGATTACCTTTACACCTGCCATTGTGAAAATAAGCCATAAGCGGAAATTACATCAAAAGGATATTGTTATATCGATGAGCAGCCAAGGAGCAGGCGTCACAGCTGTACCCGTAGCTGGAGCAGCCAAATAGCAGAAAAATAAAGTATGGCAAGAGGTGCCATAAAATAAATAACATGAGAAACCAAATAAACATTTTGGCAAAGGCAAAGGCAGTGGCGAAGAAAGAAGGACGAAGGACTATGGCAAAGGGAAGTCAGCCAGAATCCAGAATCCAGAATCGAGAATCCAGAACGGATCCAAAAAACTTCCCAAGCACCATGCCATGTGCCACGTGTGTGCTTGTGTATTTTGTGGGGGGCGGATGTTTGGCATAAAATAGACTTATCCTAATGAAAAAAGTCTCGCAGGCACGTTAAGTAAGATATGTGATACCAGGCTACCACGTTGGAGGGGCGGGTGGCATTTCAGGATGAAAACTGGAACCCTCAGCCTCAGCCCCAAGCAAAAAGGATCTTTAAGGCGTCGAAACGTTAAAAGTTAGGCATGGCAATAGTGAAAGCTAAGCGGCTTACGGCCCAATAGCAATGGAATACACGGCAACAAGGGCATTGGGAACAAGGTAGCAAATACCTCTTAAAGATTGCCCCCGGCAAGATTTCCTGTCTCATTTGCCTAGTTTGCGATACGATAAGAATTTAAATTGAAATAGTTTTTGTGCCAGACATATAGCCAGTCAGCCACCAAGCCACCCAGCCAGATAGCCTTATAGCCTTGTAGTCCTGTAGTCTTATAGCCAAATACAGCCGGGGCGCTTGTAGATGACGACACGAAATTCGTGTATTCTGACTAATTTTGTAATTTATGCAGGCCCTACAATTTACATAGGCAAATGAATGGCCATGCCTAGGCGATGTTGGCCAGGACGTGCAGATCCAGATCCCTGCGAGGGCTTTTAGTTGTATTAACTTATGTTGATGGCAATGGAACGAGTACTTCAAACAGGTAGGCATCGGCATCGGCATCGCTCGAATATTTTCAGATGCCGGCAAAAGATCATAAAGAATTCACATTCACGCCGCTGCATTCCTTATTTGGGTCAATTGGAGAGCATTGGAACTTTATAGCCAGGGTCCTGCCGGCCGTCCTGCCAGCCATCCTGCCCAGCCATTTTGCGCCTCAAAAGAACACTTGAAACCTCAAGGACCCGAGAGAAGTCGCCGCCGCGGCTCTGGCTCGCTTCATTTTGTCAGTCCTTTGTTTTAGCCTGCGGTGAAATGTTTGCACTGGGCATTGTCAGCGACAGGAGCAGCCAGCAGCCAGCAGGACGGCCAAAAGCCAAAGGAGTCAAGTGTTCATTATGCTCGAGGATGCCGCTTTGCGCTGGCCACTTGAGCAGCGTGAAAAACTTGGAGCCACAGGAATGCCGACACTGTAGGAAAAGTAAGTTATATATATTTTTGGAAGAAGTGATTGCTATCCATAGTAAAAAGGATTGCCAATAGAAAGGATACTCTTATTTCGGCCTTTTACTTTTTAGCCCAAAAAAGTAATGGCCTTTTTGTTTCGGTGTAACCGACTAGGCGGACAGCAGTCTCCAAGATAAAAGTGGTAAATAGAAAAGCTGCAGATGCTGCAGCAGTTGCAGTTGCAGTGGCAGTGTCATTCTCTGGTTATTATTGTGGCTGCTTTTGGCGGCAGGCTCTTGACTGCTTAAATACCCGGCAACTGGCCACCGTCTGCAGATTTTCAGTTTGATTCTTTGGGCAGAATTTAATTGGCCATCGAGGGCGTTTACGAATTTAAGAAATAAATCAAATGACTGTCTTCTGTATATTTTTTTAAGGTAGATGAGGATGCCGATGGGGATACGGCTGGAAGATGGGTTGTTAAAAGGAAACGCCGGCGGGCACTACGACGACCTAATTGCCAAATGACCTGCATTCGGGCTCAAGATACGGGACGCAAGTGGTTGGCCGGATTCAGGAAACAAGCGGAAGAAAACGGCTGAAAGGCAAACAAACAAACAAGAGGCAACTTTTTCGTTATTACCTTTTATTAACTGAGAAGCTCGGAGTTTGATGGGGTCCCCCAAAAGGTCCTGGCCCCTAGTTTATTTCGAGTGTCTTCTTTTCAAGAATTCAAATTTTGTGGGAATGAAAAGTATAGTGGGGATTTGTTTGAAGGGTATCCCAGACTTCGTTGCCAGGCTTCCGCATTTCCACCTTTTCATTTCTTGTTTCAGTGCCTCTGGCCCGCGGCATGTTTTCCATTTTCCTTTTCAATTACCCCGCCGCGACGTTCAGTTGGCGCGTTTCTCATACTCGTATATATTTTTTCCTTTCGGTCTGACTGGGAGGATTGTTTGTCTAAAAGCTGGGATGCTGGCGGAGGTGGAGGTGGCGGCTGCTGGGGGTGGGGACAGGATCCGGGCACTGCTCCTTGCACGGCTGCATGCATTTAAGTCTAATTGCGAGGCTGCATTGTGTGCGATATGATATTTCGCTTCGTTTTGGCCCCAGGTCCGCGGGCTTAGGCTAAGCGCCTCAGTTAAAGCCTTTTTCAGCTGCCAGCTGGGGGATTTGGAGCCGCCGTTTTAAGGTGGAGGTTTGTAATAAGGAATAAGGCAACGCAAATACCCGGGATTTAAATCAGAAGTTGCATGCAAATATCGGGAGTAGGAAGCAGCAGAGTCCACTCACCGCCGGAAGTGGACGAAAAAGCTTCGTTTCCTGTTTATTGCGGCCAAGACACGACTGCCAAGAGGATGAATAAAAACTGATGGGCCTTGCTCCTCGCCGGGCACCTAAATACACCAAATTTGCGTTAGCTCATTAAAACAGAAATCTTGCCAAAAGTGCTCCCATCGCCGTCCCATCCCACATACCGTCGCCACATATCCTTGCGGCAATTGTAGGGTGCGTGAACATTTCGTATTGCGGATGCAATAAAGTGCACGATTTATGTCCTTGCTGCCTGGCAATTGAATTAGATTTTCCAATGCAGCCGCAATCGCGTCCTGGGGGTGTCGGGTGTCCTGTCTGCAGTAATAACTGTAATTTTTGGCAAATGCGCACGTCCCTTCAATGTGATTGCAATGGTTATGGTGGCAGGATCCCTGCCTACTCCTGCTCCTGCCCCCGCTCCTTAGAAGTCACAATGTGCAATGTGGCCACTGGCTCTGAAGAAGGTCTGTAACTGATATTTATGTCTTAATATATGCACACACGGTCTGGGCAAAAATCTAAGTAATAATTCTTAACATCTCAAAGGTCCTGGGCCGGAGGAGTCTGCTTTTGTCATTTGGCTGCTCGTGCAGAATGCGTAATGAATTATTTAGACCTGGCCCATGACAATTTATCGTTGCATGCATTGGCATTAGTTAAATGTAATTATGTGCTTTCCGTATCGAAATTAGTTTCTGGCCGATGATTCAATGACCCAGGACTCTGGTCTGGCTTTAACTTGATTTCATAATTGCTTGCCTGGCGCCAGGTTGCATCAAAATTTAATACTCCAGCTAAGCTCTCACCCCCTCTCTAAAAACCATCAACAATACAAAAAATGATAATAATTAAATATGCAAACTAAGTGACAATGTTTCTAGTTATTAAAATCGAAATTGTTGCGCGCAAATTAATTTACAATTTCACTCGAGGGATTTGCCAACGAAATGCCTGCCTGACTGGCGCAAAAAAATGCGAAAAAGAATAATTAAATAAATAAATATCGACAGCCTGCAATCAGCTTACGTCGTGCAAAATTTCAATTTTAATATGCTTTGGGTTCAATAATTTATAAAAACAAAAAAATAGAGGGGAATCAACTATTTAATATTCATCATCTTGCCGGTTCCCGTGTCGGTCTAAATTTCTGGTCAATTCTTTAAATTTTTGAATATGGCCCCGAGAGCGGATGGTGGCGGAAGCCCTGATTTTTGGCAACCGAATTCCATTGAATTTGCTTTTGAAATTTATGGTTTAGAAAAATGTTGCCAAAAACTAGACCGGAATAGTGGGTGGCGGTGGCCAGGACTGGATAGTATCCCACTACCATCCTATAGAAAAGGAGCAGAAGCGGGCCAAGCCGAGCCGAGCCGAGATAATAGCTTTTGATTACAGTTTATGGATGTCGCCTTTAGCTTTTGGTCTCCATGTGTCCTGGCTGGCCAAAAACTTCCATGGCCGAAATGGGGCGGTGGCGACAGAACGGCGGCAACAGCAACGGCTGCTGGCTGCTGGTTGCTGGTATCCTGGAACTAGGACTAGGACTAGCCTACGCCGGCTTAGTGGCTCTGCAGAATGTATGGCAGGCGTTTGCAATTATTGAAATTGTTCCATGGCACGAAATCCAATTGACTTTTATGCAAATGAAATTACGCGATTGCTCCCGTTTCGTTCGCTTCGATCGAGTAAAAGCAAAACATTGATTTTTATTTACCGTTCTGAATTAAGTGCAGCGGCGACCAACAAAGGCGGCAAAGGACGACAAAAAAAAAAAAATAAATAAGGACCAACAGGAGGGGAAAACACGGCGGCGAGCCAGCCACATTTTCATAACGTAAGTGAATAGAAAATTGAATCAAATCTAATAATAAATGCTTTTATGCAGCCCTTAAGCACTCTGAAAAGATGACGACAATGCAGACGCTTCGCTTCATTCCTGGCGAGGATGAGGATGATGCTGATGATGATGATGGCGAGGATAATGAGATTGGGGCTAGAAATAGGGCATCCTCCTCTCTCTTGGCCAGATTGGTGTTGCTCGACATGCTCCGATAGCCAAAGCTGCAATGTCGTTGCCACAGCCAACATGTATGCAGAACAGAACCGAACCGAACAGAACAGAGCGGCGACGAGAGAGTGCATTAGTGTGTGGCATGCCCCATTTGGCCAAGTTGCCATTGCTATTTGTGTCTCTCAACAGTTACTTAAGCATGTGGCGCGGTTGGATGGCAAGTTTTTGCCATCCAGCTCCAGTGCTCCATGTCCTTTGCCTGTCTTCCAATTTGATTTGCCTGTCCTTAAGCAATTTAAATGAGTTTGCATTCTGGCTTTGTTGTCTGCCAGCCAGACAGACAGCCAGGCAGCCAGCTTGTCTATCCATCTGCTTATCCGACGGACTTTTAACTACTTTGACTTGCAATTCATTTAGCTTTGCATGCCAGATGAAACGCACCTGGTGCACCTGTCCTTCACAAAAGGACATTCCCCCAAGGGCAACGACGTGTTGCTAGTTGCCAGTCAATTTTAATAATTCAAGCCGTAAACAGACGGTGTGGCCAGAAACAAAGCCATTTGCCATAAAATGAGCTGGCCAACTTATGGCTGTAAGTATTTCTTATGATGCCACCAGGATGCCCAAATTACAAAAGGAAAAGATCCGTGAGTCTGCACAACATTTCTCAAGAGCTAGAGACACCTTACAGGCTCACAAGCAAAAGGACAATGAACTTATGGTGCGAACTAGAGCATCGTAAAAAAATCGCAATAGAAAAATATATAAATTTCATTTGATACAGAATGGTCTAAGTTGCGTTCATAACAGCATAAAGTGTCTTGAAATTTTTATACTGCGACTGTTTATCGATATGGACTGCCAGGATACAAATATAAACTTTTACACCACATAAATTGCTTGGCATTTATATTATTTGCTTAGCGTCGTTTATCAGCCAGAGTCCGAGCTCTCGCGATCCAATTGGCCCGCCATAGAAAAATACGAGCTCTGGCTCCCTTTTGCTTCTTTATGGGCGGCCACTTGGCAGGACTTATTTATTAGTCGGACTTTTGAAAATATCGCATATTTATATTGTATTTATTGTGGCCGCCGTTCGCCGCTCGCAGCTTTAATATTTATTTCCGTTTCCGGTCCCGCACTCTCTGTATTTTTTTTTTGTACCATTTGTTTGTATTTTTGTTTGCCTGCAAAAAGTCCCTCAAGCTGCAGCTGTGTACTCATTACTTCACTTGCGGCGTACGTAATTCATGTTGGTCGCCTCCTCGGACTGAAAGGCGGATGCCAGGACTCACAAACACAAATGTAAACAGCAGCGCACAGGATACGAACACATACTTGCGAAGGATTCAGAGCCAGCCGGACACCCGGACACCCGGACAGACGAAGGGCGACAATTGGGAGTGACACAGTTTTGTCGCGTCCTTTTTTGCATGGTAACTGGAAAAGTAAAGTATCCCCCATTTTTTAGATACTTTAAGACATTTAAGTTCATAGGCCACAAAGTTTAAAAATTTACTTATGATTGAACTCGTTTGTAAAATAAAACTAAAGCTCACAGTCCCCTACAACTGATTGGACTTTAAATATTAATTATTAAAATAAAAACTAGCCCTTAATTAACAAATCCATAGCTTACTTTATAATCCACTTTTGGAATACCGCTTTTTTTCCGCTTTCTTTTGTATTTGCATTATTTTCTCCATGGGGCCTGACCCCGGGTACTAAAGATTTATGTGCAAGTTGCTACTTCAAATGTAATTTACAACAGACTCTGGGCAAATTTATGCGGGTCGCTGCCAAACAGGATCTGCAGGATCTGGGCCAGGACTCCCATCCAAAATCGCAGACGCTGTCTGAGCTCTTTTTAAAAGCTCCACACGGCTCCGCGATAACAATTCCGAATAAAGTTGTGGCACATGAATTCACCATTAACGAGATAATATCCGAGCTACCTACCACTTTTTTCCGGAAGTTTTCGCGCTTAAAGGTTGATGCAATTACGGGAAACTGATTACCCGGATATGTCGGCACAACAGTAGCCCCAAAAAAACACAGTCTTTCATCTCCGTGGAGTTGGAAATTGTCTAGTTTTCTGTCAAATGTCATGGACCGAGTTGAACTGAGCCGGGTTATGGCACTTGGAAACTGACATTTGCACTTTTTCCCAGGAACAGGCTCTCTGTTCTTGGCGCTTCCCCCTTTTTTCTCCGTTTTTTTTTTGGCTTTGACTCCATTTTTCGTTATCCTTTTTAGATATTCATATTTTGGCATTGATGATATTTTCACTACTTTCGTATGCATTACACGTACGTCGCCCGCACACACACACACTCTCCCAGGCACACCTCTATATGTATTTCTCTTACTGACTTTGGATGGGAGGTCCTGCGGGGCTTCTAAGGGATCCTGGGGGGTCCAGGAAGTATGGGAGCCAGGGAGCCTGCTGCCGTTGGGCGTATTAACTCTACCCGGCCGTGTGCGCCCGTCCATGGCTGTGTGCGTGAAATTTGCATATTTTTTGACTTAACACATCCTTCAAAAATTGCGAAACGCGTTTGCGATAGCTTTGGCATTTCCTTGACGTCTTTCCGCTTTTCCTCTATTCCCCATATTTTTTGTTTGCCTGCTGCCAGCCTTTCTTTATTCTTTTCTCATTTTTTTGGTCCTATCTATTTGCCTTTTTTTTGTGGGATAGTTGAAAAGTTCAGGCCCATTAAAGCGGTAAGGCTTTAAGTGCGAAATGCGAAATATTGTGTCCACAGACTGGCGGGTCGGCCTTTATGGGACTCCCGTGAACTGGCCAAATTGAATTGGCCGCATTAAGCCCGCCCTCGTCCCCGTCCCCGTCCCAGGGGGGAGGCACTGTGTGTGTTCGCATGTTTGCTGCGAAATTGATTCGCAGTCACTTTAATGGCCGGAATGTATTTAAATTTCATGCCGCAAAGCGAACATGGTGGCTGGCGGTGGTGGCCCTCAAGAACAAGTGGCGCTAATCCTTGACTTTGCTGCTAATGCACGTCGTATGTCAAACACCAAAAACGTTTACCCCCTTTTCATGCCCGCCTTAAACCATGAGCGCTGAGCAACTCCTCCTTAAACCACCCACCCGTATCCGCATCAGAATCCGCCCAAGTAACGCAATTTATATGCCTCCTTCACTGGCTGTTCGGCTTGTTTGTCTTGGCCCGAGCATCGTCTTTTGCTCCTTTTTTGCGTTCCTTCCAGTCTCAGAGTCAGCTCCAGCCCCAGTCCCCTGTACTTTCTCCGCTTTGTGTGTGCCATGCATTTTTCTGCACTTTTGACTTTTAAGCGTGCACTTGGCCGGGCTCGCAGCTCACAGCTCACAGCTCGCAGCCCAGAGATCCTCGGTTTCAGCTTCTCGTTCCTTGTACGCGTTGTTTGTCTTAAGGGATATATATGTATGCGGGATATACCGCACACATATATTTATACTTACATATATACTCTTATTTGCCAGCACTCTGCCAGCCGCAGGCATTTTGATAAGAAAAACAAACATACTGAGAAACAGCCGCAGCAGCCGAGCTGCCCGGGCTGGCTCAAGTGTCATTTATGCGTTTTAATGCCGGAATTTAATTTTCAAATTAAGTAAATAAGTTTGTGTAAAAAGTTTCTGTGGATATATGTACTCAGTACTCTGTATACAAAGGGAGGCCCCTTGGCTATGCACTTTTCGCTGCATTGCGGCATTGACAATTTCCACTCATCAGCGGGATGGTTAAAAAAGAAACATCATGAAATTCCGTGATAAACTGCAAGATATATGCACTCGACGGCATTAAAGCCACTTGAAGCGCAAATGAAGCGATTTGAGTGCACTGGGTAATCCGAGTATAAATAAAATTTAACCCATTCACTCGAAGGCGAGTTGACTTTGAGATAGAGATACTGGATAAGCTGGATAGAGATACACTTGGTTACAGATACCCTCAGATGTTCATCTAACTGCACATAACGACCGACTCGCTTTGAAGTAATTTTCGATACAGATATTGATATCGGGGTAGATATAGATTGCTTTTCGTGCTCTTGGCATTTCCGGGCAATTTTCTTTGACTGCCTCGCCGACTATTGTATCAATTTGCAATTATGTTTCAATCAATTTTATTGCCATCTAATCTGTGGAGGAAAATAGATTGCTTTCGGTTGTCAGTCGCTGGGGTTACAAGGCGGTATAGGTGTGTGTGTTGGCCACCTTCTCCACTCGGGGGCATCTCAGGATATATATTTTAAATTCCAATTGACTTTATTTACGCCATTTTTTCTTGCTCCGTTGGCACCTTTGCAGGTTTACACCTCTGCTTTGGGCCAATTGTCGCTTTTGTTGGTAAATGGCACAGCTTGTTAGCCTAGTTAGCTAGCTAACGGGACTTGCAATTCGCACAAATCCCCGTCCGGAGACTCATTGCGGGCCAAAGGGTCGACCATGTGTGCACTCAGCCGGATTGGGCCACTGGCCACGGCCACGGGCAGATTGGCAGGAAAAAACAGGCAAACGGACAGGCCGCCATTATGGCCCTGCAGGCGAGTAATTGGCCTAAACTGCCCCTCTCGCAACTATTTCATAAACAAAATCAAAGCACCAGCTGGAGGTCCAAAAACAAACTATTCAGGCCAACACAGAAATGCAAAATAAAAAGCCAGCCAGCGGAATTCCGCGATGGCTGAATGCGATTATTTTTGGCCATTTTGGTATTTGCTACATAGACAGAAATATTATGATATAATTTTGATAATGTTTTGATAATAAAATTATGATAATAAGAGTTTAAAGTGGATTATAATTAGGGAGAATTTGGGGGATCGTATAAGAATACGATCCAATGATGCCAAGGCTTCAATATTCTACCAATACATATTTTATGAATATTATTATGTCTAAAATATAATAGAAAAATAAAATAAATATTATTCCTCCCAGTGCATATTGAAAGTGCGTTCTATTGCCCTGCTTCGATTACGTTTTGTCTGCGTGCGGCAAAACATTTATCATCAATTAATGGCATTAGTAAATGTTTGCCAAAGAATTTTGGCGCTACCAAAATATTATTGTTATATATATAGTCCCATAAATAATACCAAAATGCCGTTCATTGTGCCCCCACACACACAGACGCACAGACACACCCGGATCGCAGGCATCTCGCATATTGAATGCACTGAATTTATGGCACATTTTAAATTCAATTGAATTCGCACGTTGCTTTGTTGTGGAACATGCCACCCGCACCCTTGTGGGTGTTATATACACTTTTTCGATTTATTTTTTAAGCCACAGAGCAACAGCAAATATTGCTATTAATTCTTAATAATAATAATAACACCAACAACTCGGAAAGGCTTACCATCCGCCCAACGATGCCGACGACCGTGCATCACTAAGGCTGCATTTTATTTATGGCCCGCATTTTGCACTTTTATTGTTTTTAAATTTATTTGCATTTTTTATGATTAAAATATTTTTCATTTGCGGCTTAAGAGCAGACACATACGTGCGTATGTAGAGGGCCAGGACCGCCTGGCCAGGTCTCAATGCCTGTTGCCAATACCTGGGTATAAGTTTTATAAATTATCGCGAAATGGCTGTTTTAAATAGTTGTGCTTTATTTAATTACACACATCGCCGCGGGTTTTCTGTGGCCAGGCTCTTTTAATTAATCCGGCATCAGGGGGGCCAGCCACTGGTTCGGGCGGGCCAAGTAGGCTGGCCAGTAATTACTCTAGATTTTCGGGCTCAAACGATTTCAAATGACAGTCATAATCAGACTCTCACACAAGTCGGATATTCAGTCACTTGGATTTATTGGAAAGAAATATATAAAGAATGAACGAGTTAAAGGACGATCTGCGGCGTTTCCTGCGCTGGGGACCGCTGGTCGTCTTCTCGTTGACCTTTTTTGTGACCTGGACTACCTTGACCATGAATTCGATGTGGTGGCCGCCCAGTACGTCCCTTGGATCACTGATCAATTATGTCCTGATCTGGATCAACACGCTGGGACTCATTTACAACTTTGTAAGATGTCTGATAGTGGGTCCGGGATATCTGCCCAGGAAGTGGCATCCAGAGAATCCAAAAGACGTGGAGTTTCTGCAGTTTTGCCAGAAATGCGATGGCTACAAGGCGCCTCGGTCCCATCACTGCCGCCGCTGCAACCGGTGCGTCCTCAAGATGGACCACCACTGCCCTTGGATCAGCAACTGTGTAGGATGGAACAACCAGGCCAGCTTCTTCTTCTTTTTGATGTTTTTTCTCACAGGAGCGATTCAATCGTCCTGGATCCTGGCGTATGCATTCATCCGAGGCGTCACCAAGAGCTGGTTGATCCAGAATGGGTACCCTGAACTGGCAACCGTGACGCTGAACCACCACACTGCCTTCTCGTCTATAATGTCCTTTGCCATAGCCGTGGGCGTGGGACTGGCTTGCATAAAGTTGTTGCACATGCAAGGAAGGGTTATTCTCTTGAATCGCACCGATATCGAAACATGGATTCTGAAGAAGGCAAGATATCGCCGCGATAAGGACATTCAGAACTGCATCGAACCCTTTGATTATCCTTACAACCTTGGTTGGAAAGCCAACTTAAAGGAGGTCTTTTTCCCCAGAAACGACGGCATCAACTTTCCAGTTCGTCCTGGCTGTCACCAGTACACACTCACCATTGAACAACTGGCCCAGAAGAAGGACAAACGGGCCAATACTCAATTATTCAAGTGCATTCGTGAAGCCACCGGACATTGGGTGCCGATACTCTCCCAGGGCTTGCTGGTTGCCATGCAGTTTCCTTGCAACGACGATCCTCGCATTGCTCTGCAGCCGGGAGATCGTATTAAAGTGACTCGCTTTCAGGCTTTATGGCTCTACGGGGAGCGGGAAATCACCGAAGAGGAGAAGAAATTAGGATCAAGACGTAAAGGTCCCATTCGAGGCTGGTTTCCTCGCTGTTGTGGCATCCAAATTCCTCATATGATTGAAGATTGGGATCAGACTCCAGTTAAGGAATTGCCCACTAGCACCATTAAAACTCCTGGTTCCGGCAATCGTAATGTAAAAATTTGCAAGAATCGGAAGAAAAAACAATCCAGTCAGATGAAAGACAAGCCCGAAATATCTCGTAAAGAACCCTCTCCGAAGAAAGAGGTTTTTAAAGATGCTTCCAAACTAGAAGACACCAATGATGTTGAGAAGGTGGGAAACGATATCGAGGCTGGTGGGGAACCTGCTCAGACGAACTTGTGGAATATGGACTCCCCCTATGGACCCCCCGATGCTGGAATACTCCGAAAGCGCCTGCCAACGCCGTAAGGGTATTCCATCGTGCGACTTAACACTTTTTTTTTTAAATATAAATTGTTTCGGTCAACCGCCGCATTAATCTTTTAATACTTAATGCTTAATGATTTTCAATAATGCACAAATAAATAAATACTTTTGCCGACCCAAGGCCAGCAAGCCAAGTGCGTGTGTGAATGTTAATCCCAGCCGATCCGATCCGTTGCAATTCAATTCGATCGACTTCAGAGGGAATCCTATGGCCGCTTGCCACTTTCTGCATGCCGCATAATTGAGTTGCCGGGCCGATTTCACGGCACATTGGCTTTAAAGCGACAGGAGCAGCTGCCAGGGGACTGTGTGCATCTGCTGGCAAGTAATTTGCGGAGCTCCATTGTTTTTTATACATCTACATATATATTCTTTTATTTTTAGTTAGGCATCCGTGGCAGGAAATGGATATACCCACCCTCTTGCTCGTCCCTGGATATACTCGCCCAACAAAGCCTGGGTGTTCCAGGACTAGTTCCACGACTAACATGAAAAACAAACGGCTTTCAGCTTTCAGCTTTTTGCTCTCGGATGGGGAATCAATTGAAATGCACGACGACCTGTAAAAGTTGAGCTGAGTCGCGGATTTGCCATTGTACTATAAACATGGACATGTAAATCAATACAGCTCCCGTGTACTCCTCCGCTGTACGGGATTTGTAGATGGGGAGTTTTGTAGAAAGGGGATACTGATGGCATGGAATATCTGAATGGCCCAGCTAGTGAATCATTAGCTTTGAAAGCCAGTTGATCAATGGGATTAGGCCTTCGCCCCGTGCCACTCGAATGGAGTGCAAATAATGTTTGCCGAGTGCAGAAGGCATTGAATAATCACTTGCTGCTCTCTCGGCTCAATCATGTTTGCGGTTAACATGATCAGAGCTGGCCAACACACGAAAACAAAGCCCATCATCGCTTGGGGAAATCACACATGTTTCGAGCAAAGTCCAAGGCTGCGGCTGCGTGTTTAGACCGAAATTAGATAAATGCAATTTGAATTGTTGTGTTGTGTAAGTTGCAGGAAATGTGCCTCTGGGAAATCAGATGTCGTTGTCACGAGTTAATAGGCGCTGGGAATTGGTGCGTGGTGTGAAGGTGGTGGTGGTCCTTCATGGCCCATGTACATATGACAGCCAGGATGATAATTCAATGCAAAAGAGCTCCAGAGTCAATAAATATTTGCACAAAGTGTTGGGGTCCAGGGGAGCGTGAAATGGTCGGGATTAGACAAGACCTGGCTGGGATGTCTGCATGGGATTTGCTCTTCGAGATGCCATCACATTCAGGCTGCCCTGAAAAATCCTCAAAACCCATCCTGCGTTCTGTGTTGGGGTCATTTGGGTGACGGCGTGGAAAATGCAAAACAAATAATCGCTTCTGGCCAGTGAAAAATCAATAGAAAAAAGAAAGGATTTTGTTTTTGTTGAATTCCGGACACCGGGCACCGGACTTTGGACTCCGGACTCTGGCTGTCTGGGGAATTGAGGTTACAAGAGGATCCCGGCAGTAGCAGCTGAAGAATATGCAGTAAAAATAGCCATAAATAAATCTGCGTAAAAATAAAGCATGTGCCAACAGCCATAAACATAAACAATGCAACTTTCTGTGCCGCTTTTCCCGCTCTTACTGCTGGTTTACTTGTTTTTTTGCAGTTTTTATTTCTATTTTTGTCTCTGGCCCTCTATGACAGTGCTTTTATAAAGCGGAAACAAAATAAATTTTACATAAACATTTGCCACATAACAAAGGCGAACTTTAATGACTTTTGTCGTTGCAAAATAATTGTGCGTGAATTTTTTCGCTGCCCCATCCTGGCAGCAATACAAATCGCTTGTATTCTCGTTTTTTTTTCATTTTTACATTTTCCCTGGGAACTGGAACTGGAACTGGGAATTGGGAGGAGAGCCAAAAAGGGAGTGACAGGACTCAGCTCGCTTTCAATGTCCTGCTGGCATTTAATTTCACGGACTGTCGTCCATTTTATGCTTTGGCAACACTTTTGACTTTTATTTTGATGCACCCCGCCTTTCTCTCCCTTTCGGCTCTGTGATTTTGTTTCTCCGGGAGATTTTGAAATAATCTACCCCAGCCACCCACTTCGTTCGCTCTGCGATTGGGAAACTGTAATACTGATACCCTCGTTTTAGAAAATCCGAGCAGCTTTAAGGACACCGCCTTGTCCGCCCGGGCGATTATGTGCACTTTGACGAGGACTCGGCACTTATCCGCCCAACAATGACAACGAAACAAGACAACGAGGACGAGAACAAGGCGACAAGCAGGTAGGGAGCACTCATATCACTTACAGTCTGGCAAGCAGAACAAAGGCAATTATGGCATCATTAGAGCCAGATGCAGCAATTGCATCGGCAGGAAGCACTTATCCCATATCGGTAGCAGCCCAAGAGCCGGAGTGGATAAAAGCACAGCAGCGCAGCACAAAGACAATGCCAATTGCACACACATGCAAATGGGGTGGACCTGAAGGATATACATTCTCTTCAAAAGAATCACTTACTTAAAACGCACTAATAATTAATTCCAGATATTGCAACAGAATCGAATATCCTGAACACACTGCGTATGAGTGATGTTGTAGGAACAGGCCCATAAATGTGTGCTATGTTTTATTTGCTAAGGATTCTTGTCCTGACTCGTTAGGACATGAGTTAGAATTTAATCAAAATCCACAATTAGCCTTTTTTGTTAATCAAGATATTTTATGTAGAAACTTCTTTCAACATTTCTTTCAACATCGGTCCACTCAAATGGTCATGAAACTTTCAAGTCTTCAACACATCGTGGGGCGAGGGCAACTGTTTAAGCCAACTGCTTAGATTTAGTGCCACCTTAGAGTTCGATGACGGCAATCGCAATCCAATCAGAAAGTTGTAAAAATGTAAAATGATCAAATGGTCCGGGGCGCTGAAGCGTTCCGGATTCTTGGCCGGAGTTCGCATTCCGTGGAATCTGGCATGTTGTAGCCGCCACATTTCAAACTTCAATTTACTCCACTCACTTTTCGGCTTGCTATAAATTCCCGAAATTGATATTGAATGCCTTCCACCCCACTCCACCAAGCCCTGCTTCGACCGACCACCACCCATCCATCCATTCGATTTCCATTCATGTTCCGCATCGCATCGCATCGCTCACTGGCCGGCTGGCTTTCAATCAATTCAAATGCCAAACGTCTAACAAATTGTACGATTTTCGCTTTCTTGCCACGGCTCGGACTATAGCTTTTTGTTATTAATTTTCGCCCAGAGGAGCGAATCGCAATTCCGCATGGATTAGCGCATCCTGTCCAAGGGCCTGCCTAGGGCCGATATTCTCCACAACGGCGGCCCGGTCCTGATCTGATGTTGTGGATCATTGAATGGGCAAGTTGAATTGCAAAAACCTGAAGTTGTAGAAATTGCATTTGGACAGACCGCTTTGAGTTCCTGCAAGTACCAGTAAGTCCTGGCAAGTCGCTCCGAGTGCTCCTTGTCCTTGCATTCGACTTGTTTATTTATGACGCAAAAGCAAAGCAATTTTTCATTATTTAAAATGAAGTGAATTGCAGTCGGTTGTTCCTGTTTTTCACATCTTGGCGCTGCCTCTACTTTCCATTCGTTCTTCATAAATAATTTATTAATTATAAAAGTTTCTGGCACTCTGGGCGCATGCAAATTTCGGACCCGGCTCCCAGACCATCCCGGTCCAGCCCGCAGTGGCAACAGTTGCAAGTGAAAGTTGGGCCAAATATAGCCAAAATATTACTTGCAATGTCATCCAGCGACTTGGCAGCAAAACTTTTTATTAGTTGGCACTGGCACCCATCGTCCATCTCCATCTGCGGACGAATCGGTTGGAGTGAATGGACTTGCCGGCTGATTGGTTGGCCGACTGCCGTATTTTTCATATTTTAATTGACAAAACTTTTGGCCAACTGAGCTGATGGGCTTTTGCTTTGTTTCCTGTTTCTGTAGCCTAATCAAACAGAGGTGCCCAAGAAACCCAGACCTCCCTGCCATTCAACTCGGACGTTTGCAATTTAAGTTTTCAGTTAATTGAGAGCCAAGTTTTTTCAGATACTACTGTTTCACACAGAAAAAAAAAAATGGAACCCACTCGGAGTTGAGAAAGTTCCATTCCTCTGCGAAGCGGCAAACGTTGAGACTGCAATTTAATGGCTTTTGCCAGGCGTATGCATTTGTGCGTCATGTTTGATGCATGTGAGTGTGCATGCAACCGTCGTCACTCAGGCTCAAGGCAAATCCTGTGGCAGACGCGCACTCAAATTGTCGCAGCAAATTTCCAGAACGCCTCCCTTTTCGGGGCATCCTCGAAGTGTATGTGGGTTTTGTGTCAAGGTTTATGTCTAAATATGCAAATAACTGTAGCAGCAGACGGAAAACAGGATACAGAAGAGCCGGGAGATGGTAGTCAGGAGGTGAGAAGTGGGAATGTCTCTGAATGTCTCATAAATTCGTGATTAATGTCACCCAGCCCTGCTTGTGCTGCAGTTTGCTTTGATTTTGTATGCCGAATCAGGTTTTAATGCAGCTGCCACTTAAGCACTGCATTCACTTGTCTGGATCATGCAGCATTAATGGCCCGACGACGGAGTCTGCTATTATTGGCTTAGACTTTCGGTTAGGCCCATTCCAGTCTCATATTGCGTCTCGTTAATGTGTCAGCCTAACGAAATTAGCATTAAAATTTACCAGATTCCATGTGTGACTAACTCAATTTGACCCACGAGAGACTCACCTCCCGCTTTTAGTGCTTTAGCTTGCTCGGCGAACAAAAGACATTGATTGCCGTCGACACACTTCTAATGAGCCATACATATGTATCACTATTTAAGGTATGAGGAAAGTCTCTTAGAAAACAAGAGTTTCTTAATTAATCTGATAAGCGTTCATAAGTAAATTAATAACGAAAGCGTTTATAGAAATATTTTATTTTTCATTTACCTGGCAGATCCAGTTAAATTTTAAATCAAAAAAGCTTAAGGAATAAAACTATATTTTGAAAAGATAATAATTTACAAAAATCTGTTGAAAAAAAACTAAAAAAAAATATCTCTTTTGTTACACTTTTTAGCAAATATTTTCGACAAAATCATGATCCTCTTCAAACAATTTCCGAGCTTTTGAAGAAGTTTTTAGGGCATATCTTTAGTACATAATCGTAGCACGGAGTACCATTTATGATTATGATATATATGTATATTCCCCCATGCATTCAATGATTAGGCAAATGAAGAAATCAAAATTTGGCTCATTTTTAACCAAAACCGCTTAGAAATATTTCGAAAAATGGGACAACAAATTTTTTACAAA
Source organism: Drosophila ananassae (assembly GCF_017639315.1). Taxonomy (NCBI): domain Eukaryota; kingdom Metazoa; phylum Arthropoda; class Insecta; order Diptera; family Drosophilidae; genus Drosophila; species Drosophila ananassae. Next base: position 7,438,709 of record NC_057928.1, read on the forward strand.
CTTTTGATAGGGAATGATGCTACTCGGATTTCTTACACCGGGAACGTATGAAATTTAAGATTCTTCCAAGTGTTAACCGAGATATGCACATTTTTATTCCAGGAAAATTCAAAAATTAACAGCACTTGACGATGTTATTTTATTTCACCAAAATATGATCTTTTGCACTTTTCAGAGAATTTTGTGTTGTTTTTTTAGGGAAAACTTTGGAACTATTTGGAAAACTGAACTTGTCTATTTTAATGTCATATTAGTACATTCGATGAGGCTTTGAATAGCTGATAGAAAAGGAAATGTCGTCCCCTTTTAAAACATTTTAAAGCAGAAAACTTTAAGCCTTTTTTAAAAGGATTGCCTTTATTAATTAGTTGCCAGCACTCTGGCTAAAAAATAAATAATACCAGCCATAATAATAACTATAAATATTGATGAGATGGCCGTTTGGGTTGGGTTTCAGATACGATTCCATTTCAATTTGATTGAAAACAGTGCAGAAATCGATTAAATTAACTGCTCTATCGAATTACGCATACGTCGCGAGGGGCGGCGTTCATTAAATTGCATTTAATAGCCCGAACTGAGTGGCGAGTCAATATTTATTAACGACATAATCGATATTTTTTTTATAGATGCTTCCCTTAATGAGATTAAAGTGCAGGCAGCTAACAAAAAAAAAGTTAATGCATTTAGTTGTGTCATGCCCCGAACTTTATGAGAGTTATTTTTTCCTGCTCTTTCCTTTTCCGGTTATTTTTTCCCCCAGACTGCTTTTTGTTGCTTTGTTTTTTTCCACTCTGAACTTTTCTGCACGATTGCGCCAACTTTCATTTCCCGCAGAACTTTTGAATTTTCAAGTAACCATAAACTGGCTAAGCAAAAAAAAATATGAAAAATTTTGAGAATAAAATGTAAGTGTGTTTGGGTGTGCCTGGTGCTGGTAGTGGTGGTGGGTGTGTGTGTGTGTGTGTGTGTGTGTGATACTGCATAATTAAGACCCGCAGTTGGGTGACATTAAGCGACATTGAAGCGACAAACGCCGCTGGCAAAGAGGCTTTCCAACAATTTCTTTTTCCACGGCTTCTTGCCAACTTTTGGCCAATTGTTTTTGTAGTTTTGTTTGTTTGCTGGCTGAAAACTTAAGCCCGTCTGTCTGAATGCCTCAATGTGTGGGGGCCGCAAAAGTTTGCGCGACTTAATAAATTAATAAGCCCAGCCAAGAAAAATATGAGCTAAGCCGCATCGCAAAGCCCGGCAAGGATTCCAGAGTTCATCATCGGATGAGGATGGCGAGAGAGATGGAGAAGAGAGATGAAGCATCTGGCCGGGCTAATTTGTCGGCTTGGCTTTTGATAACCATCAGAGGATTTAGCCTGAAAGAGGGTTTGTGTTTGCATATAATTAACGCGACTGCCACGCGTGATGCCGCTAAACGACAAATGATACAGCCGCGAAAGTATTATCCTTTCGAGAGCATAAATTACCATAAGCCAGTCGTTTGCCATCGTGGCCTTTGATGTGTGGCTTGTGAGTTTACCGAGGTGTTTCCTAGTTGCTTTATTAAATACTTGTAATATGCCGCCTCTTTCAAAGACTCCAAATTAAGACCTAAAGACGCTCGAAGCGATTTTGTGGCCAGGTCCATGAAATGAAAAATATACAAAATCAGACTGAGTGAATGCCATGGCATTCAGACGCTGATTTGGCTGCGGCCTGGTCTGCCCAGAAGGTATAAGTTGGCAGCGAGCGGAGAAAGAACCCCACCGCAGTTGCGGTTCTGAGGTCAATCACTGCAATTACTCTGGAGAATTGTGGCAAAGTTAATTTCTGGCTGGTCTGACTGGTCTGGCTGCTCGGCCATCCGATCACTGGCTTACTGGATTCTATAAATTAGTTGTATTTATTCAAGATTCATGAGTGCGTGCATGAATGGGCACCTGGGAATCGGTTGGGTTTTCTGAACACACATTCTGAACAAAAGTTGAACACTTGTCAGGCAAATTTGCAGCGCATTAAAAAGTTTTCAGTCGGCAGAAAGGGAAAATATTTAAAATCAAATGAAAATTTCCATCCCCCACAATAAGCAAAACAAATGTGTCAAAACTTTCGGAAGTGTACAATTTATGGCAAAAGATTCTCGCCCCGCCCAGAACTATGTACGAAATTGGTTGACAAACCAAATGAGTAAAATGAGTAAAAATCTGCCAAGTTTCCCTCCCGCCCACACTGCCTATAAATAAATAATCCCAACATGGGTAACACATTTCCCTGGCAGCTGCCAACAGAAGCCGACCAACAAAAAAAAATGCGAACGAGGAGGACATTTCAGGCGAGTACAGAAAGCCTCAACATTCTGTCTTCTGGTGTCCCGTGTCCGGTGTCCAGTGCTGGTCCTGGTCCTGGCCAAGTTCGAACATGGCCGCAATTGTTTGCACGTTACGTGGTCATGTAGCTGGGTCAATAATTGGTTTTTTCGATAGCAAACAAGTTGATTGTGATTGCCAAATGATTACACGAATCGCACGGACCGGCTTCGTTTTTGGCCAAAAGCCAGCAGTCGAAAATTGGCCAGTCCTGAAAGAATCTTAATCTTGGAAAATTGCGAGACTGTGAGCCTGTAAATTGCAAATCCTAATTATGTTGGTGGCCTCTATCCTGGGTCAATATTAAAAGTTGACGAATGGCTTCATTATCTGCTCCCTGCCGGGTCAATTTTATAAAATTGTTTGCTCACCTTTGGCTGCCGTTTGGCAATGAAATGGATTGCCAAATCACTAAATTCAAATGGATCGACTTTATGGCAACTACTTTTCAATCATTGCCGGGTACTGAGATGACATAAAAGCCAACTACTGGTTGGGGGTTACTCTGGCTAAGTCCCCCGTGTGTGTTGAGGAAAGAGTTTCGGTTTTATTTCGAATACGAATCAAATCGTTCTTCGTGCAACACTTTTGGACTTTTGGACTATGTAATTTGGCTGACGTCTTTACGAGTTGGAGCGAAACTTGAGCGACTTTAAACGACATCAATAAAACCTGCAGGCATTCAATAAAAATTTCTAGGCCGTAGCACATTTCGTTGCTCCTTTCCTGCCACTTGCCATTCAAAAGTAAGGCACGAACGAAAAAAACGTGAAAAACGAGAGCTGCAAGCTGAGAGTTTCTTTCGACGCTTTCGCCATCTTTTTCAGGTTATTTTTTTCTTCTCGGTTGTCGTCTCGGTTAACGTGAAAATGCTTTTTAGCCAGAGCAAACAAGCTGAAAGTTTCGATATGCCAGGCGGCGTGGGAGGGGAGCGCCTTAACGTGGCGATGGCTTTTGGCTGAACCGCCTCGAACAGCCCAGAACCGCTGGGAGGAAAAAGAGGTGTCAGAGTGCGTGTGTTGGATGACATTTTCATTTCGGGGGCTGGTGTGTCTTTTGGGCTTTTATTGCGGCTGAAATCGGAGCAGAGTCATAAATAGAGAGCCAGCTACTACGGCGGCAGCGGCCACACATCTTTGTCAAAGGCTCATTATGCAAATTGCACACCAACCACGCGCCAAGCTAATTTGTCACTGTCTTCAGTTGTCAAGCGGCACACTTTCCCGGTTGGCCCGTGCCACTTGCCACACCCCCTTTCGCTTTGACCGGCCAATAACCGCCGGTGGCAGGACGAAGGACGCACAACGCTGAACGCAGGACTTGGAACGTTATAGCCATGTAAAGCGGCGATAGAACGAGAGACTGGAGCCAGCCCAGAGGCACTCACTCGACCGGTGGCTGCTGCTTTCAGCTCTATCACTTTCATTTCCTCGGCCATAAATTAGCAACACGATGCGCCCGATGGCATAACACCCACACAGCCACACACCCACTCCGCCGCATACACTTTCGTGGCAAAAAGGTAGCCATATTTCCTAACCAACTCTCACTGGCTTTGCTACTAACCTTCCACGGTGACTGACTGACTAACTGACTGACACACTGGGCGAAATATTATTCCGTTTTGTCTGTCCGCCGTATGCGTGTGGAATTTATGATTACTTCCGGGCATAATGAAGGAGCACGTGGCTATGTTGCCCGTCGCTTCTGCCATCTTATTCCGCCCCGGAAAGAATGGCATCCCATCCTATCCGATGAAGCCCTGTCCCCGGCAGACGCCGCGTCTAAACAACTGATAGCTGCAAGTCCTCTCAAGATCCTCGACTTCGTTTCGCCGGCTCGCGATGAAAAAGTGCAGCTGTGCACCACCAGCTTCTCAAGTGGCCATGGCCCCATGCACTGCACTCCAGAAACTTAAAAAGGGGTCCAGAGGGGGCCAGAATGGCGAGGAGTCTGCCCCGGAGCCCGGAGCCCGGACCAGAACCAGACCCTTCTGCTTTTCTCCTCTGGCTGTCGCTGACAGCGGAGACAATTTTCAATTAAATAAATGGCTCGTTTTTTACGCCAGACGCACAATGGGACCAAACACTTCAAACTGCGGACCCCAACGGAGATTAATTGGGTCAAAATAAATAATTTAAGGCTTAAACGACGTGCTAAGCAGTCTTGATGCTGGTCTTTCTTTAAAGATAACAAAATGCAACAAAAATGAATGTTGACTTTAGAAAAATAGATGATTCAGACTGCAGCAGATTGAAACGTAAGCCAAAGTCCTTAAAATATAGTTTTTCTTTCAATATCTACCTAGTCCCTTTTATTTCAGGCCCATTGTGTGGCCCTCTTGTTGGCTTTAGGAATAAAAGTTATCATTATTAAACATTTTTGGGAGCTGGATTGTTTGTGAATTTTTGCACAGCCACCGCTCACTTATTTGGAACCCAATTAAAACCGAGTTTTGGCTTTGGCTTTAATTGGGCCTTGGCTCAGTTTAAGGTCATGCTCTGCCCAATACAAATAATTAAAGTGCAGCACCTCTTAACTGGGAGTTATGACTTAAGAAAGCCCATTGTTCACCGTCACCTTGACTGAAACACACCCACACACACCCTGAGGGTGGCAGAGATACACACCCAGAGATGGCCGACAGGAACTTACATGAGTTCGCCATTTACCGGGGCCAGTCATAAGCCGCATAATCTATGAAATCGAGGTGAACCAAAGGGTACAAGGGGTTGGTAACAGGAAGCTTAAGCCGGGCTGGCCGACCGGACGTTCTCCGCTGCTAAGTTAAAATTATTGTACATCGGCTTAAGTCCTTCGCCGGCCAGTTGGCCAGTTGGCCAGCTCAGTTTAATTGCGGATGCTCCGTTCTGCGGAGGCCGTCAGCTGGAACTGAAATGCTTTTAGCGTGCTCCATTAAAGCCCGACTGCATATGCCGAGATTGCGACTGAAGCTGTGAGAGAAACTGAAGCCGAGTCTGAGATAATGATATATGGACGGCAGGCAGCATGCTGGCCCCGACTAATGAGCCAAAATGAATTGTTGCCACATCAAAAATCAACGCAATTTGGCTAGCATTATGTAAAGGCAAGAAATCAGCTCCGCCTCGCAGGTCCGGCGGGCGAAAAGATGGAGCGAAACGGCCAAGTTAATTTCATTAAGGAAATGAAAAAGTCATATATCATTTTTGCCATCGTCTAACATGTCCATTACAAAGGCAAACGCCCCCCAGCTCCCACCATCCCATCCCCCAAGCCATATCCATCCCCAAACTTTTCGATCCACACGAGCTGGTCGGACATCTTGGGACTGGGACTCTGGTTCCGGAGTGGAAAAATAGCCAAGAAATGGCCAAGAAGGAAATGCAGTGCCCGAAAGTTAAATTAAAGTGTTGAAAATAGTCAAAGCCGAGTAATAAATGTTCCGTGCCGTTGCCTTTGACGGGCTGGCCCAAAATTAAAATGCATAATTCAATGCTCGAAAGTTGAAAGACTTGGCCGGGAGGCGGGTGGCGGATGGCGGATGGCTTAGACGGGCATTAGCGCCATTTACATGTGAGTTTCTGTGAAAAGCCGAAGAAGGCAAAAAAGAAAGCAATACCCCTGACTCCGGCAGATAGCAAAAGTGTTTCACGTTTCACGGGCCATTAAACGCCAAGTTCGTCGAGTCATTTTGAGCGACTTATCGGTTGGTAGCCTGCCTGCATTGTGCCGCCTGATTGATTTCTTTATGCGTGGCTCCTTTGGAACGGGCCAAAAGGATCTGGCCGTAGGACTCACCACCACCCTAATAGGCCCCCATGCCCCTCTGAACCCGCGGCCTGTCACCGACAGGCCAGGAATTTTTTAATAAGGCACAAAAGGAATTTTTATATGGGAGAATATTTTAAACCTCAGAGGCCTGCCTGGCCTGGCAAAAACATAAGCAGAATTATAAAGGAAATAAATAAATAAGTTCACATGTCTGGGGCGTATTTCGAATTCTGATTGCCTCTCGATTATTATCGAGTTTTGAGTTATGGAGCCATCTCGAAGGTTGCCATCTCCGGCACAAAGGACATCTAATTCAGCTGAGCCCCCCATCCCCATCCCCATTCCAATTCCGATTGGACTGTTTGGAATTTCCTGCATTTATTCAGCGTAATTAACAAAATTCCCAGGTGTATGCGAGCGAGGCCGCTGGCCTCCTCGTTCATTTTGGGTATCTAGTCTAGGATTCCGGCGTAGTCGGGACTCCGGAGCAAGGCATTTAAAATTCAGGCTGCGTAAATCTTTTATTGGCACGAAATGCCTAGGCAAAAGGTCTGCCAAACAGAGAGTTGCATAATAAATTATCGATGCGCCGCCAGGAATTTTAAGTGGCGGTCTCCGCACGGCCGCTAATCAGTTGTCGACCACTGTGGCGATGAGTCCGAAGCATTCCATTTCAAAGTCAGAGTCAGAGTCAGAGTCAGAGTCACTCGGAGTGAAGTCGGAGTCCCTCCCATACCACACACCCTTCAGACATTTCAGTCTTCAGACCCCACTTGTCGCTTGTCAATACCCGCAGACAAATAAATTCTGCTTATCGCTCGACAAACCCTTTCTGCACTTTCTTTTATGCCGCCCGTTTTACGGCTCTCCTTACAAAGTGCACTTGGCGGCTCTTTTGTCCGCCACAAAGGAGGTCCTTCTTCCTTTTGATGTTCGTCCCTGCTGGTCACCGTTTCACGGGCGGATGTGGGACGCTTCGAGGGAAGATAAAACTTTGCTCACCTTGCCAGCTCTGGGCTGGGCTGGACTGGGCTGAGGCATTATTTTAAGCTTTCATTATTTTCATTTTTCTCCCTTCGCAGGTGTCGTGGCACTTTATTGTTTTTATTGTTTGATAATTATCGCAGTCCTGGTATCTGTGACCTCCTCGCGCCACGGTCAGTGCGAACACAATGGCATAACCCGCACAAAGGACCTCCTTTGTCATTCGTCCGAGGCATCAAAATCAAAATCGAAATCAGCACAAACGTCAACACCTAAATGCTTTTTTAATCTTCCTGGAATCTCAGGCAGCGGAGCCACATATCCGAGAGCCGAATTTCCATCTCCACCAGATCCAATTTGTCGCATGTGTCCTTTTAGGGACCAGAAAAAAAAGACTGACAGTTAATGAATCCGTTGCTATGCCAATCGGCAGAGGCCTGGAGTGGGCTGACGGGCGCGTAAACTCCGCTTTTGATCTACAATTCCCGTGGGAAGCGTGCGTGCCTTCGTGCGGACCCTCCGCGCCTGCTCTCGTATGCAAATTCATTAGGTTAAACATGTGTACGGGCCGCTGTCTCATGGCATATTTAAACGGATACCGGTAAAGTTTCTTATTTTCGTTTTTGGCGTTCGGCTTGATTGATGGCTGGATATTGTAATGAATAGTTGATTGAGCCGAGTGAACCAGATTCGAAGAGCAGAGAGACCTAGATAGGTGACACAAGTGTCAGAAGTGTTGCCGCAACGGCAGCCATGTCTCTCAAACAAACGAATGACATAATTAGCCACAAAAGGCGCAAAGACATGGCATCATCTTGAGACCAGGTAGTGATACTCTGTAAGACAGCTTTCAATTTGGGCAAATGCACTCATGTTTCAGCCACAAGACTTACAATTTTTGGGGGGTGGGCTGTGCTGGGCCATCACAGGATCTCTCAGGGCAACGTCGTATTATCCTTATTGACTGGCTGCCCGAGTGGGAAGGAGTTTTGGCTTCTTATTAGACAGCTGCCTGCTTGCAGCTGATAGACAAATATTGTCCTTGCCCGGATTAATTATTCACGAGTTCACAACTCTGGCGCCGCTCTCTAATCAGACCATTTTGGATTTCAATTTGATTGAGTGCCCAGACAAGGACACTCATGCATGAGCCAGGAATTATGCATTGCATCTAATTTATTGATATGGCGCATTTAATAATGGTAATTAAAGCAATCTGAATCGGCTTATCCTTTACCACTACCACTGCCTGCTATGGCAGTGGCAGGCCATAATGAGTTTCAGTTTTCCCAGTTTCCCCAGCTCACGTGCTCCGGGTGCCATAACATTTTTTGCCTTTTCTCTCAGCCAGCTCCAATTAGCTGCAGTCGGATGCAATCCTTGCGGCATTTACGTGACACCAGGCTTTGGCACAACTTTGCCACTACCGCTGCGACTGCCACTGCCACTGCCATAAAGTGCTTATTCCAGCTAATTTTCATAGCGCAGATAAGGCGCGGCTTACATCAAGTCCTGGCAACTTACTCCAAATTAGTTGCGAACTTCGCGAATCCGATTTTGGCTAATCCAATCTATTAAACATTATGGGAATGCGACATAATAATACCGGAGCTAGAAAAAATGCAGCTGGAAAAAATGCTGGCCATTTGGCACAATGATATCGCGCCGGCTTTTGTTAATATTTTTTATTTATGGCGACAATTTGCCAAACGTTTCAGCCATGTCCGATAAGAATCGTGGCATTGTAAACTGGCTGTAGAGGGGGGTCTGGAGGGCAGGCAGCTTTCAACGCAACTCCCTGCAAGGACAAAACTTTGGCAAAACTTTACTTTAAACAATTTCACGCTCCTGGATGGCGGCCATAAAAGTGCAACGCCAGCAGAGATATCGGAACGCAAAAGGAGCCGGAACAAATGGCCAACTTTAAGAATTCCTTTTAGCCAGACCCGGCCGATCCCGGGCCGGCATTAAGTGCAGCAGGCGGGCAGTGCATAAAGGGCAATAAAATGCAATTATCTCAAACGGCATAACTGTCCCGTTTTTGGCAACGTCCGCTGGCCCCATAAATTCCCGGAGCGTGTGCCAAAATGGGAGACAGAGATAGCACTAGGTCCAAAAGAAAGAGATACAAACAGAAAAAGGAAAGAAAGCGAAAATCAACTGACTTTGATCTAATTTGTCCGACAGCCAATTCAACTTTAATGAGGAAATATAGGGAATGTGAATAATTTACTGAAAAAAGGGATGTTAAAGCATTGGCTGAAGTTGCTGCCACCCAGGTGGCGCCCCTCCTCCACTACCCCTCCCCTCACCGCTTTGGCAATGTTTGCAAATGAGCACGCCGCCATTTTCCATTGCACGTTGCACACTTTATTAGTTTTCATACGCGCTACGTTCGCCCCGTCGGCAAAGGTACAAAAGTTTTCCCGCCCACTTTTCCAACCATCCAGCCCCGCCCCTTTACCCTTTACCTGTCTCTGCTAACCGCCCCGCCCCCTCCACCCCCTAACGACCATCGAGCGTGTCAACCATGCGCAAGTCAAATGCAAAACATGTAACTTTGGGCCCATGAAACTTTTGCAACAAAAGATGCAAATTCGCCTCCCCGCCAAACGTGAGTTTTCCCAAAGGGATGCGGCATGGCAGGAGCTGGTGGGTGGTGGGTGGTATATGTACTCCATGGAAGAGCTGTTTAACGGTTTAATTTTGCATGCAAATAATTAGTGCACCCCCCACGCCAATATGGGTGGCTTTAAATGGGTATGACAGAGCGATTCGCTTGGAGAGCAATTTAAACTTTCCATATAGCCATAAAGTGTGTGCTGGAAATCGGTTATGGTCGTCCAACCCCTGCAATTAGTTTCTTTCTTTCTTATTTGCCAAATATATGAAGCTTACGATGGGAATTCGAAGAGCCAACTTTCAGCTAGATAGTCAAATAATTGCGCATACGCAGTGTTGGACGCAGTGGAAGGTATAGCATTCACTTACCACAGTTAACCCTGTGAACTTTCTGCGCCATTTAGCAGCTGGTTCAGCTTTTCCTCCTCAGAAATAATCAAAGGAAGTTGTTTATTAAAGAGAATGCCCCACAAGCGGCGTGTAATGTTAGTTTTATGAGCACGTGTTGCCATTTTTATGGCTCAGCCACTGCCACCACCGCCGCTGCCGCCCGAATTTCGTTCAAGAAGACTAACAATGTGGGGGAAAAAGCCACAACAAAGTCTTCGGGGCCGGCTCATTCAATTAGAAGGCAACTCCGAAGTTGCAGAATTTAAATATTTAGCAACACAGAGAAACCGCAGAGACGCAGCCATAAGGAAATTCTTTAATATTTTGATTAGAAGTGCTTGCGGTTAGCCGCTAAACGCAGTTGCCTTCGTACTTCGAACCACTAACCCCTACCACAGTCCCCGTTCCGGAGATTCTTTTTCCATTTGTATTTGTGCAATGCAAAATGATTTTATTTGACAGGCATTGTGCGGTGGTTGGTGCCACAGAAAGGGTTGTGTGGCAAGGTGTGGGTGTGTGGCAGGGGCACGCCGAAAGTATGCAGCACTTTTCGAGTGCGAAATGCATGTACGCCGGGAGCCGAGAGCCGGGATCCGAGATCCGGGAGGCGGGGGCTAAAAATATAATTTTGGTGTGTGTGCTGCTGACTGGGGCGAAATGCGGAAACGTCTGTGCCACATCCGTTTCCGCCTTGATGGTTATAACTTCTTTTTCCGGCGCTGGCCAATCAACATTTCTGTGGCCAGAATCCTGTGATCCCGGACTAGGACCAGCAAAACAAGAACTGGAACCAGCTGTTGCAGTTATCCCTGTGCCATGTCCTTTTTTTTTCTTTTTTGTATGTGTATGCCTCGCCTCAACATTTGTTATTTCTGGTCCTCTTAGCCAGTGCCTTTGGCCGGTAAACTTCAGCTGCACTTGTTGTCCTGCTGCTCGGCTTAGCCCCCCCTGAGAATCGGACTCAGACTGGGCTTTGGCCCGGACTCGGGGAGTATCTGTCTAGTGTCGCAAACAAGAAAAGGCTCAAAGGTGGCTACAAAGCATCTGGTAAAGGAGTAAACAAGTGCCTGACATGCCGAAGATTGGATGACCAAAGAGTCTATCAGAGGGCGCATTAACCAATTGATATGAGACAGTTTGCCAAAGACTGAGGGCTTTGAACGATAAGAGGTATTATCTAATTAGCTTTCTTTCATTATGAGCTTATAGGATACCCATCTAGGTGTCATAATCTTACCTTTTAAGCAAGTAACCTTAAGTTAAGTAATCTTACCAAAAAGCACTGACTGCCAATTTTATAAACACTTCGGTTGAGTCTCTTAATTTGTTTTTCGGGGCTGCGAAAATAAATTCGGGCACTTGCTTTTAAATGCCGGCAAACAATCAGCATTCAGTTGTGATGACGTCTGTTTGATCTATCCATTTGCATTTGCATACTGTTGGCTCATTCCCCCCCAACACCTTGCATGTATGCATTTATGCTGGCCTATTTGTTGTTGGCCAAGGCTGGCTGTGGCTGTGGGCGGGTCGCCTAGCCTAGCCTGGCCTGGCCTGGCCTGGCCAATTCATAACAATTGCGTTTCATGTGCCGGGAACTTGACACTCAAGTGCGGCATGCCAACATATTTGCACTTGAATTGCCGGGGAGCGAGTTGCAACTGCAACTGCAGTAGTAGCAGTAGCAGCAGCACCACCAGTTTATATGGAAATTTTTTACGTTCACGTATATTTGCATGCACTGGAAATACTCAAAAAAAAAAAAAAAGAATAAAAAGCAAAAAAAAAAAGTAGTTGCTTTTGGGGCCAAAAAGGGTGCATTGTATGAAAATTGCATGAAACTCTGGAGGAGTTACGGCCCACAGATGGCAATCAATTTGCCGGATGCCGAAAGTAATTCGCTTGCAGTCTGAAATTCAGAATTACAGTTTGACGAGCTCTGGGGCTCGAAGGAGGAAATACCGTTACTTAAAGCCACCCGCAAGTGGGTTAACTTTAAAGCCCCTTTGATGTCTCTGGTGGGTAAAATTGCATCCGGCCCTTATCTCTTGTCCCATGAGCGTAGCGAAAATAAAATTGTCTGGCAATTGCCAGCACACAGCAGAATGCAGCACAGCACACGGCAAATGGCAATGGCCAAAAATGGCTGAAAATGGCCAAATGGCAAACGCCAAACGGCGTCCTGGCAATCGCGTCAAAGTTGCATATTAGCATTTCAAACGAGCGGCAGTTAGCCGAAAAATTGCTGCCAATGGTCGCCAAGAAAAGTGCGCCAAATTGGAAGGTGCAAAGCGCAAAAAAGTCGAGATCCAAAAAAAAGGGAGAAATACTAAATTCTCCATCCCAGAATTTACCAGAACGGAGCACAAAAGAAAGCCACTTAAATGCAGATTACAATAAAAGGTGCTGGCTTTCCTTTTTTCTTGCATCTCTGACGACTTTGGCATTGGCTTTCCTTGCGGATAGTTCCTGGTTTCCATTTTTTTTTTGCCCCCAAGGTGTGTGGCCTACAAATCAAATCGTCAGGCTCAGCCCGAAGGTCCTTTAATGGCCGCCACATGCGAGGTCTCTAAAATAATTCCCTAATGCTTGTCACAGCCATTACCAGCAGCTAACAGCCAGGACCAAGGCAAGGCAAGCCACCGAGGACCCAGGAGTCAGAAAGCAGGAGCCAGGAGTCAGTAGCTGCTCCAGCATGCAAAATGCAAATGGTGGCGAGCAGGTGAATCACTCAAGCGGCTCACGTACCCAGGCAGACGCTGTCTGCGATGGAGATGCCGGAAAATGGAGGAAAACATGGCGTAGGTCCTGGCGGTGGCAGGGCGACTGGGAGGCAGAGTGCAAAACAAAAACGCTGAAAACGTCACAGAACGATTCCCGCTGCCAGCACGCATGACGAGCAGCTTTCGCACTCCTGCCGACTGCATCCTTTCCAGGACCTCCGCTCTCCTTCCCTTCCCGGAATTTGTTTGCCGCCAAAGAAAAACAGGATGAAGCCTTTAAAATGCCACCAGCTTTAATTTACAATGTGGAATATTTCTGAGGAAAATCAAACAGAGCTGTTATGTTTGTGGAGGAGAGTCTGTCAAGTTCAATAACCATCTATCTATATTTTATTCATTTTCCGCAACAACTATAAAAACTCTAATTAAAACCTCTACCATTTACAGGAAGCTGTTTGTGTAAGTCCTTTAATTAGTGTAAAACAAGCCACAAATTTCAGCGTTCAAAGCTCAGTCATCTAACCTAGGAGTGGTGGTTAAAATTTAATTACATTCTATAAAAATTTCCATAATTGATAGTCTGTGAAAATGAAAGTTTAAAGCATTTCCCGATTGCTCTATATTCCGAGGTTTCATATTCTCCTTTTGTGAGGTTTTGTTCTTTTTTATGTTTTTGGTATCCTTGTTGATCCGATTTACCCTCCCGATCCCTGAAGCCACCAAATACTCCACCAACTGTCCGCTGCAAGCCGTGCACCCATTTAATAAATTGCCCTCAATTGTTTTCTCTTTTTCGGTTGCGTGCATCACTGCACCACCAACGAATTATACAAACCGAGCCACCCAACCCAACCCAACCCACCCATCATCCAACTCCTGCCTCCTCAAGTGAGGATTTTGGGAAATTATTTCCGCTTATTGTAAATGATTTGCGCGGCAGCACTTAAGCTTAAAACTAAAGTTTGTATACCCGACGCTCAGTACTGCGCTGTTCTGTTTAAATATTTCGAACGCCTTTGATTGCGCGGAAAGCTGCAATCTTGGCAATTTTATTTTATTTGTGCTTTAAGCAAATTCCGGCAAGGAAAAGTTGCCACAAAGTTATTTCATTAGCTGCAGCCGGAGCTGACACCGAGGTGCTTCACTGAGAATGAGGCTGGGGGCCTGGGTAAATGGTGGGTAGTGGGAAGTGGGTAGGTAGTCCTTTAAGAAGGATTTTATTAAACTTCAATGCTTGTTAGTTGCTTGTTGTTTGCAAGTTTTTTTCCTTGTTGATATTGTTTCTTGCACCTTTTGCAATGAAATCAGAGCGTGAGCCATTTACAGGGTAACTTTTTTAATTTCCTCGCCGTTGTCTCTGGAGTAGCTCATTCTCTTTTTATCCGTGGCATGGGATCTTTCCACAGCTGCCCACACGGTGTATACTTAATGCTCTTGTCGGCAATGACGACAAATGAAATGTCAGACTAACAGACTAACAGACTAACAGACTGACTGACTGACTGGCTGGCCTGTCCTTGCTTTATGTGCATTCCCTAAAACGCAATTTGTTGCGTTTGTTGTTCACACACAGCCGCATGGCCACACATCCACTCAGAACAAACAAACAAAATAATGGCTCGGATAACGTATGGGAAAAATAACTTTTAATTAAGACATTTGCAGGTCCAGAGAACCGACATATTAATTTTCAACTGCCGCAAACAAAACAGGCGAATGAAGATGCCACCACATCTATGGACGGACATGGCCTTCGGGCAAAAACTCTATGCAAAGTGTGTGGAACTTGCACAACAAATTGAAACTCAAATAAATGTCTATTCAGTTGCCCGGAGGAGGGAGGCGAGGTGCGGCTGCCAAGTGCTGCCTTGCTAATTGTTAGTTTTAAATATTGAAAATTGCTTAGATAAAGTTTGGCTCACATGCGGATTGTCTTACCTTGTTGGCCAGTCGAACCAATTTGTTGCCGTCTTCCGACTGCCGGCCATCGTCTCTGTCATGAGATGGGAATACAAAAGGATACGAATTCTCTAAAATGAAAAATGGAAACTTTCATCCGGCCAGCCCAGTTTTAGAGTAAACTTTCGAGATAATTGATTTTTGTTTGATTTCATTCTTTATTTTGAATAAATAAAATCAATATAAATATATTAAATACGAAAAAAATTGATATAAAATAAAATGAAACTATGCAACACAATATGACATATATAAGATGGTTATATAAAATTCTGCTCAGCCGAAAATTCTATCTCCGACTGTGTAGCAAAGGCAGCGGTGTTTGAGTCCTCGGGCGTTGGTCTCGTCCTTGTGGCGGAGGAATATTTGGTAGTCCATTAGTTGCTTCAGGTCCAGTGGTCCCCAATCTGCATGTGGCTTGGCCGAGTTGCTAATCCGGCACTTCAGCGAACCCTTCGGCTGCTTGTAGTTGGCGTGGCAGGCCCAGTAGAACAGCTGCCCAATTATAACTCCAGAGACACACCAGCCAAAAACTAGAGGGAAATAATGGTCAGGGTCTTGGATAGAAATCGGGGGGATATCTCACTTCTATAAGGCAGTGGAAACTCTTGGCCATTGTAGCTCAGAGGACGCATTGTCAACAAGGTATAGACCAGGATCACCATCATCACCATGGGAGTTACAATCGACCAGCAAATGCGGTAATATTTTGATGTCTTGATGTTCAGCATGTACTCAGCATCTTGGCAGAGACGTTTGGTGCCTTTAAAGTAAATAAAAATAAACTATGAAATTAAATTTATTCGGATTACATTTCTTACATTTTCCACTCTTTTCTAGTTCTTTAAATTATAACCACAAAAGCCATTCTAGTAACATAAATATTTACCAACCTTGCTTTCTAAGTAAATAAACTATATTCTCAAGAAAAATGAATGCAATATTGGGTTTCGAGATTTAAACATTTTTACTAGCCATTCACTACTCTTCTTCTCAATGGGAACTATATTCGTCCAAAACAATAATTATTAAAAACAGGTTAAAGACTTCTTACCATAAATCCATCCGACGGCAATCAGCTCAAAGATGGCCGAAACCAAGGAAACAAAAGTAACGCCATGGAAGTCCAGCAGGGTGATGATGTGCTGTCCTCCGGGAGTGATGTAGACCAGTCCCACCAGAAACCCAATCAGGGAGAGGCACACCACTATCATCCAGAGCTTGAGGTTCACAAACTGATCTTTCAGAACGGTCATGATGCAGCTGACCATGCCCACGTTGCTGCCGACGCCCAGCATAAAGAGCATGGCGAAGAAGAGCAGCGAGAAAATCTGGGGCATCACCTTGAACTTGGCAATAGCCTCCGGGTAGGAGATGAAAGCCAGGCCGGGACCCGCCTTCACCACGCTGGCAATGTCCTTGGTGCCAGACTCGTGGGCCAGGTTGCCAAGGATGCCGAAAATGATCACTCCCGAGAGCAAGGAGGTAAACGTGTCCAAGGTCGTCACAATATTAGCGTCGCGGTAGACATTGTGCCCGAATTTGTTGTACGAGGAGTACATGATGATCACTCCGAAGCAGACGGCCAGGGAGAAGAAGACCTGGGTCACGGCATTGTACCAGACCACTGGTTCCAGTAACTTGTCCCACTGGGGAGTCAGAAAGTACATCACTCCATCGTAGGCACCCGGTAAAGTCACGGCTCTGATCAGCAGGATGAACATCACCACGTAGGGGAACAGGGCCAGAACATACGCTGCTTTGCCGGAGCTCTTGACCCCTCGGATGATGATCAGGGTTACTGTCAGCCAGGACAGAGCCAGCATCAGGGTCAAGCTGCCACTGGGATAGCCGATTCCATCTGTTTCCAGGGAACTGGTCTCATTCAACACGATGCGCTGCAGATAGAGCTGGCTGGATGAACTGAAATTCCTAGACAGGGATCCTTGAACACCATCCTCAGTGGAGGCGGCACTCACACACCCATCTCCCCACTCCGGGCGGCAGTAGCTCCACGGCAGCTCCGCCGCAAAGGAGTCGAAGAAGTACCGCAGGGTTAGAGCCATCACAGAGGCATAGTATGTGGCCAGAACGCCAAGGGCCAGGAGCTGAGAGTAGCCCACACCTGAAAGGTCAAGATGTAAGTAATCTATTCAGAATCCTCCAGCCTAGGGTCTCACCTCTCATGAGCGGCGCAAAATCAAAGACTTGCACAATGCCACGGCTCGAGAACTGTCCCAGGAGCATCTCCATGTAATAAATGGGCTTTCCCACCACAAACAGGACGATCAGGTAGGGGATCAGAAAGGCACCGCCTCCATTCTCCAAAGCCGTAAACGGGAAACGCCACACATTGCCCAATCCGACACTCAGGGCGATGCAGGACATCAGGAACTCCAGGGAGCTGCCCCAGTTGTCTCTGGCCTTCTGGTCCGGCGACAGCTCAGACAATTCCAAGACCGTGGGCAGCGTGGATGGCTTTAGCAGCGCCTCCCCACTGCTGCCACACTGAAGAAAATAATGGTATTGGTTTTAAAATACTCCTACAGGAGAACTTACAGAACTCACCCTGCTGGTCTCCAGTTTCGAGAGGTTTCCGTTCGCTGGGGTCTCTGCTTTCAAATCTTTCATCGTAGTGCGTTGCTATGGAAATCAAAAGAATCAAGATGGGGAATCAAAACATTGGCGGCAAGAGTCGCGAATACTCAGACGCTTCTCGAATTCGCATTCAAATTGGCGTCAACGGCGCTTATTTTATTTATGTTATTATTTTGAAATCGAAAACGCTGATTTGAAGGCGATACCGACACGAGCCTATTCGTCTGCAGCTGGCGGAGTACATATTTCGATCAATTTTCCGGCTGATGCAATAATTTATAACGATTTCTACATATATGCGACAAAGGTTTATCCAATTGATCGGACCAATTGTTTTCCAAGGCACTAACCTTTAATTACTTTACGGTTTCTCGGGTATTCAACTTGGGATTGAATTTAAATTTCTACTAACTATGTAACTTTCGTGTCTCTTCATTAAAATATAATCATAATCCATACCTTTCAAGTACTTCTTGACGTGGATGAGGTAGACGTGATTTTGTAGAATGTTATCAATCGGCACCATGGACACAAAAGCACAACGTTTATAATGTTCACAACTAATAGTTTAAACTAAAATGTAACCGATTTCGGTAAAATAATTCACTTCGACACTGTCTTGTGCAATTATTGCACAAATTTCGATTGAAAACAAATCAGAAACAGATGAAACAAGACACCACCGACTGGGAACCGTTTCTTCCAAGATCCACTTTGATCCGCGTTTATCAAGCCCTGCTAGTTGTGTTTCTATTCCGAACTGTCCACCTCCACGGCTTGGACAAAACTGTCTGGAGAGAATCAAGGGATCCATTACGCCTTTTATAGAACCTCCCAGGCGAAGCCCGACTTGGCTCAAGAGAGAAGTGAGAGTTACGACACGGAAAAAATATATTCTTGGTATTACAGAAACAAGGTTCTCTTTATTAGATATTTTTTATAAGTCTTGTATAATATATATTTTATTAATTATTTTTTTTTATCAAATATAAATAATTAATAGACAAATTTTCTTTCAGTGCTGGCGCATCTTTAATTTAACTGATTGACCGACCAGCAAAGCGGATTTGAACGGTTCCAATTCTTTGATTTGTCCGCCTCAAGTGCTTAATTAAAATGAATTTTTAGCCTTGTTTGCTTTCAAACAACCTCCTTGATTGGTAATATACCTCCAGACGAAGTTCAAGGCCCTTAAATGAAGAAAGAATCAAATTAAATATTATTAAACATTTATTTTCAATCGATTTGCGAATTTTAATTGATTTTTTGAAGTTTCCTCAAAACCATTGCCTACTTTGCGGCATTCGCGCATTGGGCATTCAAAAGGTAAGTGATATAAAACGCAATCGTTTTTACGATCACCTTAGTAGCACTGTCATAACGGATATTTAAATTATTTCATAAATAAACACTTCTTAACTAATATCGCGTAAGCCCATTTAATTTATTTTGCCTTATACAGACGAATATTGGCTTATTTTGTTGCTTATCGTGAGTGTATAACTCTTTATTTATGCGCGTCCGTTGCTGTGTACTTTCCTTGCCTTAAATGAAAGCCAAACAAGAAGATTTATGGAGATTAGAATCAAAAGACTGCAAGCTTCGTCAGCGCTTATCGAAGATCCCAGCAGAATGATAACCTTGAGAACAATATAGCCGGCTTTGTGCTATCAAATTGGCACGACTTTCTGCAGCTTCTATATGAATATGAAGCAAGTAAAAGCATTAAACTCATCCAGCTCATTGCAAACAAACAGCTGAGGTTATCATGAAAACACAATAATTGTTTACAGAAATCAAAAATGGACAACCTGAGAACACATATATCTATATGAAATGGATTGTTTTTATAGGAAAACCATTATCTTTTTATAGATGGCTTGTTAGAAATCAATATGTTATGGTTATTCCCTGGCAGATATGATAATCTTTTTGTTGATTAAACTGGTATTGATATTTTTTCCACCATGTCCCCAATATTAGTGGGAGTTGGCCAAGTCATTGGCCTAAAACCACCACCGCACGGCTTGGTGGTTTTGATAACCGCATTACCCGACTGGGCCTAACCACTTATTTTTACATAATTCGCAGCGCTTTATTTGATGCCTCAGTTGGAGAGCTTGTTGGCGGCAAAAGTAGCGAATTTCCGCTAATAGTTCGTGTCAACTTCCCCGTCAAACACAAGGCAAGCTAATGCAAACACAGCCCTCCCCAAAATCTGAGAACCTCTGCCATGTAGCCGGCATATTAACAATAAAAACAAGAAATGTCTGGGGCCGGCAAAAAAGTTGTGTGTCATTCCAGGCGAATAATTTAGCATGTTGATGAGGCCGAAAACGAGACGGAAAGTTTGAATAGTACGGGATTCAGAACAAAAGCCAACAAACACCCCGATTTTAATATCTACTTTATGTTACTTGACGGGATATTGTTCTCTGATATCTCCCTAATATACATGCGTACGTGTATCTGGCTATGAATAGCTATTTGTTGTCTGCCACTGAAGTGGCAAGATAAGCCACTCTCGCTCAGGTGGCTGGAAATCAACTGGAACCGGAACGATTCCATCTGGTAATAGATTCTAAATGCTAGATCAAATATTATCAAATATGAGGTGAGCCACTGAAGGTGTTACCTCGAAGTTAGGTTTGTTCCTTGTTATTTCCCTTTTTCATTACAGTGAGAATGCAATTATGTGACCGTCCTTGGAGGTAATTATAGAGCCTGTCTGCATTAGGTGCCGGACTTTGTGTCCAACCCATGTGACCAATAATAGATTATTAAAAATTATTGGCAATTATTTACGGTGATTCGAATAATTCAAGTGTCTCGCCCGGCTGTGATTTGATAGCTACTGTCCGTCCACGCCCAAAACATGATAAGGCCAAGAGCTGAATAAATAATCTCGAGAATCAGCACTCGAAGTGAAGTGGAATTTCCCATAGTGTAATCTAGGATTTGGTTCCACCCTCGGAAAATCACTCGGGTATCACTGTGCACATACCGAACCTACTGTATTACTACATTGGCCAATATCCAACCTCCACAGCCGCCACAGCGAATGCCCATGTTTTTGAAACCTGTCGTCGCCTGGGAAACTTGTTTCATCTGTGCTCCCTGTTGCCTGAATTCCAGGTGATCGAGCTGGGGCTCAGGTGCGAGTGGTTGGCTCAGAATCTGCAGGCCCCTTCTTACTCCAATATATTACAAACATTGGCCCAGAACCAGGAACTATGTATGCTAATGCTAATTAATAATTACATGGTAATGTTGCAAATAGATTGCGATGGGAATAAGTTAAGGTACAGATAGTATCTCCATTAACATAAATATAAATATTTTAATGCAGACAAAAAAAAGGTTTCTAGAACATCGAGTTATTTTCCACTTCTGCTTGTTGACTTATAAAATTTATGTAAATTTTGATAGACCCATTTCTCTCCGTGTGGCTCCTGCTCCTAAGACAAAGAAAGGCCCAACCGGACTCGCGATAACGCTTCGCGATCGCAGCTAAAGAGAGCGGGGATCTAGTCACTGGGGGCTATAGACCCGAAAGAGAGTCAGTCGCTGGGAATACAAAAATTGCTCCCGCCACATATGGATGCTATATAAATTGGTGCGTCCGCGGGCACAACATTCAGTCGCAGACCGCACTAGACCAGACCTAGATCATCATCCTAGCCAGTCGTTTGAAGACGAGTGGGGTAGCAGTCCAAAAATAAACCAAAGTCACCGAAGCAGCCGTAAAAAACCAACAAATCTCTGCCAAAAAAAAACTGAAAATTAATTTTCCATTTAGCGCGAATCGTATCGATGAAGTGACACCGTGTCGTTGCGTGGAAATTGCGTAGTTGGCTAGCCCGGAAAATTGTCAGCCCAAAAAACATAACATATCTTTCATGTCTTGCCAAAATCTTCGCAGCGTTAAGGCCAACGGAGTAAACAGCTGCCGCCGTATTCATAAAGCGGCAATGTCAGCAATTTAACGCGAAAAGTTAAGTGAAAAACAAAGCCATCGGCGGTAGAGTATATAGTGAAAATATTTCAACACAAATAAATTTAAAAAAAAAAGCAAATATTAAAAACTTGCACAAAGTCATTGGACAAGAGTGGAACAACTTTTTCGGGACAAACAAACATTCGACAGAGGTTGGAAAAATTGATTTCGTTAGCCTTTCGCCAGCACCAACTGGATGGGTAAAGTTATGAGAGTAAATTCGTTACCGCCGCCCACAGCCCACAACAGCCACGCCCACTCTCGCTCCAAGCAACAAAAGCAGAAACAATTGAAGTTGAAAAAAATCGAAATCTATTTTATGTTCAGCAATCTGTGCAAGAGAAAAACTTTAACGGAGTATAATTTATTGACACTAAAGCGTATCCCGGGAAGTGAGTAATTAATTCCAAAAAGTGACAGTGATCATAGAGATTCAATCAAAACAAATCAATAATAAAAGTAAACAAATCAAACATTAAACTAAAATCATACAAAGCTTAAGAACCATTGTTTTGTGAGTGAGCGTGGACTGTTGGAGGATCAAAGGATTTTAGGCAACAAGCAGGTAAGTCTTAAAAAGACAATGGCATTAAGTACTTAAGTTAAGCATTCAAAGCTCCCTTTGTGTTAAGTATTTCTTGTAACTAAGATCCCATAATTATACTAATAACACGGTTCATGCCTGCGCACAATAAGAGGATCAATTACGCTCCAATGGATGTTTAATTAAATTGCCTATATGTAAGGCCCCACTGATAAAGAGAGTATCATCCACCACAGCCGGTTCACACCCCCACAATAAAGTAATATGCATTTTAAACAGTACAACCTTAATTGCAAAACTGTTTAATCGCCCAACAAAATGAGGCAACAATGGAATGCCGCTTGGAAGACGTGTGAATTTTGAATTTTGATGGGCTAACGGGGAGTGGAATGCAAATCACTTCCTCCTAGACCTAATCAAAGGGGGTGGGCATCGAGTAAATCCCCGAAATAACCTTGACCCCAATCAGAAAAGAATGATTCACTCAAAAAACACGTCAAGAGTTGTCAACAGCGAAGCGCTTATCAAGTGACTTCCTAATAGTAACAACCAATTAATGCCAAGCGGCGCCTTAATTAATTTGAAAAGTTCATCTCTTGATTTGAGCTTGAGTGTTTTTTTTTTTTTTGGTGCCTGGTGTTCGGTTGGTATTTATTTATACATTTATTGACCTAGTCTGAGCCGATTTCTGATTACGGACCCCGTGCTTCTGCGAACACTCATGCATATTCAGGCCGAAAACTGCCGGTCATCTAACCCTTGGCCAAATCTATCGGCCCAATATTACAGGATTGGGTGCCTTACAGGCCTTACAATATTTTCCATTTGGATGAATCCACCCACATACTCAAAACTGATCCGCAACTTGACTCAATTGAATGACAGTCGAGCCGCCGGCGTACAAATTAGATGTTTTGTATTTTAAATTTATTCGCCGCTTTTATTGTTAATTTATTATTATTCTTGTTGTTGCGGCAGATAACAAGATTTGGTCAATGGCTCAAAGACGGCACTCGGACGAGCCAGACTTGAGTCTTGGCGCTTGGGGGATAGAGCGATAGTGTAGAGAAACCCGGAGTCTCGGCGATTTTGAGACCCCAGTCGCAGTTGCGATTTGGACACGCGACGATTTGGTTGCTGGAAAGTTTTCGTGTCGGACATAAAACTGATCATAGACCGAGCTGATCGCCGCACAAAGATACAATTGAACCCAATATAAGCCGCTTGAACCCTAAATTGGCAAAAGTGTTTCTTCGCAATAATTCGAAAATGTGGCTAATTGTTAAATTCAAACAGAAGTGAATCTAATCATTGATCAAGTGATAAATACTGAATACCTGGTGACTGACTTTGTAAATTGTGATATTAGTTAGCTAAGATCTAAAGTAAGTAGCTCTCAGCTCAATCTAATTCCAAACGAATGGAATTTTCTTTTATTGCCCCCCTTACCAGAATAAATTTTTATGGGGATTTCGGGTCTGTGAACCCATTCCAGAGCTTCGATTTCGCCAAACCCGCGATAAGCCAAGCCAGTCGCACAATTCACTTTCGTTTTTCTCTCGATGCGATTGAATTTGTTTGTAAACAAGGGTTCGCACTTTGTGTGTCGCAAGTGACACAAATCGAGAGCATCAGTGCAATTGAATTGAAATTGAAATTCATATTCACATACTATATGTTCTGCCTCTGCGGCCCCCCAGCTCAATTAATCAGCGATCTTTGGCGCTTCTTCGACGTGCCGCACCAGATGTTTCTAGTTTATCGGTTCAATGTCTCGCCGAGCCCTACTTGACATGGGAAAACATCACGGACTGCATTTTATTATCTGGTTATTAAAGATTGTGGAAATAAAACAACATGTGGTAAATTAGACATTAACAAGAATTCCGAAATTATGGGATTCATTTTGATTTATTTGCCATCAATCATGATATGATATCGATAGTTACTTTCATAGGCCCACAATATAAAAATAATATTTTTATGAGACTAATCCCCCCCTTATCCTTTTCAGAACCAAAAAATCCTTGAATAAAAATGGTTGGAGTCACGGCCGATGCCTCGAAGGCGGACCAGCTCTCCTCGGCTAAGAACCCGATGATCAAGTACATGCTGAAGACCCGCGAGAACCATGCCCGCGAGCAGGAGCAGGACTATTCTCACGTCTTCCGCCGGAAGACGCGCTTCGAGATGTTCCGGCTGTCGGCCATTGCCATGGCCATCGAGTTTGCCTACGCGGCGGAGACTAGCTTCGTGTCCCCCATCCTGCTGCAGATCGGGGTGGACCATAAGCACATGTCCATGACCTGGGGCCTGTCGCCCCTGATTGGATTCTTTGTGTCGCCACTGCTGGGCAGCATCAGTGATCGCTGCAAACTCAAATGGGGTCGCCGGCGTCCTATTATTTCGATTTTATCCTTTGGAATCCTGTGCGGCTTGATATTGGTTCCCTATGGCAAGGATCTGGGACTTCTACTTGGCGATGCTGGCTACAGCTATGCTGATGCAGCCGCCTTCAATATATCCCATGCCGGAGACGGGTCGGTGGCTGCTCTGGTTGCAGAAGCCCCCAGTGGACCCTCGGCCTCCGACTTCAAGTTTGCGGTCATCCTCACGATCCTGGGCATGGTGCTGTTGGACTTCGACGCGGACACCTGCCAGACCCCGGCTCGCACCTATCTTCTGGACATGTGTGTGCCTGAGGAGCAGCCCAAGGCCATGACCATGTTTGCACTCTTTGCTGGCTTCGGAGGCACCATCGGCTATGCCATCGGAGGCGTGGACTGGGAGACCACGCACATCGGGAACTTTATGGGCGGAAACATCCCCACTGTCTTCACTCTGGTTACCATTATTTTTGTGATATGCTACCTAATCACGGTGACCACCTTCCGGGAGATCCCCTTGCCCCTGATCGAAAAGGACGAGCTGCTGAGACCACTCTCCGAGAAGGCCATCAAGAAGGAGCTGAAGAAAAACAACAACGCCATCTACTACATCCAAGAAACCACGCAGTTGGAGCTGCAAATGGCCAGTGATGACCCTAAGAAGATGGAGGCTATGCAAGGCAGTTACCAGAACGGCTACTCCCCGGCCCTGGAGAAGCCTAAAAAGACGCAGGATGTGGAAAACCAGTCGGACGCGGAAATGGACGCTCCTGTCAGCCTGCAGGCCTATCTTAAGAGCATCTTCATTATGCCCTATTCCATGAGGATGCTGGCCCTGACCAATCTCTTCTGCTGGATGGGTCACGTCACCTACTGCCTCTACTTCACGGACTTTGTGGGCGAGGCGGTGTTTCACGGCGATCCGGTAGCTGCTCCCAACTCCGAGGCGGCTCTCAACTACGAGGCCGGAGTTCGATTTGGATGCTGGGGCATGTCCATTTATGCATTCTCCTGTTCGATATACTCACTCTCTGTCACCAAGTTGATGAAGTGGTTTGGGTAAGTTTTCAGTCATTTTTGCTGGGCTTTGGTTTTCGTTTTCTGATAAAGCTTGTCGTTAGCTAGTAAACAATAAAATACAACAGAGATTAATACCAAATCTGAAATCATTTTAATTACATTAAAAATACAAAAACTGATATTCTTTATGACTCTTATATAATACTTCCTTAATATATTTCAGAACCAAGGCTGTCTACATTAGTGGCATGATTTACTATGGAATTGGAATGCTGGTGCTTGGCTTGTGGCCCACAAAGTGGGGTGTTCTTGTGTTCAGTACCTCCGCGGGAATACTCTATGGCACCATCTTCACAGTGCCCTTTATTCTGGTGGCCAACTATCATGCCAAAAATTGCGTAAGTGATTCAAAAACAATTTTATAATAATTATTGAAATAAATATATTTTTTCCATAGTTTGCTGTTAAGAATGGAGAAACTGTGCCCTTGAAGCAGGCTCGTGGACTGGGAACCGACGTGGCCATCATCAGCAGTATGGTGTTCATTGCCCAGCTGATTGTGTCCCTTTCCGTAGGACCTCTCATAGCCTGGATGCAGACCACCTGTGCCGTGCTCTACTTGTCGACTTTCCTGTCCTTTATGGCAGCCATTGCCGCCATGTTCGTCCTGTACGTCTAAGGACATGGCCAGATTATCGATCCTGTATGCATATAATCCATCTTGTGTCATTAACAAATATCTTACATGAATTTTACATGGCTGTAGAACATGTATCTATCAGATAGCTGTGTATCTTTGCCTACTTTTTGGCAGTATCTGCGACTGCACTCACAATGTTGTGGCATAGTTTAAGGTTGCAAATGAAATTGAGCCTGTGTTCGTTTTTTTTTTTTAATTGGCTTATAAATAAAATTCTAATAAAGAAGTCCCCGAGTCCCTTTCTTGCTCCAAAGGATTATAATTTGTTCCAGCAAACAATGGACCGATGGGCGGATATTAGTTTTTACGCTCGTGCATGGCATTTCAAATGCAATTTTTAATTTCCTCGAGTGCAATTTTTTTTCCAGATGCTGCCAATTTCCTTAGCAGCTGCACATGCCTCCATACCTCCATGCGATCCTTTGGGATTCTTGTAAGTGTCAGAGACACATTTCCGTTGTCGCCTGAGTGATAAATAGCATTTAATAATTTGCCGAGAGCCCTGTTCCCTGCTCTAGTGCGAATAAAGCAATTAAATTCCCCTTTCTTCACTGGCTTTGAAGAATACTTCTTCGCTTTTGTGGAGGGCCGTAAAGAAAACGAGAATTTTGAATAGTCTAAAGTATAAACAATAATTGGGAAATAAGTTGAGAGTATATGGCTCATCGTTCCCCGAGAGCATAAGTCATTGGAGAGTCGTAAAAAGAAGGCGAATACTTGGGCAACAGTCTTAATAAAACTAAAGGAAAATAAGACAAAACACACACACACACACATACACACATCGCAATTGCAAAGGACATGAAAAGAGAAATGGGCGACAAAAAGCCAAGTTCTCATCAAATTGAAAATAAATTCTTCACGACAAGTTGTTGAGAAGACACTAGCGTAAGTATCGGCTTTAAAAACTTTGACAATCAGAAGCGTCTTCGAATGGCAAATCGAGTTGCGTTGCCCGGCACACACGGCGTATGCGTAATGCGAGCTCATCGCATAGCATGGTATGGCAAGCCATCACCCCCTATCCACTAAAGCGCAAACAAATTGAGTTTATCGGCGGCTACAAATCTACAGGAAGCACACAATCATCCATCATAAGACCCAGCCCAGCCCAGCTCAGCCCATCCCATCTCCTTTCGGTCCTTTTCCCAGTCCCATTTCGTTGAGTGAGCACTAAAAAATATTTACATTTGTCTTGAGCTCATTTCGAAATCCTGGCAAGCAATCGCTAGGGGTTTGCCGGCAAATCAACAAGCCACGTTAGTAGTGTCTTCGTTTTGCTCAGTTTTGCCTTGTTTTGGGTTTTCTGTTGGGGCATGCCAGTGTGTATGTAATAAGCCAAAATGCAAAAGCCGTCGCAAATCAACAAAGGTAAATTCATTTCAGATTTGATTCCGAGACTCTGAAAAGGGAAACACGTGCACCATTTATTCACCCGTCCTTTAGTCATATCAGCCCCCGATTCTTGATGCTGACGATCTGTGACGTAAGTCCGCCATCTCATGCGTGCCGGAAGTGCAGCCCCACTTCCTTCTCCCTTCCCATCGAAAGGAAGACGAGAAGCATATGCATTAGGATTGTTTACCTGCCGACAAGGATTGTTGGTGAGATGGGTTGCGATGTTGCTGACAAGTGTGCAGGATATTGCCGAGGCACTGACTCAAAATTTACCGAAACTGTTGCTACGATTTAAAAGGTACACTAAGAGAAAAGTGGGCACAAAAGGGGAGCATTATAGAGGCACATTTCATACCACAATTCCTACAAGAAGTGTTTGTATCATTGCTCTATTTAATCCTTACTTTGTCGAGTAACTTGCCAGGACATTAATTGCTTCTACAATGTGTTCACATGAGTATCGGTAGCTGGCTGGTTCAGTAACCCCTAGATGGGCAGCCATCACAATTTATTAAGATCGAAACGAGGCTAAGACCCCTTCAGTATCCATTTTCCCCGACACCTTTTGGCTCTGGCGCCTTCAATCATAATTTATATGCAAATTATTTTGGTATTATGCGTTGGTTTCTTTTTTCCAAAAGCAACGCTTAACTTTTAACTCTTTATTTTCCGTTTATTTTGTTTTTTATATTTTCTTTTTGTTGCTGCCGGAAGCGTGCTGGCATTTTATAAACATTTCGCTGAAATAAAAATGGCAGTCCAAGCCCGAGACGAGCCAAGAGCTCGGAAGGAGAGGAAAAAAAATATAAATGGTTTAAGGGTTTCCGCTAGTTCGCTTCGCCCCCAAAAGTGATGGCATGTCAAGTCGGGCGACATGTGCAATAAAAGGGAAATAATATGCAAATGCAATTATAAGCAACTGGCTGCGATATGAGCAAGACATCCGCATCCGCGTCCGCATCCGAGCATCCACATCCACATCCACGTCAAGCGAAACTGACGCCTGCCAAGCTCAAAACCACAAAAAGTTTTACATTATTTTCATTTTCTTCCATTTCTTTTTTTTTTGGCGCAATTTCTGTTAACTTAATTTTTATTGCATAAACAAGCGCAGGATCTGGGGAGACAGGGGAAGGACTTCGAGAAAGAACTCCTTAAAAACGATTTGATTGAAATTTGAATTTATGGCGAGTATGAATTTTTGGAGAATGATTATTGCGTTTTTAAATTGCAACACTGGTTGAACTGAGCCTGGAGCTGGAAGCTGGAATAATAGAATGCTTCGATAAACTTTTGCTGCGCAAATCAGGGAAACTAACACGAGCCATAAATTAAGAAGGCGACGCCCAGGACGACAGTGTCCCCGTTCAAACAATTTCCAGTTCCCAGTTCCAGCAGGAGCCTTGCCGGTTTGATGCGAAACTTTTGCCCGGACGTGGACCCGGACTTTTGCCCGGACTTTCGCCCCAACTGTCCGGTTGTCCGTTTGTCCGCCACTGTCCGTTTGTCCGCCTGTCCGCTTCGTCCGACTAGCAGCCAGCCTGCCAGCCAGGCAGCCTGCCTGCCTGCCTGATACATGAAATGTAATAAATTTCGTTATCTATGCATTATTTATGTCGTAATTTGGTATTTTAGCCCAAAACAGAAAAATGAAAAGCGTCGAGCAATGGCTGGCAGGCTGGCTGGCTGGCTATCCAGCTGGCAGGACGTCCAGGACATCCCATCCAGAAGCTAGGAGCAGCAAGCTGACAGCCCTGGCATCGGGTCAACATTACACATTTTCGCCAAAAGTGTGTGTGAGTGTGAGAAGACGCATAAATTACACTTGCAGCCTGCCGCACTCGTGATGTGTGCAAAATATATTTTAAATGAAATTTTTCGCCACGTCCAATGAAATTTGTGCCGCCCCCTTTCGGCTCTAGCCTCCTGCCGGCAGACTCCCCCCAATCGTGTGGCTAAGCGTTGCTAAATTGGCCTGGCCAACAGTTCACTGGCCGCTTCAATCAACTTTATGCCCAAATCTTAATATGGCAGCAGCAACATCGACATCAAAAGGTTGGATTTTTCCACTTTTGTACGATATTTGCCGAACGCATAAAAAGTAACACAAATGGTTGAATAAATTAAACTTTATTTGATGTTTCATCAATCTGCATCAGCTTTTCAGGGGTCAGGGGTTAACTGAACCACAATTAATTGGTTATTTACTGCTGGAATTTGAGTATTTGAGTTTAAATAGGGAAGCAACTACTATGGCCTTGGCCCAGTTGGTTGGCCATCGGAGGGAAGGACTCGAAACATGAGTGCACTTTGGCCAAGACTGACATTTAGAAAGCCAATTGATTTTGGCACTTTCTTGGCATTGTTTATTTTACTTATTGAGTGTCTAAGATATGCATTTGCCACAAACACACATGCTGGATGGTCGAGAGAAAAGAGAAAGCTTCAGGTTGAGTGCCAAAGGCAAAGAGGCCAAGGGGGCAAGGGGCCAAGGGGGCGGCATAAGCCATGAGTTGGCCAAGAACAAGGGGCTAAGACCGGAGAGGGTCTACAGCTCACTCTGCATGTGAAGGCGGTGTGAGGAAAATTGCATGAAAATTTTATTGGAATTTCTAGATGTTTTATATGGCAACGCTTTTACATGACTGCCTGCCACCGCCTGAGCCTGGGTCTGAGCCTCAGCATGTGCATGTGCCTCCTAGCAGGGGCGCTGATATTTTATTATTAAGGGGGCTGACTAAAGATCATACTAAGGAGTGTGTTTTTGACTAATTATGTTTGGGATAATGGGTGTCTAAATACTTACCATCTTTTGAATCATAGTTGCTTCCATCTTAAAGATCTATGATTCTATAAAAAAAAGGGTTAGTGACCCCCTTGGGACTGCCCCTGTATTCCAGTGTATCTGCCGTTGTCTTCAGTGCTCTACTGGGGGTGCTAGCAGCAGCTACTTGAATTTCGCCTCAGATGCACTTACGCAATGTTTTTCCAACATAAATTGCATTTTCTACTATTGTCAACGTGGCGTATGAATAACTTTTGCAAATAACAACAGCAGAAGCGTCGGCGGGAGTGTCAGGACTTGCCATAGTGGCAGAAGCCGGAGCTGGAGCAGGATATGGGTGGTTGGGTGCATGGAAACTCGGTTATTGGAGCTGCATCGTGCCCAAAGACATGCAATCGAAGTGCATAAACACTTGTATGTGTGTGCGGGGTATTAGTGTGTGTGTGTGCGTTGTAATTTTAGTAAGTACATGATCTTTAAATATATGTAGAAAGAGAGAGAGGCAAGAGAGAGAGGGAGAGAGAGTAGGGCAGGAACTTGGTCCTGCGGCAACATCGAAAGGGCAGATTGCTTCTGCTTCTGATGCAGCCAAGATTCTCCAGCCCTCTTCCTTTATTTTTTGTTTTTTGTTGAGGATTTTCTTTTCAGCTTCCAGGATATTCTGTGCTAGTGTGTGTAGTAGTAGTCCATGGGCTGGGAGTACTTATCAAAATGCATTTAACTCACTTTGTCATAGTCCGTAAATTTGAAATGTCATGGCGACTGTCGTCTGTCGACTGGCGTACAACCTTGTGGCTTTCATATGACATGGCACACACACCGGGCCAGGGAAAGCGGCATGAAGAAAGAAAGAAAGTGCAGCTTCAAATCTCCAAAACCGAGTCCTGCCTGTTGCTCCTTCGGCCCTCCTTTAGCTAAGTACATCGGGGAGGGGGCGGAATATACTTTCCACTGTCCAAACCGGTCCCTGCCCCAAATCCGACGCAGCAGAAAAAAAAGGAGGAATTTATACACATACTATATAGAAAAGAAATAAAGCCAAGCCGAAAACGAAAACTGGACAGTCAAAAGTCAGCTAGTGACAGCAGCGCTGGGGACATTTAAAAGCCAAAAGGCTGATAAATGAAAAAGTTGAAATGCGAAATGTGCTTGCCCTTAGTCTATTTTGTCCAGGCCGACATCCTACTCCTCCTCCTCCTCCTCCAACTACTGCCCTGTGATGACCAACATGCCATGCAAATGCTCTTTACAGTTTTTTTAAACAGAAATGTAATTTAAACTTGCTGCCGGGCAGCATGAAGCGCTGATAAAAATAAAATAAATAAATCGCGTTGCGGTTGAACTTGTGCATCGCTTTAAACCGGTCTCCTGGCTTATTTAATTTCCCATTAAACATTTGCTTAATTATTTTTTGTTTAAAGGACTGCCGGCCGCCTTTGAGCGGGTTCATTGAACAACAAAAAAATAAACTCTGTTCAAAGGGCGGGAAAAAGAAGCCTGATATGAAACAAATTTTTAAATGAAATACCCCGCTTAAACTGTCAATCGCCTCAACGCTCAATCGTTTCCTTAATTAAGCAAGTGCCACGAGTCCATTTAATGGGCCAACTTCCGGACAGAGCTGGACCGGACCAGAACAGACTTAATTTATGTCAACCTTTTTGGCAGCATTCAATTTTCTGGCATGCCGATCAGTTTTTAAATCCGATGCTCCAGGTGAGAACTGACCGCAAATAAATTATTTCTTATCAAACCGAACTAGCCGCAAAAGTTTTTCGTCCAGTCCGCCCAGTCGGTCTGCCGAGTCTCCCCATCCATTTGCAATTTCTTTGCTTTTTTGTCACACGATAATTTGTAGAAGACTGTCGTCGTAGCCGTAAATTGTCTTTGGCAGGCGGGCTGTCTCCCATGGTTCTCCCCCGGACTCGGGGTCACTCTCAGTCTATGCCAAAAAGTTTTAGGGCCAAGAACCTAGGAAGCGGAGGAGGACGGGCTCCTCGCAGATGTGGAGTGCGGGCTCGGGGTCAAATCAACAATCAAAAAGTTTCAATTTTATAAAGAGTAAATAGATTCCAACTAATTTTAAGGCTAGGAGGTATAACTTTAAGGAAAATTAACTTTAAGGAAATTAAATAGTTTTCTATGCAACTAAAAAAGTACTTGACTTTTTTGCCTAAGTTGCTTTACCAAAAACGGAAATAGTATTTGACTTAAAATTTTTGTTTTTAGTAAAACTTTTTAAAGTATACTTTTTAGTATAAACTTTAAATTGTTTAAAATTTTTATAGTTAATAAGATGGTTATCCTTTTTGTTCACCTTCAACTTACTTTATTTCCAAACCAAAAAAAAGAAACCCCTTACAAGATCCAAAGTATTGGCTTATCTCCTAAAAACTTAAGACTCCTTTCAAACTCCCAAAGCTCAAAATCCTGTGACATTTCGTACATAAACCACAGGAAAGCTTTCTAAACTTTTATCCGAAAATGAGTGCTTTTAGTTTGACTTTTATCTGAAAATGTGAAGTTGGAGGATAGCTTTTATACCTATTTTATGGTATGTGACTTGACTATATCAGCAAAAAGCTTAAATATCCTTTCCACAAATAATTTCCTCAAAATATACCGCTACTGAGGAATATAAGCCAAATATGTATGTTTCATTCATAGGATGTTAAAAAATATTCAAAATTTTAAAGAAATGGAATACAGAAACTATATTTTAGTCATGATTTGAAAAGCTTCAAAAATACAATTCAAATTTCTCTATTTAATATTCAAGAAAAAATATTTAAGAAAATCATTTTTTAGATTTTTGAAGTAACTTTAAAGAGATTTCGAGAGAAGTAGTTTAGAGTTCTTAGAAGCTTCAGCTATTATTTCCCATATACATTGTCACTATTGTATACAGTGCTGATCTCTGAAATACAGGTTTATTGAAAATTTAATAAAATAAAAAAAACTTACTACTTACAGTATCATGCCAAAAATTACTAGTCGCTCAAGGCGAAACTTGCAATGCAGCGAGAAGCACTGGAAAATCATTAGAAGCGGCTGCCATCCGGCGTCTTTTTTTCGCCTGGCGTTTGGTGTTTTTGCCACTAATTGAAATGCTTCATTTATCAAGCTGCCATTGATGCCACAGCCACAGCCACAGCCAAAGCCGCAGAATGCAGGAGCGCAGTCTGCAGCAACTGCCAGTCAGCCGCCAGTCGCTCAAAAAGCAACTTCCCCCTGAAAGGCCCTCGTCGTTTAGCAGTTAGTAGTTTCATTTACTATTTGTTTTCTATATTTTTTTTTGTGGGAGAGCACCGAGGGGTGCTTTTGCAATTTCCTCCTGCAACACGGAGACAAAAGAAAAATTGTAATGAAATTCGAAACTGCAACAGCAACGGCAATGGCAAAAGCGACGACAACTCAAAACAAGAGTAATAATGGATGAATGTGTGAATGGATGAGAGGGTTCGCTTAGAAATGTCATCTAAAATTGAAGCGAGTGAAAGGCTAAAATTGATGGATATATGGGGGATACACTGTTTATATCCAAGTTTCGGTTTCAGCCTTGATTTGTCCCACATGCATATGGATATGGATAGTACCAGCCTCAAATCGAATGCAGTTCATAAATTGCAATGCCATGCAGAGCGCGGGCGGACGAATTTCCATTTCATTTCCATTTTAATAAGAGATATTGATGTTAGAAGTGCGGATTGTGAGTGTGTGGCTCTGTTTGTCTGGGCAAATAAATTTTATTTTATTTTTAGCTCTTGCGAAAAATGTCATAAATTATCTGACATCAGCATTACACATCATCATTATCACTGGCGACAACCACTCGTACTCACACTCCATCCAGTCCCGTATATAGGGACTCTATCCGTGGTTGGGTGTTTGTGCTTGTCGTTTGCTATCATTATAATCGTCAAATATTTGTATATGCTTGAGCAATATCCTGTGAAAATGCAAAGAGCATGAAATTTAAATACAACGCCGGCAAATGGAAAAAGGCATCTGGTGGCTGCTTGTCTTCTAGCCAAGAGTGTGTGTGTGTGTGTGAGCTTGAATGTGTTTGCAGCAACTGTCAACCTTTGTCACTCAATTTGCTTGTGAAATACTAATCCAGTTAGGGGCATTGGAGCTGCTCCACCACGACTCCCACTGCCGCCTGGTTTAATCAGTGGAAATGAGTAGAGACAGCCAGCGGAAACGTGTGCGTGTGACTGCAAAATTCCATTTCCGGTGTCACATAGAGAAACCTCTTTCGCTTTCGCCTCGTTTTTCCCCTCCTGACCTCATACACCCATTCCCATCTCATTCCCGCAATTAACAAAGCTAAGCTGCGCTAAAAAATAACAATAACAATCGCAAATATACGTATAGTATAGGATAGAATGTGGCTGGGATATGGAGGATATGTCGAGGATGAGGCCGATGCCGATGCCGATGCCGCCTCGTGAGTTTATGATGACTACGCAATGAAATGAGGCCAACCAGAAACTCATTCAGCCATCAATCAATCAAAGCGCGCCTTGCTCCCTTTTCGCCTTCTCGTTTGCAGCTTGCTTTTATTATCAGTCAGCGGGAGCAGTTGGGCGGGAGCTGGGCAGGAACTGTGCTGGGGTTAGGAGCCACGGGTTGCCATTGGGGCGGCTAAGGGAGCTGCCTGGGCGGATGAGACTCAAGTCTCATCATCATCCAGCATAGGCAAATCCCCGCACGCTCACAAAAACTTGCCAAAGCAGCGCGCACAGTTTAATAAAATATTTATAAATTCTTCAAACGTAGCCCACGATATAACAACTCACTAGGGGTTGAGTCGGGTTCAGCATCGGGTTCTTTTCAGCCAGGATTGTGGGTCCTCTTTTTCGCTTTTCCTCTTTTGCACTTTGCCCGGTTTCCTTTTTTTTCGCTTTTATTTTTTTTTTTTTGAGCGCCTTTTGTTTCTGGTTTTTGTTTGGGCTCCGGGCCAGCAGCAACATTGGGGTAAGGCCAACCTGACCAAGGCTTCTTTATGTTTTTCTTTTTTTTTTTTTGCTCTGTCCATGGGGCAAGGATAGGGGGGCGCTTAGGTGTCTGCTGATATCGGGTGTCGGTCCTCGTCTATTTTTAATATTCCAGCAATGTGTCAGGTTGCAGGGCACCAGGGCAGGAACGTTAGTCTCGGCTTAATTGAAAGTGATTAAATGCAAATGGATACATTAGAGCTGCTCTGTGCATTAGGGCGAATCATTCTAAAATATCAACATTTTACTTATCTGAGTGATTTGAAAATGCTTTTACCGGCACTTCTCCTCCTGGACAGCTGGCAGGATGTTCTATTAGAAGTTTTAATTGGTAGTCTTGGTCCATTGAGACCGGCTTTTATAAATAACATGTTTTTACTCTACAGGTTTCAGAAAATCTCATTAAAATAGTTCTACAAAGAAGGGGATTTGAAGCTCTTAATATGTACTCCATTATCCTTGAAATAACTATTAAGTAAGCTTAGAAGTCTTTAAAGTCTAATAGTTTATCATACTTTTAAATAGTTTTATTATTAAAATCACTTATAAAATATTTATAAATTCTTGTTCTAAGCTTAGGTCATAGTTGACTTTCAGAATACATGTATATTTAGTTAATAATGATTTAGTTTCTCCCCAAGGGTATCTTTTTCTGGACCCGCATCTGGTAGCGCTGTCAACGCCTATAATCTGCAGAGATCTACGTGTGCCACATACACACACACACACACACACTCACTACACACTCACTATCCTACAGAACACCATCCTGATGGGATGGCTGTGGCAGCCTCATCATTCGCTCGTTTTATATTTCAACGCGCCGGGTCCTTTTCCGAGTTTTCCTGGGCCAGGCCCATTACGGCATTACAGCGTTACACACACGCCTCCACCGGCATACTAAGCAGCCGCATCATCATTAACACTACACCAGCGACATCGGCCAACTATATACCAGGAGCAGGAGCTGCTGAAACTGCTGATGGAAATGGAGATTCATCCACCGGAGCTGGAGCTTATACTTACACCTTTGTTGCCTTCGTTGCGAGCGGCATAAATTAATAAAAATTTCATGTGCCAAATAATTACAATTAACATGAGTTCTTAATTAAGAGCTCGACGCAGCTTTCCCCCCATACTCCTCTATTACCTGGTGTTTCAGCCTCCGGTTCTGCTGCTGCTGTTGCGGCTTCTGCTGCTCCTCCTGCTCTTGCTTCTGCTGTTGATGTTGTTGTTGTGGTTGTTGCTGTTGCTGTAATCATTTGCTGTCGTCCTTGTTGCCGTTAATAGGCTCGTTCATTTGCCGCCGCCCAACTCCTGTCTCAGTTCCTCATCGTCCTTTTGGACAAAACTGCCTCACCTTTAATGCAATACAACACACTCGGCTGCGCTCGGTGCGGTTCGTTAAATCGCCTCGGCTGATGTTCTTGTTGTTGTTCTTCATGTTGTTGTTGTTCCTGTAGTTGTTGTGGTTGTTGTTGTTGTTGTTGTTGTTGCTGGTAGTAGCTTTATGGACAAAACAAAGGCGTAGTCCGCCGAAGGGCTTAACCCAGGGGGTCTTTCAAAAATAAAGGATATATTCAATGGAAAAATAAATACTTTTCAGTGATTTGCCTTAAATTGTTTATCTTTTCCTTAAAAAATCATTATTTTCAAAGAAGTCTGTATCTAAACTACTCCCAAATACCCCTTATCTACGCCTCTGTCTTGTTTTTGCTGCTGGCTGCTTCATTTTCTGCCTGCCATATTTTTTTTTTTGCAAATTAAGTGTCGATATTTTATGCCCTGTTCGTTTAATTAAAAATGCCAAAGGTTAACGCATGCGGCCCACGACTCGTTGCCCTTCTAACCTGCCGCGCCACGCCACGCCACGCCACGCCACGCCATGCCATGCCACACCATTCCATGCCATGCCACGCCCCCCTTCACTGGCCTCCTTAACCGCCCAGCGACCCCATCACTCGAAGCCTGGCGTTTATGAATTTTATTTATTTTAAGCACATAACTTTGCTCGGCTTTGTGAAGTACAATCTTGTTACTGCTCTTGCTTTGGGGATTGGTTGCTGTTCCTGTTGCTGTTTCTGTTGCTTTTGTTGCAGTTTTAAGCAGCTTTGGGAAAAGGGTTAATCAAAGTCAGAGCCCAGCGACCGGGGCTAGGGGACACTCTCTGGCACTCTCTAAATTAACCCATCACAGCCATGGGAATATTTATGTCCACCGAAATGAAAAATAAAATATTTGCAAAAATTATTTTTTGGGGCGAAACCCACAAAAATGTTAACTTTTTTTAGGCTATTGCCATCCTGAATTGGTGATACTGGTCGTAACATTTTAATTTGACCACATCCTGGCATCTCTACAGGCGGTATAATGGGGGGCCGAACAGGACTATGTGGCGGCGGGAGGCGGACCACAGGGCGGCTACTTGATTTTTAATGCAAAGTGAAAGAACGCTTACCAGCTCAGGGGAGAGCCCACAAAAGTTGCGTTTTTGAGTTGAGTTCATAAAAGTTTGACACAGGTTTATTAATAGCTGCTGGTTGTTGAGCTATTCTGCTCCCTAGATCCCTCTACGCCCCCGCCCAACCCCTTCCTCCTTTCAGCTTTGCATGCTAAAACTATTTTTGGGGTTTTCACTCGCTGACTGCCTGGCTGGCGGAATGGCGGGATGGCTGGCAGCTGGAAATGAGTTCTGACAACTGGCAACTGCTCCGTGTGGCGTAATGAAGCCGGAAGTGACGCTCGTGTATAATAAAGCAAAGGACGAGCAGCAGAAATCAGTTTTATTAGAGACAAAGTCAGAAGTCAGACGGATGGGCGGGCAGGCAGGGGCGGCATCAGGCTTCAGGTACATAATAAAGTTTTAAGAGCGCACATGCGGGCCTATATAATGCATATCCTTAATGGATATATGTACATATATCCTCATACATATATGTCTGCCCACGTGTCTGTGAATGAGCCGACCATAAAACTGTCCAATGCTCGGACCCTAAACCAGAGGCACAGGAACTGCTCAGGCTGATGCTATACCAGTAGCTGAAGCTGGACCAGGGACTGGGACTAAGCATGGGCCTGTCCTGCCAGTATCCTGGCAGCGTTGTCCTGGCGCTGAATCTGACGCTGACGATGATGAAAGATCAGACAACGCCCACACCTAACGCTGCCTGACTGAAGGCTAAACTGCAGGCTGCAGAATAAAGCTGCCAGACGTGGAGGTGGTAAGTACACAGTGAGAAAAGGAGTCATAAACATTTAATTTCTAAATATAAAGAGTTTACCTTTTTTTTTTGTCCAATATTTTTATAAAATTATATGCCTACAGGATCAATTTTGCTGTAAATATGGTCTAAAACCTAACCTTAATAACTTTCTCCAAGTGCAGGCCCTCTAAAGTGAGGCAAAGCAAACACACAAAGGACACAGGACCAGGACCAACACCAGCCGTAGGACAAGAGACCACGAGCTGGAAAAGTAGAAGGAGGCAGCAGAGCCAGCTGGAGCGACAGAAGGGGGGATGAAGGACCCAGGACCGACGCCAGGACCCAGTTAAGACAGCCAACGGGCGAGAGTGAATGGCAGGCAAACACAGAAAAGGAAAAGCGGCGACTGCGAGATGTGAAATGAAGTGAACTGAAGCCAAAGCCAAAGCCACACTGGAGAGATACAGGCACGGGCAGCTGGGAAATAGGAGATGGAGCCAGGAGCTAGGCAACCTAGCGACCAACTGACTGACATAAATATGTAAACAAATGTCAGGACGACACGGCCACAGGATAGAAGTGGAGGCTGGCGATGAGGATGGGAGTGTAAATGAGATGGCGCAAAGTGTGAGCGGGAATGACTGGCTGGGACATATTTGAATGGTGGTGGAGCTGTTATTGTTGTTCAAGTGGCGACGTTGACATTTTGTGTGCTATGTCCCGAGTCCTTCTCAGTCCTATATGCTATGTGATGGTTCTGGCTCTGGTACTACTATTGCTTCTGCTGCTGCTGCTGCTGCTGAATATGAAAAATGCATGACAAACGGTCCCAAGCACGCATAGCCCAAAAAAGTATGCTTAGGGGTTTTGCTACCAAAGTGATAAAATGCCAGGAAATATGAGTAAAAACGCGCAAATAATTCAAACGCACACACACACACACAGGTACAGGTACAGGTATGTGGATATATGGGTTTTATAGGTATATATGCTATAGGGCGGCCAAACAAACAAAACATGGCAACCAGCGGCGACATCTCACAGATGCCACGAATAGAATAGGCGGGGAGGGGGGACCTAAAGGGCGATGGAGAATTCAAGGGGAGCTGGGCTATTCCATATTTGAACAAGGTGAGGCTGTGCGCTTTAATGACGTCATAACTCAAATACAACATCGCGTGCAAGGGCCGCTAACCTGGCCAACAGAGAGCGGGCGGGCGAACGGAGTCTCTCACTTTGCAGCTATCATTTTAACAAAGCTCCATCTGATTATCTCAGTCGGCAGACGCGAATGCTGTGCAGACTCTCCTCTCTCCCGACTGTAGCTCTCTCTCTCTCTGTCTCAGGCTCTCTCTCCCGCTCACACTTTTCACACCTGTACAACAATGCGTATGCTTTATATCTCCACTGTGGGAGTGGGTGCGGGTGTAGATGTGCGCCTTACGTGTGTTTGTTTACGCAGCCATATATTAGTTTTTATTATGAGACACTTTTGATTTTTCACTTGATTTATTAATGAGAATTTATAGCCGACAGGCGGGAAAAAGGTCGGATGCATCTAATGAAAGCAATGCCTTTGCATATTTATAGTATGAATTTCGGGGCCAAAGAATTATGATACTGTAACCCTCCTTCACCAGCCCACAGGCTCTAGTCTGGCTAACATGTAGTTATAGTTTCACGGCGGACAAGATAAATGTGAATGCTGATTTATAATGCTAATCCGAAAGGTTTCCCATATTTATGGGAGAATGTTGCAAATTGAATTTATAGAAGTATATGAAGGAGTTTATTAAAAAGGTTATCATTTTGAAATTCTTGAGGTTTAATTTAAAGAAAAGTTAATTTATGCGTATATAGATAATATTTATAATAAATACAATAATATTCATAATAAGACCTGAGACATAATTATAATATTAATACCATAACTAAATTTATCGATGAGCTTTGTTTCAATATTAAAATAAGCCGGATTCATCGATAAAAGCTTAACGGAAATCGAGATCTGTCCATCACCATCAAGAATGAGAGAGTTTATTCAAAAATATAATATTATAGATGATCTCTGAACAAAAAGCAACTAAAAAATCTGTTAATAAGCCAACCTTAGAAAACAAATAGCATTTTCATTATTGAATTAAGTACGACTTATCGATAAAAGCTTAACGGCAATCGAGATCTGTCTATCACCGTCAAGAATGAGAGAGCTTATTCTAAAATATTATGAACGATCCCTGAACAAAAAGCTTGAAGGCAATCGAGATCTGTCCATCACCATCAAAAGTAATAAAGCTTATAATAAAATATTAAGGATAATCCCTGAACAAAAATCAACTAAGAAAATCTGTTAATAAGCTTAGAAAACAATTTACTTTTTCAATATCGAATTAAGTGCGACTTATCGAT
Source organism: Drosophila ananassae (assembly GCF_017639315.1). Lineage (NCBI taxonomy): Eukaryota > Metazoa > Arthropoda > Insecta > Diptera > Drosophilidae > Drosophila > Drosophila ananassae. The sequence goes on from NC_057928.1 coordinate 7,479,538, forward strand.
AAAAGCTTAAAGGCAATCGAGATCTGTCCACCACCATCAAGAGTGAGGGAGCTTATTTTAAAATATTATGGATGATCCCTGAACAAAAAGCAAATAAGCAAATAAGAAAATCTGTTAATAAGCCAACCTTAGCAAACAATTCGAGGCATTCCCTTTCAATTTCACTTTTTAATTTCGGAAAGCAATGATAAGCATTCCTCAAAGAGCATCGAACCAAAAGAGACCGCATTAGACTAATTGAACTGCGGTCGACTCAATCGCAAATCGGAGCTCAAACATTTTGATTTTAATAAATTAAAATGTTACCCGGCCCACGCCCCCCTCCCAACTTGGAGATGGGGCCGGAAAAAAGGAAAATAAAACCGTTTGCGGTGGAGCTTCCTGCTGGCGGCCCCAGCTCACCTGGCCAATTAATTAAGCCGAATGATTAGGCAAATGTGAATACATATCGTGATTAGGGACGCAAAACCGCAAATTACATGGGAGAGGAGCGGATGCCGAGCGGATGGTCGGTCTGTCGGTTGGGTGGGCCGGTGTGTTGATTTTACAAAAGCCAAGGCGACGACGACGGAGAAGACGACGCCACTTTGACAAAAAAAATCCATTATGCTAATTTGTATAAGATCTTTGCCACTGCTGCTGCTGCTGCTGCTGCTTCTTCAAAGACGCCAGATATACAAAAGCAGATTTTGTGGTTCGCCTGCAATGAGGCGCAAAAACACACACTCGCACAGGGAAACACAAGGAGCCAAAAAATATAAAAAAGTAAAAAAAAAAAATAAGAAATACGAAACAAGGGAGCAGCAGCAGAAACAACAACAACAACAATAACAATGCTGATGGCAAGTGAATGTAAAAATGAAAGAAAAGGTCACGCACTGAAAGCTAAGCAGCATATAAAATGAAAATGGCGCAGACACACACACTAACATACAGTCAGTGAGCCAGAGACACGCATACTCGTACAATAACAGTAAAAATAAAAATGGCAACCGCAACAACAACAGCCGAAACAAAAAGCCCCATCCCACCAACCAAGGTGGCTGCTTTCATCCAAACTAACACATGTATTTAACCTCATATTAAGCGCAAGGCATACGCAATATGGCGTATGGCGAGAGGTGGCGAGGGGTGGTTGCTACCAAAATATAATGTTGCAACAAAAATTAAGTTGAGTGCGTGGTGCGTGGGAAATTGTTTGGTCGTAAGGTGTAAGGAAAGTGCACACAGACAAACAAACAAACAGTCACACACACACACCAACACACATGGCCAGCAACAAGAACAACAACAAGATTGAAATCTACAAAGCAAACAAGGGGGGAGGTGGGGTGACGATTTTTTGGGGCAGACACAAAAGCGCCAAACGCACAACAAAGAGAGATGGGGAGCAAGAGAGAGAGAGAGAGCGTACCAGCGGAGAGAGACGAAGAAAAGTCTGCAGCATCCTGACAGCATCAGCACCGCGCTCACTCTTACTCTCACTCTCACTCTTACGCTCTCTCTGTTTCGCGGTGTCGCTTGGCTTTTCAGGAAATTCCCGGGCAAACGCTTGCGCTGTAAGCTCTCAATGTTTTTCTTGTTGCTTTTGGCTTTGCCTTTGCCTGCTCAAACATTAATAAGTGTTGCCATTTCTGTTTTACTTGGCTCTTGGATTTTTACTTTACTCTGCTTACTTTTTTCTCACTTTTCTTTATTTTTGGGTGCGCTACCTGCCCTTTTGGGCGCTTCGCAACTTGCTGGTTTAAAAATTCATGCAGCACTGGCGAAATTATGCATACGACCCCTTGCCCCGTCCGTCCAACGTCCAACGTCCGACCCCCCCGCCCGCCGGCCCGCCATTGCTGTTTCTGTTTCAGTTTCAGTTTTAGTTGTTGTACGGTTTGAAAGTTTGCCGCGGCAGGGCCAGAGGAGCCAATTTCCACGCTAATGGCTCGTCAGCTGCTGGCCAACAACAAAGTAAGCAACAGTCAGGACCAAGGACCGCGCCCATTACGCGATTTGAGGGGGGGAGGGGGTGCCGAGGACTCGCCAAAAACCCAGAACTGACACTTGGGATATGAAAAAAATTTGTTTTTTTTTTTTGGGGTTCGGGGCTCACAGCTCTGGGAATCCTGGCTCTTTGTCGCCGCCACTTTAAAAATGCAAAATGGCAGAAAGCGAAACTAGCGAAAAGTTCTGGCGCCATTTGGTTTGTGTGTCTGTGTCTGTGTGCTTGGGTCACACTAATAATTCAGTAACAGGCCAAAGGACGAAACATGCGAAAAGCGAAAGAAACATTTGCACTTCCTGCTCTTTTGAACAGGACTTTTTTTTGCTCCCCATAGCATAGCATACTTATGGGCGGGTCGGTCAGTAGCAGTAACAGCAGGAACAACAGAAAAAAACGTCGAAAAATGTGCCAACTAAAATGATATTTTTTCCCTGTTTTGTTTTGCTCTTTTCGCTTGTGTTTCTGTTTTTAGCCAGTTTTTTTTTTTTGTTGGCCATCTTTAGCTTCATTGACAGGACTAACAAAAAAAAATGTTGTTGTCGCCTACATTTCGTGTGCTATTCTCCATTTTTTGTCATGGCTGTGTGTGTTTTTGTGCTGTGCACATGCATTTTTCACCATGTCCAGCTGCTAAGTGCGCGCCAAGGCGTTCATGTCCTTGCCACGCCCACCCATCAAGAGCCGGCAGCTGGCACTGGCAATCCCGTGCTGCTGCCAGTGCTATGATCATCATGAAATTGGTATATGAAACGGGCCATGTCGGAGTTAGGTGTATGGCACATTAAAAGATGGCCCAGAACCGGCAGCCAACACATGCTGGGTATCTCTCTCTAGGTGGGTCGTGGGAATAGGCAAAAGGCAATGGAAACGGCAAAAGGAAAATGGGAAAACATCCTCTCAACGCCTTCCTATCCCTTGCAGAGAGTTGGCACTCACATGGACATAGAGACACATTTATTGCTTATGCTGCACAGTGGATAGAAGAGAGTCCTTTTATATTTCAATTAATTTTTTCAAATAAAACAACTATTTGTCATGGTCTTTGAAGAGCCTATCCATTTTTTTTAATTCTCCAAAGATTTCTGTAGTTAAGTCTTGCAATTCATTGAAATGTAAATTAAATCCCCGCCGAAACACTTGCCAAATATTCTCCTAATCAACTCGCTTCATTTTGAGTTAAATAAATTATCTCCATTATGGTATAGTGGCGGGGAAATTTGTATTCCGATCAGAGGTCCACTGTCTTCGGGGCTAACTGTGTCCTGTCGCAGCTCTGCTCCGGCTCCTGCTCCTGCTCCTGCTCATGCTCCTGCTCCTGCTGTTTTACAAATGGAAATATGGCAGGGCACGCCCCTTGTGCCGCCTTCCCAACCATTACCAACACCAACACTGTTGCTGTTGCTGTTGCTGTTGCTATTGCTGGTACTGTTGGTGTTTTTGTTTCGCTTTTGTTTCGAACATTGTCGTTGTCGTTGTCGTCATTGCCCCTACTGGCCCAGTCCCAGAAAAAGGCATTGTTGCGGGGCTGGCCCCGATTGTCGTTCTGCGAACGCCCCGAGCATAGACAACTTTAATGAATTTCCAGCGCTTCTCATGTGGCCCCAGCCCCAGCCCTCCATACCAGCCCGCACCTCAGCCTTGGATGCTACCAGAGGCAGAGTAATCTGGCGCAGTGGCGGCAGGAGACGGGGCGACGGTCGACAAGGGAATAAACCGGGCCAAACAGAAGGGTTAAATAAGCGGTTAATTATGTGTTTAAAATTTCTGACATGACGCAGTGCAAATTATTTACTCGCATTTTATTTTTAGCGCACTCTACTCTACTGTGCTGTAACTGCTTTTTCCTGGCCCGCCCTGCGATTTATGGCCATGCAAAATGGTCGGCTCCCGGCTCTGTTCCATAGTTCCATAGCAATTTAGATACATAAATTTAAAACAACACCAGGAGCGAAGTAACAAAAGAAACAACAACAACAGCAACAGCAAAGCGGATGAAAAACAAAAACTGAACTAGGTGGCGTATACGTAACGTGAACGCAGGCAATCGGCCATGACGTATACGCAACGTGTGCTCCACGACACGTAAAATGAACAGCGGCAAGTGGCAAGCGGCAGGCAGCAGGCGGCAGGCGGCTAGCGGCAAAGCCCTGGCCGAAACTTTTGCAAAAGTATTTATCTTTTTAGGTCAAATTTGTAGCTGGCATTACGTTTTATTTGTCGATGGCCAATGGCTACGGTCGCGGTCATTTTTCGGCCGTAGCCATTTTTTTTATTCAACGCTTTTCAACTTTCCACTGCCACTCTGCACTGGTGACCACTTAATTTGTCCTTGGGCCGCCGCAGTGGCTGTGGCAGTGGCAGAGGCAGAAGCAGAAGCTGTAGCAGCAGCCGCCCCAACTAGCGGCAAGTGTAATTAATAACTTTGTTTGCATAAGTGACCCGAAAAAAGAGCAGAACCGAAAAGAACAGAAACGAAATGAAACAAGACCAAAAAAGGAAACGAAATAAGAGAATCCGCACTGCCCTGAAAGAGAAGAAAGTCAAATAAAATATATATGTATACATATATATATATAAAAATAAAGGAAAATAAATAAATAAAATGAAAGTAGCTGGCGGAATGAATTTTCCTCTGGCCTCGCAAAAGTATTCCCAAAGATATACACAAGTATATGTAAAGTTACCCAATTAAGAGTGACATTTTCAGGCGGCTAAGGAAATATTTAATATTTGTTAGCGGCAATAGGTCTCCCCCTCCATCAGTCTATCTCCTTCAATGTGGCAGCCTCTGTTGCCCTCGTTGTCTGCTTTCAGACCAATTAGTATGCCATATGGGGGCTTCCGGCAGACCCTCTTGCATAAACAATATCTCGGAAGGCAGAAGGAAACAATTTCCCCATAATTTAGCTTCAAGTTGAAGATGCTACTGCTGCTGCTACTGCTGCTGCTGCCTTAGCAGTCGTCGATAATACAGATTATGGCAAAAATATGCAAAACAGCACCAAATATCGTTGCGAATGAAAACAAATGCCAAAACGAAATCGCACAGCAGCCAAAGGAGCCAAAGGACCAAAGAAAAAAAATGTAAAGAAAAGAAAGCAGAGCAACTAACGCGCAGTATTCAAGGCGCATTCAAATGAGATAAGGCAGCATTTTTTGGCAGCAGCCGCATGCATGAGTTCATGTGTGGGAGTGTGTGTTAGTCAGTGTGTGTGTGTGTGGGCTTTAGCTTTGGGGTGTGCGTGCCCCATTAGACGGCAGCCAGCAATTGTACGCAGTTACGTTTCTATTAAGCCAAGCAACATTCACATCCCGCCTTCAGCTTCCCACCATCCTGCCATACTGCCATCCTGCCGTCCTACCTCCTAACTCCTGCCTCTGAGCTCTCATTCTCGTCCTTGTCCAAAGCCAACATTTTTCGGGCGCATAAAAGCAAATGGAAACAAGCAACAATGCTCCAGAGCCAGAGCTGTTGAAATGCCAAACCAGCGGGATATCCAGTGACTCGGGATATGCCTTCCACAGCTGAGAAGTATGCTGCATTCTACACTTTATTATTCAAATATTTAAACTAAGTTTTGTATAAATTAAATATGTTACAACAGCTAACCCTAAGTTCATTTAAATAAAATATCTATTTAGGAACTACAGGGTATGGATAGTCTAGACAATTCGCACCAAACTGCGAATGAAAAAGCAGCGCTCGCAAGCCACACCGACTAAAGGCGGGCGTAAATGGAAATTGTGTGCTTTGGCTGGCATTTTTCGGTTGGCAATTTCATGCGGCGTCTTTAAAACGCCATATATTGCTGTCACAGTCACAGTATAGAATTCGCAGGCTACATCCTCATCCGCCACCCGCAATCCTCCACCCACCATGCGCCATCCGCATCCTCATCCGCATTCACATTCACATTTGAAATCACATTCACCGACGAAAAGAATCGCATAAATCGCGACGAACATTTTGTTTGGCTGCCTGACGTTAAGATTTCCGTTTAAATAATTCAAAAATTTGCCGAAATGACAAATTACGCGACTCTGCATGTGTTTCATTAATTTGACGCAGCCAGGCAGCCAGCTCTCAGGGAGTGAGGCTTCAGACAGAGCCTTAAAAAGAGCCAGGATTCCACACATACACACACGTGCCGAAAGCCGAAAGCTGAAAGCTGAAAGCGGAAAAGCGGAAGAGCGGAAAAGCGCTGCGTGGCATTTCATTTTCATAAATTTTGGGACCGCCACAGCGACAAATGACAACGGCAGACTCAATCAATTTGCGCCCTTCAAGGGACATGGGGCAAGTGGCAAGAGGCAAGTGGCTGGTGGCCATAACTGGGCGTGTGTGGGTGTTAGTCTGACTGTGTGTATGTGTGTGTCTGCGGCTTACCCATATTGCTTTACGTGCCAAAATTTATGCTTATTAAAAAAAATCAGCAGTGCGCATCGAAAAGTCAACTTGGTTGACATCGTCCTGGCAAAGGACTGGTCCTGGCCCTACGCTCGCAGTTCACTTCTCGCAGGACTCTGCCTTCCACATCATTGTCCTGTGGCCACAAAATGGCCGCCTGGATGTCCATTTGCCAACTGGTTTTGTGTGCTAACTCTCCGTGTATAGCGAGGACCAGCGAGGACATGTGTGTGTCTGAGGCCGGTCCCCGAACGGAAATGTATTTAATGGCTTGCGATATATATTTTAAAAGCCATTACTGCATATGACAGCAGGAGATACATTGGGATTGCCGAGATATCGCGTCATTTAAATCTTATTCGATTCATCGTTTTAAGCTGGCTTTAATCATTAATTGGCTTGCCTCGAAAATAATGCAATAAAATGGAATAAATGTCGATCGAACACCTGAGGTTCGAATAATAGAGGTCTTCGGGGATGAACCAGTTTAAGCTAAAGCTATGGGCTTCTAGCAGATACTTCTAACAGTTTATTTGATCCTATCCTTAGGATAGCCAATCCACAAAGTACTTAACTCTCCCATCTCCTCCTGATTACAGCCTTTCATTAATAATATTTATGCTGTCAGAATGATTCAAAAATATTATTCACTCGCAGTGCCATCAATTCCGACCACATGTACAGGTGTATTTATTATTAGTAATTATATGCTGATCCCAATTTAATTACAGCTGAGCGCACCGAGATTATGATGTAATATTTGTGATAGGGCCGCCATCTGGGTGTTGGGTGTGTGTGTGGATTACATATGCCAAACATCAAGTTCAATTTCAGTGATGAGGCAGCTGGATAAAATGAAGTTTGCCCAGTCAAAATTTGCTCAGTCATGGGTAAACAGATTTGACCATCAACTGCATTACGCATACGCCATGAGATCCAGTCAGTAGTCAGTAGTGCACTCTATGCACGCCAGCCCTGTGCTTGCAGCTCAGCCCTCGTGTGTTACTACTAATACAGTGCTTCGGTTTCACCGCCCCTCAACCGCCTATCCACCTACCCTATCCTCCTGGCCTGTCCTGTGTGTGTAAGTGTGTTGTATCCTGACGATTTAGCTGATTTATGTTGATTTGTGTGCGAGAAAGTTGGAGGAGCAGTGGGAGGCAAAACGATTCCCGGTTGTACACAAAAGCGCACACACGCACCAGCGTCCCAGCGAAACAGTTGCGTGTGCTTATAACCAAATCCATATATACACACATATACAGATAGTCCTTTTGCAGGACTTCTGGAGCAGGGCAACCAACTGAGACCTACAACAACTGTGCCAGCAGTGCGATACCGAAAAGCTCTCCGTCGCCTCTCGATGCCAAAATCCCGAAATTCCAAAAAACCGAACTCCCAGCCAGAGACCGAGAGAATGTCCTGTTCCTGTGTTTGAGTGGCAATGCTCGTCGTGTCCTGTCGGCAACGGTCGCACCCTGAATTTTCGCGGCTTCGTGATGTAAGTGCCACTGTGCCAGTCGGTCTCCGGTCTCGGTCTCCGCAAAAAAATCAAACACGCCCGAGCTGAGTCCGTGAGCGAGTTGAGTCGAGTCGAGTCGTTAACGCCGAGCGGATCGGAAAAATTTTTTGCCACAAGCCCAGGCATAGATACATTTTCCACCCAATCTTTTTGGTATGGCAAATGGCGATTAAAAAAAAATCAAAACAAAAATCTCCAAAAACCGATTAAAAGAATTTCAAACAAAAATTAAAAAAAAAAACCCGTGCAATCGACAGCTGACCCCAATAAATTAGCGAAGCCCGAACAAAAAAATACACAAAATCAAAGAGAATTTTTGGCAAACGCGTCTCGGGAAAAGGCGTAACATTTGTGGGTGTAGAGAACGCGAGTGTGTGAGTGACTACGAGTGCGATTGCGAGTGTGAGTGTGAGTGTGCGTGGTGGAAAGTCAAAGCCCGGAGAAGCGAGAGAAACGCTGGATATATGTTTAAATACCGATACTATGCGATTAGTGCAGGGATAAATTATGAAAATTATAATTAAGTAAAGTGATGCCAGAGAAACAGAAAGAATGAATCGAATAAGATCCAACACACACACACACACAAAGACACACACACATGTCCTGGCACACGCAAAGTCAAAGAAAAAAGCAGTAAATAAATACAAAAGGCAACGGCAAAAAGGAGTCTGTTCCTTCTGCTGCTGCTGCTGCTGCTGCAGTGTGCGGTATGTATGTGTGTGTGTGTGTGTGTATGGGTGTGAGCATGTGTGGGTGAGCGAATTCGCAGACGTCTGCGTGTGTATTCGTTTGTTTGCTTGTGGTAGGCAGCGTCGCTACGTCTTCGTGAGTTTCATCGTCTTGGCAGCTGCTCCTGCCCCGCCCACCTCCTAGCCCGCCCTGGGCCACCCGTTTTTTGCACGCCCTTTGCTTTTGTTTAATTTTGAAGCAAATTGGTGGGGCGGCCTCGTTGATTAGCCCCGAGGAGAGCCGAGAGAAGTAGGGGAGTGGGTAGTGGGAAGTGAGGAGGCGGCCTAGCCCGCATATGCTTTTAATTGCCAAAAACGTGCCCAGCCACACATCAACAGGGCACTAGAGAGGGACCAGCACCAGAACCCGGACCAGGACCAGGACCAAGACCGAGCGAGATGACCATAGAGAAAGAGAGGGCGCGAGCGAGAGATCCTGAGGATGACAGCGGCCACGAGGTTAATGGCTTAAAGTCTTATCCGATTTCAGCCCTGCACATGAATATTTGAATGCCAGTTGACTATGAAATCTGGCCTTGTCTCTAGCCAGGCACAGAAACAAATTATGTTGTATTATTTTTTAATATTTATTAACTTTTATTTTAATTCCCATTTATTTTTAATATTTCTTTAAGATAAGCCATGATTTAAATAAAAGAATTTATACTCTCTTTCCTATTTGTTCCTATTATTATTCACATATTATTTAATTATTTCTTTCTGTGTAGTTTCCCCTCAATTGGCTTCCGTTTAATGAATAGCTGAGCACAGTTCTGGGCCCGGCACTCAAGGATCCATAATTTCCATTTGTGAGCAAAGCTAAAATTTTACATTTATTGAGCCGTTTGGGTTAACGAACTGAACTGAACGAACTCCTCTAGTTTTATTGGCGGATACTTAATCAGTTTTTGGCCAAAAGCACATACATATATATTACGAGTATTCGGGGCCTGGGAGCCTGAAACCCTGAAAAAGGGTTTGCCTGTAAAATCGTATTAAGTAATTAGAAAGTTGCCGGAGGCGCATTAAGTATGCAAGTTCAAGTTAAGGACTGCATATTTAAAGGCCTTGTTGTGGGCCATCAAATATGTAGAGGAGGTTGGGCGCCGGAGGAGATCGGAGGGCATGGCGAGGCCAAAACTCATTAATAACTGTCGTCGTTTCGCATACAATATGAAAGTATTTATGCAAGCCAAACAATGGCGGTTTATAAAAGCGGGTCGGTCCTCCGGTCTCCCGGTCCTCTGCTCCTCCGGTCTTCAGTCTCCAGGCTCTGGCATAAATTTCCCTCTGACTTTCGAGCTGCAAGTGAAATGTAAAATGTCGAATGTGAGCGTACACACGCAACTCTTGCCATTTTAATTAATGTCAAACTCTTATCATTGAATATAAAATATGCACATATCCCCCACGAGGGGAGCGAGAGAGGAGAGAGAGTGAAAGGACTAAAGGACAATACTGGGGGGAAAGCGACTATATGCATATGGAATTTACATACCCAGGCCCGAGCCTTAGCTCGCTTTTCTTTGTCAAGTTGAACAGGCAGAAGGAAACAATGCTCATTCCCGCTCACCCGTTGCCTTGACAAATCCTTTCTGTTTTTCTTTTTTTTTTTGTCCTGTTTTTTTTCTTTTTTTTTTGTTGGATTTGCCGCAAAAAGCAATCAAAGCAAAGGCACAAGAAAACGCATGCTTACCAATTAACGAGATATGTGCGAATGTGCAGGAAAACGCGAGAAATTTAGCAAAAGGACAAAAACCCAGAAGACCGACAAAAAGTGGCATACAAATCAAATGTGCTGTGGGGGAAAAACACATGCGAAATATTTATAAAAACAGAAACCAATACAAAGGAACACTAACACTCACTCGCACACACACTTCTAGATGATACATATGGGCCAGGAGGGGCCCCGAAAAGAGGGGCGGGGGAGGGCAAGGAGGCACTGGCTAGAAAGGACTTTGGAGCCAAGTAGCAAACGTTTATGCTAAACAGAGTGTAACTGCCGGGGTTGCCTTGCCTGCCAGAGCTGAGAGTGCACGGTGACATTTCTGCAAAAAGCCAGAAAGGATAATAACACAAGGTGCCACAAAAGGTCCTGTGAGAGCACTCTCCCTCTCTCTCGCTCTCACTCTCTTTTTGGCTGGTTGCTTGCAGAAAATGTAGCACACTTTCTGGCTCTGGCTCTGGCTCGGTCGCGGTCTCGGGCTCGGGCTATTTTTGGCCGACTCTCTCTCTCTGTCTGCAAAGACGACTCTGCTCGGCTCGGCTCCTAGCTGGCCAACTGACTGCTAGCCCAGTGGATGTCCTGCCAAACGGTTTTCAAACGCTCAGCTGAGAAAATGTAACGGACGCAAGCGGCTGGCGAAAAACTCACTGGCATACAGAGACGGTACAAGAGAACCCAGAAAACCAGAAAAGGAGAAAACTTCACAAGAAACGGCAGCTCGACAAAATCTATACAAAAGTGTCCGTGTCTGTGTCCGTGTCCGCTTCTCTGCTTCTGTCTGTGTTTGTGTCTGTGTCTGTGTCCGTGTGTGTATGTGCGTGTATGTCGGTGTATGCGTGTGTATAAATTAGTTTGCGTGTACGTGTATGGGTGTGCGAGGATGTTCTTTAGAAGTAGCGTGAAATTTTCAAGCAAAACGCGACGCGCCCTGATTCGAGTTCTTTGTTCGTAACTACAAAAAAAAAATCATAAAAAGAAAAACTTGACAAAAAAGTGAATATAAAATTGGATAATAAATCACAAAGCAATTAAAACATCAAGAGAAACTAAAGTAAAATCTTCTAAAACTAATTTTATTATTTATTCCACAAATTTTTAGTGTTAATGACAAAGAACTAAGATAAGACTTAAGCTAGAAAGTATGCCCCATAGTTCCCCGGAAAGCGTAGAAGCCGCATTAACATTTTAGTCAAAAACAATGCCAAAAGTTAAGGCGAAACCAATAAAATGAGCCAAGTCGCCTGCAACATCACCAACTTCGGCAGAATCGGCAACAACAACAGCGACCAGGTTGCAGGCCCACGGGAAACAATAATAACAACAGAAACCGAAACAATAAACCAAACAACATCGAATGCTGGACGAAAATCAACAAAAATCGACACAGAATTATTGAACGAGCGATGAGATGGAGCGTCCGATTGGATGACGAACTCAGAAACCGACAGAACCCAACAAAAAAAAAAAAAAGAACAGAACCATACCAGGGGGGGTATCTGCAACAGAAACCGAAACTGTAACTGAAAACCACAGCGGAACTGGGAACTCGGAATAGGAAATCTGAATCTGAATCTGAATCTGAATCTGAAGAGGACCCCTGGACCCGCAAACCGAAAAGTAACAAGAGAAAAGCAGTAGAGGCAGCCATGAACAGTGCGGATATTTTGTAATTATTAATGAGTGAGCGGGGTGAAGAGCGTAGAAAGCGGTGAACAGAGCGATTCGTAGCGGGATATCACCATGTACACTCTGCTGGAGCTCGACTAGCACACACTGACTCAGAAGCCCACACAAGCCCGCACTCACCCCGAAACCAAGAACCAACAACAACAACACCAGGATTCCCCACAGGACATAAGTAGAAAGGAGAAGCAGAAGCAGCATCCCAGGCAGGAAGAACGAGGAAAGCAGCAAACGAAAGGCTCAATTTCAAGGAATTTGCAAAAGCGCTCACACTCCCATTTCCCAAACACCAACACCAACAAAAACACAAACACACACACACTAACTAAATAAAACACACACACAAGCACACTAACACTGACACACTAACACTGGCACACGAGCGGGCATCTCGTCAGGATAGAAGTAATTAAAAGTAAATAAAGGAGGCAAGGGAAGCGAAAGAAAAAAAAAAGGAAAGATTCGCTGGAAAGACAGGAAGTAACCTGATTACGAGAAAAGCAGAGTGAAGCAATTAATGCGGCAAGGAGCAGGAGCTAAAAAAGGATACAGAAGAGAAGAGAACGGGAGAGCACCAGGATCGACTGTCGGCGATCTGGAGATATTTGGAGACTGTCGAAGGAACCACTCACACTCACACACCACTCTGAGCACCACCACTCACACACACACATGCACTGAAGTACTGACTGAATGCCTCGCTGCCTAAAAAAAAAACAACCAACTAACTCACTGACTGAGAGACTTCAAAAAAGCGCCGGAGACGGAGACGGAAGGAAGGAAGGATAAGGAGCCTGTGCCCTGAGACAAGTAGCGGAGCAACAACTAAAGGAGTAACCTTGACTAATAACAAAAAACAACAACAACCAACAAACAAACAACTACAACTTTACTTTATACGCAACTAAAAGAAACAAAACCAAAAAAAAAAAACATCAATTTTTAATGCAAAACTACAAAGAGCCACGGCATCAATTTTAAATAAGAAAACTTTTGCACGCTCCCCAATAAAAAACAGAAGAAAAAAAAAACCAAAAAAAAAAAAGTCCCGAAATTTCAAACTTCCATCACAGCACCACCATGAGTGATTCAAGAACCGAGAAATTGGCCAGGATGGCTAACCTGCCCCGCACCCCGCTGCTGACCATCTGGCTGGCGATTAACATGGCCCTGATCGCCCAGGAAACGGGCCACAAAAACAGGATCCACACAGTACAAGCGGCGTAAGTATTCCAATTCTAATCCATACTCATAATTATTCAGAATCCTTATTCAGAACTGAGAGTGTGAGCACTCTGGGTGTTCGACGGCATTTACTCAATTAGTGACATTTAGAACTATCAATTAGGCTAATAACATCATAGAGGGGCGACCACGGCTCTAATTCGCATTAAATTATGGCCAAATAATGGTTAGCCATGGCTACTCACCCGCCCCAAAAAGTTACAGCCCCGAAAAACTTTTGCCGGACAAAGAAAAAGTATAGTTGGGCAGTTATAATAACAATAAATTTGTTTCGGGGCTGACACTTTGGTGCAGTGGGCCAGCCTGGTGTGGCAGGCAGACCCCCAAAGCGACAGGTGCGTGCCACATAGGTGTTTGTTTGGGGCCATAATTCATGGTAATTTATGATTATTCAAATCATTTTGCTGCAAAATGCGCTCAAAAGTTTGTCGGCCTCGCTAATTAGCCAGAATGACAGTCAGCCAGTTGGCCAGTTGGCCAGTTAGCCATTTTGGCGTGGCTGGCAGTGAATAAACGGAAAACTGCTCCACTCGACAGCTTGAATAAGTGCAGGCCATTTATTAGGCCACTAGCTGGAGTTTCTGGCCATATCTACATCGTCATTGTCACATTTGCATGTGGCAGTCATTAAAATGTGGCAGCAGCACTAACGCCAGCACCAGCGACTGAAAAATGACAACTGCCATTCGATGGTCTTGTAATTACTCACACAGTCACAGTAACACTGTTTTTGGAAAGCATGGCGTGGCATGGTGGCATGCGGCATGGTGCCATAGTTATGGTCCTCAACGATTGACAGTTGTCAGCTGTCAACGCGATAGCCACTGAACCAATACGCCCGCTGTTACCCTCTAGGGAGGTCCTTTTGCCATGGTGGCCCAAAGGACCTCCCACCACCGCCGCAATAACCGCAAAAGCGGACAACACATTCGGACAACGCAAAGAAATTGCCGCAATTGTGGCATTAGTTGTCAGCTACTGTGGCGTTCTGTCAACTTAATCACACAAATTATGCAGAGCCGTTGCTCTGGTTCTCCTATTTTTTCCGTTTTCTGTTCTTTTTTGGGTTAGCGCTCATTAGTAAATATTTAGGCACAAACATTTGCATAACATGGCAACCTGGCAAATTAGGCAAATCCAATGTAGGTGGAAGGACGTGGCAGGACCTCCTCTAGTTGGCTTCTAGACTCTGTATCCGAATCCGAATCTGATTCCGAGTACGAGTTCGGAGTACGAATTCGAATGCGGCAGCAGCAACGATTGGGGTACAAATGCACGTTTATAGGATTACAAGATCGCGTGCTGGGAACGCAGACGAGGACACGGAGATACACGCGACGTGGCATGATGTGGCTTATATGTGGCTCGGCTGGAGCACAGTTGTAGCGTAACAAGAAGTCCAAAATCGAAAATGTCGTGGCAAAAGTCAAGCGACTCTAAGGCCGTTTATTTGGGGCAAAGGCAAAGGCAAAGGCACTGCCACAGCCGCAGCCACTGGCAACGACAAAGTCAGAATCAGAATCAGAGGCAGGGACAGAGGCAGTGGCAGTGGCAAAAAAGCAAAGCCAGTGTAGAAGGCAAAGGCCTCCAAAGATGGAGCAAAAGTTTACGCTACTTTTTCATGCAACATTGCACAGGCGCCGCCACAAAGTATGCAACACAAAATGACAGCCTTGCCGAGTCAAAGTCCCCAGGACCCTCCAGCCCCAATCCCATTCTGCCAGCCAAGTCCTGCCACTGCCCCTGCCTCCCTCCCTTTCTGGCTCCCCTCAAGCACAAAAAGGTTAAAGGCCAGAGCGACACAGTTTGCTCACTTTACACGCTGCCACTTCCTGTGCGGCGGGCTGCTGGGCTTCCTCGCTGCCTAGCTGCCTGGCTGCCTGCTGCCTGGCTGCCCCGTTGCCTAGCCTGCCTGTTTCTGCTTTCTACCAGGCCAGGCCACGCCACGCCCTGCTGGGTGTCCCGTTGTGCTCCACTTGCCACACAAGTGCCCACTTCACTTGGAATTTATTGATAGCAGATAATGCCAAAGTGGCAGCGACAAAAGCAAAGACCGCCTGTCGTTCGGGCTCACTATTTGAGTTTGCCCCCATATACTTGTATATGTGTGTGTCCGTGTGTGTGTGTGTGTGTTTGTATTTTTGTGGGGCAGCTGCATCAACAGCTCGCCGTCGAGTGTCATTGAGCGTAAATTGTTGTTCCTTCACATTTTGAGTATGATTGAAAATATCTACAAACGGCAGCCTCCTCGGATGCTTGTGTTTTCCCAGCCGTTACCATTCTGCCTTCTACCTCTTTTCTTTTCACTTTTTTTTTTTTTGTTCTCTTGCCAATCGCCATTCCACATGCTTCCATCTGCTTTTCAAATATTTAATAAAGCCCCCGACAAGGCAGGTCTAATTTTTTTCACATTTGCCCCGCTAACACAATCCCGGCGAGGGGCCGAGGCACAACTATTTTTATTGGCCCGCCTGGAGGCGAGAGATATCCGCGCCTTAGCCCAACGCCATCGCCATCGCCATCGCCATCGCCATCGGCATCGCCTGATTCTGGTCCTTCTGCCAGCCAACAGTCCTGCTGTTCATTTTGCAAAATGTCAAGGACTTGCCAATGCAATTCAATTTTTTATGCATTTACCTCACCTCGAATACGAAATGGGAATGGGTATGGAATTGGGATTGGGATTGGGTTTTGGGTTTAATTTAATCAAAAGGCCAAACGATATTTCCGGCAAGGCAGCGTGCAAATTTCTAAAATAATTGATTGGAAACCAATGGGAAATGGCAAAAGGAAAACCAATTTCAGAGTCACCTTTGTGGTCAAAAAATCAGAATGGGAAACGACAAAATATTTACATATTTTCAAATCATATTGGAAGTTATAGTAAAGACTTTAAAATGATTATTAAAGGATTCTACAGGTATATCTGTTAGTATATTACTTGAGATGCCCATTCAACCCATTATTAAAAGTTTTATTTAAGCACAAACCCCAAAAATAACGGCCCAGTGTAGCCAACATGGCCGTAAACTGGGGCGTGGCTGAACTTGCCCAACTGGCTCGGATAGCTCATAATAGTTAATGTTTTCATGTCCAGGCGGCCATCCTGTGTATCCTGGGAGCTGTTGGCTGCTAGCTGCTGGCTTATTAAGCGGATATGTTTATTTTTAGCGACTGTCAGGCGGCTGTCAGGCATCATGTTATCACTTTATTAAAAATCGCTTACTCACACTCGCCCCGGGGCGGCTGTAGGGCCGGAATAGGGAATTGGGAGGCTGGACGCACCCACAGACACCCACCGACACTGCTTTACTGCGCAGCAGAAAGGCCTAAACCAACTTTTGCTTATCTCTGCGTTGGCGTTTGCTTCAGTTTCCTCCAGTTTCTCCAGTTTTCCTCAGTTTGCTTCAGTTTGGTTCAGTTTTTCCAGCTTCTCAGCTGCCAAGAAATGGGAAATGAGGGGAAACGGAGACAGCAGGCGGCTGCTGTGGCAGTGGCAGAAATGAAGACAAAGAAAACGCTAAAAGAAAGATAATATTTGCTAGTAGTTTTCGCATTTCCGCTTTGTTTTAACGTTTCACTTGAATTTATGCAATGGCGCGTGTCCAACGCAGCGTATACGTAATGGCTGGCACTCAAAGTGCCACTAAAAACGACAGCGACAGCGAGAACGACAACAAACAATAACGACAATATTTCTCACAGGACACAACACAACACATACATATACCCATACACTTACTGACCAGCCACACCCACCCACACACACACACACACAGTGACTTACTCATACAATGGCACACTACAAACGTGCAGCGCCTCAAGATAAGGCAACAAACTGTGGGCAGCGATAAGATGGCGTGGCACTTGAGGCGACACGTTTTGGGCTTGGCTGTCGTGCGCATGACTTTGCATTTTGGTTTTGTTACAGTTACGGTTCTGTTACCGTATATTTCTTACTTTTTTACTTACTTTTTTTGTTGCCATATATATTTTTTCTTTTTTTTTTTGCTCTGGTCCTAGCTTCCCTTCTGCTTCAGTTGTTGCTTCTTTTATGGCTGTTTTCCGTTTTGTTGTTGGCCCAAAGTGCTAGCTGGAAAAACAGAAATTGTTTCCCACTTACGTGCGCGCAGCTAATTGCATGCCAGATGCAGCACAAATGCACCTACACAACGACAAATATGTGGCAGTAATTTACTGGCCAATTGGGAGTTTTGGGCGAGTGAGGTGGGCCATTAATATTGCACCAATAAAGAAATTTAAAGTATAGTTTACTGCATGATAAGCTAATGCACTTCTTGGGGCATTAAGGACCTAAGATCCTGATGACTTTGATAAACGGATGGCAAAGGATTTTTCTTCCACTGCATAATCCTATAAGAGGCAACACTTCTGGCGATTGGCAACTAGAGCCCGGGCTCTTATCGTATTTTTGTGCTCTTTAGCTGCCTTCGATCAATAGGCAAATATTTGACGCCTCAAGTACGACCTATTGACATTTTCTAGTGCACTTAACGACAAGCATGCCCCAAACACACACTACTACTATACACGCATGTGAGTGTGTGAGTGTGGGGCTGCATAAATTATTTGACAATACGTTGGGCATAATATTAGTTTCACTTAGCCGTGGAAGGAACACATTTGCATATTACGTATACGCCACGTTCCACTGCCCTGGGAATAGAGCGGCATAAGCGAAGTTGGCGAAAAGTTTTTGGCGCGTCCTTCAAGTAATTTTTATTGCAGGCTGTCAAAAACTTATTGACAGCACCTGCCAGCCAAAGTAGCAGCAGTGCATAAATTAAACTTTAATGGCTAGAGTGTAGACCGTAGAGCGTAGAGTGTAGAGCGTGTGGCAGAAAGAGGTTGGTTACGACCAAAAATCGTAACCCACAGCAGCGGCAAAAATTGCGCATACGCAGCATTGTACGCAAGCAAACACCCAATCAAAAACTCAAATCAAATAGCAATCAAAACTTTTTCATTATCAACATCAGACAAGAGGCCCAGGCAGAGAACCAGGCACAGGACCAGGACCAAAAAATAAAAACCGCAAAGAACCCAACAACAATAGCAACAGAGTATTTTCATGTACGAGTATATTTATAAACACGCTGCCATTTTTGCCGTCGGCTTTTGCTTTGATGCCCACGCTGCGTATACACAATGGCCCGCAATCGACTTGGGTTAAAGCTCAAGTGAAAGTAGGAGAAAGGGGGCTGGTGGCTAGGGGCGAAGGAAGAGAGAGCGGACGAGCGAAGAGAGTATGGGTCGTGGCACGCCCAGGCTTGATTACAAAAATTATAGCCGACTTTTGTGGGCTGCAAAATTAAAATCATATCAAATCAGCCACAACAATTGACTGGTGAATGTGCAAATTAGGCAAAATATATATACACACGCATATACATATATTTATTTATACATGTAGGTATGTATATATATTTATAGAATCTATAAATATATACCCGATGTGCCAAATGAAAAGCAAACAAGACACATGCCAGCGAAATGAGACACAGAACTCCCGAAAAACGCGCACGCGCGCTTAAGAGACAAAATTGTGCCTTTTCCTTTGCCGTTGCCGTTGCCGTTGCTGTTGTTTCTGTTTATTTGCAGGCGCAACTTTTATTAAATTGTGATTTTGCTCACCACATCGCAGGGTGAGCGCTACCTCTCCTCCCACCACCCACTCAACCACCCACTCCACCATCCAAAGACCCTGCAGAGCCGAGTCTGAGCTGTGTATCCAATGGATTTCTGGCTTCTGGCAGAGTTGGAATAACAACAAACGCGCTTTAATAGCACAGTTTAGCGTAGAATAGACGCAAATAAACAGGCATTGAAGTGCCTTCGCCTGGCAGTCAACTGGCGACGTATGCCTGTGCCTTCATTGCCAGGCTCATGCAATAAATATTACATACAAACGCTCGTGTTGGGGCGCACTTGATGCCGCATAAAGCGAAAGTAGCACAAGCCCAAACACACACCCACACACACGCTCTGGGCCTACACTCTGCACCCACACAGTGGCACTTAACCTGCAACGACTGCCAAGCGCAATGTCTGTGTTGACTGTCAGTCGCTTTTTCCAGGAAACGCTGAAAGTCCTGCCACACACAACCACGCGCACACACGCAGAAAAAAAAAAGAAATCTCACACACGCTTGAAAATGATGCACAGCAACAAATGCTTGAGCAAACATTAAGGTTTCAACCAGTACAGTAAAGCATAGTTAAGATCAACAGAAATTTTCGTGGTAAATTTTCAGAGAGAAAGTAGAATTTAGAATAGAGTTTCTATAGGCTACAGCTGAAGCAAAATGTTATCTCATTATAGTCCCTATTCAAGAAGCTCCACTGTATTTACCAACATCAGTGATTCTCATTCCATTTGCGTTGCCTGACAAATGGGTTGCATTGTTGACTCTTGAATTGAATTGAATTGAACTGGTTTGAGGAGCTCACTAATGAAATGAAAACTCTTTCTTTCTTTGCAGAACCGGCGGTGGGAGCATGCTGGGGGACGTAAACATATCCGCTATCCTCGACTCCTTTAGTGTTAGTTACGACAAAAGAGTAAGACCCAATTATGGTGGTAAGTAGACCAATCTGCGGACACTGAATGTAGAAATCTAGTCACACTTACCCAGTTGAATGCAAAACTGCAAACCCAAAACGCAACGCGACTTTGAACGAAACGCAAATGGGGGCACAGCCCGGTTTAATGAAATGAATCGAAAATGTTTAGGCGCAGGGGTGGTTGAGGCGCAGCGATTTAAATAATATATAAACCATTGAGAATCACTAATGAGACTAACAACCATAATTTTTACAAATAGCTTTATAACACCTACTATAAAATACGTGTTTGCAGGACCTCCTGTCGAAGTCGGAGTCACCATGTATGTGCTATCGATCAGCTCGCTCTCAGAAGTGAAAATGGTACAAACTAATTGAACTTTGTACCTTTCTATTATTGTTACCGTTAAGCGCTCTCTCGCATACTATCTCTAATTATCTAACTACTCCTAACTCTATCTCTCTGTCTTTTGGTCTTTGTTGTTGGACTTTACTTTCTAGTTATCCTTTTTTGTTTAAGTTTTGAATTCAGTTCCTGTACCACTTAACGCATTAGTTAACACACGC